>NW_026885638.1:0-693865 GCF_032173495.1 Musca vetustissima
TTGCAATATAACTTCAATGCATTGAATAGTCGTAAAGCAGTGCAGATAGACCCTCGACGAGAGCACTATAATCTGCAGCACAGCTACTACCCGTTGTTTCCATTGGAAAACTTACCAAATTTGTAAATTTATCAACTTGCAAATGATTGCGCACAACAAAATGTCCACGATAAAGAGACCCACTAAATATATCATAAGATTTTTCAAATTGTATCTGAAAAGAAATAGAAATGACGACAAAAATAAATAAAATGTCAGTAAATGTTGTTACGAGTACAGCTCCTTCAACGACTAAAGTATGGAACTGAAGGAAGTATTCCCTCCATCCACATGTTTCTTTAATAAATTCATTTATGCATGATCCAGAACATATTTTAATTACTTGCCATGGAAAACAAACAACAAAAAACTAAAATGTCTAGTCATTGCAGCAACCCCATTTTTCATTTCCAAATTGTGGGCCATGATTAACTTGAGAGTATTGACCAATTTCTCAATGATTGCAAGTAGGCTAGAGTTTTTGTTTGTTTCACAACTTTGCCAAATATTGACTTTGGCCAACCGCACCATATTCTCTGATTGGCAAGTTTCCCCTTACGATACGTTATAACGATACGATACGATGAATAATGTAATAAAAAACGATTAACAACAAGCCAACGAGGAAACAACAAAAAAACTTTACTTCACAATTGAATTCAAATAAAGGCGCATTGCATGGGGGTGGGGAGGGGATTGATTGAAACGAAATGAAAAGGAATGTTGAAATTGCAATCGTCAGACTTTTTGCATACATCCTGTGTTGTAATGGTGTAAACTGTACAGTTAAGGTCATAAATGAATTACTGTAATTTGGTATTGGAATGTAGCAGATTTAAGAAAAGACTGGTCCATTATTTAGAAGTTTGAGGGATTTTTGTTTATATATAGACAACCTAGAAGACGATTCATAACTATGCGGATATAATGTACGGAAAATACATCTACAAAATTCCATGCTAGAAGGCAAATGTAAATTTTAAACAGTTGTGCCAATTTAGCTAATCTAAAACTCATAGAAATTATATGGACCTGGGATAGTGTTTTATTCAATAAGAAGGAATATATAATACGTATTACGAGGAAGTACAGACAGAATTATCCACATATATTACTCAAGAACCGTTATTCGTTTTATTATGACAAATACGTGGTTATCGCCCAATAAAGACTGTAACAACATTACAGTTAAATCTGAGCAAAAATGAATAAAAATAGTCTAAATTTCACTTCAACATTGCTAATTTCATATAATCAAATTAGCCGACATCATTTAACATTTGGATTCATTCCAATGGACATGCCTGTATTTCTCTTCGATGGAAACAAATTATGAAATGTTCCAAAATAGGTTGGATGGTTGCTCGCCTGTTTGCTTTCTTGTTTGGTATTTTGTATTATTGTACTATGCACGCAGCATAGATGGCCAATGTAGAGGTAGAGAGGGCACGGAAGACTGTTGCAGGCCGCAAGCATCAGCCGCCCGGCCATAAAGTAGCGCACAAAAAAGGAATCAAATGAAAGGTATTACTTACCACATCGGCATCACGAACTTCAACATCATATTTTATAAAATTGCCGCTTGCCTTATCGCCATTGGTAACGAGCACTTTTTCGCCCAATTTATAACGATTTCCAAGTACTCTGCCAACTCCTATAATAACAACAGAGAAAGAAGAAGAAAAAAGTGTATAGATGAAAGCGTTCCGAACAGAAAAAAAATAAACTTTAGTCAGTAACAACAAAAAGAACTTAAACAAAATCAACAGCAATAACAACAAGAATATTTAAATGAAAAAATAGTGGTAAAGTAGCAGTTCTGATGTTTGCAAAGGTCTTGTATATATAGCTCCATATTCCTTCCTTAAATGGCAATAATACGGTTTGTTACACAGTAAGAAAGTGGTATGGAAATTGAGTTGAGTTTATACGTTCATTTACATATATTCGTCAGTATTTGAAGTAACTCCTTTCAGATCAGGTTTTAATTCACCTTTTAATAATCACTTATTAAATATTATTGACCTTAAATTTCAAAATCTAATAATATTATACTTGTACTTTTGACCCATATTTTTGTTGCAAGCTTTTTTTATTTCATTCTGCCTGAGAATTTAAATTTATCTCCGTGTAGTTGGGCCATAGGGGAGAGTGTATATCATTTTCTGCAATGAATTTTCTCAAGTGGCTTTCGACAACTCAGACTGCAGTTACAAGTCAATGAAGTTCCCCTCTGTGTATGTGTGCGTGCGTGTGTTTGTGTGCGCACTTAACTCTCTACAGAGCAAAAGAATGGTATTTAATATTTACCATTAGATTGCATTTGGATTTCTGGTAAATTTTCTGTGCATTGCTCCCCTGAAAGTAATGCCAAAGTAGGCGCGTACAATGCCACTTAGTGCAGAATTTGTTGCACAAGTCCATTTGAATTGAAACGAAAGTTCAGAGGCGAATACATGTTCGTCATAACTTTTTGTTCGATGGCCTTATACCCCTGGCATAGCATGACCCAAATGATGACGATAATATTGAAAACAGGATGGATGTAGTATGCGCACACCACTACAACAATATCTCTGAAATGCCAATAACAGCGTCAACAAATGAAAAACTATTAACTAGAAAAGTTAATAATTGGCATTTTATATATTAATAAGTTGATATTGGAAAATGGGAAGTACTGCTGTAAATCAAGAAAAAAATTCGTATAATATTCAATTTTATATAATTTTTTGGTGGTATATAAAGATGGATTGATGTTTTTACAGAGTTCCACAGAATTATAGGCACAGATAGCAAATATAACTGACGTGTAAAATATACAGATCAGGGAGCTGAAGCGAATGACACATCGTAAACTTCGCTTAGTATAAATGCAGGACAATCAAGCAAACAATTAGATTTGCAAGTTTCTCAAACGAAACAAACTAACTATGGATCTATCTCTAAAGGAACTATGGGTCTATCTCGTTTCCTTTTGCCTGTTGCAAACATAACGGTTTGTAACAGGAAACGATACAGACCCATATTTCCTTTAGAGAATATGCGTAGAATCAATACAAAAATGTGTATAAGTCATCAATTTTTTAACCGATTTTTTTGATTTTTATCATTTAATTTTCTTCCCCGTAATATAATAAAACTTATATGGCTTGATATCATAATTTCTCGCGAATGCTCAAAACAATAGTTGTTGGACATGTGTTTTGTTATTCCACACACTTTATGCTACTACACATGAGTTCCGAGAGAACACATTCTTTCGTTGCTGTTGTTGTAGCAGCCCTATTGCTTTTACACAATGTTAATTTTCTTCCCCGTTATATAATAAAACTTATATGGCTTGATATCATAATTTCATCGTACAGTCCCAAGAAAAATAAATTTTGTCATTTTATGCGTATTTTTTCACATTTCAACCGCTGTAACTCAGCCAATCCTCAACCGATTTACCAAATATATATCTTGTTTGAAAGGAAAAATTGTACTCTTCGAAAGAAAAAAAGAATAATATAAATCCGTTATAAAGTAAATAAGTTATTCAAGTTTCAAATTGAAAATCCATGAAACCACGTTTTTCTTTATATTTACCGTTATAAAATTAATTTTCGAAGTGACCCAGAAAAACCGAAGGTATTTTCGTGGTCCAGAGACTCCAACTAAACAGAATTGGTACACTAGAAACCCTGAAAATTTTTTTTATATTGTAGCACAGTGTTATTATAGCTTTACGTGTGTCAAGTTTTGTTGAAAACGGTTCAGATTTCCATATACTACAAACTCCTAAAAATGAAAAAATTGTGTATAATTGAGTGGAATAACTTGTGCTAAAGTTTGTAAAAATCGGTTCAGATTTAGATATAGCACCCATATATATTTTCGCCCGGCTTGATGATATCGTTTTGAATTAAGTCTAAACAATGTGAGTTAAGATTTGTAAAAATCGGTTCAGATTTACAAAACTGCCCACCAAACTCCCAAAGTTTGTCCGATTGCGACCAAATTTTATGAAGCGTATCTAATTAAGTCTACAATGAAATGTATAAAGTTTCGTTTACTACGGATCAGACATAGATGATGATCCTGTATAGTTTTGTCTGAAATCAACGCAACGTTCGTTCGATACAGATAAAATCTTAAAATGCCCGCTTTGCTGTAAACTTTGCTTCAAATCGGCAGGAATTTGAATATCGCTCTCATGCTTAGTTTTGCTCGATTGCATACAAATGGTATAGACCGCAGTTCTACACGATTTACAGAAATATGCATAAATTTCAGAATGACATTTTATGGGTTGATTTATATTAGTACACATATCGTTGTAGATCACATATCTAATTTAGTGCGGTTCCAATGCGATGATATGATATGTCTGTTCTATCGACGCAAAAATTAGCTCGCGATTAATTCAAAATACATTCTTTTCGTTTGGTGCTCATTTTACGAATGAATTTATGGCGATAAATTCTTTACCAAACGAGCATTCGCCAAAGAATGTTCGCACACACATTAACAAACGAGTGAGAGCACACAACAACGATCGTTCGTTTCGTTTGGTGGTTGAAATTCTTCTGACAATCTCTCACGAATGAAATCAAACATTCTCGAATTCTCGCGAATGCTCAAAACAATAGTTGTTGGACATGTGTTTTGTTATTCCACACACTTTATGCTACTACACATGAGTTCCGAGAGAACACATTCTTTCGTTGTTGTTGTTGTAGCAGCCCTATTGCTTTTACACAATGGGCTGAGGTGGCAAACGTTGGCCGAGTAAGACTCGGGTCGTTTCTGATCGTAGACCCCTCTGTCGTGGGTCTGTCGTTGTTTGTGTTTGTTTACTTTTTTATGATATTTTTTTTTGTTTTTATTTTTAACAGCGCTCGCGAGCATTCGCAAACATTTGTTTTTTGAGTTTTTCAAAAGAATGTTCTTCAGCAATAAATGCTCACGAAAGAATGAATCGACGACGCTTGCAGCGAAATTTTATCGTTCATGAATTTTTCGTACAATGCGAACATTCGCCAGAGATTGCAAATGCTTGGTCATTCATTGTATCTTTATCATTCGCGATAAATTGAAAACATTCGAATTCTCGCCATGAGCATTCGTGAGAAAGAGCGTATTTTAATCATTCTTCGCACCCTGGTATCATATAGTCGGCCTCAACCGATAGATTTACTTGTTTTAACAATATTGTCCCATCTGTCAACATGATACAGGCTTGTTTAAAGTATGCGGTTGTTGAAATCGGGTCATCCAAATGATATAAAATTATGTTTAAATATGATTTACTTTTAAACAAATATTAATATATTACAATCCATAATCAATTCAAGTAAATTGTAGATCACATATCAGAGTAAAGAGCATTCATCTGTCTCGCAACATGTTGGTTCATTATGGTTCAAATCGGGTCGTCCGTTCACTGATCTGTCTCACAACATTTTGCCAAATTATTGTACACAGTCTTAGTGATTATATCCCAATATCATAAAGACATCGAACATTGTCTTTATGTTCAATTTTATTGACTTTTTTCTATAAAACCTTATTAGCCAACCGATAGTATTAGCATATGAACAAAACCTTTTTTCAAACGTCCGCCATTTTTTAATTTTTGAGCGAAGTCAATAATCCTAATCAGACACAGTTGGAATTTTCGGATTCCGATGTTGCAGCGAGGAGTTATCATACCCACCATCAAAAATAAGGATTTTTCTTTAATCACAAAAACAACAACAAAATAATTTTGTAATTTTTCTTGACTGACTGTTGTCTATCGCCCATACCAGTTTTGGCTAGAGTAGACCTTTTATAAACCTTTCATGTTTTTTTAGATATTTTATATAAAACATAAAGAAAATGTGTGGGTCGGAATTTTAGAAGAAAAAATTATTATTTTTAAAATAGCAAATTTAGTATTTGTGTCCAGTAATATTAGAAGTAATATAATTGCTTCTGACATTATATTTACTGGAATAGGATTTCGGAATAGTATTTGCATAATAAGCAGGGGGTTAACTTTAATATCAAAAAAGGTCTAAATTCTGGCCAAGGCAAAAAAAAATAAAAACGATGCATGAAAATCGACAAACTATTCGATTTTTTTTTAATTACTCTCCCTTTTATTTTTGTAAATCCGTCAAGTATCATCGTATTAATTTTAAATTCCAACGCCAACACTGATTTAAATAACAGAATCACTGGCAGGTGCTGGGTATTCATTGGCACAAAAATGTCATTTGTCAGCCTTGTAACTGTCCAATAAATTCATCGTTTATTTGTTGTGTGGTCAGTGGTACATCATTCGTTGGCTATTTACAATTTTATGGTGCGTATCCGGAAATGTGTCCATTCATTCGTATGAATGGTATGTAAATGTCATCCGTAATGAGGATTGAGCCATTCGTTTCGTTTTCCTTTTTTCGTTTTGTTTTTGCTTTATTCTATTGTTATTAACAGGATAAATTATGATAACTTGTCGGGCAGAATAATATACATGAATGTGTAGCCAGGCAAGTTATATCCAGAAATTGTTACAGTGAAACCAGTTCGTTAAAATGGGTTAATGATATACCCGTTATTTCAGGATTATGATACACCCGTGCGGCCCTCGGAGTACGTCCAATTATAATAGTTTCTGTGGAGGTACCAGGTAGCGAGAAGAAATTGGAAAATGAAAATATTTAACGAGAATCTGGAAATTCATTATATTCATTCAGTCATTTATAACTGATCCACTTTTAATATATCTACGATTGAAGTCCAGGCTTGGAATCTCAGTGCAGCAAATAAATTTGGCGTGCTGAAACGTTTTGGCAGATTTGGCAATTTCTGATTATCTAAGGTCATGTAAACATATAAGGCAATTTACGAAAATTATTTAAAGAAATAATTGCCTCAAGTCTTGAATGTAGTGACCATACCATTCCCCACAAGGTGTTGGTATATTATATTAATACTATTTAAAAAATAATTGTAATCTTATTAATACAGTTCCACTGTCCACGCATTTCGAACGGGAGCACGTTTTATTAACAAACAAAAGTTGTCATCCAAATAAAAGCAAACAGACGGAATTCGACAAACTACCGCTGTGTTGAAAATACGAAAACAGGGTACGCACGAGACCCGGCCAGTAATTGTTGTGGGAGTTGAATCATTCAGAAACTATAGCTACAATGTTGACACACCAATGCACACATACACGCATACACACACGCCAGTGTTTATTAAACCAAAAACATAGATAGATGTATTATACATGAATATATGAAGGAAGAACAACCACCGGTCACCATGGACATAATGTTTGATGAAGAGGAGTAACACAGATATTTATTACGTTGACAACAGCAGGATAGCCGATGACAACCAAATGTGTGTTTGTGTACATACACGCACACACACACATAAAAACGTCAATGTAAAAACTTTTATTGACATTTATTGTCATATATTGTTGTGGGATTTGCAATAGATACTCATCGCTTGTCATGCAATCAAAGTCAAAATGGGTATTTAAAGTTATGAACAACTTCAATTAAATCATTTTTTGTTGAATGTTTGTTTATTTTGGTGTTTGTTTTTGGCCAACAAAATGATGTCAATAATGATGGTAGGAAAGAAATCAAATGTATTAAAACATTATATCACCGTAAAACTGTAGCTATGAAAAAATGAAAACAAGGTAAACAAATTATTGCGTTTCGCTTTTTATATGGATCGCCCATAAGCGACTCATAAGAGTTGTGATTAATGAAATATAAGTAAACATGGTATTCAGTTGGGCCTAAATACACAATACAACACAAAAATCTTGAACCAAGCAAGACCGCCAAAATCTGAATGCTCATGTTGATAGAAGAAAAATCCTAACTGAGTTTTAAATTACTAGCTAAGGTTTTTGTTTAAGGTTAGGTTTGGAGATGTGCAGTCACTAATGTGGCTGCAAGCACTCTGATACCGCCCCGTCCATTGTGATCACCCATGAAAGATATGAAGAGATCTGTAGGGGAGAAAGTGGGATAGAAAAGATAAGGAAGTATGAGGAGGTAGGTAGGAAATAATTTCGATGGCTATAGAAATTTGGACAGAAAACATATTACGTGCTAAGATTGCACTTTCCCAACAACGTTAGGTTTCTAATGATGCTGTAGATTAAAGCAGGTTCCAAAGTTCAAAAGAAGCTTAGACACGGTGGAAAGTGAGCACCCACTAATCTGTGCCGTCTGTAGGCCAGGACTGGACGGCGACACAGGAGATGCTCAATTGTCTCTGTCTCCTCCTCGTCATCACAGAGTCTGCAGTAATCAGTAACATCATGGTCCCACTTACTGGTAAAGGTCCTGATATTGCTATGACCAGTAATGAATTTCAGCTTTACTCAGGTCCAACAGTGAGTTTGTTCTCTTGGTTGATAAAGTCGGCCAGATAGATCTTGACACATAGCACCTAGGTTCGTTGTGCCAAAGTTCATTGGCTCGTTCGTCGCAGGTTTTTGTTTAAACCCGGTTGGGTGGATTTTCAAATAATACGTACTGCTTATCACGTGAACTACTCGAAATATTGACTGTCACTCTTCAGCAATTTTTTACCCCTTAATAAAAAAAAACGTTAACTTTCGAAGTTTTTTTATGATTTTTGGCACTGGGTTTAAAACTTGTTATTCGACAAAAAATATATGACAGGAAAATAGTCAAAAGAAAAATACAACAACTATTCTTAAGGTGACCATACGTCATCATTATTAGAGGTCAATCATCTATAAAAATATATGTCATATATTTCTATAATCTGTCATCATTGTCATCTATATTTTTAAAACATTGATCAATATTTGTTTTTTAAATTAAAACAAATACATAAATATATTTTCTGAAATTTCAGAAAACTGTTTAGAAAAGGTGTCGGAATTTTTAGATACATTTTTCAGCCGAATAATCTGTTTTTTATTTTATGATTTATAATTGGGTAACAATTATAACCTATTAAAATTTGGTATTTTCGGGGTTTCTGGACACGTTTTGCAACACCGTGCTTCACATGGCGCCCTTGAATTTGTCCTTATTAGCTATAATGTATACCTTCAGATTGAAATCGTTTGAATATGTGTTCGTTAAAAAAAGAAGAAACTGGCTACATTTTCTACCAAATCTAGCATGCAATTATCGCTCTTAAATTGATATTAGTTTAGGAATTATACTAATATCAACGAAGAATTATTCTAAGCACAACGAATAATGGGAAAACCAAACCATACCATACCATAGAATGTTATTACATTTTTTACTCAAACTGTTGTTTTTTTTTAACAAAAAAAGTCAAAATATAACAATTTTAATCAGTAAACACACGTAACTAGGCCTTAAAATAATAAAAAAAAACACTTTTGACCAGCGAAATGTTTATAATCAAAACCATTATTGCGCTTCTCCTCTTCGATCACATCCTTGATTATCCTCTTGTGTCATAAAACACGCTCTTAAAAGCTAATACTAAAGCAGTTTTCAATTTGTATTATCACAACAAACATTGATTGTTAGCCAATAAGTGGATACTTAAGTTGAAATAATAAAAACTGAATTCACACTAACCACCAACTACCCACTCCACCCTGCATGCCTGCCTGCAGCCATCCACATCCCCCACACTACATACAACTACAGTTAAAAGATTTTTCATTCAGATGCTTAATCTACACAGTTGTGTACACACAAAATCAAAATTCAAACACACACAACTCACCTGTTCGACTGTCGATGGAGATAATTTGTTCATCCGAACTCATCCAAATCGATGACAATGGCAGTGGAGAATCAAAGCATATAATGTCACCGACAGAGAAAATTGTCTAAAGTAAACATTTCAAGGAAATCCCCCATGCACACGCATCATCAATCCGCAAGAACCAATAAACCAGTAGTGGTGCCAAATGACGAAGGAGTCAGTCATTGAAATCCATTCACCGCATCGCAGGACCATCATCAGCAACAACAGCGGCGGCAATGCCAGCAACCAGCATCGAATTAGCATCCCCAACCCACCAAAGCAGCGCAAACGAATAACAACGTTTGCAATATTATTATGGTTGACGACGATGATAATGTTGTTGTTATAGTTTTTGTTGTTGTTGTTATTGACGCCGTTGTCGTTGTTGGGAATATAAAATCAACATGTTGATTATTCAATGGTATTACGGATGGCGGATGGAGGAGGTACGATTGAAAAATCATTGTACACAACAGCAACAACGGCATAATCGTCACCAACATCCGTCGATAGATATAGTTAGTGGTGATGGTGAAGGTGGCGGCGGTGGTGGTGGTGGCGTTAGCAACAGCACGGACAAGAACAGTTGTAGCAGGATATATAGTGTTGACAGTGTTATAGTTTTACCACAGGATGCATTTTAGTTCCATCATCAGAGTAGTTGACATCGAACATTTTCGGATAGATGATCATGCGATGGGACGAAAGGAAACGTACGAGACAGGTATGGTGGTATTTCGGCGATGAGCAACGACCATCGATAACGGTGATGATGACAATGACAATGTTAACACCAGTGCATACATTTGCCATGCCATTCAGGAAAATCGTCGTGTGCAAGAAAAAATAGCAGAAATAAAAATAGAAAATCAAGTTAGTTTACATTACCATAAGCTGTAAAATCGATGTTGAATAAAAGCATGAAGGTAAAGGACAAAAACACATATATACATACAAACATACCCACATATGCACAACCCCTCGTCACTCGATTTGCAGTTGAATTTTTAACATGCATTGAAACAAGGTTTTTTTCAATACCTTTTAAGGAAAAATGAATTATTCCCAGGTAATGTTTTGTACTTACATTTGAAATTCACTCGGTGAAGGTGTGATGGGATAAACTAACATACAATCATCATCACAACCATATATGGGACATAACCTTCATTAATATATAAAAGATTGACATTTTACGAATATATAAAAAAATGTATGGATTTTCTCACAATTTGAAAAACGGTTATACGGTCCATTTTTTGAAGATGCTTCTTTCTACCTGGTCTAGAACTATCACATTGGCCAATTAATTAGATCAAAAAGGAATTCACTGTCAGTACCGGTTAAAACTAACGCGAAAACCTCACAGTTTAGTTGTTTAATGTCAAGTTCACGAGATGTAGATTATCTTAGTTTTATTGGTATGACAGTTCATGATGTGCAGCACATTATGGCTTCAATATTAACCCAATACACACAGAGTTTGTTGAATTATAATGATCTCTGTTGTATGAATCCAGAAGCATGATCCATTCCATTATCATGACAATTTATCTTGGTGGATGACTATAGCTGTATAACATCCAAACCTCTTAAAAATCCTTGAATTTCTTGTTCATATTTTTATACCCATCAGGGTATTATGTCTTTGTGCATGGTTCTTCTGAGAATATGCATAGAATCCATTTCTGAGTCGATCTATGGATGTCTGTCTGTAAATAATTGCAGGTCACAATTATGATCCGAATGAGATGAAATTATTATATATATATATATATATATATTTTCCTCCAATTTTAAATAAATGGTGCACTAAACTCCCTAATGTTGTCCTATTTAGCACAGCGTACTGTATTGGATACATATTGATGTATGCGAAGTTTTGTTTTTTTTTTTAATAGTTTCAGTTTTAGATATAGCTCCCATATGTAATTTCGTCCGATATATTTTTGTCCGATTTTAGGTAAATGATGCACCAAACTCCCATGGTTTGTCGATTGAGACAAAATTTTTCACAGCGTATTGAATTGAGTCTAGAATGTTGTTTGTTAAGTTGTGTTGAAATCGGTTCCGATTTAGATATAACTCTCATATATAATTTCATCCGATTCGATGGTGCACCAAAGAGCCAATGTTTGTTCGATTTATACGAAAGTTTGCATATCCAATGCAATTGAGTCAAGAATAATTTGTCTACATTTACTGAAATAGGTTCAGATTTATATATATGGGCAATATTGCCAATTTTTAACATAGGTGAAGCGGAGGTTCATCCCTTTATAACTCGGGAATTACTTAAGTATAGGAAAAAAGTGAATAGTTTTGGGTTAATTGATCTGTCGTTGCAAACTGTTCATGATATTGACCTCCAAACTTTATTTTGGTGGAAGCTGTGTCTACTTTAATGTAAAAAAATGTTTAAAAACAGGTTGAGGCGAACCAGTCTACCTTTAAATGATGCTGACATTTTGAAGCGCGATTTTGAGTGTTTTTTGAATTTTACTTCTAGTTTTAATACGCATACAGGAATTTCTAAAAATCGATTATAAGATTATTGTAGTCGCGAATCTTAGTAATTTGATATATATTTTGTGTATGTAGTATGCACAGCTTCAGAGTAATATATATATTTGTGCGATCAAATTTCTAAAAAACCTATTTTTCGTCAAATTTGTAGATCTGTCGGGTACCCGCGATCAGTAAGGTTTTTTACGTATCGGATGATATAAAATCTTCTTCGTGAAAATCCATCAATAATTTGGAAAAAAATGGTTTTCAGAATCCGTGGATTTAATTGGTGAAAATAAATGACCTCATACGTATTTTGATCTTTTTCGAAAAGAGAACTTTAAAAACTTCAGCCGAAAGACCCAATTTATCTCTAAAATAGTGTGAACTGGCACATCCATGGTTCTTAATGGACCACATTGAAATCGGTATAGATCGATGTATTTTTTTAGGGTGCATATCGAAATCGGATGCGCGTTAATGGCAAATGGAGTTTTCGGAAATTATTCGCGTTTTACGAGTTTTTGGGTACTTCAATGCAACATGTGACACATCTTAGCCGTCAAATGAAATTTCGCAAAATATACATGGATTGGAAGATAAACTTCATGACTTCCTTGAAACCGCATGCGCATCAAATGATTTTGATAATTACGCGATTTAGACGTAATTTAAAATGTATATTTCATAACATAGTTTTATTTTAAGATTTATTTCTACTTACAGAGCCCCAAGATTTATCCGAAGGGTCTCGGTACAATCCGCAAAGTGTATACTTATACACATGAAGTGTAAGTATACACATTTGGGTAAAATAGAAGAATAACCCCAACATTTTTTTTCTGAAATTTCTTGTATAAAATTAAAAAAAAAATAAATATGATGACATTATTTCTTCGAACCAAAAACAAATATTTTTCCTCTATATATTGTTTTGTTGTCGCTGTAATTTACAAACCGCTACACAGACTTGTGTGATTTTCATATCATTTGATTCGTCGTGGTATTTAGATTATGTAGATATTTTTAAATTAATTTTTTAGGATGATGAAAATATTAACGTAATCTCCTATATTTTTATTATTTTTCTGCAACTTTTGCGCGATGATTATTATATATTCATATTCTTATTTTACGAAGGAAGATATATATGAACGTTTTTGGTCAATTTAATAAAACGCTTAATTTGAAGATTTTTTCCTTACGCCCAAATTTAAAACCTCTATAACTTTTGCGCATCAACCAAAAATTTGATCGCGAACGGTTTCGGATTCAGAACATTTTTGTGTACCAAAAATCATGATGTACCACGAAAACCAAAAAAAAAAATCGATTTTTGAAAATGGAATATTAAAAAATGGCAATATTGCCCATATATATATATATATATATATATATTAGGGCGGACCAAATTGTATGGAGCAGAAAAATTCGATAAAGCCAATTCTAAGCAACTTTGGTGGAGGAACCATCGAATTTTGAATATAGGGAAAAAATTATTTTTTGAAAAGTGGGAGAATCGAACATCGAGATAGACTTATTTAATCGACAAAAAATTTGGACCTCCCTAATTTATTTATATATATATATATATATAATTTCTACTTTCGTCCGATTTTATGTAAATGGTTCACATAGCCGCAAACAAATGAATAAAGGTAGCACTTTACAGTTACCAGCAACAAATGCAAGTTATAACTCAAAAACTTAATCTATGGCGAATTTACATTCTTAACTCAGTTTAAAAGAAGAACACCAAATAGTTAATTATTAATGAAATATTTGTAATTTTTAATAAAATATTCAATTTTTAAAAGTATGTATTTGATTTTAAAATATCTGGCTTTACATGGGTTAATACACTCGTCAAGTTTAAAAGTGGACAATACCGAATGGGCCTTCTGGAAGGATTTCCATAATCTAGAGAGCATCGAAAGTTACATAATAGGTGCAGTCAATCATTATTTCGTCTGTAATTACATACAGTTGAAGTTCCAACTTTTTATAACTTAAGTAAAGTTTATTAGGCCATAGATTTCTCCGTTGTTCTCTCTATCTCTCTCGCTCTCTCTGCAGGCTTTAATCTCTCAGTTTTCACAATGGATGAAAATTACACAAATGATCATTGTAGATCCTGCAGAATTAGTGGGATTAAATTCTACCAACTATGTATGTTGTTTGTCGATTCTTAATATACTTCAATGAATGCCCACGGTACAAAACCCGACTACATGATGATTTTTTATATTCATAATGAAAACTTGCTGTTATCTAAATGGAATTTCAATTCCCCTTATTCATACTCGACCTTTGTCGGTACAACAAATAGTTTAGTGGTCTGATATTAAAAGACATTTATATTTCTTGTTTGTTTTTCTTTTCCATTCATTTCTTTCCTTTCGCTTCTTCCATGGAAATCGTTATGGTAATAGTGGCGTTTCTGTCGTTTGTAAGGGCATAAAATTTGATTGCATTCGCAATGAATGCATTTACTTTATCGTTAGGTAACAGTGGCGGTAACCAGCAACAACAGCAGAAGCAAACACTTTCAAAACGCCATAAAATTATATTCGCAATCATTATTTTCTATATTTCCATTTAAAGTTCAAGAAAAGCAAGAAAATTCTATTGCAATTTATGGCGTTTACAATGAACTGTATCTGTTTTCAACACCTTTTTTGTCGCATCGGTTCTGTGTGTCTTGTATTATTTTGATAAAGAAAATGATTGCAGAAAACTGGATTCGACGACAACGAAAGTGAGAAGGAAAAAATATTTACTTATATCTGAAATACAGTGTAGATCAAACACAATATAACCGTTTATAATATGTGTACATATATACAGAGACTACGTCACTACATAAAAATAATAATTTGTAAGAAATAACAAACCAAATATGTTGTTCTTACACAATTCTGTCAAATTCAATGAATACATATATTTGCTATAAATGAAAACTAATCAAGAGCCATTTTTTTGTTGTATATTGTAGAAAAATTATTAAGACTAACATGTGATTCTCACTGCAATCTATCGAAATGAGTTTGCACCTTCTTTGTTTTGCTTTTCACTGTAGCTCACCTTGTAGATGATAACAGTCATATACCAGTATATTTTAAAGTTTATTAAATAATCAGAAATGTACTTGCTCAGCATACGAAGCACGTCTGCCAGCAAACGATTTAATCTCTTAAAACGATACTTTTTAAGATGTTTCCCCGGCTATTCATTCGTTCCTTCCCGTTTGGTAGGTAGGTGCTTATCAAAATGTCAATACAACATGTCCGAAAATGGACAAACTAAATAATGACCATTAGAGTAAAGAGAAATTGCTGGGGGAGAAATGTTGAAAATGGGCCAACAACACAAGACAATGAATGACGTGCAAAAACAGCAACAAAATACAAATACCTACCAACAAAGTATCGCCAAGTGCAACAAACAACAGCAGCTTGCGTTGGAGGTTTGTTTGGTATTGTTTAGCTTAGTTTAGAATGGTTTGGTTGATGTCAGCAACATCTGAACGTTTCCTTTGACAATAAATATGCAATGTTCTTTAGAATATAACTAAAATGACCCAAAGAGCTCAACTAAAGGATGCAATCCATTTTTAAGTACGTGCATACGATGGAGGTTTTGAATGATAGGGAAGACCAAAATAAATCCATAACAGTTGAGGGTTTCTGTATGGCATTTACTTTGCACCTATGGCAGAAGCCAAAAGATTCGAAGTTTAGTTCGATACCGGCAAATATTATATGAATCCTTGCCAAATATTCAGAGACATTCTGCTACCAAAACTCGTGCCAGCCTGCTTTTTTCATTTATCAGTCATCCCTATAATCGTGTCCAATAGCAGGAAGCCCGAGTACACTGCCGGTGGCATCCATTCGCAAATTAAGTTCTTAGAACCTATCAAGTGCTGCAAACCCACAGTTAACGATCGGTAATATTGCAAATAACATTCAATGAGATTGACCCGTACAAACAGAACCGTTATTTTTTTTCTTCAAAGAATGGAGGCCAAAACCCAAAGTGAGAATTGACGGAGATGATAAGTTTGTATTTTTTTTTTCATACAATTAAAAATTCTATTATACAGGGGAACCCAAAATAAAAATCAGGTGCATGCAAAATAGGCGTTAACTCCTCATTTTAAAAGCCTATATTCCTATAAATTTAAACCTTTATAATTGTTGTCTTCCGTCTTGCAATTTTGTATCTTCATGTTCAGCATTCTTCTTAGAATATATATTCTTCTTAGAATATAGTCCATGTCTTGACATAACTAGTTGCATTTATGCACTTGATAGTGATATTGGTCGAATTTCTAGTTGGCTTCCGATTTACCTATTCAACGATGTATACGCTTGCAGGGGAAATCGATTGCTTCTTCGCAGTCTGTGACGTGTCTTGGCTTTGAAATTGATTGTAATTTGAAATTTCAAAAGTTAATCTTTGCCTCACGAGATTATACAATGTCAAAAATTTTTTACCATTCTGTATAAAATACAAAGATGGTCATGCTTTATTAATGTCCGTGTTTCTTTATGGAATGGAGGTTAACTATATCTTCATGAAAAAGAGTTTCTGTGATGTGCTTATATCTTTGTTCTTTGGGATAAGATTATTATATATCTGACTCGCTGCAAACCCAATGATGAGTTGTTTGAATAGAATATAATCGAATAGAATTGAAAAAAAATATTTTTATAGTTTTTTATTCTTTTTAAGTGAGTTATTTATACACTTTCGAGTCGAGCGTAATGATCTAAGTTTTGCAATGAACAGGAAAGCCAGGAGAAGAACCTACCTATATTGGTATATTGATAATTTGTATTTCATTGATCATTAAGCTCGACTCGTAAGAGTATAAATAACTTACTTAAAAATTATTTTCGTTTGGCAACCCTGTCGTGAATGTTCACTAATTTTGTGGTGCTCTGTGCTCGTTTAAAAAATATTTAATTTCTAACAATATAATCTGTGTTTTTGTGGTAACGGTGTTTAAAAGTGTTGTGAAATAATTTTTGTGCATTTTGATATAATTGGAAGTGTGAAATATAACATATTTTTCCTAATATTAATTAATCTTTTTAATTCTTATTGGCATTTTGATTCCATTCCCAATTTGTTCCTTTGTTGCATTAGCTTATATTGTTGTTGTAACATTTCTTTTAATTTTATTTTGTTTTGTTATTTTGACATCTCAAAACAGAGTTGCCAAATTGTGTGTTTCATAAGAAATTAAAGGGATAGAAATTCCAGTAAATTCATAAATTATTTAAAAAAAATAATAATAATAATAATAATTTTTAAAAATGGTTTGTCCTTACGAGTTATGTAATATTTCCGTAGATGATGAGTTGTGTGTCACATGCTGGTTTTGCCTTAATCAATGGCACGTTAAATGTGCTCGAATTAATGCAAAAGTAGTGGACACAATTAGGGATAATGTTGGTGTCCGTTGGTGCTGTGTCCATTGTCGAAAACTTTCAGCTGACTTTTATAACTTTGTAAAAGACTTGCAGTCGGAGCTTGGTTCGATGAAAAAGGAATTTACATCGTTATCAAAACGATTTGAGAATTTTTCGAATTTGTTCGACAAGTACCAAGAGCTTGATGAATTTGTATCATCACCGTCTGTGTCTGGGCAGAAACGTAAAAGGTCTGCGAAAAAGGCTCCCAATAAAGTCGTGCCTAGTCGCAAACCCACAGTTTCTGTTGGGAATACAGTGCCACAATCGCCTTCCGTCAATATCACAGATACAACGGAAACTGATTGTGTCCAGACATATGCTAGTGTTGCGTCACATTCGGCCTCGGAAATCGTTAAGGATGTAAATGAAGTGATAAATCCAAAATCTGTGAGTATAAGTAGTGCTAGTCTGGAAAAGACTTCAAAACCTACTCACGGAAATCGGGAATCATCAGTTCAATCATCTAATGCGTCTTCCGTAGCTGGCACTAGCAATTCCCTCAAACCTGGTCAAAGACCATTATCTATGGCTCCCACCAGGAAAATGGTATTTGTATCTAGGTTTGCACCAGATACCTCGGCTGAGGATATAAATTATTATATAAAATCAAAAATCGATGGAAATTTCTTTCTACGTTGTTATAAGCTCCGGTCTGCTTTCTCAGAAAGTAGATCATCTTTTAAAATCGTAGTAGAAGAAAGTATGTTTCATCGACTAATTTCGAGAGAATTTTGGCCTGCTAATGCATTTGTAAAGGAATTTCTGGAAAGATCTGAAAATTTAGCTCATTTGCCTCAGAGGGCTGAAATATTGCCAAAAAACTAAATATGTTTCTCAATGTTTGCTATCAGAATGTAAGAGGGTTAAACACAAAATTAACTCGATTATTCTCTGATAGCCTTGGGTTTAATTATGATGTTATAGTATTTTCTGAAACTTGGTTAAAACCATCCGTGTTAAATAGTGAAATTTTGTGTTCTAGATATCAAATATTTAGAAAAGATAGAGTTCTTAAAAAAGGTGGTGGCGTCCTTATTGCAGTTGATGCCAAATATTCCACTAATTTAATTGAATTAAACTGTTTTGATATCGAATTTATTTGCATATCCATTGAATTAGAAAATTTTAAATTATTTGTGACTTGCTCATACATTCCTCCCTCATCGCAACTTGATATTTATAATCAGCATTTGTTAGCAATAAATTCAATCACTAACAAAATGAATGACTCTGACAAAATATTAGTTCTCGGCGATTTTAATCTGCCGTCTGTAAAGTGGCTTTCATTGCCAGATTCTGAGGCTCTAACACCTTTGACATCTGATGCAAATGTAAACTTATATACCTTTGAAATTGTAAATCGTTTTAGCGACATAAATCTTTATCAAATAAATAGCGTATCAAATTGTTATGATCGAATTCTAGATCTAGCATTTGTGAATTATACACAATATTTTGAAATTATTAGAATACCTCCAGTATGTACTCCCGAAGATAACTACCATCCTACATTATGCATATCCATGATGCATAATAATTTAGCTACCAACAATTCTTTAATATCATTTAAATCTGTTCCTAATTATAATAAAACTGACTTCCGAAAGCTAAACGCACTTATCTCAAACGTAAATTGGAGCACATTATTTATTTGTAAGGGTCATATTGATCTAGAATTATCAGTATATAAATTTTATGATATCCTAAATAAATTTATTCTAGAATGTGTTCCCATTGTTAGAGTTAGAAACTCGGAACGATATCCATGGGTCACATCTGGGCTTTCAAGTATTAAAAATTATAAAAATAAACTTTTTAAAAAATATAAAAAATCAGGCTCCTCTATAGATTATGCTAAATATGCTGTCGCAAGGTCTAAATATACGTCAGAGTCCCGAAAACTTTACAATCTTTATTTAAACAAGATTAAACTTAATTTCAAATCCAATCCTAAATCTTTTTATGACTTCGTTAATATAAAAAGAAAAGCTACGTCAAAGCCCACCATCCTGAAATTCAATAATCAGACATTTGAGAAAAACTCTGAAATTTCAGAGTGCTTTGCAAATTTTTTCGCTACAACATATTCATATTCACCCTGTCCAAATAAAGATACATATAGTTATAAATTATCGACGATAGATCAAATATCTATGCCTTTTTTACAAAGTCAATATGTTTCTAAAAATCTACGTAATTTAAGATCAATTAAAAGTCCAGGTCCGGATGGCATTCCTAGCATAATTCTAAAGTACTGTTCAGATACATTAGCTATCCCTTTAACGCTATTGTTTAATTATTCCCTGAAATATAGTCATTTTCCGACCTTCTGGAAGAAATCCTATATAGTTCCTTTACACAAATCTGGTAGCTTAACTAATGTCTCGAATTATAGAGGAATTGCTAAATTAAGTGCAATTCCAAAATTATTCGAAAAACTGATTACTGATGTAATTTCTCATAAAGTTCAGCCAATCTTAAGCCCATATCAACATGGTTTTCGTAGTGGCCTCTCAACCATTACCAATCTTATTCAATTTTCCTCAACCGTCATAAAAGGTTTTATTCAGCGTAATCAAACCGACACGATTTACACTGACTTCAGTAAAGCTTTTGACAGGGTTAACCATGAACTTTTAATATATAAATTAAATCAAATTGGTTTCAGTATAAATTTAGTTAAATGGATATCATCTTATTTGAGAAATAGATCACAGGTAGTTTTGTTTGATGATTGTCTCTCCAAATCCATTAATGTTCCTTCCGGCGTTCCCCAAGGAAGTCATTTAGGTCCACTCCTCTTTCTTCTATTTATAAATGATTTACCAAATGCAATAATCCACTCCAAATTGCTAATGTATGCTGACGATGTCAAGTTGTTTATCACCCATAACTCCATGAAGCAAGCTGATTTACTTCAAAATGATTTAAATAACCTTTTTCAATGGTGCGAATTAAACTGTATGGATTTAAACCTAAACAAATGTAAGCATATGTGTTTTTCCAGATCTTCTACTTTAACAAGGCAATACAATATTAATGGTACTGTTTTATCAACTGTTGATTCATTTGTTGATCTTGGTATTTTAATGGATCCAAAATTAAATTTTAATAATCATGTTATTTCTATGGTAAACAAAGCCCACGGTGTCTTAGGATTTATAAAACGATGGGCAAAAGAATTCTCTGATCCCTACATTACAAAACAACTTTTTACATCTCTTGTGCGACCCATATTAGAATATGGTTCTGTTGTATGGGATCCCCAATATACAATTTATTCCGATAAAATTGAATCAGTGCAGAAACAATTTCTAATTTTTGCGCTGAGAGGTTTACATTGGAATAGTGACTTTGTGTTGCCTTCTTACACTAGCAGGTTAAAATTAATTCGATTGCCAACATTAAAAAGTAGACGTATTATGTTGAACACTATGATAGTAATTAAAATACTAAGCGGTAATATACCCTCAGACTTCCTAATTTCATCCATTAGAATAAATGTTCCTTTTCGATCAAGTAGATATTATCAACCATTATACGTAGATTTTCATCGCACAAATTATTCTATGGGAGATCCACTTAGTAAAATGTGTATTGATTTCAATTCTGTGTATTCTAACGTAGACTTTTGCATGAATATAGACCTAATAAAATCTAATATAATCATATTTTTAAATGAATAATACAACTTAATAACAAACTGGCTGTTGAAGTAGATTTCTGTAGCTGGTTTTCTATCCCTTCTCATATTCCATCATAATGCGGATTATGATGCGTACGCGATCCCTACGAAAGGGGAGGTCGCCCCCTCGGTCGGCAGGGGTGGGAAAGTGAGGCGTGGGAACGTACGATAAAAAAAAAAAAAAAAAAAATGATCACTTCCCTTACAAGGCAAAATTCAAATAACAAAAGTTTTTTATTCTATCTTCCACATAATTTTTAACGACAAATTTATCGTATTGTAACGACAGTCATAGCACCGATTTGTCTTATGCAAGACTGAAACAACTGGATGTGCCGATATTACTTTCGTAGGCTAACCAATTGTTATTATCTTTAATTCGATCCTTTAACCTTATAGCTAAGGAAACCTTGTTGACCTCTTATAAAATGATCTGGCCTTCAATAATACATATAGTAATGATACAGAAAGTAGACCTTTTCAGAACGCTACTTTCTGAACTATATCAGATTGGCTCTTCATAAGACCAGATAATCATCTAGGGAACTTAAAATACTACCTTAAGCCAGCATAATTTCTTTGTTTTCGTGAATGATTGGATTTTATGGAAAAATATAGCCATCGTAACCATCATATGGTGGATAAAACGTCACTGACCTATAAGGATCTGATCGGCAAATTAAATGTAAAAATAAAGATTCTCGGAGATCACATCGCAATTGAGAGCCATTAATTACCTACATGACCCAGTATGAAACAAATCCTAATTTTTCAAAAAATATATACAATTTTTTGTGATTACATTAAAAAGTGACCTGTAATAATTTTATAAAAAAAATCTATTATAGCAAATTTAAATAAGATATGTACTAAGAATTAAGCATTCAAAGTTGTCAGACATTCGACATTTGATTGTATATTTCAATTAAGTAACTGTTTTCTCAAACCCTCGTAAGATTATGTATTACAATACTAAAGGAATGTTTTATTATGCGATATTAGAAACAGAACCGTCGTCTTATACAAATAAATCAATGACATGATCCTTTGTATTTTTTTAGTTTTTATTTTATGTACAACAACATTTCTAAATGTTGTTGTGGCTGTGTTTCGTTGTTTATATGGATGTATGTATGTTGTTTGTCCTGGTTTTAAAATGTTCGAAAATATACACACCGACACAAATGGATGTGTGTGTGTGTTCATATTTTCAATTTAAATGCAATATGTTGTACGTTGTAGTATGACTTACCTTAGTTGGATAAATATGCTTGGAATCGCCAACTGACAGTTTGATATAATCCTCAGCATGCTTAACTCCCGTAGCATCCTTTAAACTTATGGCAATCATGTTGCTCGTTTCACGTGGCAGATTTATCTAAAATGTACACAACAACAGCAACAATAACAAATATAAATATGATTTACTGTAATTTCAGACAGAGAGGGAGAACGATAGAACAAGACAAAACAAATAGGATAGTACGACAACAACGTATATCTAACAAATAACTCCACAACAAAATCCTCTGAAGATATTAAATGAAAAACTACAACAAAACACACACCGTGCATGTGACGATTCCTACGGGAATAAATGTCCTGCTACCATCACTGGCAGTGTTCTAGTATAACGAACCATTTAATATGTTGTGGCTTTAAAACGAAGGACAGACGACTTGTGGAAACTGAACCGGATATGATATGCCCCCACTGCGTTCTCTCTCCACATTCTTTGGAAATTTTAATATTACCTTATGACTGACCAAACAAACAAACACACACGCACATTCACTCAGCCTCATTCGCCCATCCCCCTCCCCTCCTTCGCATATAGCACATAACTTGAGAAAAAGAAAACCATAGCCAAGTGGGATTATGTTGCGACGTAACGCATTGCATTTTTATTTCGTAACAGACCAAGGACTTTGATAGCCGTGGTGACACCATCGTCATTACCCATCGGCCGACCACTCGCCACTGCTGTATTCGCAAAACACCTATTTCCGTAAAATGTGTACTGTCATCATCATCATCAGTGGCAAAAAAATGAAAGAAAAGCAAACAGGAGTTTTACGCAAAAAGCATTTGCCACCAACCAACCAACTATCTATGTACATACATATATGGGCTATTCATTCGGAGCTGTTGTTATGCATCGTTGTTGTCAGAGAAACCCCCATTTGGTGGCAGATTTCCTGCTGCGCGATAGTGGCATGCCAAAACCAAGTCTATGTGGTTATTTTGCCATAGAACTCAAATAAAAACTATTATAGAAAAGACAACCATGACTGAGATTCTAAGACGCTTATTGTGGAAGTTTTTTCTTTGCTTTTGCTTTCGTTTTTTCTTCTTCTTTTTTCATTTCACTCTAATGTTGGTGTGGGAAAGTTTCCTGCACAAGTTTTGCTAGTTTTAAGACCAGGTTTACGTGCGGTCAGTATAGTTGAAAACTTGTGGCCAAAATGCGGTCACTGTATCAAAGATTTTACGCAAACGTATTTGCGCAATGCAATATGTACGAGTACAGTAATGACCCTAAGAAAATCCCTGTATTATAGTAGCTGAATAGATTTATAAATATATTGTCGTCAATATCGAAAGAAAAAAATAATCATTACGAGTATAGAATAGTACAGGATATACAAACAGAATGTTTATCCGCAGTTGAAATACAAAAACATTTGATTCATACTAAACAAATTTATTCGAATGCGAATGTTTTTCATTGTAAGCAAAATCATTCGTAGGCGGACAAAATGCTTCCTTAAACACCCATTTCAAAACCATTCGTTAAGAATCACAAATGTGCCACTACAGTCTATTTTGAATAAATTAGCACATTATTGCAAATTTGCTATATTTTATGATACTAATTTTCACGAATATTCTAAGCGTTTTCCTTAGATTTATATAAATGGGAACCATTTATATAAATTTCCAAATTTTCAAACTACATTTCTGCAGTTTATTTTACTGTTAAAGAAAAGGATCTAAGTCGGACAAGTGGCACGCATGTGATGTATACATACAATTCCAATATAATATGTGTAGAAATAGGTATATATTTTGTTGTAGATTTATTATTTAATTTATCTTAATTGCTTTGGTGAAATGGTGTTCATTAAATATAAAAAGGAATATTTGTATTATATTTACTATGAAAACTCATTATTGTTATATATATTTTTTTTAAACAAAATGGTGAATTTATTAAGTGTATCGAATATCAAATACAAATCAAAAACATTTTGCATGTTCACCGCTATTTTAAGTAACAGATATAATACTGTTTGACAAAGAGTATACCAAATTATGGAGAGTATTTATGCTGATATCTAACCAGCATTCCTTCACAGCATATTTAAGGTAATTTATAAAAGAAAAATTCATGTCGAGTAGTATACTTTTGTCACAGTAATCTCGTATAAGTTTTCAAAAGGGTGACAGTATGGAGTGCAAGCCGTCTGTGGTAAAATATTTATATCAAGTTTTTGTTTGCTTCGAGGCTCAATGGAAGCATTATCCTGGTGAAAAATTATATCTTTGCCCTCTTTTTAATCAAAATGTGTTATTAAAACAACGTCTAATAATTCATTATATAGCATTTCCAGATTAAATGAAACCTTTTACAAATTAAATGAAACCTTTTCCAAATTAAATGAAACCTTTTCCAAATTAAATGAAACCTTTTCCAATTGAAATGAAACCTTTTACAAATAGAATGAAACCTTTTCCAATTGAAATGAAACCTTTTACAAATAGAATGAAACATTTTCCAAATTAAATGAAACCTTTATTCTTATCTAAGGAAATATAATATTTGCACTAATTTTAAACCAATATTTGAAAATTAAATCAAAGAATATTAACAAATATAGTTGTATGGCTATGTAATTAACATAAATATTCTTTAATTCGGTGTGATTTCATTTAATATCTTTACTACATAAAACTAAATAAATAGTAATACAAACTGGGGTATTTCTTGACATTTTAATAAATAAATATTTAAGAACAAGAATTGAATACCCGGTCCTAAATGCGAAATACATATTTGACTTAAAAAATTGTTGATGATAAGCTGTGTGACGTTTCAATGGAACAACATTGTTGATGTAATCGAGCGAAATATTCAAAAGCTTACTCGGCAAGATTTTTCTAACTACGTTATGGACATGGTTTTGAAAATCCCACAAGCTACAAGTCGGGAACCCCTTCATTAAGATAAGCCGGTACCTTATCATCAACAATTTATTAAGTCAAATATGTATTTTGCATTTAGGACCGGGTATTCAATTCTTGTTCTTAAATATTTATTTATTTATTAAAATGTCAAGAGTTTGTCAGTTTGTATTACTATTTATTTAGTTTTATGTAGTAAAGATATTAAATGAAATCACACCGAATTAAAGAATATTTATGTTAATTACATAGCCATACAACTATATTTGTTAATATTCTTTGATTTAATTTTCAAATATTGGTTTAAAATTAGTGCAAATATTATATTTCCTTAGATAAGAATAAAGGTTTCATTTAATTTGGAAAAAGTTTCAATCTATTTGTAAAAGGTTTCATTTCAATTGGAAAAGGTTTCATTCTATTTGTAAAAGGTTTCATTTCAATTGGAAAAGGTTTCATTTAATTTAGAAAAGGTTTCATTTAATTTGGAAAAGGTTTCATTTAATTTGTAAAAGGTTTCATTTAATCTGGAAATGCTATACATTTCAGAATCCATTTTGGTAGACACATCACAAAGTGGAAGCTTACATTCGTACGAGTATGCACCCCATACCATTTGACTTCCCCCCAGAAATTCGGCTTCGATCTTACCACATCTTTATTTACATTTTTCGTTGCAACTATAATAGTTTGGTCCATACAAAAACAACAAAATATGACTTATTTTAAGTTATTTCAAAAAGTGTATGAAAAATGTTTTTGGTTTGAATTTGATATTCGACACCCTAAATATATTCACAATTTTGTTTAAAAAAATATATGACAATAATGTGTTTTCATAGCAAAATCTCAAAAACATCATATGCGCTCAAACGAATGTCCTCTACTGTATATGTGAAAAGATTCAGATTTTCGGTTTATTTAGTATTGTAAGAATAAAGCTGTACATTTAAAACATACCATTTCAATATTTTCCTAGTATTTGACATATGAAATGGTGTTGTTCTTCCACCCGATTAAGATTTCTTTCCGGGTTGAATTTAATACATAATATATAATTACGTATACAACATAGCATTTGAAATGTGATTTCAAAAGACATCTGAGTCACTCAAACCTTTTCAAATAATCGGTTTATTGTTCGTACTTTTCAAGCGACTAAATATTCCTATTAAGAATCCTTTTATCGAATGTAATGACTTTTTTAATAATGAAGATTTACATATTTTGCATATTCTGCATACTTTTGCATATTTTGCATATTTTTGCATATTTTGCATATGTTTGCATATACTGCATATTTTTCCATATTTTTTGCATATTTTGCATATTTTTGCATATTCTGCATATTTTGTATATTTTTGCATATTTTGCATATTTTTGCATATTCTGCATATTTTTTGCATATTCTGCATATTTTTGCATATTCTGCATATTTTTGCATATTTTGCATATTCTGCATATTTTTGCATATTTTTTGCATATTCTGCATATTTTGCATATTTTTGCATATTTTGCATATTTTTGCCTATATTTTGCATATTTTGCATGTTCTGCATATTTTTGCATATTCTGCATATTTTTGCATATTCTGCACATTTTTGCATATTTTGTATATTTTTGCATATTTTGCATATTCTGCATATTTTTGCATCGACCTAGCATACCGTGCATATTTTTTGCATATTTATTGCATATCGACCTAGCATACCGTGCATATTTTTTGCATAGTTTGCATATTTTTTGCATATTTTGCATATATTTTGCATATTTTTAACATGACTTCGCGTGGGTGCGGAGTAGTAACATCGAAGGCTCTATTATACTTTAGGAATTATAAGGTTCTATCCTACCTTAGGAATTATAACTAAGGTATGGTAGAGCCTTCGATGTTATTACTTCGCACCCACGCGAAATTTTTGAAGCACATATCTGACCCAGGTTACTTCAAGGGCATGCCTTGAAATACTTTGTAAATCCCTAAAATCTGTTCGATGTTTTTTTTTTCTGTTTTGTATACATAGACTACATAATACAAATAAATATTATATTATGTTATAATAATTACGTCACCTCAAATGAAAGAAAGCAAAGTTATAAATAAATACACTAGAGAAACTTATTTTGCAAAATGTATGTTGCAAAATAATTTTCCATTATTACTATAATTATAATAAGTTTCCATTATTACTATAATAAAAGAAATCCATTATTACTATAATTTTTTGTAAATGGTTTAAAACAGGTATGGTCGATTTTTACCTCCTATCCAGCCTATCTGTGCGAGGTCCATTTTAACATCAAAAATTCCTTCTAATATTTGTTTTACAGATGTTAGTCATTTGTCGTTTTATCGTAAACATTTTATTGCTTTATTCTACGATTTGGCGAAACGATTTTGTGAAACCTACTGTAGTATTCCTTCAGGTGAGAAACAAAAAAAAACTATGCTACAATATGATATCCCAAGAAGAAAAATTAACTACTATTTCTTTTCATTTTCTGCATTACGTAGCACCAACAGTATTGAACTCCAGAGTATAGCCCTGGCGACACATCTGTTACTATAAATTGGTATGCCGTTGAATGTGTGCTAGCAGGAGATTACAAGTTTAAATATGACATAACATAATCTTTCTTTTAAACTTTACGCATCTACCGCAACAAGACTAATTAGAAATATATCACAACTAAACCCAAAAACCCCTCTCACTTTTAATCTAGAAAAAGTTATACATTGCATAGAACTATGTCGTCGTCATCGTGGATAACTAACAAAACTTTTCATACATACATATGTACATCATTCTTTAGTTTACTTACCGCAACAGTTAAATTATTGCCAATTTGAACATCCACAATATCCTTGTGAGATAAATCATATTTCAAGCCGTTGACATCTTCGATATTGTGCGAGAATTCATTGCCTAAATTGTCATGCAATGAAACTTTCAACACGAAATTCATGCCACGTGGAATTTTCTCTTCGGTATTCTTTAGTTTGATTGTGGGATACACCAGCGCGGCCATAATGTATTGGACATTTTTAACCTCAATACCAATGGCTAAAGTTTGATCAAATGTTTTCGCCTTTTTACGGTTCATGCGAACGAAGGAGATAAAAAAGTTTGCAACAACAATAGAAGAAAAGAAAAACAACAACAGGTGAGTATGGTCAATGGTTGGATTTAGGTTTTGTTTTGGGTGTTTGCCCTTGGTACATATACATACAATGACTAAATCTCTGCCCAAAGTCTCTTGTGTCCGTACAATACCATCTGGCGTCACTTTAACAATGGCATTACTATCACTGGACAGTCTATAGAGGACATCGTCTAAGTTCGCTTTCAACTGAATGGAGCTACGTGGTGCTAGCAAAATTGTATCCGTGGTTATGTGTTTTGGAGATTCCAGTTCAAGTTGTTTGAAAACTAAATTGAAAAATAAAAAAATAAATGACAAGAAAACAAAAACCAATGTTACAACAAAAGCAACAATCCTTTGAATTTCACTTACCAACTACTTCGACAAAAGTAGAGATTTTCTGTCCGCCCGGTAATTGAACGGTTGCCTGGATTTTTGCTTTTCCAGGGTTTAATGCCTTAATACGAACCGAAATTAAATCAGTATCAGAGTATTCAATGCCTGTAAAAGAAAATAAATAACATGATTACATATCATAATAATATATTAGATATTTTTAATTTTTGTTATATAAAAACCTAATCTAATACGAATAAATATACCATTTATCGAATATAATAGATTAATGTAGAAAATAATGGAAAGGTCTTATGTATTTAACAATTCTATGTCGATTTTCAAATTTCGAAATTTTCAGCTGTAGTTTTGCATAACCGCTTCCCACAGAGCAGATCAAATTATTCTACAATATAAAGTAATTGTGAACCATTATTATAAAAATACAATTTTATTAGATTTTATAAGTTCTATATTCATGCAAAAATCTACGTTATAATGCACAGAATTAAAATCAATACACATTTTACTAACTGGATCTCCCATAGAATAATTTGTGCGAGGAAAATCTTCGTATAATAGTTGATAATATGTTCTGTATCGAAAAGGAACATTTATTCTAATGGATGAAATTAGGAAGTCTGAGGGTATATTACCGTTTAATATTTTAATTACCATCATATTGTTCAACACAATACGTCTACTTTTTTAATGTAAGAAGGCAACACAAAATCACTATTCCAATGAATGCAGACTACCATCTCACGAATTATTCTATGAGAGATCCACGTTGTAAAATGTGTATTCATTCAAATTTTGTATACACTAATGTATATTTTTACATGAGCAGTAAAACAACTGGATGTTGAAGTAGATTCTGCAGCTGGTTTTATATTCCACTCTCAAATCCCATCATGATACAGATCGTGGTTTGTGTACGCGATTCCTATGAAAGATGAGGTCGCCCTCAGTCGGCAGGCGTGGGAACTACGAAAAAAAAAACAACAACTAAATAACATACTAATTGAGTAAATCAGCTATGCAATAAAAATATCGTGATAAGTAGTGCTTTCTTATAACATATAATGGAACTACTGAATTTCTTGAAACCCAATGGTAAACTGTAGAATAACCGAAGGACTTCTACAACAAAGGGACAAACGTAGAACATGCATTTGTTTATTCCTTATATACCTACAAAACGAGAACGACTTTAACAGGGAAGGACCTGCTTGTGCACGCATTTGCGAAAATTTTAGTATAAATCCACAATTCCAGTGACTGTAAGTTCAAGTTTCGGACTCTCATACTTCAACCAACAGATGAACATGGTTTAATCGGCACATATACACTTTTTAGGGTGTTTCAAACGGAATGACAATTTTAAGCTGGAGAGACCTAAAATCCGAGACGTAAACGTATTTACTTACTATAACGTAAATTTGTTGATCTGGTAATCAATTGCCAATCGATCCATATCGAACTCATGGAGGCGAACATTAAATTAACACTCAACACAATGAACAATAATTTGATCAAATAACAATAAACAGTGCAAAAATATATGTATCAAAGGTTATCAGTTTTCAAACATGAATTTGATTTAAAAAATATTTATACCCAAAGTATAATATTTTCGTTTAATGTTGCTCAATAATATTTAGTTCTCTTTCGTGTGCGATTACCTTCAAGTCACATTTGCAAATGAACGTATTTGCCAAATCAAGAATCAGCTTTAATGAATGTTAATAAATCCTCTTTTATATTGAAATAAATGAATTTGTCTGTCGACATTATGATCACACTTTATAATGACAACTTAATTTCTCTTTTGTTGAAAATCGTATTAAATTATTCCTCCATATAATTCAAACAATGTGACTGGGTAAGGTATAGTAGTCAATCTACTTGCATGTTGCAGGATATAGCACTACTAAATATGTTTTATTCCGTAGCAACGAATACTAACTTTGAATATAGCCCATGACATAATTATACAAGGTAGTCTCATGCAGTCATTTTTTCCTACGCCTCTCTTATAACAAGGTTCGCCGATTGGCGCACATATTTTATTTTATGTGTGGAAATATGTCCGATTATGTTAGCCTATATTGGAATCGGCCCCCTGGTGCTTGTCACAATCCTCGGCGGGGGTTCAATACGCCTATACGGTCAACACAATTTCCATGATTTAGTCTTTGGCCGGGGATTTATGATCCTTCAATTTTCTTTAAGAAGGCAAGATTTGAAGCCAATCCATAGAAAAAAAAATATTGTAATTCACAATATAACAACATCACAAGGAGCCATGGGCTGCACGTAGGAAACATAAAATAAATCGCGACCAGGTCGTAAACTTTATTTTTCACTGACCTAAAACCGCCAATAACCCAAGAATACACAAATTCATTAATTATTCCTCAAAATATTATCCTTGACAAAAGTAGTTAAATACCAAGCACCATTGTATTTAGTTAATGAATTTATTTTTTCCAGGTCGGTGAGAAAACTTCAAATATTAATTCCAAAATTAACTTCCCATCTTGAAAGGTCATTTCTTGTAAGAGTTGCTAGATCATATATATCATTGCCTATATATTTGAGACATTTTCATTTACTTTCTATGACATACAGACGTAAACCTTGTGCGTACTTTCATACAAGTCCTGTTATATTTTAGCATTCTATTTTCTCCTTGGGTACACAAAATTAATATATGTTTTAATACAGACTCTAATATAAGATTTTTTTTCGGATATTGCTGTTATATGTGGATCTTAAGATGGCAAACTCAAATTAAACAAAGTTGGTTTTATATCTCCATCGAAATTTGAATACCCTTCACCACACTGTGGTACAGGGTATTATGTATTTGTGCATATGTTTGTAACAGGCAAAAATAATCGAGATAGACCCATGGTTCCTTTTGAGAATATGAATAGAATCACTTTCTCAGCCGATTTATGCATGTCCGACCGTCCGTTCGTCTATCCATGTTAAATTGTAAACAAAGTACAGGTCGCATTTATAATCCGAATTGGATGAAATTTGGCACAGCTTATTTGTTTGGCTCAAGGACGAACCCTATTAAATTGGGAAAATCGGTTCAGATTTAGTTATAGCTCCCATATATATTTTTGTCCGATTTAAGGTAAATGGGGTACCAAAGTCCCTATATATCTTTCGATTTGCACGGAATTTGGTATAGCCTACTGAATTAGGTCTAAAAAATGTGTGCTAAGTTTCGTGAAAATCGGTTCAGATGTAGATATAACTTCCATATATAGTTTCGCCCGATTTTAGGTAAATGGTGCAACAAAGCCCCTCCTAATCTTTTGATTGGCATGAATTTTGGTATAGCGTACTAAATTAAATCTAGAATGATGTGTGCTAAGTTTCGTGTAAATCGGTTCAGATTTAGATATACCTACCATATATAGTTTCGTCCGATTTTAGGTAAATGGTGCACCAAAGTCTCTGAAAATCATTCGATTTGCATGAATTTTGGCATAGCGCATTGAATTAAGTCTAGAATGATATGTACACCTCCTATATATATTTTCGTCCGATTTTAAGTAAATTGTGCACTAAAGATCCACAGCTAAGCAGATTGACACAACGTACTGAAATTAATATAAATTAATTTTTGGCAAGTTTGCTTCAAATCGGTTCAGATATAGATATATCGTAGCTTCCATATATAATTTCGACTTATTTATGTTAATTGTACACCAAATAATCAAAAGGTGTCTGATTGTGTCTGATGTGACGAAAAACATTATGTCAATGTTTTTTATACAAATTACTATTTGCTTTACGGAATGCAAATAAAATCGCGCAAATCAATATTTCAACTGATACACAAAAAAATATTCATAAAATATCGTAGGACCTTCAAAATGCCGCAAATGGAGGGTCATCCTTAAATGGGGGCAATTACAAAAACATGGACCCATATTAATTATTGCATTCAGTTAACCAAAATTAAATAAATGGAAATTTCTAGAAGGCCATTTTATTTATTTATATATGTATATTTATATAATGTTTTGCCTGGAATATATTAGGTTGGGGAAAAAGAAATCCATTATTTTATATGAAATATAGGACTTTCTCTCTCATAGAATTCCTGCTCTCTATTTGCTTAAAACTCTAGTAGTCGATTTTCACAATCCTCCCTAGATACCAATTTTTTATCATTAAAGAAATGTTGCAATGCAAGAGAAATATGATAATCGCTTAGTGCCAAGTCCGGACTTTATGGCGGATGCATTTAAACTTCCCAACCACGCTCATGAAGTTTCTGGAGAGTCACTGTAGATGTGTGTGGCCTAGCGTTGTCCTGGAGGAACACGACACCTCTCTTGTTGAAAAATTCTGGCCGTTTCTGATCAATTGTAAATGGTTTAAAACAGTTTTACTGTCGATTTTTACTTCCTGTGCGATGTTACGACTGCTAACATGCCGGTCAACTTCGATCATTACTCCGATTTTATCAACATTTTCAACATCAAAAATACCTGGTACCGAATTTTTGCAGTGAACTCTCTGTGAACTCTCTTTGAGCACTTATTTGTCATATATGTAATGGAATTGATAATTTACATTAACATGATTTAAAAAATCCTGCACAATGTACTATTACGCCGACAATATAAAAAAGAAAATGGTAGTTTACATCACTCGAAGTTCCCCTATATGGTTTTAAATATTTTCCTTTACAAGTTTTATGACTTTTTAGGGCGACGGATCATTTATGTAAATGTTTTTATTAATTTCTCTTTCGAGATGAGCTACATGATCGAAGCAATGAAAAGGTAAACCAGAGAGATACTACATTCTTACATGTAGTATCTCTATGGTTTTCCTTTGGAAAATAATAGTGAGTTTGAAATATAAAACTAATGCAAATTTTTTATATACAAATTTTGTAATTAATTGTATATTCCGTATCTGTTCCTGAAATGAAGCTCAACCATTCAGGCTCATCAAAGAATAATTTTTATATGAATCGTTTGTGAGCATTACAGGATAATTTACCTGAATAATGCTGTATCGTGATTCAAAATTGATTTTACATATATTTAACTCACCGGCATCAGCAAAAACGTTGTATATATTAATTACATCGGGTTGATTAGTTGACCATGTTATATGCATATTAGACAAGGTGCCCAAGACCATGGGAGATAAATCAGGAGTTCCTTGATATAGAAAATGTAAATATATACACAATTTTATTTCAAAAATGATTTAAATTGTAAATTTACCCCATATATAAGCTGGCATAACGGCTCCACTGCGGATACGCACCAAAGGTGTTTTTATTTGAATATTAACCAATGGTACTACGTGTATATCAACAGTATCCTCGGAAACTACAACCTCTTTGCCATTTATGGGATTTGTCATTATACATTTTCCGGTAATTTTAGTAGCGCCCAATTTGAAGGCAGTTACAATAGCCGATTCCATACCTTAAAAAATAGAATGATTTTTAGTACAGAAGCGTAAACTAGAGCAATAATGTGTACGTACTTATAACTTTTTGATCGTGGACGTGGTAAACAATATTTACATCTGGTTGTGGGCCACCATGGTAGTAAATTTGTACGCTTGATCCTACAACCAACGTACTGTTACGTGGGTATAGACGTAAAGGAGGGAATACCTGGAAATATTTGATTGGTGTTGAATAAATCAATTACATTTTCATTAGGTGGAATACAAACTTACTTGAACATTTACAGGCTCGCTGGATACCAACATCTCACCACTACCAGAACTAAAAATTATTTTAGTCTCACCCAAATTATTGCCTGTTATTATGTACCTGAAAAGCCAACCAATATATTTTACATTCAAACAAAAATATATACGTATTTTTATTATCCAAACATATTTAAAAATATATGTGCAAAAAATAATGATAACATTTAGTATACCTTATTTCGCCAATACCCAAATCCACTTGATCACCCAATTGAATGCTCAATATATTCGCATTGAAAACTTCTTCTGACAATTCATAGATTTGCAAATTGAATGGATCAATGTGTAGCAAGTTATCGTGAGAGTCATACAGTTTAACAATTGCTTCAATCGACTTTGTACGTTCTACTCTATCAGGCACTTCTACACGTATAGCCCCAATGCTTACTACCGAAATAGACAAATGTGCAGGTTCATTCATCAAGCAGCGATCAATCAATTCAAGACGAGTCTGAAGAATATTTACATATTAATACATCGTAAGTAATTTATATCAAAATATAACTTACATGTCCAATCCGGAGGGGAGACACAATCAGTTCTTTTTCTTTGTTGTCAAATTCAACTTTAACTATTCCCGATTCTGAAAGTTGGAAATCATAGAAACCACTACCTTGAGACATTGGGATGCGTTCACGACGACCCTTCGCCAAGAAAATGCTGATGTGGTCCGAAGGGAAGAAGGTACTGTTGACAGTCATAAACCGAATTTCATTCTCAATGATGGGCGTATAAATATCTCCAGTCTTGGGCTATAAATGCAAAATTAATTTATCAGTTGGTTGCCAATAAACATACAAGAAGAAGACTTACATTTTTGATGCCAAATGGTGGCTCTTCAGGGTATATATTTTGTTTTCTCAACACCAAGTCATCATACTTCGTCACTACACCCTTGATGCGGAAATTTTGTGCAACTTCTGTCAGCTGTGTTACCAGAATATCCTTACCGGGCAAACGAATACTTTCCAAGTATTCTTCTTCTGCTTCACGATGATGCATAATGGCTCCACTGTGATAACGCTGTTCTCCAGCCGCAAACTCCCAATCAATAAATAGTGATGTGATATTCATTAGTTTACGATTTTTAGCATCCTGAACCTCAATTTCGATTTCGAATTTGTCATCTTGATCCTTTAGCTGTAGCAAAGCATTTCTCATTTCCAATGGGCATGATGATCGCAACTGTTCCCTTGTGTATAAATTAAGGAACCGTGGTTTCACACAATAGATGTTGGTGGTAATTTTGGAGTGATACGGCTGGAAATTTGGTGTAAGCAATGCATTGAAAACATTGAATTCCAGAGTTGTCTCGCCAACCTGACGGCACAATATCGTGAAGGCATACAAGTTGTTTTGTGTATCAAATTCGATTTCAGAAACCCGAGCAATATTTTGGTCGTAATCTACACCTTGCGTCAATTCTGCTTCGAGTGTGTATATTTTCTGTGGACCATTTGTGTAGATAACATTACGCGACGACCCAATTGGCAAAACTACATGGTTCTCTAAAGGATTTAGAATTGCTAACGGTTCGAAAACACTTAGGGTTACTTCATCTTTCAACGTTTTTTCTCGGAATTTATAAAACACCTTTAGATGAGTGAGTCCAATTGCAGTACTGCGCAAGTGCACAACTTGACAAGCCTCTGGAGATAATACAGTATTGTAAGCTGAGGCAGCATTATAATCAACTTGGAATATCTGGTTAGAAAATTCAAAATCGAAGACCAGGTTTTCACACTTTGTCAGCGGCATAAGCGTGTTGTTGACGTAGGCATAGACAGCTACGTGAAGTTGAACGTAATCATTTAGAGATGTTTCAAAGTTATATTTGACAATTTCTAGCTTTACAGGTGGCACAAAGTAAACATCCGCTAATCGTGAAATTTTTGGATTTTTTGCTAGTGCAACTTTTACGTGGGCATGGGCAGTCAACAGTGTTCCGGTGGCACCATCGTATGTATCATAACCGCTCTTGACATTCGAATCCCGTATTACTGTAGTGGCTAGACCATTTTGATTTATATGCAAGAAACGTGGCTGATGTGACATCCAAACGTAAGAACCGTCACCGCCTCTGGCTTGGAATTGAATTCTTTGGGTTTTGATGATATTTGGGTCATATGGCAAAATTACTTTAGCAGGCAACAATATTAATTCGCTGTAAATTTGTAATTCAGCTTGTGCCGTCAACTGTGGAAAAGAGATTGAGGTAATTTTTGAATGCAAATTGTTTAAAATATACGTACATCTTTGAAAGATCCGTATACTGGGGTAATACCCTCCCTAATGGCTTCACCATACAAACGTGAACCGTTCTTACTACGCTTCTGAATAAAAAACAACGATTCGTCCAATTCCGAATTCACAGAATAACGGGAACCCAATGTAATTTTATGGTCATCGCTTGAAAGAAAAAAATGAAATTTAATGGATAAATATTTATATTCACAGTTATTACATTTTTATGATATTTTCTATATTTTATGAGGAACTGAATCTAAAAGCTCGTTTCATATTTCTCGAGATATGGAACATTTCATTTTCACATTGACGTTAAAAGGGTTTTGTTGATTTTGTTGATTTTTTTTTTTTTTTTTTTTTTTTTTTTGTAAGTGATTGGGCTTCACAATGAAACTCATATTATCTTAGTTGGTTTTAAAACCCACTAACAAAATATAAAGATATCTGTAGTAAAGGGTAAGTGTTCCTAATGTCGGCATGTACCAGTAGTCGCCATCTATTGTATCTAAGCTCATTCACCTCTAGCGACAGCTCATGTCTCTTAAGAAAAATATTGGTGGATATGTCGTTTTTAAAAGACTAATTAAATATTTTCCACCTAGGTTTTTTTCATTATTGTAAAAACCGTATACAAGATAATACGACAATTTAAAATTATTATAAAATATTGGTAATTTTAAAGGCGGCATCAGTAATAAAAAAAATAGTTTTGCGTGTTTTTAATATGGGAAAGATGTTAATGAGATTTATAAACAAATATAATAGAAAATATCAGTCAAATATAAAATTTAAATTACAATACGACATGTCGTATTGCAACATCACATGCCGACTACTAGAACATCATATATCGACAATTGGTACCTTTTATTAAACCTTTTTTTTTCAAAATAGTCAGGCTTCCTCCGACTTCCACTTAAAAAAAAAGGTTGTACTTGGGACTACAAGGCTACTTTCAAAAATTTCAAAGTGATTAGCAGCCGAGCCTTTTAGAATTGAATTGAATTTTTCCTTTTACCAAATAATATTAACTTACTGTGTAAATAAATCTACGGCGATTTCATGTTTCTCCCCTTCAACGGTTATCCAATTATTATGCGGCAAAAGACTCAGACCTAATTTCTTGGGATGGGCAACTGTAAGACGAGCGCTTGGCACAGCATTTTTCATAGCCTCGCTATCACCCGCTATACTACCATCATTGGGCACGTTGCGATCTCGCAATACGACCATAGTAGTGCCAGCTTTAAGACCAGTTGCTGAAACACCTTTCATACTGGCTATATTATTGTCTTCAATTTCCAAAAAATACTGATTATTTAGAGAAATCTCCTGCAATTTGCCTGCTTTCAACTGCAGGATACGGAAGTTGACCGTATCCCCTGGTAGAACATAAACATCTGATGGTTCCAAAATGATATTAGCCAGAACATTAATGTATACTACAATTGGCTGAACATAACCATACTCCGGATAGGGCAGATTTACGGTAACCTGAAATACATACAGACCACAATATTATAATTTACTTCACATATACGATAAATTAATTGTTATCACCTTTGCTGTTCCGGTATTAATGCCTTCTAACAACACCATATACCCCTTTAGACCTTGTGCTTCAAATTTCTCTAGTGCTTTAGGTACTTCATGGTACGGACTTTCAGTAAATGTTAAAAACCTTAAAGCAGATGACCAGTCTTTACTGTCCTTATTCAACGAGGATATAACCCAATTGAATTCAACGCCTTCTAACGTGGTAAATACATTGCCCTGCGTATCTTCTGCGTGTAGAACGAATGTTTCGGGGGCTTCTTCTAGATATAACTGGCGTGTTGTTGTCTCAACGCCAAGTCTATCAATCACATCCAAAATAACATCGCATCGCAGAGAATCGCCAGTGGCTACATTTTCAGCCAGAACGATTGCAGTGTTTCGTCGGCGTTCCCTCGTTAGGACGGTAACTGTTGCTTCATAGGAACACTCTGTTTCATCAGCATCTTCATAAAGTGGCGTAATCAATATCAAATCCTGTCTTGAAGAAGTCCTGAAAACAAAATATCGTATAGGCTATTAGATTTAAATTTTAAGGTTAAGTCGACGCTTGGGGCGCCAAATGTATATTCTTATGTTATTGGTGGTGGTGATGGTGTCTGATCGAGGTACCATCGCAACAACACAACACGAGTCTCGTATCTGTCGCAAAGGTTAGAGGCACAAGCCAAGGCCACTTACCATTTGTAGCATCCTTTCTCACTAACTTGCAATGTAAAATTGATGGAGATTTTATCAAAGATGGGCAGCAGAACACGAGGAAAGTTTAATTTGGTAGCCTCAGTCACTTTTTCTCCACACAGAAATAGTAAAATTAACAACTTAAAAATCGCTAATTTGTCCATGGTACGCGCGTTTGTTGCTTCCTCCTCATGCAGACATAGACTTTTGACGTTTTGCACGGCACGTTCAAACTGAAAGATACAAAGACCGGCAGCGTTGCTTCAAGAAGTAGTAAAACAATGGCATCCCATCACACATTGCCAGATGAAAATCACAACATAATTCGCACAGTTTTGTTCGAAACCTAAGCAACTTTTTCTTAGTAAGTAATCATGGTCTTTATTATTATGAAAAGTACTTATTTTTTTAACTATTACATTACACAGTCGACACTATACGTTCGACTCCGTTTTACTGAAGCGGAAAAAATTGGATTTTTGAACTGAAAATAATTTCAGTTATCCGAACTCATCATAAGCGAAACATTTTTTACATTTACGAATTTCAATAATCTCTATATCATAGCGAATATGTATGTTTCGATTTTTTAAGAAAATAGACGATAGAAATTAAAAATGTTTAACATTTTCACTGCTTATGGAAATTTTACTATGAACCGTAAAACTTATGAACTTGTAACGAAATCCATCGTCTGCCTGTTGCAATCGTAAGACCTATCTTAAATACAACGTTTGATTTTAAGAACCTAAAATATCGGCCGATTTTAAGTCTTTTTAACAGCTGGCTAAGCTGTAATACCCAATATGAGGTTGTAAATGAGTATAATACTTCCTTGCAAAACTTGTCACCAGACCTCAATCCCATTGAGAACCTTTTCAGCATTTTAAAACAAAGGATTGGAACACGTCGCTTTAAAAACAGACAGGAACTAATGAACTGCTAAAAATCAAAGTGGGAAGCTATACTAACAACAATTCTAACAAATCTTGTATAGTCAATGCCAAAAAGATGTGCGGCAGTGATAAAAAATAAAGGGTATCATACGAAATATAGAAAGTTGCTTAGGTTTCGAACAGCTGCTTTGTGAGTTAATATTTGGTCTGTTCCCGTACTGCAAGAATCTACTAGATTTTACTATTTTCTTCGATATCATAAAGGAAAAAAGTGTTATCGTAGTAAAAAATAGTAGATTCTTGTAGTACGGGAACAGACCAATTGTTTTCATTTCTTTATTTTTTTCCAAAAAAAATATAATTTAAATTTGTTATTATTTTCAGATTATAGACACATAGTATAATAGAAAATAAAATTTATATTTTTTATAAATCAATTTAACGATATCATATAAGACCATGACTACGTACTAAGAAAAAGTTGCTTAGGTTTCGAACAATACTGTATATGAATTAACCCGTTCTTACAACACTATTCTTAAAGGGCTAAGCAGAATGTTCGCGTTGAGCGTTTTTTTATCACGTTAACGCACGCAGAAAGTTAAAATATATTACCCTCCGAAGCGCAGCGCACATGAACTTCGAGCGTTTGTGTTATCGTTTCCTAGTGGTTGTTATATTTTCGGTAACACATAAAGCGACGGGTGGCTCAATGCGAGCATTCTGCTTAGCCCTTAATTCATGTCATTAGAGTTTTTTTTATTTTAAACTTTTTGTTTCTTTTTTAAACCAAAATTGTAACATATTTACGAGAATCACATATGGATCTAAATAGAAAAAATTATTCTCTTTCTCCTGACTATAGTAAGAACCCACATCTATTTAATTTTAATTCATGTTTTCCATTTTTTGTGAAAATATTGTTGTTTTAAATATATTTTCTCTACTCTAAATGTCACATATAAATTTGGAGAATTTTTGTTTGGGTTTCCCCATATTTGTTTAACGTTTTGTACGCTAATTAGAACCAAAGGGAAATAAATGCATATTGCATTATGTAGATTACAAAATTTACATCCTTCTACATATATTTTGACAACATTCAGCTTTCAAAAGTTTAATGAAAATATCCTCCTTCGAAATGTACGCACAACTTGTGTTCAGTGGCAATAATTACAAGATGTTTATTGTCTTGAAGTTTGCAGACTCTATAATCTATAAATATATTTTGTAACATATATAGCATGGTATAATAATAAAAGGTAACAGCAAGTCCCAGATGATTTGATTCCAAAGTAATACTAGTGTCAAAGTCAATGTTTGACATTTTGTCATTGTATGGTTTCTTGTCAATAGTTGTGATGAAATATTTCAAAAAATATGTGCATACATAAAATTAAAAAATAACATTGAATTTATGATATGACTCTAATTTCGGATTCCGAGGTCTTGGAGGCGAGCAAATCTTTGCATGCAAATCTCTATATAGGTCTACGCTTTGGCATTGCCCCATAGTGAATGAAATATAATCAAACAAACGTCCAGTTGTATTTATGGTATGTTGAAGTTCTATATATGCATATGATAATAAAGATGAGTAAAATCATGGAACAATAATACAAGGTAGGGCAGCTTGAGGTGAATTACAAAACAGCAACTATGCACGTGTGCCTTATTCTGCCAAAAATAAAATAAATATACGCAACAAGTGTTTGTGTATATTTGACATTTTTTCAACACAAAACTAAAAACGCGAAAAATGAATGAAAGGTTATGATTTCTTTCAAAAATTCAGTAGGGAATTTTTGTTTCATCCATAACAAATAAATTACTTCCAGACGAACATGTTAAAAACATAATTTTCATTTCAATTAAATTTGAATATATTTCAATTTATTTTGAATTTATTTGACATTGTATTCAACACAATACACACACATACACAAAATATGTATTTTGATTTGATGGAACAAGCCACCTTGAGAAAAAATTGAAATCAGTTGGTAGCTGTGCCCTACCTTGTAATAATTATACCATGAGTAAAATGTTTTTCTCTATTAGATTTCTGGTGAGAAATGAGAGTCAACAAAAACATGTGTACAAGAATAGAAGGACAATTCGTCGAACAGTTTGTGCTTATTTATACATTTAACAATAACTTAATTGTTTTTAATGTGACCATTTCAAATCTTTTTATAGCATCCAAGCAAATAAACTTTTAATGCCAGAACCTGGTATATAAAAATACATAGATGTTAGATGTTAGAAAATCTCTCCACTAAAAGTTATAAATATAGGACCATTTTATAAATATAGGACCCCCATATAAGGGTGCCACCCAATTTTCTGTATTTTGGGGTTCTTGAACGAGTTTTTCAACCAAATTCTTTGTAATTTGGTTTTTGTAGTCGTATATGGTAACAAATGGTTAAAATGGTTATCGGATTTGTTCCGCGTTTTGGGTTGCGTTGTAAGACTTTGTTGTAATCATTATACCTGCGGAGGATATCGAGAAAAAAAAAATTTGAACGTGAACCGATAATAAACTATATTCCGTTTAGTTCGGTAGATAAAACACGTCGCAAGTTAAGAGAAAGCTTAACACGGCGCCATTTTGTAATTTTTTAGGCGTGATTAACTCTTTAAAATGTGTCGCTCTTGGGAGTCGTCCGAAGACGAACTGAAAAATTTAATTTATAATAGTACGTTTACATATGTCAAATAAATCCTCATAATGTAGGTTAACTCGGTAAAAAGTTCCAATGTATATGCCGTTTTCCGTTAGAGGCTGTTGTTGTGTCGTAAATATCTTTAAAAAAATTTTACCGACTCGTGTCACCCTGTAATTTCGATAATAATGCTGTTATCGAAAGTTAGCTAACTTCACACAGAGACTGTTTTGCACAGAGACTGTTGGTCCTCGTCTCGCTTGCTTTCACCCTTTTCGTAAACACGCGAATCGTCTTTGTCTCGTTCGTTTTCAGCTCGTTTACAGCGTTGTATTTTGATACATTTATTTTTACGAACGCAACAGCAGTGCAGGAAGGAGCTGCGAAAACAGTTCTAAGTTTTGGAAATGTCGAACAGTGAATCGGAGAACTCAGACAATGGGAAGAAATCACCAAAATCCAGAAAAGTGCGTCCGAAGAATATGGACGATGTTAGAGAAATGTCCAAAGAAGACTTGTATGAATACATCGAAAACCTGCACGCTCTTTTGAAGCAACACGACAAGAAACTTAAAAAATACAAGGAGAAGATCCGTAAATTGGTAGGTTTGTACTATTTGATACGTCGATGATGCATATGGGTTTCATTTTGTTAACGTTACAATTATTTCAGGAACATAAAATCGACCATATTAAAGATAATGTAGAGAGCAATAAATCGTCGGAAACCCTTGGTAAAGAATCGACTGCCAAAACAGTGGAGATAACGAAAACAAAGGAAACAGATGAGAGTAAGTTCTGTCTTTATTTCTTATCCGTGATCATAAATTTAAAATACAAATTCGTAAAAGGAATTCAGTTTCCTCGACTCGCCACAGCAGCCACCAGCGCAGCTCCTCTTCCAGATCCATCCTCAGAAAGCATTATATCAAAATCTACATTAGTATTGACCATTTTTTTCATGGCTGCACGCATATATGCATCGAATTTAGGATGAAAACGATAAACGGACCCGTCAACTCCAACAACAACTTTGGGTTCGTTGATTTTGTTAATCAGTCCACTTATTCCAACTGCTACTAAATTGGCAGCTCTCTGCGATACACACTCACAGATGTAACGTAACTTTTGGCAATCTTCCACAGAAGGTCTGTCAATTCCAAATAATTGTTTAATAATTCCTCGGGTATTTCTAAATTCTGGAAAGGCATCAGCTTCAATTTCCGATATCATGCTTGTTTCGAAACATTCACATTCATTGGATAACTTTGTTATAAAAGCTGCTTTGTTCTGAGATAGAACAAATATTAGATTCTTTTTCAGGGCATCCAATAGAACTAAGCGCACAAGATCTCCCAAGTACATTCCTAAAATAAAAACAAAATGTGGATTACATAGAGTTGGAAAATATTGGAGTTTAAAAATGTGATGAACATTTTTTCTGTACGTTTATTAAATGCTAAAGACAGATTAAGAAATATTTTTTTTATAACTTCTATTAATTAAAAACATCGTATTCGGGGATAATTTGGGCATCAAACTATATTATCTCACCTTAATATTAAATCGAATTTGGAACAGAAGCAGAGAGATAATTATTAATTTGAAATAATTATTTGATTGTGTGGGAGGATTGGAACAATATTGTCTATAGATTCTGCTTCTAGTTTGGAACAGCTCGAGGTAAACAAACATTATGACGTTCAAAGTTTGTATCAAATCGTGTAAGACATTCGCTTTAAATAAGATGTATTGATTTTTTAGAACGCTGAGGTGTGGATCAAATCCTCAAAGTTTGAACCAAATCGAAATTAATCGTGTGAACCAGGCAGGAGACGGACATGAATAAATCGAATTCAAATTATATCGACGCCTCCGAACCATAGTATGCTAAGTCGATGTTTTAAAGTTCTTTACGTTTTTAGATACTACGGTCCTTAATTTCAATTCTCTGAAATTTTGGTAATCATCGGCCAATCCAAACCAAAATTATAAGCAAAAATGTAAGATATATGAAACTTCCATACTTTGAGAGCTTCTACTGAAAAACTCACTTTTCAGACTTAGCATACTATTCTTCGGAGGCGTCGATATTACAATTCACGGGTAATGTGGACTACCAGGTCCAACATTATATGTCTAAAAAATGTTATTGCATTATATTTAAAGTTGCGAATAAAAATAACTTGGCGGGCAATATGGACGAGTATGTGCGGGTAATGTGGACCAGTAAGATAAAAGGCAGGTTGTGGATTGGTTTAAATACATTTCAATTTATTGCAATCTTGGGCGCCAACGAATGCAAAAATGTATGGGTTAATGTTTTGGAATAGCCGCATTTAAAGGCACTGCCCCATTTTCGGTATTTTGAAGGTCCTAGCTTCATTATCCCACCGAAGTAGCTGTAATTTGGCATATCGAGTTTTCAGAGGATATAATACCGCCTCGTAAAAATGGCCCATGTCTCGAATTAGTCTCCATGAAAATTCCCCGTTTCAATTCAATTTCAAGGTGACATTGTCATATTTCAAGAATTTTTTAAGATATGGGTGTGGTCCATATTAGTTCACTTTACCCGAAATTACTCTACTATCAACAACGAATTCGCGGACGCAAAAAAAATTAAAGGAGTTTTAAAAATACACAGACATTTTTTCTAAAATTTATTTTTATATAATCAGATATGTATGAAAAGATAAAACGTAAAAAATCACACCTTTTTACATCCATATAAAAATGAATGTAAGTAAAGTTATGAGTTTTTCAATATAGAGAAGGGGGTAAATTTGTGTACAGTACTAATTTGTGTAGACATTCCAAATTATTTACATAGTTTCGTATTCAAATTGTATGAATTCTGCTATCAGAATTATTTTTTAATCTTGTTAAAATTAATATAGACAATATTTTAAAATGATTTTTCTGTCGAGTTTGCATTTGGTTTTCTTGATATTTGACTTTAATTTTTCCGAAAGACTGTATTGTAAATCCTGAATGCAAGGATGTAGCGATGCCAAATCTTGAGCATATCCTATTTAGGATAGTTGCATTAAATCTGTGAACAGAAAGTTGTTCTAAGATTGCTCGGGGCTCAAGGGGTTAATATAGGCAATCGAATTAATTCTAACCTGCTGGTGTAAGACGGGAACACAAAATCACTATTCCAATGTAAACATCTAAGTGCAAAAAGTAAGAATTGTTTCTGCACTGACTCGATATTGCATATTCAGGAACCCATATTCTAATATAGGTCTAACAAGAGACGTGTATAGTTGTTTTTTATATAAGGATCCGAGAATTCTTTGAGACACCGTTTTATAAAATCGAATACACCATAGTCTTTATTTACCATTGAAATAACATGATTGTTAAACTTTAACTTTGGATCCATTAAAATACCAAGATCCGCGAATGATTCTACTGTTGACAAAACCGAACCGTTAATGTTGTACTGCTGAAACTACACTTACATATCTGAGTACAATTAAAGAATAATAGATCTATGGTTTTGGTTGACCCTTTCCCTCAAAATGCCTATATGCCACCAGGGTCGTGCATGTTTTAAGAGGCCTGTCGAATTTGCATCTTTCAATCCCATAGAGTAGTTATAAGGGATTGGCGAAAATTATAAAAGGAAAAACTGACACATTAATTGGGTCAATGCCTAGTCAGTTTGATGCAATAATAAAAAAAGAATAATAATAGACAACAAAAAAATTTAATATGTGAACGACTTTTTATGGATAAATATTTAGATTTCTATCCTAAACTATAGTCTTCCCTGCCTTACCCCTCGACGGACAGTGACATACATTCCCACTTAATAAATAGTTGTTTTTTTTTATAAAAAAAAACCAAACTGGGATTCAGCCTGACTATTTTGCAAAAACAAAATACAAATGGTATCCCAAATAACCTGCCAAACTACTGAAATTTCTATTTTGGTCGAGAACTCAAAATTAAATGCGTTTTATTCATAATTGTCCCGCACCACATATTCCTCACAAGAATAAAATTCTATGTCAATTTAGCTATGTCCGTCTGTTGAAATCACGATAGAACTCACAATATTGAAGTTAGGGCGTTAAAATTTTTCACATACAGTATCGGCAAAACCTAAGCACCCCCTCTTTACATTTGTAAATCATAATTGTTTTTATAAAAACAAAATTATACAAATTGTTCCTATATTTCTTTTTAACCCTTTGTGGCCCGACTTTTTTCCGTAATCACAGATTTAATGCAACCATCTAAATAGGATATTAACAAAATTTGACGTCGCTACATCCCTGCATTTGGGAGATACAGTGCATTTTTTCTGAAAAAATAATAATCGACGGAAAAATCATTTTAAATTATTCTCTATATTCTTTTTTACAAGAATCAAAAATAATTCTGATGGCAGAATTCGTACAATTCGAATACGAAACGACTTAAATAATTTGGACTGTATACACAAATTAGTACTGTACATAATCAGTCTATAATCAGTTCTTGACATATGAAGTCTAAAGAATATATATCTACTAGCTGCATATTAAATATTAGTTCATAAAGAATTAATTATTACAAACATAGATATTCAGAATTAAAAACAACATTTTTGAAATTCGAACACACATTTTAAGTCGGAAGTGTATGCAGACAAAGCTAAAGCACCACGGAATTTAAAGTACAGAAAAAAACTATTAAAGGCAAAATTTCGTTGCGTATCTTTTATTCTGGAGGACGCTCGCAAATCTCTTAAACATAGAGGATATTAAATTATTAATTATTTAAGGCTATATTGCTTCCCTGACAATTTTTTCCGACTCCAAAAAAGTTTTCTTTATTATTGTATTTTTGATTTAATTATCTCCCAACAAGTTTTGGATTGGGTTCGTTGGCTTATTTAAAATTCAGTTGGGTGCACAATATTCGATTAATAGATCAATAATTTTTAGGTTAATTAACAAGTTTTTTCGCAAACCTCAAACATGTCGCGAAACATCGTACCCTGAAGAGTCCTTAATAAAAGGGACAATCTAAAATGGTTACACTGCATTCTATAGGAAAATTCTTAAACAAAAACAGTCTTGAATCGCCAAGGCCCATCTCAAAATGAGTGTCAAAAAATAATAATAATATTGTTTGTATTTTAATAAAATTGATTACTAATTATTAATCTATATAAAAACATATACATTATCTAATTCATAATAACGTATATCTCTTTTTTTATTGATTAGATTTGGTTATTTACCTCCTACGAAGTTTATTTGAAGACAATAAAATATGTTGAATGCAATTTGATAAGGTTTTTCAAATTCATAAAAAGTCACCTTGAAATATTCAGTGTGCTTTAATTATTTTTTTTTCATAATAAATTTTTAGACCCTTTAGCGAAGCACTTATCTATTTTTTTTTCTTGCGAAGCTAAATCCCGAGCTGAGTTTGGAGTACATATTTTTCCAAAACCTTATTAGAAATTAAATTATTGTCGAAATATTAATTGTTCAATTAATTGGTCTCTTTCCGTACTCAAAAGGTGGCGAAACTTTTCAATACAATCGACATAAAAAATTACTATATATCGCCTCTCCTTTAACCAATATGGATGATAATTGTGAATTTAATATTAAGTGCGAATGGAATAAAGCTTTGAAATACTAACCCGATATCATTTTCTCAAATAACTGTGTACCAGCATTTAATGACTTTTTGTCAATTTCATTATCATAATCGGTGCGTATAAAATCCAATAATCCACTGTCCCCAAATGCACCCCATTCCGTGTTGATTAGAACATATTTATTGTTCACTTTGTATTCTGGCTCTAGCAGATCAACTTCTTGTACTTTTTCAACATAACAGGCGTTACAGCCTGTTCCAATGATAACACCTATGTGACATTCGGGATTTCGATGGGCGCAGGACATTAGAGTACCGGTTGTATCATTTAAAATTGCCATGACGTGAATTTCTAAATCACCACGTCGAGCTATGGCCTCTTTCAGGAGACGGCCCACATCTTCTTGTTCCACACCCGAACACTGAAAACCTTTGGTCCATCGAACCAAAAGAGCTTTGGTAAGGCCAAGTTGGATGCATGGAAAAGAAAATGTGAATCCCAGCGGTAAATGCTCGTTTGCCACTTTATGACCTTCCACAAAAGTTGCCAAACACTGGGCAATATGATCGAATAATTCTTCGCCGGGACCTAACATAATGTCCTTGGGCACAGCGTATATCTCAGACTCCACAACGGCTTCATGGTGACCTTTCAAAGTAACCAAAAGGACTCGGAAATTTGTTCCTCCCAAATCCAATGCCAGATATTTGCCCACTTCATTTCCTGTGGGTAGGTCCTGGACATATGTCACGTAGCATTTGGTATCGGCTTGTTTGTGTGTGCTGGCAGACAAGCCTTTGCGTATTTCGCTACAAAAACGTTTGTAAACTTCCTGTAATTGCGAGTCGCTTAAGACAAGTGGTTTAAGGAATTCCCTTAGACGTTCGTCGTGCATTCTGGTCTTTGTGGATATGGATGTTTCTGTCGTTAACACTGTTTATTTTCTTGGGTTATTTATTATTGATATTATTTCACTTGCTGGAGACCACTGACACAACCCTTTTGTTTCAATATCAAATTGCAACTATTTGAACACGGCGTTATATTTTCCTAATACTTTGGGTTATTGTTTGGTGTTGACGCTTCGCACTGAATTGATTACTAGTCTCTGGTAGCGCTATGGCAAAAGGCTTATTCGCGTGAATCTACCTTTTCGACTGTCTGTGTGTGTTTTTTGCGAAATTATTTCAATTATGAAGTCGTCGTATACATCTGCCAAAGCAGATTTTGATAAGAATTTAGTTTTTAATTGTTTGCCTTTTTACATTATTTAGTTGTATATTTTATAGCTTGGCATTATATTTTTATTGTATTTTTTATCAAAGAAATGAGTTTTGTCGTTTTAGGTAGATATAGGTATATAGGTGTATCAGTTAGATTGATTCAGTTATGATAAAGATAGATGGTGTATTTCGATAAATATTCGATATGGAATTTAAATATTTTCTGGAGGCGGGAGATATAGAAGGCGTATCGATTTTTCTTATCAAGCTACTTTGTTTTTTGTTTCATCGCCAGAAAGATGATGTTTAACCCTCCGTTACATAGTGATGGAAATTTCCATCGTACCAATGAATGCCCATTGGTCTCTAATACATGTTCCTGTTATTTTGAAACCAATTTCTGAAGAAGTTTGAGATTTTTACATCTGCACTAATTTTTTTAATATTTGTTCCTTTATTCTGAGCACCAATCTATCACCTTGAAATGTTTTCAACCAAAAAGAAAAAAGTGTATCAATACTGTACCACACAGTGGTACAGGGTATTATGTCTTTGTGCATATGATTGTAACAGGCAAAAGGAAAGGAGATAGACCCATGGTTCTTTTTTTATTTTTTCGATAATATGCATATAATCACATTCTGAGTCGATTTATGCATGTTAAATTGTAAACAATGTGCAGGTGGCATTTATGATCCGATTTGGATGAAATTTGGCACAAGTTTTTTAATTGCCCCGAGGACGAACTCTATTGAAATTGGAGAAACTCGGTTCAGATTTAGATAGTTTCCATATATAGTTTCGTTCGATTTTATGTAAATGGTGCACCACACTGCCAATATTTTCCAGATTTATATAATATTTTATACAGCGTACTGAATTAAGTCCAGTTTGATGTCTGTGATGTTTTATTGAAATCGCTTCAGATATAGCTATACAGCTCCCATATATACTTTCGTCCAATTTAATGTAACAAAAGGAACGAATTGGTAAAGAAACAAAACGAAGATAACTATTAGAAATTAGATTGAAAAGTAATTAATAATAAAATAGTAAAATATGCAATATATATATATATATATATACACTTTTTGATATACAAACACGTATTTTATCACCAAATATTTATATTTAAAATAGGTTACGGAGCACTATAAAATTTTTCAACAATCACGACAGGGTTGCCATTTCTTTGGTATGCTGTTTTATTGGTTTAAATATCTATCTAGATCCGATTCCGATTTCCATAGCATCCAAAGATGCTATGTGTCTTCTATCTACCAGATATTGTACACATTATAATCTCTTGTATGTACCCAACATGGTGAAGGATATAATATAGTCGGCTCCGACTGACTTTTGATCATTCCTTACTGGTTTTCTTTTCATGAAGAAGATACCTTATCTTTATGATTAGTTATATTATTGTATTGAATGATAGAACAACCTTGCAATGCGTGGTATTAAGGGCTTAATATATATATATATATATATATATATTGCGTCGTCTTGAAAATGCTTTGCACTATTTTAAAATGTTTTACTTAAGAGTATTGAAAAAAATGAAACAAAACTGGAGGGTAGATTCAAGTCCTTCAGTTCTCAGCAAAATTCATAGAGTTTTTTATTATAGATTTTTTTTGACTTATGACGCGGTGTAAAGTCTTGGTAAAGGGATGCTTTCTTCATTCGGTAATTTTGTTGAATATCGCTATGTAGAGGAGGTGATGCAAATGTGGTATAGGTTGGTAATGTGGTATAGTCACTTTTATTGTAAACTGAAAATTTTAGAATAAATGAAACATGTTCTTTAGTTTGCTGTTCTCAAAAAAATAAGATAGCAATGATCTGTTTAATTTATTTAAATCACGTTGAGAATCAGTTCCAAAAATTAAATTTTTAATGAAATTGACTTTTTTTCGGTTGAAGTTTAAAAATAATTTTTTGTTTTACAGATTTATTTTAATCTTTATTATGAAAGCATTAAAATAATCAGTAAGTACTAAAAATCAAATAAAATGCGCGATTGCACCACATATTTACCAATTTAGGAAAGAAACTAGACAATTATTCAGTGAACACAAGTGCAGGTAATGTGGTATACCTTGAGTCTGTATGAAAAAAAGCCAGCACAAGACAAAATCTCATTACTATTTGAAACATTTGTACTCTACGAGAGTCTTCCATGAATCACAAGGATGAAAAACAAAGGCTATGAGTTTTAACAAGTTCTCCATCCATAAATTAAATATTTCCATGTGTAGACATTATTATATAATAAAAATTAAAGTTCCATTCAATGTACCCGTTAAAAATCTTAACAGACATAAATCTCGAGCTAACTCGTATTCATTAAAAACAATAAATTGTATAAGATACTAATTGGAAGTGAAAATTATACTATACCACATTAACATCATGTGGTATACCCAGTGTTGCCAATTTAGCACTTTTAGTGCTAGATTTAGCACTTTTTAAACTCGTTTAGCACCAAAAAAAGTGATCTAGCACCTAGCACTTTTTTTAGCATTTTTTATTTTTCTGTAATTTTTTATAATTTTTGTTTCATCCCAACAAATTTTCCCGTTTTTCGATTTCATATTGACGCATTGAAATTTCCCTATGTTTCACGCGTTGAATTTGATTTTCCAATGTTAAAAAAGTGACAGTAGATTTGTAAGTAGGTACTTCATATGGTGACTATGACATTGTCTGCTAGTAGATTGTTTATTTGAAAAAACCAAATAAAGCGGTCCATTGAAATTTTCTGAAAATAAGTTTTTTAATGCACCGGCCATCCTGAATGCCAAGTTAAAACCACTCAAAACCACTTAAGAGTACCGAACAGGACCAAAATAGAAAAATGTCGGCAAACATATATTTTTATACCCTTCACCACACTAGGGTCAGGGTCTTATTTATTTGTGCATATGTTTGTAACAGGCAAAAGGAAACGAGATAGACACACGGTTCCTTTTGAGAATATGCATTGAATCACTTTTTAAGCTGATTTATGCATGTCCGTCCGTCTGTCAATGTTAAATTGTAAACAAAGTACAACTCGCATTTTTGATTCGAATTGGATTAAATTTGGCACAGCTCATTTATTTGTGGAAATAGGTTCAGATGTAGATATAGATTCCATATATATTTTCGTCCGATTTAAGGTAAGGCCCTATATATCCTTTCGATTTGCACGAAATTTGTGCATAGTGATTAAGCCTAGAAAGACGTGTGTTAAATTTCGTGAAAATCGGTTAAGATTTAGATATAGCTCCCATATATATTTCCGTCCGATTTAATGTAAATGGTGCACCAAAGTCCCTATATATATTTCGATTTGCACGAAATTTGGCATAGAGTATTAAATTAAGTTTGCAATGATGGGTGGTGAGTTTCGAGAAAATCGGTCCAGATTTCGATATATGTAGCTCCCATATAAATTGTCGTGCGATTTTATGTAAATGGTGCACCAAAGTCCCTATATATCCTACGATTGGCTTGAAATTTTGCATATGGTACTGCAAAATTTCAGAAAGATCTATGTTAAATTTCATGAATATCGGTTCAGATTTAGATATAGCCGATTTTAGGTAAATAGTGCACCAAAGTCCCTTTATATCCTTCGATTTGCTAACCTCCGAAATCCCGAAATACGAAATTACAGTTACTTTGGGATAATGGGGTGCTGCCGTTAACCAGCAACCCCTAAATATGTACATATATTAATAATTTCTGATAAGGAGATTTTTTACTCAATTTGAAATATCAAATTAAAGCCAATTCGATTTTAAAACGTGTTTATGAGGGCTACGTTTAAAAGTGGACCAATGTTGATAATTTTTAGTAAGAAGACTTTCTACACAGGGAGAATCCGAAATACAAAACCGCATATTAGGTTGAAAATGTGCCCAAAACCTTAAAAAAATCAAATATTGGGTATGGTATACACAAAAAAGACCAATATATTTAATTTCCAATACCAAATGTCCTAGGAGTAGTGCAATATATGGGCAAAATTCCAAAGCTCTGTTTTCAATATTGCGACCTCAATCGAATGGACATGGCTAAATCGACAAAGAATAGCCTTTAAGAAAAATGGGGTCTCTGATGAATATTTCATTATTACATATTAACAATTTTATTCATTTAATTTTTAGCACTTTTTTCTGGCACTTTTTTTAAATTTTCTAGCACTTTCTAGCATTTTTTTCAACAAAATCTAGCATTTTTTCTCAACAGAGTTTTGGCAACACTGGGTATACCACATTACCTGCACTTTTTTTAAAATCACTTTTAATGGAATTTCATTTTTTTCTCAAATATCTCTTAAATTATTAGAATAATATTATTTTCAAATTGATACATGGAAAGACAACACATGTAGCATGTTATGTGTAAAATTTCAATTTAATCGGATAAAAAATAAAAATTTGGCAACCTAAAAACAAATGGGTATACACATTTGCATCACCTCCTATAATAGTCACTGCTAATTAGCCTACCTTTTTCAAGGTAGTCATTCCATGGTTTATCCATTGTAACATAGACGGATAAATCGATTCGGCTCGTCGAGATATTATGATCGGTGTGCATAAGGCCAATAAATCGCGTTGTGTATGCTTAAGTTTTGAGAATCATAATGTTTCCATTAATTTTCAATTAAAACAAAAAATAATTTAAATTACGTATTAAATTAGCGATGCAATGGTGCACTATAACAGCACATTGGACCAGTGAATAATACGTGTTAGATCGTCATATGTGTGTTTACATAGGTCACCAGGTTTCCTTATCAATATGACAATCTATTTATTGATTATTTGCTATCAAAACTGCTTAGCGTTTATTCTGAATATTATTTATATTGTGCTTTCAATTTGAAAATGTGTTTCAAACTCGGAAGTAATACCACTTTCTAAAAATTATCAAATTAATCATGATCAGTTATATGTTAGTTAATTTCACTAAATATTGAAAAAACGAATATTGTATACAAAGTTGTCTCGGAAAAATAACATAGCGAAGCTATCCAATTTTATTATTACGTTTTTAATTGCAATGCCAGAATTGCTGTGGGTATGGTGCACATTTCATATCTATTTTCTATCTTTAAGGCAGGGAACAAACAATGCAATAATGATATCTTTAGATGCATTAGTGCAACAAATCTTATTTAATTCCACATTTTAAAGTCTAGCGCTACAACAAATTGTCAACAAATTATTGTTTGCTTTTCCCGTAAAGAAAAAATTCTCACAACAACGACTGACGGAAATCTTTTTGTTATGTGATGGTTAGCTAGATTCGTTGGTGGGCAGATAGATAGGAGTAAATGAATTTTGTTGTTGCCTGAAGAGTGTTTTGTCTAATTCGTGCAGTATTTAATACCCCTGTAATAACTGATTACGCGAAATTCAGTAAAACGTATGAGTACTTCTTGTGGTGTTTGCAATAAGATATTGTAGTTGTCCTCAGCCAATTTGCTTTGTTTGCCTTCTTTGGAGCATTAAATTTGTATTTACGTGTTATTTAAAAAGTAAAATTGTCTAATGAATCCGTTAGCTGGGAATAATTGCGGTTCGGGTTAAATCGATTTTTTACTGTTACTGTTTTACTTTAAAAAACATAATCATTTTCAAATTTCAGTTTTTAATTCAAATAAATAACTTAGTTTATTAAACTAAAACTTCCAACACACTTGAATTTAAGGGGAGGTTAAACATTATTATTTGGATCTCCTGCAAGCGGAAGTGTGTGAATTAGCTTAATTTTAACAATACATCTTTATTTCAGTATCCGCAGTGGATGCCTTTAGTTTCGTCGATGAAATGCGCCAGGCTGCACAACAAGCACAAAACATAAGTAATTTTGTATATGAACCAACATCTGGCTTGTACTATGATCAGAAATCAGGATATTATTATAATGCGGTAATATAAAATATTTTCATTAAAAAGAATCATTAATATAATTTCACTTTATTCTAGGAATATGGTCTTTATTATGACGGCAACACTGGTTGTTATTATAGCTTTAATGAACAAAAGAATTGCTATGAATTCCATTCACAAGTTCAAGTGCAAGCTTCTAAGTCAAATGTAAGTATTCTGAAGTAGTTTCCATTTGTTGTTATTCTTAAAGATCATATCTCAAGTTTACTCAACAAAAATTAAATTACGTAAAAAATAGAGTTAAACAATTCGTATATTCTCATGTCATTGTATATTCCAAATTCGACAATTTCGTTATTTTATTCCATTTGATAATGTTGTGTTTTCTGTCAACAAGTCAGTGGTCTTTGGAAAATTAGACGAAATATATTTTTTTAATTTCTCATCTTTACAAGTCATATTCTAATCAAAATATCCATTTATAAATTCTTAATTTATCTTCTTGTTTGTGTATTAATTGAATTTGTATTTCATATTTTACTATTTACCTTTTCCATGAACCCCATTTTAGGATACCAATAAAGATGGCTACCTTGAGAAACACGTAAATAATTCGTTTTTAGATCGTTTTTCAAACCTTTATATAGACCGAATGCGTAAAAATGCATTAGGTAAGAGTTAAAGACCAGAATGTTCGATGAAAACGCGGATTTCTTTTCTACTGTTGCAGGATAGTCAAGCTGACGATGAAATTGACGAGGTTATCTTCGACGAATTTGGTGTTGTTACCGACCGTGACAAATTGAAAAAGCTGAAAGAAGAGAAAGAACGTGTGGAAAAATCTAGGAAACATAAGAAGAAATCCACGAAAGATGAGGGTAAGGAAGATAAACACTCAAAGAGAAAAAAATCTCACAAAAAACGAAAACGCACGAAACGAGAATCAGCTGGATCACACAGCGATTCAGATGGTGAGAAGAGGAAGAAATGTAGAACAACTCGTACAGATATGGAAGATGGTGAAATTTCAACAAATTCCAGCAGCTCATCCGATTCTTCTCAAAGTGATTCTGAGAACGAAGATAGGGAAAAAGTACAGATATTCAAAACTGTTGGAAGGTTTCAAGGTATAATTTAAACACTAAAGAAAAGGAATTCGCGTTTTTCCACCAGCGAAACGAGGTTACATTTAAAAATATATTTATTTTATTTAGATATTGCTAAAAAGTATCCACCATCATTACGCATCATTGTGCAGGAATCTAACCTAGAGGGACTGAAGGTTGGCAGTCTCAGTTTAATAACATTCAAAGGTGGTAGTCTCGGACGTGAAGGAAATCACGATGTCATAATACCAGATGTCAATGTTTCAAAGGTATCTTTCAGCACCTCTAAATGATAGTACAAATTACATTAAGCACTTTCTTAAAGACAACATATATATTCCGAGAGTTCCATTTTTAATAATGATTATTTTTAGTTTCATCTCAAATTTAGCTACGACCATAAAAAAGGCATTTACAAATGTGTAGACTTGGGCTCTCGTAACGGTACCATATTAAATGGTACACGCATGTCTGCCTCAAAGACTGAAAGCGAATCATATGACTTGGTACACGGTAGCGTACTACAGATTGGACAGACAAAACTACTATGTCATGTACATGAGGGCAACAGTACATGTGGTCTCTGTGAACCGGGCTTGTTAATAGAGGCGACTCGTGAAGTTACTGCAGGTCCAACTCTTTCACACAAGGAACAACTAAAAAAACTCCAAAGGAAATACGGTTTGGAGAACGAAAGTATGTTTAATATGAGATACTATTTAAAAGAAATAAAATTCTAAAACTAGATCATTTCGTTAAAGAATTCACTGACGGTCAACAAAATGCAGGAAACAGTAGTTACCAAGATAGAGCTGCAACGAGGCGTTTAAATGTTGGCAGCAGTTCCGATAAGGAAAAAACACAAGTTGCTTCTGTGGATACGTAAGATTATCTGAAGATAAATATTTAGATTGCACTACTTCATTTATCACCATTATATCTTTATTGCAGTGCAATTTCTAGTGAAAACAAGGGCTTTAAAATGCTGTCGAAATTGGGATGGAATAAAGGTGAAACATTGGGTAAATCTCAGGCCGGTGGTCTTTTAGAACCGGTATGTTTAAGTATTCATTTCGTGAACTCTGAATTTCTTATAATATTATTTATTTTTAGATAAATGTCGAAGCCAATACCGGCACAAAGGGTTTAGGCTGTGATGATCCCACTGCTGGCATATCCCTAAATCCATCTGTTAAAAAGAAATTTGAGTTAATACAAAAGACAAAAGAGCGTTATCAAAAAGCTGATATTTTTAATATAAGCGATGATAGTAATTAAGTAAATACAAATTAATTTATATCGCATATATTTATTTGTAGCTAATTGAATTTGAGTTATTATACAAATAAAACGATCCGAATTACAAATTTTATTTAATGGCGAATTTATTTGACATTCCACAGAAACCCATGTCCCACTTTTTTATGCAGATTGGATTTCGTCGTTATAGCCGATATGTTGTTATAAACGATTTCGACTGTAGTTACAATACGACAAATTTGTCGTTAAAGATTCTGTTAACAACAGCATACAAAAAACTACGAAAATAATTTTAAAATGTCAATTTAACAATATTTACTGAGCCCCGATTTGTTTCTTAATCGTGGAACAATTTTCAGTTCACAGATTTAATGGAACTATCCTAAATATGATATGAACAAAATTTGACATATCTACATCCTTCCATTCGGGAGATACAGTACATTCTTTCTGAAAAATAAAAGTCCAATATAAGACAACCAAATGCAAAATCGACGGAAAAATCATTATAAATTATTTTCTACAATCTTTTTTGTTAGATTCAAAAATAATTCTGTTGGCAGAATTCGTACAATTCAAATACACGAAGCGTTTTAAATAATTTTTTAATAATACATAAATTAGTACTGTACACATGTTTGCTCTCTTCTCTATGTTAAAAAGCTCATAACTTTACAAAACATTTAAATTTTAGATTTTTCTTTTGATACGCGTCGTCCATATTCAGGACTTGACTTGACTAGCTGCACCGTAGTAAACTTAGTAAATCCCAGCATGCCTACATCAAAGTCAAATCAGTGGATACAGCTCTGCATGAGGTGGTTGGATGCATCGAGAAGAATATGGAGTCCTCTGGCTACACGTTGACAGCATTCCTCGATATCGAAGGAGCTTTCAACAATGTGAAGCTAGAGGCAATCCATTCTGCTCTCGTAGGCATAGTTATCCTCTCACTCCTTACGGAATGGATTGATAGAATGCTGGAAAGCAGAATTATCAACTCCTCCTTAGGAGAGAGTTCCGTGAGGAAATCTGTCAACAGAGGCACACCTCAGGGAGGAGTACTTTCCCCCCTGTTGTGGCTTCTGGTGATAAATGAGATACTTATGAAATTCAATCATCTCAGGATAAAAGTTGTAGCCTATGCCGATGATGTAGTCTTGCTGGTTGGGGGTAAGTTTATAACGACAATATCAGACATCCTGGAGGGTGCCCTTTCAACCCTGTCAAATTGGGCTTGCACCAAGGGTCTTGGTGTAAACGCCACTAAAACCGAACTGGTGCTCTTCACTAGGAAGCACAAAATTCCTAGTTTCCGTCTGCCATCACTTGGAGGAGTGACTTTAACCCTTTCTGATGAAGGTAAATATCTTGGCACTATCCTAGACCGCAAGTTACTGTGGAATAGGAATGTTGAGGAACGCTCCAAGAAGGGATTGCTGGCACTCTATTCATTCAAGAACTCCATAGGCAAGAGTTGGGGATTGAGACCCGGCTGTATACGACGATTGTCTTACCCATACTAACTTATGGTTGTCTTGTCTGGTGGCAGGGGGTGAACAAAAAGAAGCTGCTGACAAAACTGAACTTAGTACAGCGATCGGCTTCAATTCTGATCACCGGAGCATTAAGAAGTACACCACAGGCAGCCTTGAATGCAATCTTGAATCTCCAACCATTGGATATTCTGATCAAATTCCAGGCGGCCAGGTGTGCCCTGAGACTCCGGGAAACAGATGCCTTGAAATCGTTGAACTATGGTCATGCCAGCATCCTAAACATAACGCCAGGTTATAACCTTTTTAGGGGGGATAGTCATATCAGTGATTATGTTCCCCCCATTGGGAATTTAATGACATCATAGTTGAATTTCCTAGTAGGGAATCCTGGACTAGTGGCTCTCTACCTCTGCCAGGTCTGTCAATCTTCACAGACGGGTCCAAGATGGAAGAAGGCACTGGTGCAGGCGTCTACTGCAGGGAATTAGGTATACAGAACTCATATAAACTCAACAATGACTGTAGCGTTTTTCAAGCAGAGATTCTCGCAATCACGAAAGCTGCCGAGATAGTAAAAGCACTTAATGACGACATTACGGGACCGGTGACTATTTATGTAGATAGTCAGGCGGCCCTGAAAGCGGTGAAGGCGCATACTATAAACTCGAAAGCAGTTCATGATTGTAAGACCGCTCTGAATGATATACGACAAATAGTTGGGCTATGCTGGGTTCCAGGACATAACGATATTGAAGGGAATGAGATAGCCGACGAGCTTGCTCGAGGGGGGTCACAGTCGTCCAGTCTTCTGATTGAGAGATCTGTGAAACCCCCCATCAGCTATTTCATTGGCAGAATCCGTGCGTTCCATTGCGAGGTAGTCGGCAACAGATGGTTAAGGGAACCTGCTTGCAGAATCTCTAAATATATCTGCCCACAATTCTCTCGCAAAAGAACGTCTTCGCTGCTGGATCACAGCAAGAGGGAGATCAAAATCGTTGTGGGGATTATTACTGGTCACTGCAAAGTTAGAACTCTCACTTCTAAGTGGGACTCCAGTGGAGAGGATTACTGTCGTCTAGTGAGGACGAAGAAGAACTGGAAACAATTGAGCACATCCTCTGCAAATGTCCATCGCTGATCAGCAGAAGACATAAACAGTTTGGATGTCATGAAATTGATACTCTAGTCTTCTTCTCTAAAATATACCCTAAGCAAATTCTAGGCTTTGTCAAAAAATTGACTTGGCTGAAATAATCTCTCTTAAGCCCCCCCCCCCCTTTTTTTCTCACTATTCTTCTCTCTACTCTTCCACTATCTTTTCTCTTTTCTGTATAGGCATACCCAGGGATGGAAAATTCAGTACAATAGTACTTTTTTCAGTACCTTTTTACCCAAAAAAGTACCGTAGTACTCCCGTGACTATTTCAGTACCATTCCAATACTTCATTAAGCAATGACATATATATATTTTTTTTTTGGATTAGAAATTGTTATGGATTTACCGACAAAAGTATGCAGATAAAGATATTGATGTGATTGCAGTATTTCTCTTGAAAAAATGAACAGGTTTTCGACTGATAACTGTTCAGTTATGATTAAAATTACAAATGGATATGTTTGTCAGATACTCAATTTGGCATACTCTGCTATCTCCTAAGGTAGGCAAATTGATGATATTCCTAGTCGTCGTGTTTACTTCAATAATTTTAAGAGCACTTTGGAACTGAAATTCATGTTAGTTTGGGGTATATGTATTGGCTTTCGAGAAAGAGGTAATGAATTTGAAATTAGTCAGTAGCATACATATTCAAATGCAATCGAAAGAAGCAAGAATTCTTATATTATTACCATCAGAAAGGTACACTAAGTTATATCTTGAAAATCGATATTTATGAAACTGAATAAAATATTTTTTTTTTGTATTTTCTTGAAAAAAGTACCCTTTTATTAAAAAATGTACTCTTTTGGTACCTTTTCACATTTTTTATTTTCCATCCCTGGGCATACCTATATCAAAAGGATGATCACAATGGACATAGTTTCCGAGTGGGCGGTTGTTAAAACAACCGTACATCCCCAACCTAACCTAACCTAGCTGCATCATAATATATAAAAGAGCTTAGTGTTAAGTGAGTGACTGGCAGATCATCGCCCAGACGTAACGGCTGAAGCTAGAAACTTGAAATTTTGAGTGTGGGTTTTTGTTGGTGTGTGAGATAAGGCTGGATTTTTGGAAATTCGAACTAGATGGGTATGAAATGTGGGTCACTGATGGAATGTTAGAAAGATGTACAAAAGGGTTTTTGAAAATTCGACCTATAAGTAGTTAAATATATATATAATGTTTGAAATATGTCAATGCCGCATTGATAAATGTTTTCCTAATTAGTGAAAACAAACATCGAACTTGGTTTAAAGAAGCTATGTGATTTTCTTGTTTTCTTCAACAAAAATATACCTTTAGCTGTAATTACAATCAGTGCCTTTTCATTTTTATTAATTTTTTAAGCCGATAATTGTTTTTAAATACAAAAATTCAAAGTCGGGTAATGTGGACCACTAAAAAAGTGGGATATTTTCATGAGGACGAATTCGAAAAATGGGCGCATATTAAAACCAGTAAGGAAAGTAGAAAAGTCGGGCGGGCCGACTATATGATACCCTTCACCACTATGGGTATATTAAGCAGGACTATTAACATGAAATTGGATGAACTAAAATATGTGATATTTAACTAAATGGGAATCGACTTGTCATTTTATTCGTTTGTTACAATGTGACAAACGTATTTAACTCGACTTCAAACAAATATCACTATATCCTTTGGGCTATGTATGTACTTCTAGAACTACGTAACTACGTTATTCTATGCTCAATTTTGATGTTGTGCAAAATTTCACGTCAATCTGATAAACATGAGGATTTTGATGCACCATTTACTTGAAATCGCACGAAAATATATATGGAAGCCACACATGAACAGATTACTTAAAATTAATCGATAATATATAAGGGAGCTATATCTAAATCTCAACCGATTTTTACGAAACTTGGTACACATCATTCTGAACTAAATTCAGTACGATATGCATATAAGAACATTGGTACAGTATTATATTAAATCGTATATATATATATATATATATATATGTAGATGCATCGATTTCCACGAAACTCAGCACACATCATTCCAGACCCGATTTAGTACGCTATGCCAACTTTCGTAGAAATCAAAACTATATAGGGGCTTTGGTGCAACATTAACATTAAATCGGACGAAAATATATATGGGGAAAATATATAGGGACTTTGGTGCACCATTTTCGTAAAATCGGACGAAACTATATATGGGAACTATATCTAAATCTGTACCAACTTACTCACTTTTTAAGTCGATTTATGCATGTCCGTCCGTCCGTCTGTCTGTCTGTCCATGTTAAATTGTAAACAAAGTACAGGTCGCATTTATTATCCGAATTGGATGAAATTTGGCATACATCACTTATTTAGCCCAAGGACGAACCCTATTGAAATTGGGAAAAATCGGTTCAGATTTAGATATAGCTCCCATATATATTTTCGTCCGAATTAAGGTAAATGGTGCACCAAAGTCCCTATATATCTTTTGATTTGCACGAAATTTGGCACAGCGTATTGAATTAAGCCTAGAATGATGTGTGCTAAGTTTCGTGAAAATCGGTTCAGATTTAGATATAACTCCCATATATATTTTCGTCCGATTTAAGGAAAATGGTGTACCAAAGTCTCTGTATACCTTTCGATTTCCACGAAATTTGGTACAGCGTACTGAATAAAGTCTAGAATGATGTGTGTTAAGTTCAGTACGATATGCATATAAGAACATTGGTACAGTATTATATTAAATCGTATATATATATATATATATATGTAGATGCATCGATTTTCACGAAACTCAGCACACATCATTCCAGACCCGATTTAGTACGCTATGCCAACTTTCGTAGAAATCAAAAATATATAGGGGCTTAGGTGCACCATTAACATTAAATCGGACGAAAATATATATGGGGAAAATATATAGGGACTTTGGTGCACCATTTTCGTAAAATCGGACGAAACTATATATGGGAACTATATCTAAATCTGAACTGATTTTCACGAAACTTGGCAGACTGTACCAAATTTCGTGCAAATCGATAGATATATAGGGACTTTGGGGCACCATTTACATGCAATCGGACGAAACTATATATGGGAGATATATCTAAATCTGGACCGATTTTAATGAAACTTGGCAAATATCATTCTAGGCTCAATTATGTACGTTATGCCATATTTCGTGCAAATAGAAGGATATATAGGGACTTTGGTGCAACATTTACATGAAATCGGACGAAAGTATATATGGGAGCTATATCTAAATCTGGACCGATTTTCTCGAAAGTTGGCAGACATCATTTTAGGCTCAATTCAGTACGTTATGAAAAATTTCGTGCCAATCGAAAGATATATAGGGACTTTGGGGCACCATTTACATGAAATCGGACAAAATCTGAACTGATTTTCACGAAACTTGGCAGACTGTACCAAATTTCGTGCAAATCGAAAGATATATAGGGACTTTGGGGCACCATTTACATGCAATCGGACGAAACTATTTATGGGAGATATATCTAAATCTGGACCGATTTTCACGAAACTTGGCAGACATCATTCTAGGCTCAAGTCAGTACGTTGTGCCAAATTTCTTGCAAATCGAAAAATATATAGGGACTTTGGGCACCATTAACATGAAATCGGACGAAACTATATATGGGAGCTATATCTAAATCTGGACCGATTTTCTCGAAACTTGGCACACATCACTCAAGGCTTAATTCAGTACTTTATGCCAAATTTCGTGAAAATCGAAAGATATATAGGGACTTTGGTGCACCATTTACATGAAATCGGACGAAACTATATATGGGAGCTATATCTAAATCTGGACCGATTTTCTCGAAACTTGGCAGACATCACTCTAGGCTCAATTCAGTACGTTATGCCAAATTTCGTGCAAATCGGAAGATATATAGGGACTTTGGGGCACCATTTACATGAAATCGGACGAAACTATATATGGGAGCTATATCTAAATCTCTACCGATTTTCTCGAAACTTGGCAGACATCACTCTAGGTTTAATTCAGTACGTTATGCCAAATTTCGTGCCAATCGAAAGATATATAGGGACTTTGGGGCACCATTTACATGAAATCGGACGAAACTATATATGGGATCTATATCTAAATCTGGACCGATTTTTACGAAACTTGGCAGACATCATTCTAGGCTCAATTCAGTACGTTATGCCAAATTTCGTGCAAATCGAAAGATATATAGGGACTTTGGGGCACCATTTACATGAAATCGGGCGAAACTATATATGGGAGCTATATCTAAATCTGGACCGATTTTCTCGAAACTTGGCAGACATCACTCTAGGCTTAATTCAGTACGTTATGCTAAATTTCGGGCCAATCGAAAGATATATAGGGACTTTGGGGCATCATTTACATGAAATCGGACGAAACTATATATGGGAGCTATATCTAAATCTGGACCGATTTTTACGAAACTTGGCAGACATCATTCTAGACTTAAATGATTAGGCTGTACCAAATTTCGTGCAAATCGAAAGATATATTGGGACCGCTTACATTAAATCGGTTAAATATATATATGGGAGCTATATCTAAATCTGAACCGATTTTTCCCAATTTCAATAGGGTTCGTCCTTGGGCCGAATAAGTGACCTATGCCAAATTTCATCCAATTCGGATCATAAATGCGACCTGTACTTTGTTTACAATTTAACATGGACAGACAGACGGACGGACAGACGGACGGACATGCATAAATCGACTTAGAAAGTGATTCTATGTATATTCTCAAAAGGAACCATGGGTCTATCTCGATTATTTTTGCCTGTTACAAACATATGCACAAAGACATAATACCCTGTACCACAGTGTGGTGAAGGGTACAAACACTTCTGTGAGGAGGTATTCTATCCTCTGAAACTTGGCAGACATCACATCACTCTAGGCTCAATTCAGTACGTTATGCCAAATTTCGTGCAAATCGGAAGATATATAGGGACTTTGGGGCACCATTTACATGAAATCGGACGAAACTATATATGGGAGCTATATCTAAATCTCTACCGATTTTCTCGAAACTTGGCAGACATCACTCTAGGTTTAATTCAGTACGTTATGCCAAATTTCGTGCCAATCGAAAGATATATAGGGACTTTGGGGCACCATTTACATGAAATCGGACGAAACTATATATGGGAGCTATATCTAAATCTGGACCGATTTTTACGAAACTTGGCAGACATCATTCTAGGCTCAATTCAGTACGTTATGCCAAATTTCGTGCAAATCGAAAGATATATAGGGACTTTGGGGCACCATTTACATGAAATCGGGCGAAACTATATATGGGAGCTATATCTAAATCTGGACCGATTTTCTCGAAACTTGGCAGACATCACTCTAGGCTTAATTCAGTACGTTATGCTAAATTTCGGGCCAATCGAAAGATATATAGGGACTTTGGGGCATCATTTACATGAAATCGGACGAAACTATATATGGGAGCTATATCTAAATCTGGACCGATTTTTACGAAACTTGGCAGACATCATTCTAGACTTAAATGATTAGGCTGTACCAAATTTCGTGCAAATCGAAAGATATATTGGGACCGCTTACATTAAATCGGGTAAATATATATATGGGAGCTATATCTAAATCTGAACCGATTTTTCCCAATTTCAATAGGGTTCGTCCTTGGGCCGAATAAGTGACCTATGCCAAATTTCATCCAATTCGGATCATAAATGCGACCTGTACTTTGTTTACAATTTAACATGGACAGACAGACGGACGGACAGACGGACGGACATGCATAAATCGACTTAGAAAGTGATTCTATGTATATTCTCAAAAGGAACCATGGGTCTATCTCGATTATTTTTGCCTGTTACAAACATATGCACAAAGACATAATACCCTGTACCACAGTGTGGTGAAGGGTATAAACACTTCTGTGAGGAGGTATTCTATCCTCTGAAACTCGATATCCGAAATTACAGGTGCTTTGGTTGGGTAATGAAGCTAGGATCTTCAAAATATCGCTAATGGGGTGGTACTATTCCAAAACATGAGCCCATATATTTTTGCGTTAATTGTTACCCATGATTGCAATAAATTAAAATTTATAGCAATATACATTTTAACTTACTAGTCCATATTAACCGCCAAGTTATTTTTATTCCCAGTTTTGAGGTTTTTTAAATATATTGCAATAAAATTTTATAGAAAAATATATCGTCATCATAAATGCAAACGGACGTAACTAAAGAAAAATTCGAAATTTTTAGAGTTGGGAAATCTAGTTCACTTAGCGGATCGATCTTTCTCGTTCCTTTTTTAAAAAGGAACTACTTCCTTAATGTAGTTCCCGTGTTCCATATAGTTCCTTTACTCCATGCAGTTCCGACTCCTGCATAGTTCCTATGAATCTGGGAATAAAGAAACTAGATCAGAAAAAGGAACTATATTCAATAAAGAGCTGGAACTAGTAATGATCGTTCCTTTCTCGGAATAGTTCTAATGAACTAGTTCGTTCCGGAACTACCCAACTCTAGACTTTCTGTTTGATTATTGTTCGTGTAATCAAACTACATGTTCACACAAAAATTTAGACATCTATCGTCAAAAACAGCAATCTCATTAAAGAAATTCAAACGGACGTAACTAACAATAGCATGTTTTTATTTATGCATACAGACGTAACTACACGCCTGTAAAAAAACTTAAGCTCCCAATATTGAAGGTATTGAAGTGTAAATGTACAATTTACACAAAATCTAACGAAAATATGTGTGGGAGCTATGTCTAAATCTGAACATATTTCAACAAAACTTAACACATGTCACTCCGTACTCAATTTGGTACGCTGTACAAATTTTAGTCTCAATTTGATAATTATTAGTCTCTTTATTGTACTACAATTGTGTTGTAGTCCTTTTGTTTCAGAAAATATCAATTCAAAAAGACATAAAGGGCATAAAACCTTAAAAAAAAATATATATATATATATATATATGCCTGATGAGCCGCTTAACCAACGGCGAAACGCGTCGCATAATGGTGGGTGCGTAGGTTCTTCTCCTGGCTTTCCTCTTCATTGCAAAACTTAGATCATCAAGCTCGACTCGAAAGAGTATAAATAATCACTTAAAATTACTTTCAAATGATCACTGCCCTTACAAGGCAAAATTCAAATAACAAAAAAAGAAAAAAATAATAATAATAATTTTTTTCAAAAAATTAATACAGCTCTATAGTGCGGTTAAGCTATGAACTAATTTCGAGCAATGCTCCATTTTTATAGATTTTATAAGGTTTTTTGCTTCTCCTGTAAAATTAGTAAAAGTTTAGTTACGTCCGTTTGCATTTATGATGACGATATGTAATGTTTGACCTGTAGGCCTATTCTGTAACTATAAACAACATTATCGAATGTTGTTAAAAAGTTACAGAATAGTCCTACTGGAATATATTTAGACAACAAATCTACTATGTTGTGAAAAAAAACTTGTTTTTATGTTTTACCGTTGTTACACCCACAATATCAGAAAAGAAAATGGTGGTAACATTACCCGAAGTTACTCTACTATGTGAATTTTGTTGAGGGTATAGAGATGAAATCCTGAAAAAAGGAATTAAAACTACTATACGAAAAGTTCTAAATGGTACTAAATTTGGTTCATGTTGGATCTAGGTGAACAGATAGAGCTGGAGTCTTCAAATTGGGAATTAATATCACTTAAAACCTGAAATTTGGAATTAAGATTCCTGTTGAAGATTAAGCTATAGAGACATTTTTGGAAAGTTTTATTTATGTGTACGAAAAGTACTAACCGGCACTAGATTTGGTACAATGTGAATTTGGGTGAACGGAGAAAGCTGGAAACCTAAAATTTGGAATAATGGTTGCTGTTGGAATATAGAATCGAGATATGGAAGCATAGTACATATGTATACTAAATATTAGGGGAGAGGGGTGCACATTTGAACAGCGCTCATAAAATCTCGGTTCAAAATTTTTCCGACCCGTAACAATTCAGCAACGTACACAGGATTTCATTTCGGGGGGGCCCGGTAGTACAAAATGAAAAAAATCGCTGTTGCAGACATAAATTTACTGTGAAAAAATTTCATTTCGGGGGGGGGCCGGGCCCCCCGGGCCGCCCCCCTGCGTACGTCCCTGTAACAATTTTTTATACCCTTCACCACACTGTGGTACAGGGTATTATGTCTTTGTGCATATGTTTGTAACAGGCAAAAGGAAACGAGATAGACACATGGTTCCTTTTGAGAATATGCATAGAATCACTTTCTAAGTCGATTTATGCATGTCCGTCCGTCTGTCTGGCTGTGCATGTTAAATTGTAAACAAAGTACAGGTCGCATTTATGATCCGAATTGGATGAAATTTGGCATAGGTTACTTATTCGGCCCAAGGACGAACCCTATTAAAATTGGGAAAAATCGGTTCAGATTTAGATATAGCTCCCATATATATATTTAACCGATTTAAGGTAAACGGTACCTATATATCTTTCGATTTGCACGAAATTTGGTACAGCCTAATCATTTAGGTCTAGAATTATGTCTGCCAAGTTTCGTGAAAATCGGTCCAGATTTAGATATAGCTCCCATATATAGTTTCGTCCGATTTCATGTAAATGGTGCACCAAAGTCCCTATATATCTTTCGATTTTCACGAAATTTGGCATAAAGTACTGAATTAAGCCTTGAGTGATGTGTGCCAAGTTTCGAGAAAATCGGTCCAGATTTAGATATAGCTCCCATATATAGTTTCGTCCGATTTCATGTTAATGGTGCCCAAAGTCCCTATATATTTTTCGATTTGCAAGAAATTTGGCACAACGTACTGACTTGAGCCTAGAATGATGTCTGCCAAGTTTCGTGAAAATCGGTCCTGATTTAGATATAGCTCCCATATATAGTTTCGTCCGATTTCATGTAAATGGTGCCCCAAAGTCCCTATATATCTTTCGATTGGCACGAAATTTGGCATAACGTATTGAATTGAGTCCAGAATGATGTCTGCCAAGTTTCGTGAAAATCGGTCCAGATTTAGATATAGCTCCCATATATAGTTTCGTCCGATTTCATGTAAATGGTGCACCAAAGTCGCTATATATCCTTCGATTTGCACGAAATTTGACATAACGTACTGAATTGAGCCTAGAATGATGTCTGCCAAGTTTGGTGAAAATCGGTCCTGATTTAGATATAGCTCCCATATATAGTTTCGTTCGATTTCATGTAAATGGTGCACCAAAGTCCACATATATCTTGCGATTTGCACGAAATTTGGCATAATGATGTCTGCTAAGTTTCGTGAAAATCGGTCCAGATTTAGATATAGCTCCCTTTTATTATATATTGATTTTAAGTAATTGACGCACCAAGGAACCAATAGGCTGATAGGAACAAAACGTTCTGAAATTACTATAACCTAACCTGTGATATGTTTGTTTGAAATCGCTTATGTCTGGGTAGAGCTTCCACATATATTTTCGCCCGATCTCAAGTAAATTGGGCATCACACTCCTCATGTAGTCAGATTGACATCAATTTTTGCACAACTTACAAAATTGAGCATAGAATTACGTAGTTGCGTTTTCTAGAAGTACAGACATAGCCCAATATTGGTTTGAAGTCGATTTACATACTTTATGGATAGATATAGGTAGATTCACATTTAGATAAATATCACATATTTTATTTCATCCAATTTCGTGTTAATAGTCCTGTTTAATATACCCATAGTGGTGAAGGGTATCATATAGTCGGCCCCGTCCGACTTTACTACTTTCCTTACTGGTTTTATATGGTAATCTTATTCTTTATCAGCATAAATAAATTTGGCTAGCTTCTTCAGTTGTCGACAAAATGTATATAAGTGAACATTTTTTTAGCTGTTTTCGAAGTGCCATTGTAATTTTTTAATTTTTTTGTTTAAGGGCGCAGTAAGAAATCAATGATCGTTTTCTTTCTTTAAACAATTTTTTGCATTCCGACAATCATTTCAAACACAATTAATGTATTTTCTTTAATATATATTACCTACTAAAAAAATTATTATAATTTTCGTAAAATGTCACAGGTGGGACACCTTTAAACATGCCCAAGAAACTCCATTATAAAAATGGATTTGTTAACTTTTGGCTTCGATTTCTGTAAATTTCAAATGGGTTAATAAGACTACGAAACTGTAATTTTCACTATATTAATTTTTGTTTTAATGCCTTTTTGGGCTTTAATAAGTTTCGATCTGAATTTTGTAATTTTTGAACATTTTTGTTAGTGTTTTTAATAAAATGAAAATACATTTCTGATATGTATGAATTAAATATATAAATATTTGAACATAATCACTGTAAAAACAATGTCGTTCAAATGCCAAGCTGGACCCCGGAATTTTGGTTTAAAAATTACTTTTGGAGTGTAGGATTGAGGTAGTTTAGGAAATTCTTATTTATAGAAACAAAAGGTACTAAATGGCACCTAATACGAACGGATAGAGATGGAAAACTTAAATTTGGAATGAAAATTGCAGGATTAAGGTAGTAATGACATTTCGTACTTATGGATACGAGAAGCACTAAATGGTACTATTAGTTTTGTGTGTGCGGGGATCCTAAAATTTGGAATTAAAATTAAGGTTGGAGTGTAGGATTGAGACGTGGTGGTGGTTTTAAAAATGCGTAATTATGTGTACTAAATGGTACTATGTTTAGTACAATTTAGATTTGAGTGAAAGGATAGACATGAAAACTTATATTTTAAAATCAAATTACTGTTAGAGTACAGGAAATTTTAACTACTATGTACGAAAAGTACTAAATATGGTACAATTTGGATCTACGTGAACGGATAGGGCTGGGATCCTGAAGTTTATGATTAAAATTACTTTTGGAGTGTATAATGAGTAATAAATGCTATTAAATTTGGTACAATCCGGATGTTAGTGAACGGATAGAGCTGGAATCCTTAAATGAGTCTTATGATTATTATTGGAATGCATGACTGAGATAGTTTTGGAAATTCTTCTTATGGGTAGGAAAAGTATTACATTTAGTACAATTTGGACTTCGGTGAATGAGTAGAACTGAAATTCTGAAAGTTGCAACTAAGATTACTGTCGGAGTGTAGGATTGAAATTGTTTTGTAATATGGGTATGAAAAGTACTGAGCGGTTCAAAATCATACTTATGAGTATGATAAATACTAAATTTGGTACAATTTGGACTTTGGTGGAATTAATATTACTGATAGAGTGTAGGATTGATGTTGTTTTAGAAATTCTTACTTATGAGTATGAATTCCTGAATTTTGGAATGAAAATTACTGTTGGAGGATAGGATTAAGGTACTTACTTACTTAGCTGGCTTGTTACAGAACGGTTGTTCCATAAGCAGAGCTTAAAAAAGATTTCCAAGCGCGTCGGTCTGGTGTGCAAATCCACCAATTTGGAAGACCACTTTTCAAGATGTTGTTTTCTACTTGGTATTTCCATCTAATTCGTGGCCTTCCCCTTCTACGGGAACCATCAGTAGGCTCATTTTTATATGCCTTTTGAGCTGGGGCATTTTCATTCATCCGCACAAGATGGCAAGATGGTTGTAGGCCATCACAATCCTTCTCCGAATTTCAAAACTGATGTCATTCGTTTTATTTATGGCGGTACCAAGGTATATAAAGTCTTTAACTACCTCGAAGCTGGACGTCTTGAGCGTTGATACCATCAGCTTGGTCTTCTCGCCGTTTACTCCCAGACACACTTGGGCAGACTCTTTTTCAATTTGTTCAAAGGTGGCTGTTACCGCTCGCAATGTTCGACCCATTATATCGATGTCATCGGCGTAGGCGAATAACATGTGTTGTTTGGTGTGCCATTTCTGTTCACATTTGCGTCTCGTATGACTTTTTCCAGTAGGATGTTAAAAAGATCACACGACAGACTGTCACCTTGTCTGAATCCTCGTTCGGTATTGAAGGGCTCCGATAGGATTAAGGTAGTTTTTGAAATTCGTACTTATGGGTACGAAAAGTACTAAATTTAGTGAAATTAGAAGTACAATTGAGATATGGATGTAGTCTCGAAAATATGTACTTATGTGTTCGAAAAGTGCTGAATGGAACAAAATGTAGAACCTCTAGGCATTTGCTAAAATATATAATTGAAATTCTATTCACGTTTGAATCTGTATAATGGAAATAAGAAAAATAGATAAAGGAAATTAGTGCTAATGTCTTTTCACCATTGTACCAAAATTCAGAAAATGGGGGAAGGCGGACATAGCTAAATCGACATAGAATTTTATTCTGATCAAGAATATATATTTATATATATCTTCGATGATTATTTCGAGGTGTTGCAAGCGGAATGACAAATTTAATATACACTCCACCTTATGGTGGAGTGTATATAAAATACAAAACTTGAAAATTAGAATAAACATGTTGGAGTTCAACGGTATATACGGTTATAATACTTACAACATATTCACGTAAAAAAACACCTCTTAATTGACAGACATTCAAAATTGTTGAAATTTTATTAAGATTCGAATTTTGTTTGTTTTTTCCTTTTTGTATTTTTTTATTATCGTATAAATATGTATGCATGTCATCTGTGTGTAGATAAACATTGTTAACAAATAATAATCATAATATAATAATAATTAATTAATAATAATAATAAATTTCATACTATGCCTTCATTTGTTTGCTTTACTTCGCATCGCATTTGCATTCCGATTTTCTGTTATTCTATCAGTCAATTGAAAATAAATATATGTGTTTAGGTGTGTTCCATTTTCGAAGCCATAAATCGGTCAATGAATTTTCTATGTATGTATTCAATGAATCTTCTATGTATGTATTTGTGTATGAATGAGTGTGAGTGTGTTAGAACATATTACTGTTAAATAAATAATAAATAAATACATTTAATTATTCGTTCGAATATAATCTAACAATAACTAATACTCTTACATGTGTTATGACCAGCCGGCTCATGGGCAGGTTAACTTGCAATAAAAACAAATATAAACCTTTGTTATCCTTTGAACATATTATGTATTTATATTGCAGTTTGTATGCGTGTGTGTGTGTGTGAATATGTATATAAATATGTAAATGGTGTTTGTATATAGAGTTCTGTTAAGCCTCTTAAGAAATGTTGTTTGTTGTGTGTGTGTAAGTGTATATCTTATTTGCAATTGTAAAATTGTTAAGCACATTTATTAAGTAAATATGTATGTTTGTTGCTGTTAAGTACGGTTTGTTCTAATCGGTATATTCATCAGCTGAAACACCATATAGATTGCATAATGTTTGGTGGGGAAAGTGTGTCTGGTTATATGTTTATTATTAAATTGGCTAATACATTTTCATTTTTTTAAATTCATATTAAAATTGCTAATTTTTGTTAAATAAAAGCCCAGCAGATAATTGTTTCAAATGTGATTAGTTAGAGTGCTTTAAGAATGATGTGCCTGCTGACACATGCATGTATGCGAACCGAATCAATGTGATTTGAAAACATTGGCAAGAGCGATAGATAAAAACATTGTGAGATATTATCAATACTTTTATCTCTTATATTTAGATACTGACCAGTGACATTTTTCAATTCCACTATTTATAACCAATAACATATGCGATAGTTTGCCTAACCAATTCAATTCATAGCTACTGGGCTTTCATTATATAATGTGCTATAATTTTGATTTATGTGCTGTTAAACATTCTTTTTTTAGAGATTTTCAAAAAATTACTTTTGCTATTCATTCAATTCTAACAAACAACTACAGACAGATTAGAGTAGATCCACTGATGTATCGCTGGGTCGTGCTTAGTGACAATGGCCAGGATATTTGACATCGATATAAAAGCCAGTCGAACACGAATCCTTTCGCATTTCACACCAAGAATTGTAGGTGCGGTTATTAGCCCCACAAATTTTCTCCTCTTCGAAGCGTGCAGACTGTAAATAAAAGAAAAAATGGTTTTTATTAAAAAAAAATTCGCCAATATGGTAAACTATTAATTACATTTTTTGGGGATGGCGTTTTTTATAAAAATGGGATTTTCATTTACGACGTAAAGTAATCCTCAGTGACAATCCATATATCTAATATTGAACAAACGTATTTCCTTTTCTCATTAATAGCATTTATTCAGGTATTGACATACGCATATTCATATTCGATTTGATGTAAATGGTACACCAAAGTCCAATGTTTGTCTGATTGGGGCTAAATTTTGTATAACGTACCGTATTGAGTCTAGAATGACATTATGCTCTGTTCTTTTGAAATTGTCAGATTTTATGTAAAGGGTGCACAAAAGACCCTTCGTTTGTACGATTTAGACGAAATTTCCACAGTGTACCTAATTGAGCCTACAATGAACTAAAATTGAGATATAGGTCCATATATATTGTGCTCCAAATAAGAAACGTTTGTTGGATTGAGATGACGTTTTGCGTAGAGTGTTGTACTGCGGAATTCCGAAGAGCGTGTGGCTCACACAAATAATTTCGTTCAATTGTATACAAATGGTACACCAAAGACCAAAATTCTGCACGGCAGATAGATTGCAGAATGACATATTTATGGATTTATTAAAAACGGTGTACATCACATAATTAATGTCGTCCGATTTCATATCAATGGTCTCCAAAGATGTTATGTCTGTTCTATCGACAGGATATTGTTCATATACAACCAAAGTCAATTACACCGATTTGTTCTTGGTTTAAATAGGTGTTATTGTAAGTTACAATAAAAATCTTAGGATCTATTCTTGTATATACCCAATGTGGTGAAAGGTGTCAGTGTGCAATGAATTTAAAAATCAATGTACCAAAAAATGGAGATACCTTGTGAATAAGAGTGTATTGATGTTCTTAAAAGGAAACATTAATGAATTCAAGCTCTCTCAAGGACGAAGATCTTCCAGCCGTTGTGCCACAACACAACGATGCAGAACATCATTTCACTCACGACAGCATTATTTCGATATAATGCGTGTGTTCTCGGGATCCAATTAGCATGATTGCTCGTTAAGAGTACAGTAAGTCAGTTTAGAAAAATCTAACAGTCATATTAGGTTGAGGAAAACGAAATCCATTATATTTATATGAACTATAGGACATTATTTAAGATGCTTCGGAATGTCCGATTTGGTCCAAATATGCACCGTTTTGTTGTGTGATGCCTCTCTCATAGAAGTCCTGCTTCCTATTTGCAAAAAAACTCTAGAATTCGATTTTTACAATCCTCCCTAGATCCCAATTTTTTTATCATTAAATACATTTTGCAATTGAAGAAAAATATGATAATCGCTTGGTGCCAAGACCGAACTGTATGGCGGATGCATTAAAACTTCCCAAACTAGCTCCCGAAGTTTCGGCGAGTCACAGTAGATGTGTGTGGCCTAGAGTTGTCCTGGTGGTACACGACTCCTGTTGGCCAATTCTGGCCGTTTCTGGTCAATTGTAAATGGTTTAAAACAGTTTTATGCTCGAGTTTTAAATCCTGGGCGATGTTAATACTGCTAACATGCCGCTCAACTTCAATTATTTCTCCGATTTTACCGACATTTTCGACAACCGGCCCACCAGTGCGAGGTGCATCTTTAATATCAAAAATTTCTGAAATTGATTCATCGATACTATACAGCCATCTGCCGAAGGAATAATAGTAACTTATTTCTCCCCAACCTAATATTATTATGGGCTGTATATCCCGAGAAATTTTTGCTGGATCTATGTTAAGCAACTATGACCTTAATTCTAATTTAGCCGCTAGAAGTATAAAATGGAGTAATACTGATAAATATACGTACCGTGTGGTTACGTGCAATGGAAAAGGCATACAAGGATTTGCATAATACGTTTAAATAATACATTTCGAAAGAAATTAACTATTCAAAGATATATAATATTCGAATCTGTCTACTGTGCCCCTTGTATAAAATGTAAAGAACATTTTAAAGGGTTATCTTATAATTTGAAAGTAAACTTTTATTTTAGGTCGGTTACTACTCGAATCTGACCAAGACAATAGGTATGCATATTTGGGAGACTTTTTACTACATCAATAGGGTTGTAAAATATAGAAATTTGTGAACCCGATAAAAGCACGGAATACATAAATTTTGTATAACGTGGATAATAACACACTTTATCTATGCATACATCGGGACAATTGGTTGTCACAGAATTATTAGAAAATTATTATTACGTGGTAATCAATACTTACCAGTGGCCTTCTTTTCCGCGAACATTTATAGCGACATGGCGTGCATCGGGGCTGATGTGTGAGCAAATCAATAAGACATACTTGCTTCGGACCACAATTAATGTCATCGCATGTCACTTGGTTGCCTGTAAATATGTAAATAAAACAATTTTAATATCTTACTTCTATATAAGCAGTTATTGAGCAATATTTAAGCACATGCTATTAAAAGAAGTATAACCCACATAGAAATTATGGAAGAAGAAAACAGATGATATTTTTTAACAACTTTATGTATAGTTAAATTTACCATAATATAACATATGAAACTGCACTTTGCAATAATCGGTATCGGTTATATCTTCAAAAGTTTTTTTTTATATTTTCAGCAACATTTCTGTGCTGGGCGTAATACAAAGTAAAAATTGTTCCCGACACAATGTTGAGATGGGTATTTGAAATACCTTTTGAATTCGGTCGGGACCCTTTTGGTGAATAATTTGGTGGAAAATGCGATTCATACCGGGGCGTAAATGCTTTGATGGGGACAAAGTAGATATTCATAAATAAACGTGTTCAACGAAATATAGACTTAACGTTACTTCTGAATTTTACATACCACATTTTTAATATTTCAACACTTTTGCCTTGTTGGGCAAATAATCTCTGGACAAGTTTCGATATAAATCAGAAGTTGAGTTGGCAGAATTATTCGGTGAATATGATTGGTTATCATTTCGCTTAAGGCTCTCAACGTTTATTTTAACGTATGCATGCATTTATTTGGGAACATGTCCAATAACCCAATACAGTAGTTAAATGTCCATTTTATGTGATGACACTCCCAGAGAAGGCTAGCTGGACTACTATCTGATCGGAATTGGCGTATTATTTAATTGTCGTTGTAATTGATAAATGTTTTAATTTCTACTTTTGATATTTCCTTCGAGAGCGATAAAGACGGTCCATGTCGGAGCTTGGCGTTGTGGCAGCGATAATGCGATCACATCCTGTTACCCAGTAGTTATTCCACAGAAACAAGTTTGTCTCCCGCTTGACAAGTTGGTGTGGCTGATGCTGCTTCCTTCCTTGTGGAATAGGTGCCTATGGATGTGAGCACATTTTAATTTTACAACCATTAATTACTAAAATTACCAACTACTGGTATTGAAAAATTCGTTTCGATTCATTTGTCCAATGTAATGTAGGGTCGTTGTTCACGATAGAACTGCTGGTTGTGCGCCGGATCAGCAAACAACCAACTGCTACATAGTGAGGCTGGATATGATTCCCCTATGATAATAACACAATATTGCCATGTACATCTATCTATCTATTGGAATAGCAGACGGCCGAAGTGCGGACTGTAATTAAATACAGCTCTTAATTATAATGTGTCATTTGCAACTAATCACACTTCGCTATTAATTTGTTAAAGGGTACGATAAAGTGAAAATGGAAAGAAATGTATTGCAGTATACGTGCCAACGGCTGATTTCAGGATGAGACTGGTAAAGGATGAATTTGAATTTGTTAGGCCATAAATAAGTGTGCTGGCGCTGAAAATGTCTATATGATTTGACTTTCAGGTATAAATGCATATATCTATATGAAACAGGGAATATATATATATATATTTATATTAGAACATTCTAGGATTTATGATTCGATATTTATCCAATAATCGGAAATTAAAAAAGTATTAACACACATATTTGAAATGACATAAATCCACTAATAAATTCATTTTATCATCGTTTGTTGTGTTATTTGGGCTCTGCTTAAGCAAATAGTACGACCATTGTACCTCCTGCAGGTTTAAAAATCATGACAATACATATATATTTTTTATCATAGCTTTTACTTTTTTATATTCCCTTCATTTAGGCTAGATAAAAGGAATTTATTTTGAAGACAGTTGGCATTTAATGTGTTAATGAAGTCATTAATTGGCAGACTAAGATCAATGTTTCCTTACGCAAAGTAAGATTGAAGGATACTGAATAAAGAAGCGGACGATCATTAAATTTTAATTCAGTGCATGCGTTTTAAGTTTTCAATTTACTCACACTTTCTATGGGACAGAGGAACTTCTACTGCCTCTCAACTAGAGTGTATAAGAGATATTCATATGAATTTCTTACACAACATGAAGTCTATTAAAGCGAACAATCGTGCATCATTAACTTGAAAATCACGTTTTTTTTAAGTTATGCCTCTTTTGCAGCAAATGGGCGATATTTTTGTTATACAATTGAAAACGTAATGTAATATTAAAAATCTCCTCGCCCTAATATTACTTGTATTATTATTGATTGATATAAATTAGAACATATTTCGTCCTTTGTTGATCTAGGGGATAAATTATACCACCATATAGATTATTGCCTAAATAAAACCAAACCTTCTCTAGGATTTATTAAGCTCTGGCCCAAAGAATTTGACCATCATTATGTGATAAAACATTTATTTTTTATCGTGTGTGGTTATATTTGTAGAATCTGTTCAAACTCAACGTCTTTTATTATCATTTCATCTCCATATGAAAATCGTCGAATGTTAATTCCCCTTACTTATTAAGTGAAATAAATTTCAAAATCTGATCCCATGCGAACATATTTTAGGGGTCCCCACGCATTTTTGGAGTCTTAAAAGAGAGGATAAAATATTGATATAATTTATTTCGTAATTCTTTTCATCCATGTTCTGTTCAAAGTATTTTGAACAGCATATATTTAAATTAGCACATTTGAACGATCAATAATGCAATAATGAAAATAACTTCGTCGACCACACCTCCATAATCCGTTGTACACGGTGCTATGTATTTTATACAAGATTCTACCAATGGACATTTGAGTTCGCAATCTGTATTGTTTTAAAAAAGCTCGCTATCGCCATGCATAACAAATTAATGTACGAACCGACAGATACTTAAATAAATTGTAGTCATCGTCATGGAAAACATACGCAATTCTATTTTTTTTTAAGTAGAATCACAAATAATGGAATGACTAACTAGCCGACTAAGTCATAAAATTTAGCAAATGTACGAATGTAAAGTTGGACAAACAAGCAATCCTTGTGGCGTAATACTGGTAGCTGGCGAAACGATGCTTCCGGTGATCATCAATATTGTACTGCAGTCCATTAAAATGATTTCCTTTGCATTTAATGATTCAACATTTGTTGTTTATTTTCAAAACTTTAATAGTGTTTCAAATAAATTATGACTTCATTAAGATATCGTGCAAGTAGGTAAATTATAACCAGAGTTGCCAAAACGTTATTGAGAAAATTTTTTAAATTAAAAAATGGCGAAAAATAGTAAATTATGATATCAGTATAACGAAGTTAGGATAGCCTATTGTGTGCCATGTTTTATTGAAATCGGTTCAGATTTAGATATATATTGTCCTCCAATTTTTAGCAAATGGTGCACCAAAGAGTCAAAATTTATGCCGATTGGTACAAAATTTTGCACAACGTACTAACGTTAGTAAGTAGAACTTCGATAATTCGTACCTCGATAATTCGTAACAAACTGTCGGTCCCTTGAAAAAATCTCGATATTTCGTAAAATTTACACGCATTTTGGTACCCTCGATAATTCGTAATTTTTTCATCTCAAAACAAATTATAATATCATAAAAATGTTATAATTTTAGTATAGTTTATCTTTATGATGTTGTGTGTGTGTTTCATTGTCGGTTTGTTCGCTGACTCAGTGGTGGAGTGATAAGAAGGAGGGCGAAACATAGAATGGCAAGCAAACGTACGAACAAAACTTTGTTTTATTCGTTGACAATTGCACTGCACACAAGAGGTACCCCGATCTTAGCTATATTAAGGTAGAGTTCTTACTGCCTAACACTACTTCCGTCCTGCAGCCTTTGGATAAGGGTATAATTAAAAATTTTAAAACATTATACCGCAAAGATATGGTTACAAACATAGTAAGTTGTATAGATGAGAAAAGAAAATTTGTATTTACACTACATACATCTATGCTTATGGCTTATAAAGCTTGGATGAACATAAGCCAATCGTATATTCAAAATTGCTTCCGAGCTTGCGGTTTTGTTAAGGATGTGATCTACAATGTATCCTACAACCGATTGTAAATATCAATAACGAATTCCAACGTATTCCTTTTAATTCCGAGAATGACGTTACCTTTGAAGAATACGTTAATGTTGATAATGGCGTTGGTGTTACTGGAAATCTGGGAGATGACGATATTTTGGAACAAGTTTTAGTCGAAAATGAAGAAAGTGATGACGATGATGTTGGCAATCGCGAAGAAGTTGTGACAGAAAAAGATGCTAAATCATCAATTCAAAAACTATGCTCTTTTTTATCAAAACATGCGGTAGTACAAAATAAAAAAATTCGCTGTTGCATACATAAATTTACTGTGAAAAAAATTAATTTCGGGGGGGGCCCGGGCCCCCCGGGCCGCCCCCCTGCGTACGTCCCTGTATTCTAACATGTGTCAAGTTTTATTGAAATCAGTTTAAATAGAGATATAGCTCCCAATTTTAAATAAATTGTGCATAATAATGTTAAAGTGAGAATCGAAGTGGGTCGACAATAACGTCTGGTAAGTTTGTATGAAATTGGTTCAGGTTTAGATATAGCTCCCATATATATTTGTCTGATTTTAAGTAACTTTTGCACCAAAGGCTATGCTAGGGAATTGGCACAACATTTTGCACATCGTACTAACACGTTAGGCTATACTAACAGCCTAACGTGTGTTAGGCTTTGGTGATTTTAGGTGAATGGTGCACCGAAATCTTCATATTTATGTGATTGACACCAAATTTTGCACAACGTTCTTAATAAGGTATTGAATGTTACGTTTTGTAAAAATTGGTTCAGATACAAATATTGCTCCCATACATATTTTCGACTGACTTCATGTTAATTGTGCTCCAAATAATGAACTGGCGCTCTGTGTTGTAGCATCACTACACAATGTTGTCGCATTGCATAAAAAAGACTTTAAATCTGCCCTAATGAAATTGATTGACGTACCCAAAGAGAACGCATTGCACCAAATTTCAGCGAAGTCGAAGGCGAGCTGAAGAACCCCAAAACATCGAAAACTGGGGGGTACCCTTATATGGGGGCTATGCCTAAAAGTGGATCTATATAGCTCATTTTCGAACTTGAACTGCCTGCAGACAAAATACAACCCTATGCAAAATTTTGGCGATGTTTCTAAATTCGTTTAGAGCCTAGAGTGATTACAATAGACGGGGGGCAGGTTTAAATCGTGATAGAATTAAACTTTATAGGGTCGTAAATGATTATTTCGATGAGTTTTAAACGGAAAAAGAATCTTAATAAACCCTCCATATTATGGTGGAGGGTATAAAAAGGTACAAATGTACCCGCGGATATATTAGTAAAATTTCTTGTTGTTCGGGTCATAGTTGCGGCCTCTAGAGCGATTAGAAAAACAGACAAAAATTAAGTTTTTAGTCCATTTTGTCCCCCAAGTATTAACTGATCATTAGCAAAAACAATAGGGATCATTTTGGCCCGAAACCGGCGAAATTATAACGGACGGACACACTTACCCGACATAGCTATTCGGTATTGGTTTAGGACCAATATTTCGCGGCGTTTCAAACTCTCAGGGCCACACAAAGCTATAATACCCTGTCAACATAGTAGTTTAGTTTATAAAAAATATTTTTAAAAAAAAATTAACAACATTTAAATAATTAAAAAATGCTGGTAAAAATTTAACGAATGCTACTACATTTACATTTTTGGTACTAAACTAGTTTGATTTTGAATATCACCTTTTACTTTCAAACAGTTTGGTGTTTCAAAACTATGGTGGAAAATAAAATTAAACAAAAAACACATTGACAGACAGAGATGAGGAACTCATTAATAGAGAACTATAGAAAGATCCTCAGCTCAGCGCTCCAAAGCGTATTCAAATGGTCAGCAACAGTCTGGGTTTCATAGACGAGTTGTTGGCAAGAAAGGTGATTGCCTTTCGTTCGGGAATATTCTCTGAATTATGTAAACTTTTGGCAATATTGTCTTCCATACGGTATAAACCGAATTATAGTCAAGATTTAATAAATAAACGTTAAATCCCGAAATTTAATCCGGCAATTCATTGACAAAACGAACCGTCTTACTTTATATTATAATTTTATTTTCTTCAAAAAATATTTTGTCCAATCAAATATTGTACGTCTGCTCCATAAATGTCTGGGAATGCATTCGTAATTTCGAACATTTCGACATACTCGAATATGCAGAGCGATGATAATTGTCACGTTGAATGTTACTCGTATTGAACAGAAAATACCTCAGACGTCTGGACGCTTAAAGGCCTTCTTGAATGCCACGCATAACAGTCATCAATGTATATTGCAGCTGCATGAATGTTGTTGTGGTTGTTGTTGTTGTTATTGCTGTTACTGCTGGTGATATTGGTCGTCGTTGTTGCTGCTTTGTTTGTTTCTTTCAAAACAGACTCTTTTTTTGGCATAAAGACCTTAAAAACAAACGAACATTGGTCACGAGAAGAGTTCACCCGGTTAACCGAGTATTCCATCAGAGTAGAGCATTTAGTTGGAGCAATCCAGACAACGAACGCATGAACGTACTTCGTTCAATAAAATTACGGGGCCTTTTACCGAAATCTAAGAAAGTAGCATTCCTAAATTGATTTAATATCGGTTAAGAACCAACCAATTAAAAAAACCAAATTATATACTGTGTATATGCGAAATGTTCCATACTAAAAATACTAGAAACAATAGAAATATGATTCTAAATCTATTATTTTTCGGCTCGTTGGAAGGGTGACATTTCACAGTAAAAAATATTTTACTGTTTTTTGTTTGGTGCATTCAGTTGTGAGTTACAGGGTGTTAAACTTGGAAGTGAACAAAAAGAAAATTCGGTACATTTTACAGTTATTCTTTAACAAATGCGAAAATGCAAGCCAAGCGGCTAAAATTGTAAATGGTGTTAATGGTTCCGATACTGTAACAGCCAATTATGTGCAATTTTGGTTTCGTAGATTCCCTTCAGGAATTATTGATGTTAAAGATACACCTCGCACAGGTAGGCCGGTCGTCGAAAATGTCGAAAAATCGGAGAAATGATCGATATGTATACTGAAATGATGATGATTGGTTAATCTATAAGGAGTCAAATGGTTTATATTCCATAGAGAAGTTGTCAATGTGTTAAAGAACTGAACTGACTTTGAAACTGACATCAAATATATTGATGTTTGTGGTCGGATATGGGAAATGTGCATATACTAAAATATTTTCAAGAATCGAAATATTCTAATAATATTTAGTACACACACAAAAGATCGTAAATATTGCACAAAAATCCCGAGCATGTTTGGAATGTAGTTTCACGAAAATGGCATTTTTGTGGAATAATATGTGGTCGGTCCTTCCGGCTGCTTTGGCTATACATATTTCCTTGCTTATTTTTAGTTGTTTTACTATTTATTAAAAATGTTTACTATTAAAAAATATATTTTAAATTCAACATTTATTCATTAAAGGAAGTCATCGTTTTTAAACATTATGTTGCCTAACTGGGTTTCGATTGTTTACGTTCGGTCTTCTTTCAATTAGTGTTTTCATTGAAACGTTTTTGAAAATGTAATTTGTAATTTTAATGTAATGTTCTTACGGGCATTTGAACAACGTAAGGTGTCGTCCACATCACGTTAATACATCTTATGGTCCACAAACAATTTTCGGGTGTAATTAATTTGGATTGAATTGCTGTAATTGCGGCCCTGGATTCTGGTAACATTTGTTTTGAATGTCTGTCCGAGAATAGTCTGTGCTTGGGCAAGTGTCTGCAACATATTTGTGTCTGTAATGAATACACATGTTTTAAATGCGTGTGTTGTTTGTTTTGTTTGCGGAATGGTTGTTCGGTTGACTGGATGGCTGGCTGACTGGTTGGTTGCTGTCCGGGTTGACCGGCTGGCTGGTTAGCTGGTTGGTTGGTTGCATTCGGCATACTGGCCATCACATAAAAAATTACCTGTCGAGCTTAGTGGTGTGCAGTCTTAAATATCTTTGTTTTTGTTTTTTTTTTCGTCTGGCTTGACTTGGCCGAGGAGTCTGTCTGCGGGTCTGGGTATAAGTGCATTGTTATCAGCGTGGTTCAAGCGTTTTTTATGTTGTTTATGGTGGCTGCTGTTATTGTCGCTGTACGCTGTCGTCTGGGGCTACACCGACTGCCAGCCAGCTATTCGGATGGCGGGCCGGTTGGTTCGTTCGATTTTTGCCAGTCAATTGCCAAAGTTTAAAGCTGCGTGTCTGGCCACAATGTGCGGATTGTGTGGATTGGATAATGCCACGAGTGAACATACGCATGCGCAACACGGTAGCCATAAAGAATTGATGTTGCAGACAGCAACGACAACAACGAATGAATGTGTCTACAATTTCGTTTGTTGTTAATCCATATTGTGTGCGGAAGATTTTCTCCCGTCCTTAGCTCACGCTATGGCTTGGCTGTTCTTTTTTCTTCTCTGTGGTGCTGTCGTTGACTCAGTCGTTGTTGCCTTCTGCTATAGCTGTTGTTGTTTATGTGCTTCAATTTTATTTTCATTGAGATACGTTTTGCTTTTGGGGCTTGGCACGGTGCATAGCATTATTCGAGATGTTTATGCCGAAACAATGTTGCAAATACAATCACCTTTAACCGAGACATTATTTTGACGCAAAATTATACGTGTTGCAGATGTACGGTGGACATGAACGTGGCTGGGACACATGTCTACTCACACAAACACACAGGGGCGCACATGCAGACGGAAGTCAACATTGGGTGTTAGTTTCGCAGACAGTTTGTAACATTTACCCGAGGACGTTTCTGATGCGATCGTATAAATTGCAATTTATTCAAAATGTCCAGTATGCTAATTAATTACACCTTGCTTCAAGGAAAGCTGAACTTAAAGCCGAGATACACAAACACACACATATGCTCGCCAACATTGGGGATAGCCAGCGTATTTTTGTAACAGACATGCCCTCGCTAAAGGAGAATTTTTCATAGATTCGAATCGGCAGATTGTAGAATATTACATAAATATTGGTTGCAATAATAATGCATTTGTCTGTGTCAGATAATAATGTGTGATAGGTGTGAGTGAATGACATTGAAGTATGTAATACAGGAATGAATGGAACAAATGTCTACATGCCTGTATGAAGAAGTATAAAATGAGGAAATCAATTTATATCCAATCATAAGAATAATTGTTAAAAAACAATAACAATTCGATGATACAATGTATGGAACAATGGGTGGAACTAGACTAAGAAAAATTCATATTAAAAAAAAAATTGTAATAAATAAAATAAATTCAAAAACATACGAGATGAAGATGATACTAAAATTAAATAATTTATACAAATTCAATATTATATTCTCAAAGTCATGTAAACATTTTAGGTGAAAACTTTCTACAATGGCCAGTATGGGTTTGGGAAAATTTGTGGTTAGTTCACTGCACGAATATATTTATATTACATCTAGCGCCTAAGGAATGCTTCAACTGTTCCAATGAAAGTAAGGATTTTTAAGTTGGTTAGGAGGCCGATTCCAGTTACTATTTACATTTGCCATATCAGATAAGATAATGTATCTGAGGAAGGAAGCACATGGTGCTGATGTGAAAGTGATGAAAGACTTTCACATACTTCTACATTTATTAACAAGCTTAAATTCTTTCATGCTAAGGATGTTCTCTAAGTGTAGTGTATCCTCACGCAATAAATCAGATCGCAACAAGATTTTCCAAAAGTAAGAAACTTGAAACTTAAAAATTTTATCATATAGGGTATATGATATTTTGGGTTGTAATACCCTAATTATATAATACCCTGTATCGATCCAGCTTCGTCTGTGTGTACATTATTACTTAGTTGGCTCTAGACAGAACATTTGTTCTATAAGCCAGGGTTAAAACTGATTTAAAGGCGCGTCGGCCTTGTGCGAAATGTTGTCTTTCACTTGATCTTTCCATCGAAATCGTCGCCTTCCTCTTCCACGTGAACCATCAGTTAGCCCATTCCCACAACATGATCTTTAGTAGAATGTTTCTCACAAACACTCCAGGAGCTGTCTCTTCTGCTTGCGCAAGTACCAATGATCAATCGTAGCGTTTTGTACAGAGATGGTCCGTCATAAACAGTGATATAAATGACATACATTTCCGACATATAATACATACGTCTAAAACCCACACAAAACCATTTGATTTTTGACGAAATAGCTATTTCAATTAATCAATTTGGAAATTTCGTATTTTTTACTCAATCCCATGGTACAATTAAACAAGGTAACTGCAAAACTACAACAAATACAATTCAACAACAACCACATAGAAAATTGTTATTTTATGTGACACTAGTGCCAGTTTGATATGTCGAAAAATGTAAACAAAAAATATGAAATATAAATAAATTTTATTTATTTTTAAAATGTATTGAAAAATCGATTCAGAAAAAAATTAAACGCTGATACTGTATTATTTCAACATGGTAAAAATAAATGTCAAACATTTCAAAAAATTGTGTTGTATTTTCTTTCTGGTTCCCTATATATTGTAAAGCTTAAATATGATTATAGTATTTTTTATTTCACATGTAATGTGTCCAAAATTTTCCTGCTGGATCGTTTTACATAAATTAAAAACGTCATATCGAACTTGACACGAGTATTACGATACAATAAAATCAGCTGAGTATTGCAGTTACCTTGAACAATTGTACCATACTCAAATCCATATCAAATTTCCAAATGTTCTCTAAAAGGCCTAGAATTGTTTATCAATTCTAGTAAGGAATAGTCAGATATACGTAAACATAATATTTATTCCTGAAAATAGCTGTATAGGGTGATAATATTGAAATAAATTAAGTTTAATATTGAATTAGTATAAGGTTGGAAAAAAATATTTGCCACTAAGTTTATGCCAATAAAAAGTATTAACTGGTACCCCAATGCAGGCCCAAGTTCATAAGAGTTTAAAAATTGGTAAAACTTATTTCACCAAATGTTTTTTTTTTTCCAATAGAAGATCATGTTTTGTTATTGCTCCAACGTTTTTACATTATCTTATTTGCCCCTTCTTGAAGGACTTTTAATTACAATATCATTTTGTTCATGTCCAACTGTCCTTTTGATACTGAAATCAGTATATAGCTCGAAAAATTTTAGATTTGGCATAGAAATTTAGTGGTTTCAAGTTGTCGGACAAATATGGTCTCTAAAGAAAAATAAGACAATATTTCAAATATCTGACGTGAATACTAATAATGCTATCATTACCATTATTTTCGTCGATGTTAATGATCGCATTATTAGTATTAGAACATACACATATTTTATGAAATTAGAAGTTTTGGTCTAACTAACTCAAAAACCATAAGTCTTCAAAAACAACAATTTATTTAAACATTAAAGCTCGATACAAAATTTGGGAATTGTAAATATTACTTAATATATTTGTTTTGGCGGAATATTTTCCTATTCCGACCACATAAGATTTATAATCGTCAAAATCGGTGTAGACGTGCTTGAGTTATATGTATGTAACTAACACAACGTTCGATTATTCCAATTTCCCGACTTTTTGATGTTTTTCTCAAAATTTTCTTCGTAAAAACCTTCCCAATGCAATTACAAGCAGCCGAAGAAAAACGTGGGTGAAATCGGTACAGTCAATCTACCATGCAAACACTATTCACATCCTTAAAAATACATTTGAGGAACTATAAAGGCACATTTAAGTTAAACAAAAACAGCATATAATGCGGAATTGCCTCCATGTAGGATTCAAATTTAAATGTATTCTTCCCGAATATAAGAAAATGTTCAATAATACCTTCGTATTTTGTTGACGTATTTGTAATCGTATATAGCGAATTACTAAAATCATTGAACTGTATTGAATACTTTGATAGACGTTTTCGTTTTTACTAAAACATAAAAACATATGTCTATGTATTGGCAATATTCTCAAAAATATTCCTGGAAATGACCGAGTGCCTATTATCCCTGAGCCGACGAGGCGAGAATGGCGCCGCCCTCTCTTATATCCATCTCAAAGGTCTGGGACACTACCTTCTTAAAGTGTCTCCCCTAACTCTGGGGTGTCATGCGACCTCGTGCCTATCAGCGTTCCACAGTTTGCAGTCAGGGTACAAACTGTATTAAAACGGAGCCTTGTTGATACCTGGGCGCCTCAACAAGTGTTTCAGGCTTAGCTGCCAAGTCCTTATAGGTCAAAGTAGCAATTTTTGTGGCCAAAAGTCATAAAATTGAAAAAATAATTGTATTTCAACCAGAATAGCTTTCTTAATCTTCTGAAAGAATAATGGAATAATGTTTTTTTTAGAAATTAACCCTTTAAGTCATTAATGTATTAACCCTTTGGGGGCAAAAATAATTTAATTCATATATTTGATAACATTTTATTTATATACAGTAGATATCGGATATAAGCACATCTCATATAAGAAAAAATCGCACATAAGAAAGATTATGAAAAACACCGAGCTTATTCTTTCTTATATCCTATAATTCCATATAAGAAAAAACGCATATAAGAAAGAAATCTCCTTTTTTTGAGTTTCTTATATCTACTGTATATTCTTATTATTGTGAATAAATAAAATTATGGAATATCATCACATGCAGTGGTGATATGTTTGGGGTTTGTGAAAAAATTAAAAATTTTCTGTTGCATAACAAAAGTTAATGTAAACAAAAACAATTCGGGCGGTGTCGAGCACCAAGGACACCTCTCCACTTTGCTACGTCTGTGATTACATATATTATTTAAATTAAGTCCGTTTCATGTTCTAAATCTAAGTCATTAAGAATATTTATATGCCTTGTAGTCCGTCTTCATTGAACTCATCGCTCCCATAATGTTGTCTGTCTTCACCTTTAATAGTTTGATTCTATTGATGAATTGAAATCTCTAAAACACTCGAATTTAGTTTTAGAGATTCCAATTCATCAATAGAATGTTGACATTTTTACCATTTCAAGCTTTAACGTTTTCGCTGCTACATGCGCATAATTAAGCTAATTGATGATATTAAAGGATCTAATGTATCTAAGGCTCTAGTAAATATATCTAAGATGTTATTCATTCGGCTGCTCTTACGAGCGTGGTGTAACCTGTCGGCAGCATCTTCTCCAAGAACCCCTAATGGAAGTACACAATTTTCCATTATCTGCGTCGAATGAATTTGTACCTTATGGACAGTTGCAGTCATGGACAGCCAAGAATATTTCGTCAATATTAAATTAGCTGTTTCATAGCAATAAGTTCGAAATATGTTTAAATCTAATGAAAACTGACATAATAATGAAATTAAAATAATTTTGAGGCGAAATGTAAGATTTAAATCTACCCCAGTTACTTCAGATTCAAATTAATTCGTATTTCGGTAAATGGTTTAACATACAAAAATGGTAATAATTAAAAAACCGCACAAAACCGCAAAACCACATTAGGCTATTTAGATTAAGGACGGTTCAATAAACAAATATCAATTTTTATTTCAATTGCCAAAAGTTGCCCACGGATTTAATGCTTTCATAATCTCCAAATTTAAAAATTTCTTATGCTTTCTTATGCTTATTTTAATACTATTTTTACACAGACACATATGTATAGATACATTTTATGATAAAAAAATATCGAATACTTTCTTATTAATTCTTTACTTATAGTTGTACTTATATTTTATTTCCACTTTAAATCTTAACAAGTAACATATCAAATGAATAATTTTTTTTAATATATTAAGAATGCACGTTTGACAGTTTGCCATATAATGGTATAAGTGGTTATGCAAAAACAAAATGCATTTTTATTTGTTTTGAAGTGTTCCTTACTCGATTGTAACTCAAAAGAAGTGATAAGACAATGTGTGAAATTCGACTTTTGGCCAGTAAAATTGTCTGTTTGACCTATAGTGCCATGGTAAGAGGCTATGCCATGGTCGACCTCAAACCCTCACTCACAGCACTTCTATGGAGCCATCTTTTAATACAGGCAGTTGGCTGTCGAAACAGATGCTGGCACCGATGAGAATCCCATCGTTAAGATGGATGACTCATCAGTACCATTACCTGCTAGACAAGCCGACGCTAAGGAGATCGCTGCCAAGAAAATGTATCGGAGAGCAGTAAATTACTGTAAACGATACATCGGACGGGACAGCGACTCCATCAAGGGGAAGGAGTTCCTGTTAATCAAGAGAAACTTCAAGCCCTCAGCACCCCCAAAGGGTAAACTGAGTACTGAGACGTCCCAGACATCAGAATCCACAAAAAAAGAAGGCAGGGGACTGTCGAAGTCGGCTTGAAGGAGAGCCCGTAAAAAGGCCTCCAAGAAGACCGATAAGCCACAACCACCGTCTGTCAATCCACCTTCTGCCGAATTGCCAAAGCTGACAGCCAAGGCGGTGACAATTGGGCAGTCGCCAGTGGATGAGCAGAAAGCGAAGCAGGTGCCTGCGTCTGCTGGGCATACCTCTGCAGTAGTTGCTACCCCGGGTGCCAAATCTCGGCCACAGCCCACGGCTGTCAAGAGAATGAGGTCCTCGGAGGAGCAACAACCTGCTGCAAAGAGGTCCACGCAGTCGTCGGCCGTACAAAGCTCTGCTTCGTTTGCGTCGGTGGTAGCGTCGAAGGAGAAACCTGCCAAGAGCACCGATTGTGTGGTGAAAACCAAACACGCTGTCTCAAAGCAGGTAGCCCAGACACCTACAACGGCGCAATGCGACTCTGCTGATTCGAAAGAGGTTCCGGAAGATCTGCGGGTAGCGATCATCGACCGAGCTGACCCCGACGGGTTTATCAGTGAGGATAGATGGGAGCGGGTCGACAGTTATCTGAAGGACCTCTTCCTATCCGACGAGGTTGGTCGAGAGAGCCTGCGGTTTGGCCTGACCTCCTCATACAAAGGGGTAAAGGTTGTTGATTGTCGCACTAAGGAGACTTACGATTTCCTTAAGAAGACAATCAATCGGTCCGAGAGATACCGAGCGGTATGGTAACCTCGGCGTTTATCCCAAAACCTTTCAAGGGACGGGAGAAGACACTGAGGTTATTGGAGAAGCAGAACGACGGCCTTCAGATGAGGAGGTGGAGAATCCTCGCCTCATTTGAAAGGAACGGCGGTGTAGTCGCGAAGTTCGCTACCATTCTGCGGGAGAAGAGTACTTGAGGAATAACAAGGGCGAGCTTGTTTATGGAATAGGGAAACTTTGTTTCCTCCTCCCAACCCCTCTGCCGTCTATCTTCCCTATGAGGCTCCTGACCGGCCCGGTACTGTGGTATGCCGCCTACTGGAGGAGATGGGCAGAGTTGGTGATATCATCATCGGATGTGACGCCAAAGCACATCACTTCCATTGGGGAAGCAGCAACACAAATACAAGAGGTGAGTCCATTTTCGAGTTTAATCTTAGAATTTGTAATAGAGGCAACACACCAACTTTAGTAAGTAGGGTGAGAGGTGAAGTCATCGACATGACCCTCACAAAAATGGACGAATCTGGGGTCATAAACTCCTTTTCGGATCATAGACTCATATCCTTCCAGATTCCTACCTCTAGAGGTAAACAGAAACCTTATAGGAATCCTCGGAAGACGAACTTGGACAAATTCAAAGCTAAAACAGCAGTCTCAATCCGGGATCGTAATGATCTCAAAACGACTGAGGATGTTGAATTAGCTGTGAAAAATGTCACGGCCACTCTTCTGAAGAGCTATGAGGCTTCTTGTCCCCTAACGTACCTTGGGAAGAAATCTCAGCCGGTATGGTGGTCACAAGACCTTGCAACCTTGCGGAAGGCTGTAAGGAAAACTTATAATGGAGCTAGTAAGACAAAGCTCAGTACAGATTGGGATGTTTATAAAAGACAATTCAATAGGTACAAGGGCGAAATCAAGAAAGCTAAACGCGAGTCTTGGGTCTGCTATAGTGAGTCGATAGAAGGAGTCAACGAAGCGGCCAGATTCCGCAGAGTACTATCTAAAGATCCAAAATCCATTGGGAGTATTAACACTAGATTGCCGAAGGCGGTCATTTTGACTGTTTTTCAATTTCAAGTACAGAAATAATTGTGTATATTTTGACACAGCTTTTTAAAATTTTTAAGTAATAGTAGCGGCAAACCACCCCCCCCCCCCCCTCTTTCGTTCCCCGTATTCACATGTGCTATACCTATATCGCCTAAAAGCGTTCATTTTGACCTCTTGTGAAATATTAAATAATCAAATTGCTTTTATTATTGTATAAAGTAAATTTCTTATATGACCAGAACAGTACAACAACATCGAAAAGGCGTTTGCTACTCTAGAAACACAAACGAACGCACAAATCGGGAAAAATAAATTTTATATTTCCAGTCTATATCACTCTTAAACATTTATTCTTTTTCGAACACTTTGTGATTGCGAAAATCTTGCTTGCTGTAGCGTTTTTCAAGCAGAGATTCTCGCAATCACGAAAGCGGCCGAGATAGTAAAAGCACTTAGCCGACATTACGGGACCGGTGACTATTTATGTAGATAGTCAGGCGGCTCTGAAAGTGGTGAAGTCGCATTCTATAAACTCGAAAGCAGTTCATAGTTGGGCTATGCTGGGTTCCAGGACATAACGACCTTGAAGGGAATGAGATAGCCGACGAGCTTGCTCGAGGGAGGTCACAGTCGTCCAGTCTTCTGATTGAGAGATCTGTGAAACCTCCCATTAGCTATTTCATTGGCAGAATCCGTGCGTTCCATTGCGAGGTAGTCGTTAACAGATGGCTAAGGGAACCTGCTTGCAGAATCTCTAAATCTATCTGGCCTGAATTCTTACTGCTGGAACACAGTAAGAGGGAGATCAAAATCGTTGTGGGGATTATAACTGGTCACTGCAAAATTAGATCTCTCACTTCTAAGTAGGAGTCCAGTGGAGAGGATTACTGTCGTCTATGTGAGGACGAAGAAGAACTGGAAACAATTGAGCACATCCTCTGCAAATGTCCATCGCTGATCAGCAGAAGATATAAACAGTTTGGATGTTATGAAATTGATAATCTTGCCTTCTTCTCCAAAATAGACCCTAACCAAATTCTAGGCTTTGTCAAAAAATTGACTTGGCTAAAATAATCTCTCTTCCGCCCCCTCTTTCTCACTATTTTTTTCTCTTCCACTATCTTTTTTTCTTTATAGGTACACTTATACATAAAGGATGATCACAATGGACATAGTTTCCGAGTGGACGGTTGTTACAACAACCGTACATCCCTAACCTAACCATCCTTATCTTAAAGCACTTGGAAAGTAGTAACAGAATATCCATTTAATTGCCTTTAATTCGGTAGTCAAGTCGGTAGGGTAAGAAACTTACCTCATAATTGCCGGTGTAGTTTTTGGTATAGGCTCCAAATAATGGAACCGCTTAATCTTTACTTTACCATGTCTTACTTATTTGAGAAAAAATTCACAACCTAACTTATATTTTCAAACTAAATAAATCTTGATTTTATGGAAAACGTGAGCAAATAATTATGACGATTAATCTTACTCTCTCTTTTCTGTGCCAACTTGGATATAATTTAATATTTTGAATTTTCGTTGGATAGCAAATCTCCTTACCAAAAATGATCAATATCTGCCCTCCTTGCCGTTATATGGGGGCTATAACGGCACTCCCATTATTCCGTATTTTGGGGAGTTTGGGCAAGTTTTTTCTGTAATTTAGTACTTTGAGTTCCACTTGGGTTTCGAATCTTCCTTCCAAAAATATACCATGGTATGATGGATCCGAACGATTACTAATATTTTCAATGTCCAACCCATATTGGAGGGTAAAAAAGTTTTGTCCAACCGAAAGTAGCGACGTTTTTACTTATTCTAACATAACACCTTGATCTGTAGGATATGAGTTTTTTGGTACATTTTATTTTTACAAATTAGAACATTTTTTAAATATTTATCCGGAATGGAGACATTTTTTCGACTCTGACTTCAATTCCTGCAAAATTGATAGACTCCGATGTCTTGGATTTCATCACGCACAACATTCACATGTTTTTATATTTTTATTGTGGAAGTGCACCAAGTATTTATTTGAAACATGGCAACTCTCAGCGATATACATATGTATAACGCCAACAAACATTCATACATATGTAGGCAAGAAAACCGCAGGACTCCATGTTATTGTTCCTATGGTATGAGACTAGGTGGGTTTCTGGTCAATGAATAGTCATGGGATACATACTATAGATAGAGTCTGCGAGTACAAGCATAAAGATTGATTATTTAATCTGTGCGATTAAGTTTTGGCTTTGTGTGTTCTGTGCGTGTGTCCTTCTGACCTCCATGCATTTAGATTCAATTATTCCTGATTGTGGTTGTTTACAGCCGACTGGCAGCCGACAACCGACACCAGGCTGGCTGCTGCAACTGTTGCTAATATGCCACCACATTGTGGCCACTCAGACATACAGCGTGCAGCCCTGTTCCGTGTCGCAGTCGGAAGGCAAGTTGCATGTCTGAATTTTGCACTCCGTCCACTGCGAGTAACACTGACATATTGCGTGTACTCGTGTTGCAATTATTTTATTGCATCTGGGCCACAATCAACACTTTGCCAGCCTTCGGGGAATGGTTCGAGTTGAGTTGGTTGTGGTGGTGCTGGGGATTCTTCGACAACGCACAATCAAAGCGAAATACAAAGTCACATTCATTACCAAGTATCCATGTGGAACGTGGTGGAGGTGCACTTGTTGATTGTGATGGATTACAGAGGATTGGGAATGACGGGGCTAGCTCGACGAACACGGCTGAGGGTAATTTGTTGTACTGTCGTTGTAAGGTTGAAGCCGTAATCACAGCTTTTCGTGTTGCACTCTCGCGTATCTGATGCCCCAGTCAATGCACCCCTACCACACATACTGCTACTGTCGTCCCTCATCCTCCCCTGCGGCATCGTTTGTGTCTTTGTAAGCGAGACACTCACATCCGAGTGCATACAGACATATATACGTATGTACTTCCATTGAAAAAATGTTGGCAGGTTATCGACGAAGTCTTCTTCGTCTTCAAATGAAGGGATTCATGGGATGGGAGAGAAGAACATAAAAAAAAACATTCACAGGAAGAAAGGAAAAATGAAAAGTGGGGGAAAGGACGGCGAGGAGTGGCATGGAGACGTAATATGCAATGGATAGATGTAATTTACAGCGATTACATTGGTTCTGTGGTTTTATTGGCCATCTTGGTTTTTATAATGTCCGCACACTGTCTTACAATCGTGTAATAGTATCGTAAACGCTGTCATAATAAGCTTCGTATGCGGCGGGAAGTGGCGAGGCAACATTGTTTTTAAACTGTAAATGGCATTGTTAATGGCCCTGGTGGTTATCAAACAGACAGACAGAAACACAGACAAGAGGGACACAATGTATGCAAATTGGCGATCAACAGTCACCATTAGCGACTTGGAAAATCGTAATCGTTTAATTGGTTTAATTTATTGGGTCGAATTGTTTATCCAATGAAAAAGAAAAATCAATTAAACTGCTTCAATGAGACTTAGGCAGAATTCGATGCTATTCTAAATGAATGATTCCTAGTAACGCCTCAAACAAACAAGGAGGCGCACGCATATACATATGAACATATCAATAAGTATTTAATTGACACTGATAATAAATTCAAAATCGACTTTGCTAAACTTTTTTTGTTTGCGTAAAATTCTATGGCGATTAAAACATTTCTGTCTTTCCGTTTGTCTGTCGTAATCACTCTAACCTCTAAATGAATTGAGATAAATTGGCAAAATTTTGCACCGAGTTGTCTTTTGTCTGCAGGCAGGTCAAATTCGAAGATGAGCTATGGGCACGTTTAGGCAAAGCCCACATATAAGTCCACATACCCTCAATTTTCGGTATTTTGGAGTTCTTGAAAGCGTTTTTCAATCGAATTCGCTGAAATTGTGTACTTTGCGTTCTTATTGGGTACTAAATATCTCCACTAAAAATTATTAATATAGGTATACATTTTCGGATGGGCCCATATAACGGAACACCCAATTTGTCGACATTTTGGGGTTTTGAGCACGTTTTTTAACAGACTTCGCTGTAGTTTGGAACTTTCGCTTTTTATTATGTACTGGAAGTATTTTGATGGTTCTGGGCGCGTTTTTCAACCGAATTCGTTGCAATTTTGTAGCCGTTTTTGGTAACAAATCTCTCTCCCAAAATTAATATTGGCTTTTAGGGGTAGTCCCCATATAACCCCCATTATATATTTTAATATAGTAACTTTTTTGTTCCGCGTTTTGAGTTTGTCTACCTTCGGAAGATATCGAGATAAAAAATTGCAGTGTTTAGAGAATTTTATATATATTTGTTATCAATATCGGGCCACGGTTTGGGGTTTTGAGATTTTAGGAAAATCCCTTTAAAAATTCGTGTGCATTATGACTTACAACAGTCGCTTGGTACCATTGTCGGTATAGGTCCATTTTTGGTATGTTCCATATGCAAAATCATAGCTGTGTGATATAGGCTTATACTGGTCAACATACTCATATGTCCATGATTATTTAGTTTCGACTGACATTTTTTCGATAAAATTTACAAAATTTTTTTTCTGAAAATGATTTATCAGACTTAATTTATTTACACGAAGTAGTTTTTAGTTGTAGTTTTAATATCAACGGCATTTAACACTAGAAAGACGGGAAATTTGTATATACCTATATTGCCTAATATCGGTCAAAATGACCTCATTCTGAAAGAATTTTTATTGTGTAAAGAAAATTTGTTTAACTAATTTTTTTAATATTTCTTACATTATTTACAATCATACAAAACGTTGTTATTATTTGTTTTTGGTGGTAGGGCTCTCGAGTTTCCCCTCTTAAAAAATAAGAGCGCGGCCAAAATGTTCGATAAAAAGAAAGCCTTTACTCTAAGAGTGAAATCGACTGGAAATATAAAATTTATTTTTCCCGATTTGTATGTTCGATTGTGTTTCTAGAGTAGCAAACGGGTTTCGATGTTGTTGTACTGATCTGGTCATATAAGAAATTTACTTTATACAATAATAAAAGTAGTTTGATTATTTAATATTTCACAAAAGGTCAAAATGACCGCTTTCAGGCAATATAGGTATAGCACATGTGAATACGGGGAATGAAAGAGGGGAGGAAGCAGCTACTATGATTAATAAACGTAGTTCTATGTGGTACAAAAAGTCACCAAATTTTAAAAAGCTGTGTCATAATATACACAATTGTTTTTGTACTTGAAATTGAAAAACGATCAAAATGACTGCCTTCGGCAATCTAGTGTTAATTAACAAATTCCAAGATGTGCTAATTACGTACTTGTTTCATAAATACCGTTATATATCAAACATTTTCCGTGATAATTTTCTGTTCTCACACTTAATCGATCAAGTACAGTACACGTAAGCGTTTTCAATAAAACACTATTTAAACCAGTAAGGAAAGTTGTAAAGTCGGACGGGGCCGACTATATGATACCCTTCACCACTTTAGGTATATTCAACAGATGAATCCTAACAGACGTCGCATTTTTAAAGAATCAGTAAAATGAAATTGGATCCATAAACATGTCATTCTGCAAACGATACTAAATTTTTCAATTGGTCAGATATAGAAGCTATATCTAAATCTGAACCGATTTTTACGAAACTAAACACACATCATTCTAGACCTAATTCATTACGCTGTGCTAAATTTCGTGCAAACCGAAAGATATTAAGGGACTTTGGTACACTATTTACATTAAATCGGACGAAATTATATATGGGAACTATATCTAAATCTGAACCGATTTTCACAAAACTTAACACACATCATTCTAGACCTTATTCATTACGCCGTGCTAAATTTCATGCAAATCGAAAGATATATAGGGATTTTGGTGCACCATTTACATTAAATAGGACAAAAATATATATGGGATCTATATCTAACTCTGGACCGATTTTCATTCTAGACCTAATTCAGTGCGCTGTACCAAATTTCGTGCAAATCGAAATATATATAGAGACTTGGGTACATCATTTACATTAAATCGGACGGATATATATATATATATATATATATATATATATATGTATATATATATATATGTATATATATATATATATATATGGGCAATATTGCCAATTTTTTAACATAGCTGAAGCGGAGGTTCACCCCTTTATAACTCGGGAACTACTTAAGTATATGAAAAAAAGTGAATAGTTTTGGGTTAATTGATCTGTCGTTGCAAACTGTTCATGATATTGACCTCCAAACTTTATTTTGGTGGAAGCTGTGTCTACTTTAATGTAAAAAAATGTGTAAAAACACGTTGAGGCGAACCAGTTTTTTCATGTTCTCTATCGATTTGTGACTAAGCCACTCATTGCACGGTCTTCGTGTCAAAATAAAACTAGAAGCCAACAAAATGGGGACTATGCCCCTTATGTATCATTTTTCAAAATTTTCACTGCATCTACCTTTAAATGATGCTGACATTTTGAAGCTCGATTTTGAGTGTTTTTTTAATTTTATTTCTAGCTTTAATACGCAAACAGGAATTTCTAAAAATCGATTATAAAATTATTGTAGTCGCGAATCTGCGTAATTTGATATGTATTTTGTGTATGTAGTATGCACAGCTTCAGAGTAATACTCATCCGAAGGTGCGAATTTTGTGCGATCAAATTTCTAAAAAACCTATTTTTCGGGCCAAATTTTTAGATCTGTCAACTGAATGATATGGGTACCCGCGATCAATAAGGTTTTTTACGTTTCAGATGATATAAAATCTTCTTCGTGAAAATCCATATACTAGAACGGCGGGAACTAGCCTTCCAAAAACACGAAATTTGGCAAAAAATGTTTTTGAAAATATCGCGGATTTATTTGCGTTTTCTGTGTATCATTTCCGCTTCAATAAATGGCCTCATACGGATTTTGATCTTTTTCGAAAAGAGAACTTTAAAAACTTCAGCCGAAAGAGAGATTTACGCAATTTATCTCAAAAATAGATTTTGCTGGCACATCCATGGTTCTTAATGGACCACATTGAAATCGGTATAGATCGATGTATTTTTTTAGGGTGCACACCGAAATCGGATGCGCGTTAATGGCATATGGAGTTTTCGGAAATTATTCGCGTTTTACGATTTTTTGGGTACTTCAATGTAACGTGTGGCACATCTTAGCCGTCAAATGAAATTTCGCAAAATATGTATGGATTGGAAGATAAACTTCAGTACTTCCTGGAAACCGCATGCGCATCAAATGATTTTGAGAATTACGCGATTTACACGCAATTTAAAATGTATATTTCATAATATTATTTTATTTTAAGATTTATTCCTATTTATAGAATTCTAAGATTTATCGGAAGTGTCTTGATATAATCCGCAAGGCGTATACTTATACACAAAAAGTGATTATTATTATATATGTATATTTTTCGGCGATATTCGGGTAAAATAGCAGAATAACCCCAACATTTCTTTCTGAAATTTCTTGTATAAAATTAAAAAAATAAATATGATGACATTATTTTTTCGAACCAAAAACAAATATTTTTCCTCAATATCTTGTTTTGTTGTCGCTTTGATTTAGAAACCGCTACACGGACTTGTGATATCATTGATATCATTTGATTCATCATGGTGCTTAGATTATGTAGATATTTTTAAATTAATTTTTAGGTGTGTGTATGTCATTAACATAATGAAAATATTGATGTAATCTGCTATATGTTTTTATTTTTCTCATATTTCGCGAATATGTGCAACTTTATTGTGATTATTATAATATATTCATATTCTTATTTTACGGAGGAAGATATATATCAATGTTTTTGGTCAATATAATAAACGGCGTAATTTTAAGATTTTTTTCTTATGCCTAAAATTAAAACCTCGATAACTTTTGCGCGCATCAACCAAAAATTAGATCGCGAACGGTTTCGGAGTCGGAACATTTTTCTCTATATGTGTACCAAAAATCATTGATGTGCCACAAAAACAAAAAAGCTGATTTTTTGAAAATGGAATATTAAAAAATTGGCAATATTGCCCATATATATATATATATATATATATATATATCTGGATCTATGTCTAAATCTGGACCGATTTTCAGGAAACTTAACACACATCATTCTAGACCTAATTTAGTACACTGTGCCAAATTTCGTGCAAATCGAAAGATATATAGGGACTTTGGTACACAATTTACCTTAAATCGGACGAAGATATATATGGGAGCTATATCTAAATCTGAACCGATTTTCCCGAAACTTAGCACACATCATTCTAGAGTTAATGGAATACGATACGCTGAATTTCGTGCAAATAGAAAAATATATAGGGACTTTGGTGGACCATTTACATTGAATCGGGCGAACCTATATATGGGAGCTATATCTAAATCTGAACCGATTTTCATGAAACTCAGCACACATCATTTTAGGCCTAATTCATTACGCTGTGCCAAATTTCGTGCAAATCGAAATATATATAGGGACTTTGGTGGACCATTTACATTGAATTGGGTGAACCTATATATGGGAGCTATATCTAAATCTGAACCGATTTTCATGAAACTCTGCTCACATAATTTTAGGCCTAATTCATTACGTTGTGCCAAATTTCGTGCAAATCGAAAGATATATAGGGACTTTAGTGGAAAATTTATATAAAATCGGACGAAACTATATATGGGAGCTATATCTAAATCTGAACCGATTTTCATGAAACTCAGCACACATCATTCTGGGTCTAATTCATTACGATTTGCCAAATTTCGGAAGATTCGGAAGATATATAGGGACTTTTTACATTAAATCGGACGAATATATATATGGGAGCTATATCTAAATCTGAACCGATTTTTCCCAATTTCAATAGGGTTCGTCCTTGGGCCAAATAAGTGACATATGCCAAATTTCATTCAAATCGGATTATAAATGCGACCTGTACTTTGTTCACAAAAGTACATGGACGGACGGACAGACGGACAGACGGACGGACGGACATGCGTATATCGACTCAGAAAGTGATTCTATGCATATTCTCAAAAGGAACCATGTGTCTATCTCGTTTCCTTTTGCCTGTTACAAACATATGCACAAAGACATAATACCCTGTACCACAGTGTGGTGAAGGGTATAAAAATTCCAAACGACGTGACCGGCACTGTATCCCCAATTATTACTTACATCAGAAGTCTCGTCAGTATAACATAGTTCCTCGTGGGGTGGGAATCGTCTTTGCTAATAAATGTCAAAACTCTATGGTGAAAATTTTAGGAATTTAAGGGGACCCCCCCCATTCTCGGGGTCAAAATTTTTGTTGATATAATTTGAATCTACACTGATTAAAGAATGTCTCAACAAAATTTCAAGTGAAAATCTCAAGAACTCTTGAAGATATACCCGATTTATTGTGTCAGCATCAAGTGACGGCTAAAGGGCTTCTCAAACTTTAAACGCGTTTTTCTCTAAACATTTTTTTGCGAATGGCGGACGATAACTCAAAAACTAATAATCCAATCTGTTCCAAATTTTGCAACGTTTCTCTGGGAGTGTATAGCTCTCGTATGAACTAGGATAAAGCCATTCGGTGAAGATCTTCCTTATTTTTTAACTTGGTTTTTGGTTAAAAATCGTCGATTTTCCAAAAATATTTTTTCAAAGGTCCAACATTTTGTTAATTTTAGAGCGAAGTCAATAATCCTAGTTCATACGAGAGCCAGACATGTACTCTTTCTAACACCGTTGGAATTTTCGGATTCCGATGTTCCAGTGAGGAGTTATCATGCCCGCCATAAAAATAAGGACTTTTCTTTAATTACAAAAAACAACAACAAAACAATAACAAAAATTGTTTGTAAATTATTTTCTTCTCTTTTAAATCTTCAATTATATATGTGCAAAGTTACAAACCTTAACAAGCATTTGTATTCATTTACCAGCCCATTGAAAATCTTGAAAAATTAAAATCGAGAATGGGTGGGGTTCCCTTAATATTGATTTAATATTGAAAGCAATTTGATATGTCCGATCGTCAGTAGTTTACAATATATATATTTGAAAAACATTGTTTGCGCAGGTTCACTCATTTGTAATATGCCCTATAATATGGTGGTGTTATGGTGGAGGGTATCCAAAGCTCGGCACGGTCAAACTTAACGCAAACTAAAATTTAAATTTTTTTATCAAATTTTTCGGGCCTTCGTACCACAGTGTTACCTGTATAGTTTTGGAGTGTGACTCCTTGCTTATTTTTTTGACCTAATTTATATTTATATTATTGATGCTATTTTCTAAAATGGCCAAATAGACTTCCATCAAATGAAAAATAATATGGATTGGTTAAATCCCCTCAGAGTGCAGTGATGTTTTTCTGAAGTATTTGTTGCATATTCGTTTTTTTTCATTGAATGAAATCAATGCAAAGTAATTGAATACAGTCGAGTCGGGGGTATCCCACATTCAAGTCTTACAACTGTAACTCAGTTCGTCTTCAACTGTCAAATTTTGCCATTATACCTAACACACATTCATTGATGACATCTGTGACCACACCGGTAACTGAATTAAAATTGAAGTGATGAATATTGATGCCGTATTGAAGATAGAAAAATATTTGAGTGACTTTGTCTATGTAACAGAAGCCAATAGATTGCCTGCACGGACGGACAGACAGACACTAAGCAAGGCAGTCAGCCAGCCAATCAATTGATCTGTGTAAAGAATGGGGCATGCAATGAAATCGATGCGGGGGACAAAGTGTCAACAATGACAACATTGACGACAATGTGAATTGGACAACATTGTTGAGCTTTGTTTGGATTTTCTGCGGTTGATTGACTTTTTTCTACGGCCGAGTAGTCGGTTGTTGTTTTTGTTGGGCTGCAACTTTTATTCATGTTTGTGTATGTTCGTTCCGCAATTCAATCCAATGCAATTAATTGGAAACTTGAGAAAGACATTTCTATTTTCCCCCTCATTTCTGACGAACGAAGTCAATGATGAACTGTATGCTGCCGCTGTCGTATTGAAAACCCGATTTTTTTTATTGCATTTCGGTAAGATGATAATCGCACGCTTGGGCTGCCTTGATTGCATGCGAAAATGCATTTGCAAATCGGTAGGAGTGTGTCAGCATTAATGTTCGTATATATGTGTTTGATTGATGTTCAAAACAATAATGGAACGTGTAAGCTGTAAGGCCTTATTTTGGGCCTTTTATGTAGGGAAGAGGTGGTGGGCACGTTTGAACACTTTTTGCTTTGAAACCATATACAATTTATTACTTTATAATTTTGGTATTTTTAAATGGGTAAATCAATGATTCAATGGGTAAATCAATACAATGCTTGTTAAGGTTTGTAACTTTGTAAGGGAAGAAAAGTAATTGACAAAATGTTTTTATTATTGTTTTGTTGTTGTTTTTTGTGATTAAAGAAAAGTTCTCACTGGAACATCGGAATCCGAAAATTCCAACGGTGCTAGAAAGAGTACATGTATAGCTCTCGTATGAACTAGGATTATTGACTTCGCTCAAAAATTGACGAAATGTCGGACCATTAAAAAAATATTTTTGGAAAATAGCATATTTTTGACCACAAACCAATTTAAAAAATAAGGAAGATCTTCACCGATGGGATTTATCCTAGTTCATACGATAGATATACACTCCCAGAGAAACGTGTCAAATTTTGGAACCGATTGGGTTATTAGTTTTTGAGTTATCGTGCTGCTTCGAGGAAAATGCGTTTAAAGTTTGAGAATTACTCTTTCGAAAAGAAAACCTTTTTTTACTGAAGCAAGGTTTATTCATAAGGTTAACAGGGAGGGGAATTCGTAGTCTTCATTGACTGTCAAATAATATGACCATGATAATAATAAAACAAAAAATGTTTTTATGCAACCAAAATGTATGTGCACATTACTATCATTACGTTTTCCTGAAAGATATTTCGAATCTTTATCCTGTTCTGGTTGGTATTTCTCGATTAAAATGTTGAATTCGTCTGCCTGTATGAATAAATCTTGTACTGAAGTTTACTGGGCATGTTCAAAGGTGACACTTTACATTAGATTTGTTTGAAATGATTGTCGAAATGCAAAACAATTGTTTAATGAAAGGAAACGATCACTGAATTCTTCAAGAGAACAATATTGCCTTATGAATATATATATATATATATATGTCTCTATAAAATATTATTGCATTATATTGATCCTGCTACGTTGGAGTCATTTGGTGACCCAAATCTTGTTCATCAACACGCTATTTTTTACTGGTGGAATATAATTAAAACTATCTACTACTCTGTGCATGGATTCGGTTAATTTTATTAACATTTTATATTTAGAAGTCTTATAAGGCCATGTGGATAAACATAACATGTTGGGTTCATTTTATATTATAAACTAATGCGAGTGCAATGTGGCCTTAATTTTTAGCTTGAGGAAGAAGATTTTTCATTAATTTCTAATAACATAGAAACAATAATTTCCTCAGCCATAACTAATGGCACTAAGTGTTTTGACCAAGATCATGAGATAATGTGTCATTGTACATATTTAGATATATTTCACTAGTATCTGTATTTAAAATTAGGAAAAAGATGAGAAAAAATGATGTTAGCTAAAGAAACCAAAAAAAAAAAAAAAAAAAAAAGAAATCAAGACTGCAAAGAATGCCTTCCTTTCCAATGTCAACATTTGAAAAATTTTGTAAATTTCGTATGAAGTTAACGGAATATCTGATTACATCTAAGCTTGAAACACCGTGATATATTAACCAGGTCTAGATCATAGTTGATGATGGGGGCTATCGGTCCACTCCTTCTGGTATCTTTACGAAGAGTCAACATTTTAAAAATTATAAATCTAATATCAATCGTCTAAGTTAAGAAAAAACAGGTTGTGGATTGCTTGTGATCAATTTCTATTTACTTCAATCTTGGGTAAAAATGAATGCAAAAATATATGGGTTCATGTTTTGGGATAGCCACCCAATTTTCGGTATTTTTAAGGTCTTAGCTTTATTTTCCAAGGGAAGCAGCTGTAATGTCCCATTAAATAAAATTAATAAATTTAAATAAAATAAAAATGTTCGGTATTTTTACCATCATTACTATAGCTGTCCATTCTCATGCTTCAAAAATAAATACGAAATTAAGTTTTGTGGGTCCGTTTGACGTATGTGGCCAAGCAGCTTCACACCGATCGAAAGTACATGTTTGACGTGTGTGGGACGCTTTAACCGAAAATATGAATTTTTAGATTTTTCTTTTCATATGTGTCGTCTACCATCAGGACTTGACATATTTAATCCAAAAAATATATATTTAATAGCTACGTGTTCAATAAAACTAAAAACTATCTAAATCATGTTGTTGCCTGTGGGCAAGATTGGACCACAAAGGGTTAATAAAATATTAATATTTTTAGAAAATTGTTTAGATTATCTTAGTTAAACGTGTTATCTTGGTTTCGACCTTAAGGTTTGGGCATATACAGCGTTGGAGACGCACAAGACCATGTCATTGGTCATTTTGAGACTGACTATAAAGAGATTGACTAAAAAGTGAGAGATTTACTAAACACCTAGATTTAAGAATGAAGATTTAGAATTTACTACAAATCCTGGATTTTAAAATGAAGAGCTGGAAAATGCGCATGCTCCAAAGCATTGTCGGAACAATATTCTTTGATAAGAGTTTAGCAGGAAATTGAAGCATTGAAATTGAATGACGAAAAATGGCATATGTCAGAATTATCGGAAAACTAAAAAAATAAATAAAGAACGAACAATATATGTATATTGAATTTATTGAAATAAAATACGTTCATTACATGTATTACGTTTTCGGCTTTGACTTTAATTTGGCTTATTAGGTTCTCAATGAATAAAAAACCTGCTCACAACATTTATGACATAGCATTTTATGGCGTAGCACCAGATAATAGATATTTTTAAGGTCCTAGCCACATTTTCTAAACAAGTTACCAGCATTTCTTATTTAAGGTTATGAATAAAGATCGATTTTCATAAATATTATATATGTGGTTTAATCCGAACTTTTGGTTTTCATTGTCAATGCGAAAAAGGTTTGATATTCCACGTACTAACAGTCATATTTTGTTTATAGACTTAATATAGTGTTGAGATATTTAATCATATTATTATAATTTTATGGTAAAAAGACATACTAATATGTTGGAGCATTCTACAACTTGGGTAGAGCCCTCAAATTGACAGGAAGAACGATATAAATATTACATGAAAGCCAAAGTTTTCATGTAAACAACTAAAGGCCCACATTTTTATATATCGCTGCTGTCATCCGTATACGTAACGCATTTTGGCAACACACACTCAAACATATGATCAAAAATCGTATATCCTATTCAAAGGAAGAGTAATAGACGATGCCCTGCCAGTATTATATACATATGTGTGTGTGTTTTTCGACCGTAGATTGTCCATATGAAATCTTCTTCGTAGGAACCTCGCAAGCCATGACTATTGAATGAGTTGTGTGTTAAACGGTACAAGATAATTGTGTACACTGCAGCGATGATTCGAATGCGTTTCACTGAGCATTGAACATACGGATACGACTGGATCGAGCTTTCGGTTCAATTCAATTGCTTTCAATTCAAATTCAATTCACTTCTCTCCGGTACAGTTTGGACACAGTGGGGAAAATGCAAAACATCACTGCACATCTTGAACCCATGTCAATTAACGTGCTTAACCCTACGGTCAATAACCCAAAAAAGTATACGTAGATCAATAACCGTGGTACATTTGTACCCATCCAAATATAGCGCTGTAACTAATGTAAAAACGGGACTATCATGCGGTTTTTTGTTTTAAATTAATCCGGCATTTTATGGAGTTTATGTTTGTTATTATTAATTTTGTCCAATTGTGGGATGTGCCAGTAGGAAAGTCCATAATTGAACCAAATCTATGAGCAAAGTAGGAAGCCCATAACTGAGACTTGTTATTGAATAATTGGGTACTAAAATTTAACTTTGTCTGCCCGATCGCAATACGATCCACGAAGATCGATCAACGAAGATCTATGCATATCCGCATGATAGTGTAACACAAATATATTTTTCCCGCCTAGCCAATTTAAGACCAACATTTATTGCTTCACCCCAATGTGCAATATCTCAGCTTTTGAAAATCTGTTCCTATGGCGACCATTTGGAATGATGCTCGTCAATCCGATTCAGATGATGTCGTACTGAAAGGAAATTTAATCTTCGCTGCGATGATGACAGCAATCGACAATGACAAACATATCTGTGCCCTGTTGTCGTCATCTTTATGATTCGATATTGCATTCGATGTACAAATGTGTGTGCGTGTGTTTGTATATATGCCAATGAAATGCAAGTGCATGGATTTGTGCAGCCAATTCAATTTACTATTGGAAGATGCAAAAACTCAAAATAAGAAATAAGAAAAACAACAAGCCACCATACACCCAAGTCAATCAAATGCTAAAATGTGGTCGTGCACACCATTGGATGTCATCAATATCGTTACTATCGCAAACATCAACAACAACAGCAGCAATAGTAGCAACAAAAAACAAAGTCATGATCCTTAAATAATTGTTGATAGCAAATGTGCAGTCGGACTATTTTGCATTCTAGACTAGAATGTGAATGGTATCTTGTATTCTAATTTACGATAACATCGAGGGGAACTTTCTTCTTTATCATTATCAATCAGGATAAAATAATATTTAGTAATATAGCTGAAATATTTGTATGGTAAAATTCATGACTGCGTTCATTTCGAGAAAAGTATGCACAATGACCAATGTATTGTGTCGGTTCTATACCAGTAAGGGAAGTCCAAGAGTCGGACGGAGTCGACTATATAATACCCTTCACCAAGAATTTGCTGATTATATAGTGCTATATGTACAATAAACTTTCGATACAATAGACGTAGCATCATTGAAGGACAATTGACATAAAATCAGACGGAAGATCCGATATTTATCTATATAGATAACTAAACCTATTTGAATCAATCCTTACACATGCCATTCTGAAATTTATAAAAAATGTTATGTCAATTGGGCATGCGATTGTAATTGTAAATGGCGAGCAGAAGCGAGTCGATGTTTGTACTTTGGACATTTTTTTATGTCATAAAAATAATAGTAATGTTTTTGTTATACCCTCAGCCTTATGGCTAATGAGGGAATATACGGCGAAAATGTGCATCCTCTAAATATTGCTTTTAGACCACATGTTTCTTTGGACCAAATCCGTTTCTGAAAATTTTGAGTCGATTTACAAATGTCCGTACGTCCGTCGGTCTGTCTGGCCGTTTGGTGCGCACGATAACTCTCGAAGGGAATAATCAATTTCATCCAAACTTTGCACATCATAATATTTCATAGAAACTATCTTCTCCAAAAATAGGGTATCTCCCCCACAAAATAGTCAAAATTGTGCACAAAATTAATTTTTTAATATCATGCTAACGGATTATCCAATTTAACCAAACTTTGTACAACCTATTATCTTAACCAAGCCTAGATCAAGTAGGAAGATGGAATCCATTGGTCCACTCCTTCCGGTACTTCCAACACAAATGGTCAAAAATTTCAATATTTATAAATGTAACGTGCGATTTGCAGCATGTTGTTTGCACAGCTTGTTATCTTCACCTTGCCTGGTTCACTCCTTCTGATACCTCTCTCACAAATGGTCAAAATTTTCAATATTTATAAATCGAATGGAATCTTCGAACCTTTAACCAAAAAACCTATTATCTTTACCAAGCATAGATCAAGTCCGAAAATGGGAACCATTAGTCCACTCCTTCTGCTTTCTCCCCCACAAAATGTCAACATTTTCAATATTTATAAATCCAATATTAGGCGAAAGAAATGTCCAAACAAACTTTGCACACTACCAAGCCTGCCAAACGATCAACATCTCCCTTAGAAATGGTCAGTATTTTATAAACTTGTAATTTTTTTGTGTCCGCAAAATAGTCAGTTTGAATCCCAGTTTGTTGTTTTTATTGCCCGCCGAGGAGTAAGGCAAAGAAGACTATAGTTTCGGATCTGGCCAATGATCCTCATCAGTTCCCTCAGTTTTTTTTTTGGGATATTCTCCCCAGTGCCAGATGTTTATGTTTGTGTTTGTCCTTATTGTTGTGTTTAATTAACTTTAAATTGTATAACCGGCTGATGTTTACTGTAGCCGGGGTTTCCCAACATTACTAACCTTCCATAATCCGGATTATGGGCTGTACGTTCTCCCTACGTTATGGGGAGGAGGCCCCCTCTGTCGGCAGGGGCGGGTAAGAGTGGCGAGGGAACGATAAAAAAATCCGACCATGAGCATTATTGCTAATGAAACCTAATTTAAAGGCGCAATGTGAAGCCTGGTTGACGAATCTTCATGGTATGGGTTTTAACTTCTGGAACCTTGGACCGATGCAAACAATTGGTAATATAATAATGAAATATGTCTAAAAAGAGCTTTGTAGAGACATATCAACTGGTTCCGGTAAATGAAATAATTTTGGGCAGGACGGTGCTCCAAGACACACGTCCAAAATCGTGAGAGCATTTATTGGTGAGGAAAATATTTTGGTGAGCAATATATTGGTGAGAAGAATATTTCAAACGAAATTGAACTGAAATCGGTTGGAAGTATGCAAAACTGCATAAATGACCCCTTAAAAATATAGGGGTACTAAAAATATTCGTATTCTGCAAACGTGTTATTCCGGACTTATTAAATATCGCTGTGCAATCGACCAAAAAAATAAATAAATAAAATAAAAACTCGACATTTTTGGACTCACAAATGTGGTCTTAATGGGACAAAATTGGAAGATTAGTAGTAAATCTGAACTCAAAATTTACATAACATCGGACAAAAATGTATAAGCTACCTATATCTGAATCTGATTTCGACAAAGTTTTATACACTTCACTTTAGCCTCAATTTGGTACCCAGTAAAAATTCGAGTCTCCATCGGACAAACATTGGAACGGTGGTGCACTATTGTAAAATCTGGCGGAACCATATATGAAATACAAATATATCATAATAGCCACATGTACTTTCTTTAAAATAACACACGGACATACATATAGACGGACGGATATGTATAAATCCACTCAGAAAGTCACTCTATGCTTTTTCCCCAAAATATACAAACTTGTACACAAAGTCCCAAAGCTCTGTGACACAGTGTGGTAAAGAGGTACCATAATATCACGGCTATACGTATAGGGAGCACATAGCGAATGCTATCTGAAAAAGTGTCCAAAATCCCCAAACAACAAAAATTATTTCACGTGAAACAACAACCCCACAAATATTCATTGATTTCCTCAAATGACGAAAATTTTCAATTTAAAAATTCTACAAATATATGTTGTTATTTTGAAAACTCCCTGGTCGTATTGATCGATCTTATCTGAACCGAAATCTGTAATAACATTCAAAGGAAAATACTTTAATAGTATTGGGCTATCCGTCATAATGCAATCTAATTGAAATTTCCCAATAAACATGTTTTTGCAGTTTCAATATTTATCAATGTTTTAATGTTACACCAGCAATTGATTATGCAACCTGTTAAAATAACAACGCCATTCAATGTTTGCCAAAAGCTTGAAATGATAATTGTTTTTCCAGCTATGTGCCATGTCCAACAGTGATCCGCTATGCTCCTAATTCCAGTCAACAACATGACACTATAATTATAAGGATTCCTTTGACATACATACATGTAAGCAGATGTAGACATGCGGAGATTACAGATTGTCATGTTCGAGGTGCAGTCTCTTGAACGAAAATCGCAATGATTGTGGTAGACAACATCAATTAAAAGTCATCACAAAAATGTGGTAGCACCGATTTACCGCAATAAAATTTTTGCATAACTACAACTATGGCAATTATTGTCCATGTCTATTTGTAAATACACTGAAAGGCATTTTGTACCAATGGCAATTTTTGTTCAAAAAAAAAAAATGGATCAAATCTTGCAAAAATATATATGATATCACATATACACTTCTGTTCACACAATTAAGCCACCTTGCGATAACTTCTCAAAATATACAACAAAGTTTAACGTTTTATTTTTAAATAGTTTATTTTCGTTAGCAGTTTTGGTTTCTTGAGTTCTAATCAGTGTTGCCAAAACTTTGTTGAGGAAAAATGCTAGATTTTGTTGAAAAAATGCTAGAAAGTGCTAAAAATTTTAAAAAAGTGCCAGAAAAAAGTGCTAAAAATTGATAGAGCAAAATTGTTAACATTTAATAATGAAATATTCATTAGAGACCCCATTTATTCTTAACGACTATTCGTTGTCGTTTTTGCCTTGTCCGATTGTGGTCGCAATATTGAAGACAAATGGAAATGGAATGGAAATGGAATATATCGGTCATTTTTGGGTACACCATATAATGATACCCCCAATTTGATTTTTTAGGCATTTGTTGTAATTTTGTATTTTGGAATTTCCCTGGATATATAGTCTTCCTACTAAAATGTATCAATATTGGTATACTTTTAAGTGTAGTCCTCATAAATTTTATTTGATTGTTTAAATTTCGTTGAGTAAAAAATCTCCTTATCAAAAAGTAAATATGGGAAGCCCCAGAGAGCGGTACCGCCCATTATTCGACATTTTGGGGACGTCGGACACGCAACCGAATTGACTAAAATTTTATATTGTTGTCGCTCTCATACAATGGACAGCTTAATTTGGTTTTTCATTTTCCAAATAAATAATCTACTAGCAGATAATGTCATAGTCACAACATGAAGTGTCCGACCATTTTTTAAGAAATTTGGAATACACGGCTTATGCTGGATAACATTGGAAAATCAAATTCACTGCGTAAAACATAGGGAAAAATCAATGTGAAATCGAAAAACTGGATTATTTTATGGATTGAAACCAAAATTGTAAAATTTTCTAATAAATAAAAAAATGCTAAAAATGTGCTAGGTGCTAGATCAAATTTTTTGGTGCTAAATCTAGCACTAAAAGTTCTAAATTGGCAACACTGGTTCTAATGGTCGTACCTAAATTCATGCGTATGCGTACGATTTTAATTACCTCAAAAGTTAAATACATGTATTTCAATAAAGGCTACCCAAACACGCATTGCGTATCAAAACTTAAATTTGCATATTTTCTACACTTATTGGATTTTTTTTAAAAATTTGAGTTTCTATTTCGTATGATTTACCGAAAGCATGAACATTGCAGCATGCTAATGACTGTTTTGTTGCTGCTCCCATATAAGGATACCCGCCAATTTTCGGTATTTTGAGGTTCTTGAGCGTGTTTTTCAAACGAATTACCTGAAATTTGGTACTTTGAGTTCTTATTGGGTAGCAAATCTTCTGGTACCCCCATATAACGGTACCTCTCAATTTTCGGTATATTGGGGTACTTCGGTATTTTGGGGGTTTTCAACCGAATTGGGTTCCTATTGGGTACTAAAAGTCTCCACAAAAAATTATTAATATAGGTCCACTTTTTCTGGTAGTCCCCATATAACGGTACCTCCTAATTTTCAGTATTTGGGGGGTTTGATCGTATTTTTCCGCCGAATTAGCTGTAATTTAGTATTTTGAGTTCTTAATAGGTGCCAAATTTCCCCACAAAAAATTATGAATATAGGTCCATTTTTTTGGATAGCTCTCATATAAGGGCACCCCCATTTTTCGGTATTTTGGGGTTCTTGAGCGCGTTTTTTAACCGAATTTGCTGCAATTTGGTATTTTGTAGTCATATATGGTAACAAATCTCCCTACCAAAAATTATTAATATTCGCCCCCTTTTTGGGGTAGTCCCCATATAACCCCCTTTTTATATTAAAATAGTTATCTGATTTGTTTAGCGTTTGAATCTGGTTCTAAGACTCTGTTGTAATCATTTCACCTGCGGAGAATAGCGAGATAAAAATTAGAACGTAAGGTTCGATAAGGAACTATAGCCGCATTTAGATCTAGCCTCTGTGTGAAGGTTCCAGAAGGAGTGGACCTATATTCCCCATCTTCGAATTTGAACTAAATTCGGAAGAAATAATAAGATGTGCAATTTTGGACGAAATCCAAATTTTCTAAAACGGTTTTGGTCGAAAAAATATGGGCTCTACAACCAAAATTTCCATGAGGCACATTTTCACCGTATCAAAGTGTATACACCCTCAGCCATAATACTGAGGGGATAATTATTTGTATTTGGTGTATTTTATGATTTACATAATCAGTCGGTATATATCCACTTTTTGGTATGTTCACTATATTTTCATTTCAAGTACCTGTCAGAATACCTATGGTGGAGGGTATTAAAAGTTCGGCCCGGCCGAACTTAATGCTTTTTCACTTGTTAAACTGACGAATAATTGCCAGATCCGTTACAGTTAGGAGATTTTCTAACTGTAATAAATCATCACTGTGTGAAAAAATAAAGGAAGAATGTTCTGTAAATTTCGAAGTTTTTGCTGACCTGGCGTTAGCATTTTAAGTCCAGTTTAAAGCAGTCCCTGGAGATATATTTGAGATTTTTATGTAATTTACGATTATTCTTAACTGATAGGGACACATTTCGAACATTTCTTATAAAGGTAGTGTTTTGTATGAAAAAGCGGTGCAAAGATGTAAGCGTCGGAGAAAACAGTGAAACATAGTTCGTTATAACCGGTGACCGACTGTAAACTTCATATTGACTAGTTTAAATCGTTATGCATTTGTCATTGGTTGATATAGCAAATAAATTAGAGGGTTACGCGATTTAGTCGCGAAAGGTATCGTTATAATCCGCATGCTATAGTTAAGGAACAGATTATATCTTAAAACTGCGTAATTTTCAAGATTATTTCTTAAGGCCAATGTTGAAACCTTCATACTTTTTGGGTGCACGAAACACGAAAACAGAACAAAAAATTTGATTTGTGGAAAATTATGTAGTATAAAATATCAATTGGAAACAAATAAATTATTCCTGATTCTTACATTGAAATGTAATTAGTTATAAAAATACTATTACTTATAATTAATGCCTGGCATTTTTTCTCAGTGTACAACTATGCTTCACAACCTAAAGCTGTATTTGCTAACATAAAAAATGAACACTTGCGTATAGCTAGTTGATTGCTTGTTCTATCTCTAATTTACTTACCTCGACATGGTCCCGGATATGCAACACCAATTGATCGGCCAATTTTGCAAATTATACGATTTATCTCGCACATGCTTTTGTATGTTTTGCCATCAGCACCGCAAACAGCTCTGGCCGCATCCACTACATCATTGTCATTATCATAATCGTCCAATGGGCATTCGATTTTACATGCTATGCAATGTGGCATGGTGTACTGATCCTCGACACAGGTAAGTCCTTTCAAGCACTTGACTTCATTACAAGTAGCTGTATTCCAACCAACCAACGAACGAACGAATGAACGAACAAACGCGCAAAGCAATAGAAATGAAGAAGAACAAGAGAGTGAGAGATGAAAAAATTGCAAATCCAACGAAAAATTAATAAATGGTATAATTTATGATCTAAGCAGAAGAAAGTCGTCTGATTGTTGTTGCTGAACATTTGAGATGGTCCACACCAACAAACGAACGATCGATCGATCCGCTGTAATCGTCGTCTGGCAGCTAACCACTCCGCTGGATTGTCATTGCCTGCCATTTGCTGCAAATATGTTTAACAAATAACAGAAAATATTTACAGCCAATAAACAGTCAAATTTATCATTTAATGTGGCATTGGCATGTAACGCCTTGGCGCCACTTGTGACACTACACGGAATGGCAATGATTTTTCTTCTTGCAACGAATTTGTTGGCGAATTTAATGGTACAACAACAATACTGTTGCCATATTTTTTGAATATACTTGAATGAAATTCCTATATATAGAAGGTTATTCATTTCATGGTTTCAAAAATATGGGTCGGAAATTTAATATGTTAATACAGATAAACCACTTGGGCAATTAAAATCCAACATTCGTCGTGTAATGGCTACTTCCAATTATCAACATCCAGAAGAAACGGCCGAATCTAGAATAGGTTCGAATGTCTGTGATAACGCTGTGAAATGCTCCCAAGTCCATTAAGGAACCGCCACCGAAATATCGTATTAAGAAATAACGATATTTCGGTAACCACCACCTTGGGAGCATTTTATAGCCACGGAATGCTTTATTTGACATTTCCATGTTGTCGGATGAATTCAATGGAGTACGTTCAAGTCTTGGAAGACAAATTATTGCCATTTTGGGAAAGCAGCAACAATCAAGGACTCGTTTTTTTAGCAGGACAACGTACCAGTTCATAAAAGTCGCCATACTCAAGTATGGTTAAAATCGAAAAATATTAAAATTTCCGACCAGAATCCGATTGAAAACATGTATGAAATCTTGACTCATCATGTCTATGCAGAAAACCTCCAATACCAAACTGTATTTTACCTCTAAGAAGTGATTATCGATGAATGGCGGTCAATCGATGAAGACTTGCGAATAATTTTGATCAACAGTGTGATGGATACAATTTTTGAACTTATTCAAAATAAGGGAGGGCATACCCATTAATTATAAAAGTTATTTTATTTTATTTAACTTTTAAAAAATATTTTTTTCTAATTTTGTAAAAGTGCGTCTATAGTTATGCAACACCAGCAATTTTGAAAGTGCAGAATTCGGCGAAACCATAAAGAATAAATTAATTATTTTTGTTGAATAATATGTGTTTTTGATCGTTTTATTGTGAACAATAACTTAATGGGTCCATTTTATTTGTCAACTAACATACCAATTGAATTAAAGGTGCGTCTATAGTTAGAATAGGCAGTGTATAAAAGTATGGAAATGTACCGAAAAATAATAAAAATGATACCAATGATATTGAGTGAACGGATAGGTCTACAACTCTGAAGTTTGAATTATGGTTTCTTAATGGAGCGTAGAATATAGATACCTAAGGGTTTTTGAAAACTCGTACTAAAAGTGTACAAAATGTATGCAGAATACTGTTTGTTTGTAGGGTTGAAATAGAAGGCGATGTAGGAAACCCGTTCTAAAGTTGTACGAAAATTACTAAATGTAACTAAATTATGCAATATGTAGTGGATGGATGCATAAATATAAATTCTTGAAAATAAATATTAGGTCTGGGAGAAAGAAATCCATTAGGCCCGTCGTCCAAAATGTCGATAAAATGGTAGAAATGATCGAAGTTGACCGGCATGTTAGCAGTCGTCACATCGCCCAGGAGCTAAAAATCGACCATAAAACTGTTTTAAACGATTTAAAATTGACCAGAAACGGCCAGAATTGGCCAACAGGAGAGGTGTCGTGTTCCACCAGGACAACGCTAGATCACTCACATCTACAGTGACTCGTCAGAAACTTTGGGAGCTTGGTTGGGAAGTTTAAATGCACGCGCCATACAGTTCGGACTTGGCACCAAGCGATTATCATCTTTTTCTTGCATTGCAAAATTTCTTTAATGATAAAAAATTGGTATCTAAGGAGGATTGTGAAAATCGACTACTATTTTTTTTTTTTTGCAAATAGGGAGCAGGACTTCTATCCGAGAGGCATTGTGAAGTTACCTTTAAAATTGCAACAAATCATACAACAAAAGAGTGCATATTTGGCCTAAATCGGACATTCCGAAGCATGTTAAATAAAGTCCTATAATTCATGTAATAATAATGGATTTCTTTTTCCCCAACCTAATATTAAGAATGTTGTTGCTGTGAGGCGGTTTTTTTGTACGAAATATTTAAAATTCGTGCTATAAATGTACGAAAAGTACTTAAATGTGCTCAAATTAATACAATACTTGGTACTGAGTGGTCGAATGCAGTTAGAATCTTTAAAATTGTTATGGGAATTGCTGTACAGGGTTGAAAATTGGAATTTAAATTAGTGCTGTAAGTGCAAAAATAGTTGTAAATGGTACAAAAATTAGTACATTTAGTAATTAACCCTTTATGGCACAATGTTGCGCACAGGCAACAAAATTTTTTAAAGCTTATATTTAAAACTCAGCGAGTAAATATATATATTGTTTGCATTACACATATTAAAATTTGATTATAGACACATATCAAAAGATAAATCTTCAAGTTATGTGTTTTTCGATGTATAGTTGAGTGCAAAAATGTGTACAGTACCAAATTGTGAATACAGAATACAGTAGTACTGTCCAAATTAATTTTTGATTCTTGTAAAAATAACCTAATGTATAATTAAAAAGAGATTTTTCGTTGATATAATATTTGAATCTCCCGAATGCAAGGATTTAGCGACGTGAAATTTTGTTCATATCCTATTTAGGATAGCTGCCTGAAAACCTTGCACAGAAAATAGTTCTATAGCCACGGAAAAAAATCCGCGCCATAACGGGTTAAGGAATCAATGTAGACTGAAAATTTACCTTGCAAGGGAAAATCGCTATTATTGTGTAGAGATTATCATTTCGGAACTCGTACTAAAGGTATACGAAAAATACTAAATTATTATGGGTATTCAATTATTAACATTTATAGGTGGGTCGCTTTTATTGTATAGGGTTGAGATAATGAGTTTGTTGTTGTTTCGTAATTCGTGTTATAAATGTTTATAGTTTAGGAGCGTTTAGGTAAGGAGTGTATGATAATTTATTGTACTAAAGAAGGTACACTTAGATTTTGAATCTTGAAAATTTGTATTGCAATCGTCATTAGGGTATAGGGTTGAAATAAGTTTACTATAATTGGCATTGAGTGGATGAATAGGGCAAAACCTGTAGCAGTAGCGTTTTTACAATATCACAAATATTTTATTACTTTTTACTTTGCTCAAAACTACTTTAAATAATTTTGTAATTTATTGGAAACAGAACCTTTTGTAAAATATTGTTCGTTGTAAATTCTGTCACATTTGTTTTTGAAAAGTCCTATATAAGGAGCTTCCATAACGAACAATATTCATTCTGTTTTCATAGGTTGGATAGGATAATTCAATAATTTGAATAGTGGAGCAATTGGAACACGTGGTAGCTATTCGCAGCCGTTTCCTATTGTTTCCCTCTTTCGATTATTGGAAAATGTTTTGATATGAAGATAAATGTGTAAACGTGGTGACGATGGTCGCCGTTGCCTTTTATCCTAATATCATTACATATATTCTATTGATTCTGTTTTCATAGATTGTTCCCGTCTACGTTGTTACTTTGTTTGTTAAATAAATAATCGTTCTTTTGTAAATCATTCGCGTTTAAATCCGGAAGGCTAAAACTATCTGCAATTGGCGCCCACTAAAGAATTCCAAGGGAGAAAACAACGTACCTCGTTACAAATTGACGCCCAACGTGTGAGGTCGGATCAACGCCAAGAAAAGCCATGCAGAAGAATTATTATTGGATAAATCTCGATTTTTGTTCTTTCTGATTAACAAGATAAGGAACATCCTGTCTCAATCATCGAACTCTATGAATAAAGAGGTTATTGCAGAAGGGTTACGCAAAAGCGACCGGATACAAAGAAGTACAAACATGGTTTCGCTTACCACTGAACAATTTGAAAGTCTTTTGAGTGCTGTAAGTAAATCCAGTGAAAAGTGTGGTTCATTCAGCGGCTGTTCAGCACGATACAATGGCGAACGATGTTCTGTGAAAGTTGAAGAATTTATATCGGCTATAACGACATACCAGGTTGTTGAAGGTATTGCTGACGCTAATGCAGTTAATGGTATGCCAATGCTACTTCAAGGTGATGCTGCAGAATGGTGGCGTGGTGCTAAATCTAAAGCAAAAACTTTCAGTGATGTCTTAAAAATGTTACGTGAGGCATTTGCTCCACCGAAACCAGCATGGCGAATATATGCGGAAATATATGAGCAGAAACAAAGCAAAAATGAACCTACTGATACGTTTATACGTAAGAAGAGAACGTTATTTGCACAGTTGGCGGAAGTTCCAACAGAATCCAGCCAAATTGATATGATATTTGGGATGCTTCATCCTCAAATCAGGGAGCGAGTCTATCGCCACAAAGTAAGAACTTTTGAAGAACTCTTGGCAGATGCAAGGGAAGCAGAACTTACAATTCGTGAACGCGTTGTAGTGAACACTGAAACTTTGGAGAGTGGTCCTCAAGGTGGTCTAAAACGTTGCTCCTTTTGTCGGAAGAAAGGCCATACTGCTGACAACTGTTTCAAAAAGAAAAGTGTGGTTGAAGAAGCTACGTCAAATGCTAAGGCGGAAGTACTAAAACCTAAATTGGCTTGCTATGGATGTAACGAACCGGGTTTTGTTCGTGCGAATTGTCCTAAATGCAATATTAAGCCGAAAGATAAAAGTACAAGGAACGTAAGTTTCAATTCATATGGTATGTCTATTGGTTGTGACATCCCTATGGTGAATGTTCAATTGTTTGGCGTTCCTGGACAAGCTTATTTTGATACTGGTTCTAAAACGAGCGTAGCCAGTTCCAACCTAAAGCGAATTATGCAGTTCAAGGGATGTAAATTTGATTCAATTAAATGCAAAACAACTTTGGCAGATGGATCTACAACAAATCGAACATTTCTAACGACAACTTGCAAGATTATAGTCGGAGGAAAGAGTTTTGATATAGATTTTTTGGTTTTTCCCGAAGATAAAAACAATCGCACTCTCCTAGGAACAGATTTTATGGAGCTGGCAAATATTGTATTGAATATGGGGCAGAAACATTGGCATTTTGAAGGCTGTCCAACTGAAGTCTTTGATTTTGCCCAAGAGCTACCAGTTGAGATGAATTTGATTGAAACTATCAAAATATCGGATTCATATATAAAACGCAAGTCAGTGGTAGTAGAGGAACGAAACATAGAATCTCCATTTATAACTCCAAAGAGAAGTTGTCAATCGCATGTTTCGGACTTTGAGTCTTATGGTCCTGATTATCATGCCGAATCCGATTATTCACCACATTCAATCCAAGCAATATTCAAAGATGCACTTCCAAATGATGTCACTACTCCAGAAAGAGCAAAAGATACTGATCTATTTCCGAATGTGCGCCGTGTTAACAATTATAGTGTGGAAGATGAAATATTCACTGAACTTCACATGATTGACTTTAAAATCCTGAAAGAGTCAGATGCGCTTAATATAGATAATGAAGATAAGATTCACTTGGATAACTTGTTGGTAAAGTACGAAGGTGTATTTGCCGCATCCGGAGACCCTACACCATTTGCAACTCACAAAATAAATACAGGCGACCACCAACCAATATTTTCTCCACCATATCGCATGTCGTTTGCAAAGACGGAACAGTTAAAGAAGGAGATTGAGGTTATGCTTGAGAATGATGTAATAGAAGAATGTGATTCAGCATGGGCTTCTCCTGTGGTGATGGTACCAAAGAAAGATGGATCTGTTCGTGTATGCGTAGACTACAGGAAATTGAACGCAATAACTATTCCCGATAGATACCCTCTTCCCCGCATGGACGATCTACTTCATGCTGCTAAGAGCACAACATATATGACCACACTCGATTTACAAAGCGGCTATTATCAAGTAGAAGTAGCTCTCGAGGATCGGGATAAAACGTCTCTAATAACACCCTTTGGAACTTTTCGATTCAAAAGGATGCCATTTGGGTTACGAAATGCACCCGCAACCTTTCAAAGGATGATAAATCGGTTCAAAATAGGAATCCATGATGTATGTATTCTGGCTTACTTGGATGATATAATTATATGTTCAGATACATTCCAAAGGCATTTACAAGACATTGAAGTTGTTCTTAAGCGTTTGTTGGCCTATAAACTACGTTTGAATGCAAAGAAGTGTAACTTTTGCTGCTCTCATGTAAAATATCTGGGACATATTTTAAAACCCGAAGGTATTGCGGTTGATCCAGGAAAAGTTCAAGCAATAATAGAGCGTAAAGAGCCAAGAAACTTAAAGGAACTTATATCTTTTCTCCAAACTTGCTCGTGGTATCGAAGATTTATAAATAAATATGCAGAAATTGCACGCCCTCTCACTAATCTTACTAAGAAAACTGCTATATGGAAATGGGAAAAGCATGAACAAGAAGCATTCAACATATTAAAACATGCTTTGAGTTCTCCACCTGTTTTAAAGCAAGCCGTAGATGGCATGCCCTTTGCAATACAAACTGATGCAAGTTCTTATGCGTTAGGAGCGGTTTTATTGCAGGGGGAGGGTAAAGATGAACACCCAATTGAATACGCAAGCCGTTTATTAAGCGCTGCAGAACGCAATTATTCCACGACTGAACGAGAAGCTTTAGCCATTGTGTGGGCATGCGACAAGTTTCGTGGATATATTGAAGGCAGTCAAATAAAACTCCTGACGGATCATCAACCGCTAAAATGACTTCTGAGTATAAAATCACCAACTGGTCGACTTGCCAGGTGGGGTTTGCAACTGCAACAATTGAATTTCTCGATAGAATATGTCCCTGGTAAAATGAATGCTACAGCCGACATGTTGTCAAGGCCACCATGCGCAGTTGAAAATCACGATGATACGGAGAATTGCATTTGTGCATTCTTTATCGATATGCCAAATAAAACACAATCTCAAATTCGAGAGGAACAATTGAAAGATGAATATTTGAAGGACATAATAACGTCTTTAGAAAATCAAGATGAAAATTCAATAAAGTGGATGAATCGCAGCTACATTTTGAATGATGGTATTCTATATTGTTACTCAAATGATGATTGTGATGATGCACAACTTGTTATACCAAGTCACGAAAGAGCAACTATTCTAAAAGTACACCATGATGATAGTACTGCAGGTCATTACGGTACTGAAAGGACAATTGCCCGTATTGCTGGAAGATATTTTTGGCCCGGCATGCGTGCAGAAATAGCGAAGTATGTTAAGAATTGCATTGAGTGTCAAAGATTTAAAGCCACCAATTTAAAACCTGCTGGTTTGTTGCAAACCACTAGTAGTAAACAACGCTTTGAGGTAGTGGCAGTAGATTTGTTTGGTCCATTACCACAAACTGAGGATAATTTCAAATGGATTTTAATTGTGGAAGATGTCGCTAGTCGCTGGACAGAACTGTTTAAACTTACTGATGCCACATCTGAGGCATGCGCAAAGATACTAATTGAAGAAATATTTTTACGATATGGATTTCCAAGAAGAATTAAATCTGATAATGGGGTTCAATTCGTATCAGCAATTATGCAGCAAGTTACTTATTGTCTTGGTATACAGCAGCAATTGACACCATTATACCACCCTGAAGCGAATCCCGTAGAAAGAAAGAATAGAGACCTAAAATGTCAACTTTCCATAATGGTGCAAGAAAATCATGCTAATTGGGATATTTGCTTGCCAGCTATCCGTTTCGCAATGAACTCTTCAAAGTGTCAGAGTACTGGTTACAGTGCTTCATTTTTAACATTTGGTCGAGAAATGCGTACTTTAGACGATGTTCAACACGATGTCAAGTCTATTGTTGAAACAGAGAATGTTATTAATGAATTATCAAAATACCTCAAGACCATGGTAAACCTTTTGGGAAATGCTAAAGAATTAGAAATGAAGGCGCAGGATAAAAACAAGATATATGTGGACAAACGGAGACGCCCACATGAAAATTTTGATGTTGGAACAAAAGTCCTTGTTAATACACATGTATTAAGTAATTCTGCGAAAGGTGTCACATCAAAGTTTGTTCCTAAGAGGGATGGCCCATATGTTATTACGCGGAAAATTGGTTCCACGTCCTTTGAAGTCTCATCACCAGAAAATTTAAACATTCCTTTGGCACTTTCCACTCATCAGCATTAACTCTATACAAAGGTGCGAATAGTGATCAGTTACCAACACCTAAGTATCCGTTGCGGAAAAGAGGAAGACCAAAGAAGTCATCTTATCAAGCCGCCTAGTGTTGACGTGTGACTCGAGGCGAGGTTTTACACGTCAAAGGGGGAGTATGTAGCAGTAGCGTTTTTACAATATCACAAATATTTTATTACTTTTTACTTTGCTCAAAACTACTTTAAATAATTTTGTAATTTATTGGAAACAGAACCTTTTGTAAAATATTGTTCGTTGTAAATTCTGTCACATTTGTTTTTGAAAAGTCCTATATAAGGAGCTTCCATAACGAACAATATTCATTCTGTTTTCATAGGTTGGATAGGATAATTCAATAATTTGAATAGTGGAGCAATTGGAACACGTGGTAGCTATTCGCAGCCGTTTCCTATTGTTTCCCTCTTTCGATTATTGGAAAATGTTTTGATATGAAGATAAATGTGTAAACGTGGTGACGATGGTCGCCGTTGCCTTTTATCCTAATATCATTACATATATTCTATTGATTCTGTTTTCATAGATTGTTCCCGTCTACGTTGTTACTTTGTTTGTTAAATAAATAATCGTTCTTTTGTAAATCATTCGCGTTTAAATCCGGAAGGCTAAAACTATCTGCAATTGGCGCCCACTAAAGAATTCCAAGGGAGAAAACAACGTACCTCGTTACAAACCTTATTTTCCTATAAATTGTGCTAACATAAGTGCGTTTTGTGAACGAATAGGGCTGAACCTTTAAATATGGAAATATGAATACGAAAAGTGCTAAATGCTACCAAATTTTGTACATTGCGAGTGACTGTAGATAACTGAAATCCTGTATAGTAACCCTATTTGTGTGTTGGAGTTGGTATTGAAATTCGTACCATAAATGTAAAAAAAGAAGTTCTAAAGAATATAAAATTCGTGGCCTTTATTTTTGACACAACGAATAAAGTGGAATTTTTGAAATCGGGCCAATGTTTTAATTATGCCAAGGTTGAAACAGAAAACGGCGTGTGAAATTCGGGATGTATTTCACTGTAGAGAACTGAAATTCAGTATAGATATCCCTATTTGTGTGTTGGATTATGAGTTGGTATTGAAATTCGTACCATAAATGTAAAGTTCTAAAGAATATAGAATGCGTTCCCATTATATTTGGCGGAACGAATAGAAGTGGAATTTTTGAAACTGAAAACGGTGTGTGAAATTCGGGATGTATATCACTGTTAGTGTACAAATTCGAGAAATTGAGCACTTATAATAAATATTGGTACCAACAATTGACTTTGTTGAAAAGAAAAGACTTCATTTGTATTAAGGGGACCATTTTCGTTTGGGTACGAAACAGTCCTCGGGTGTAAATAAACGTGTGGAAATAAACAGTTTTTTTTTTAAATACAGAATGAATACAATTATTATAATTTTTTTTAAACACAGTACACCAATCTGAAAAATAATAGTAAAAAAAATTAGGAAAATCAAATCACATTTCCAAGAAGTGATTACATTTATCTTTAGGATCTTCTAGACAAGAATCGAAAATAATGTTAGGGGTGAAATTCATACTGTTCGATTATAGAAAGATTTAAAAAGTTTGGAATCTACCCACATTTTGTCCACTAAATTATTTGGCCCTAAATACCCTACATTCGTCACATTTAATTTCAAATATTGTCGAAAAATACTTCAAATTCCTGCAGAACTTTTCGTAGTAAACTTATATGCATCGTAATATCGCAGGTCATGCGGATTTTCTGATGGTATGGCAAACTATGCATAGGCCCTTTAAGATCAACTAAATTGAGAGTATGTATGTGAGAGCGCAACTGAGAGGTCATCATTAGAAATGACCGACGAAAATAAAATAGGCTACGTTGATGTACTATTTTGTACATAAGTACTATTTTGTACATTCTCCCCTTTCTGTTCAAACCCACTTGTTGAAATTAGTTTGTAAAAGACATACGAAACTACAAAATGTTTTCCCAATATTACAAAGATCGAATACTTACTTTTACAATGACCCCGATATGCAACCTGTAACAGATGATTATCGGTACGACACGCTCGTTTCCGCAGTTGACATTCCGTGTTGTAGGTTCGACCATCTGTACCGCAAACTGGATTAATAGATCTCACATTGTCTGTCATCTTATTATGGTTTATATGAAAAAATAGAACAAAAAAGATATATCTTATCTAAATATATGTTAGGATTGTCGATGTGTGTTCAGCTCCTTTATGATTTAATAAATATTCCAGAAAGGGAATCAGAAGTTCATGTACAATGTTGTTCCATATTTGCGACATGTAATTTGATTAAAATTTCTATTATACAGACAAAGTACGGATGGACACACATACCTACTAATACCAATTCTAATCTTTCTGATAAAACAATTAGTATATAAGAAAGGACTCTACGACAACATACTCGTCTTGGGTATACGTGTATATATCTTTATTTACCTACCGTTATTCCGTGATGATTTTTCGGAAATCCATGCATATCGAACTGATCAACATAACTGTCAAAGGAGGATGAATCGAAATTATGTGACGTTAAAATTGTGTTATCATTGTCGTCGTCGAAATTGGCGGAGTTTGCTGCTGATGACATGAACGGAGATGCTACTCCAGTGTCCCGAGATATGAAGGCGGAAGAGGAGGACGATAAGGAGGATGTGGATGCTGCAACTGCCGGCATTGTTACTAGTGTCGTTTGCATGCACGGATTGGCGGATGCTGCTGCCCCGGCATCAGACCCAGACGATGGCAGTGGTTGTGATTTCGATGAGGATGGCGAAGTGGGTAATTGTAATGAGGATGACGTAGTGATTTTACTTCCGTGATTTGGTAAATGAATTTGATCTGAGCCAGAAGCAGACAATATGGAATTTACGGGAGTGGTCGCCAGCAATTCTGACTGCGGCTTTGCACCGGCCATAGATGTTGTGTTGTTGGCGGCTGTGGTGGTGCTGCCATAATCCTTGTGATTCTTTGGAGTATTTTGTACATTGGAATTGTTGTCTTTGCTTTGTTGTCGGTTGTGTTTGCGTCTGCCAAAACCCGAATTTTGCTGACGATCATTGTGATGATTGTTCTGCTGATGATGATGACGAGGAGGAGAATGCTGTTCATGACGATCGTCATACTGCCGTTGTCCCTGTCCATGTTGCTGCCGCTTGTGTTTGTGCTGGCGGTGATGACGATTGTTGCTGTTGTTGCGATGACGATGATGATGGTATTTTGGAGTATTCTCAGCATGTTGTCCATTTTGGTGGGGTCGTCTAATGTGGCTGTTGTTATGGCTGGAGAGCTGATCTCGTTGTTGTGTTTTGGCTGTTTGTTGCAAATCATGATTATTGTTGTTAGTTTTGGACTTATGTCTAGACAGGGACTGGTTCCGAAATCTCGTTGTTGCATCATCTCTGTCATCGTTGTCGCTATCGTCGTCGTTGTGGTTGTTGTTGCTGCTGAAACCGCTGTTGAAAATGATTGCCCTGCTTCTGCCGCCACCGCCACCACCGTCGTCGCCGGCATCGTCATCATCATAGTCATCTTCTTCCTCATATTCCTCGGAAAGATCACTGTCCTCCTGCTGGCCATTGTCGTTGTTGTTGGTATTGCTGTTCCTGTTGCCGTGTCTGGCATATGTGTTCCTTACATTGCTAAAAAGTTGTATTCGTCTAGTGGTGGGCTTTTCCGTATGCTCGACATTGGCTGTTATCAGAAGTCTGCGATTGCCTTTGGGCTGCTGGTTTTTTCTCCTTGGTGGCGTTGGCGGTGGTGCCTCTTGTTGGTGGGTATAGTCGTGTTGCATGTGTATGTGAATAAATTTTCTTTGGTTTTGTTTTCCCGAACCTAAGTTTGCATTTGTAATTTCACTACTTAAACTATGTGTGTCGCGTGCCTGTCGCGACCTCTCCTCCTGATGTATCGACTGCCCATTGGTAATCGAGGACATGATGCCATTGCCAGCACCAGCGTCACCATTTTGCGAAGACAGGCTGTGGTGTTGCTGCTGTAGTTGTTGCTCACGTTGCAAACGTCTTCGTCTCGCCGCTCCACATTCAGGTGCGCAAACGCACTTCGGCCGGCCCTTGCGCTTGACGCACTTCTTGTTTGGCCCGCATTTCACGTTGCGACAACTTTCTGAAAAAGATGAGGCACACGAAATAAAATTAGTGGCAGCTGATTGCCGTCGTTGCTAAGTCAGTCAGTCAACTAGTCGGTCTGCCAGTCTATTGGGTAAATTTTGTTTTTGTTGTTGCCTTTGATCTTACAAATTCCAATCAAGTGTCTTTGCGGTTACTTATTAGCATTTATTATTTTGTTTATTTGGTAGCTACCTAAGCACGGTGTGCATTCCATGCCGCCTCCAATAGCTGTCGCAAAAAAGTACTCGACATTTGTCGGCTCACGATCGGTGTAGGCGAATTCTTGATTGGCGCCACAGCAGTCACTCTTACTGACGTTGAACGAGAAGATTTCATTGCATTTGCCATTTCCTAAGACCGTCTGCCAGCAGGCTCCAGCTGAAAATAGCATCCATGGAAGAACAAAAACAACAACAAATATTAAAACATTAGATTTAGATTTATGTACATTTATGTATTTTCTGTGCAATTACACGCAGCACTCGCACTCGCACACACACATACACACTTCTACATATCCATTAAATAGCTGGCATGGACCAAAGACTGGATGTATTTAATTTGTCACGGCCATTAGTGGCTTAATGTGAATTCAAGTGACGTGATCTTAAATTAAGTTCCTACTTGTCGGAAGGCAATGGGATACATTTTTGGTCGGATGAAATATTTATGTCAATTCGGATAACAGAAAATTAATAATGAAGTTGTCATCACAGTAATCAGCAACGGAATGGAGATTTAAATAAATAAAAATTGTTAAAAATAGACACATGGAATTTTAGGAATTCAATGGAAAATGAAGACAAATTACAGACACGTTCAGTGGTTCGTCAGAAGATAAATAAAATTATTTTTATATTTGTAAGAAATTGGGCTTTCGTAGTAAGGACCATGGTACAATAGTAGGGCTTGATGAACGACTTTTACAATGAAAAGGCTTTACAAAGGTTACGCACCCACCGAAGTGACTGTTAATTCCCCTTCATAGTTATTTTTGCAAATAACCTACACAACAATTATTGAAATTAAAGTTTGTGTGGAGCTAATTCCCGCGTTTGGGCAATATTTCGTGACATTTGCCACCAATCTTGGCTAGTTTTCCGGACAATGTCATACCGGAGTAAACACACCCCAAACATGGTATTTTTAAATTTTTTTCACATAACTGTCTATGTCCATTCGCACTGCTAGCTAAATGATAATAATTTATTTTTAAAACAGTCATGCCTATTAGTTGACCAGATATCCTTCTCTGTGTAAAAATATGCTTTCTGATGGCAGAGCGACTAGAAAAAAAAACAGACTAATATAAAAAAGTTTGATCCCTTTCGTCCCCTAAATATTACACGTTCATTAGATAAATCTATAGGTATCGTCTTTGGTTGGAAACGAAGAGTACAACTTTGTGGAATTTTCCAATAAAAGAAAGAGACAACTAATTTTACATGAACTTATATGAAGATTTAGATGACTGAGCAGTAAAATGACGTCTGAAGCAAAAGGAACTACGTGAACGAGAATAAAATAAAAGTCTGGCAACATTGCACGTTGAATTCAAGTAGAAACTATGCACTTCGACTGTTAAACGGAAAGTCAGCTGCGCTAAATGGAATACCTATTTATTATGCCATGGGCTGAAGCAAATGGAACTAGATCGTTCATATAATTTTCTAAGAGAAGAACCGGACATAGTTCCTTTGATGCAATCCCCATGTAAATTTCCGCCCTATTTTCGGTATAGCCAATCGAAAAGGCTACAAATTGGTATTCTTGAATTTTGGTGTGCTATCTCAATGTTCCTGGCATAGTTTTCCATCCTTAGTGTCTGTAATTTGGTATTTAATTTCCTAAGAGTTTAACCCCGTTTATACATGTTCTTTTTTGTCCTTGTTGTTGTTCTTATTAAAATATCCTACATTGTATAGGCATAGAATTAGTTACTATGTCACTAGTGACTTCTGGGTGACAAAGTCATGTAAAATGTTTATAGAAAAAACATCGTTTGGGGTAAAGACAATACTGTTTTACAAGTAAATTTAAACAAGAGAAAAGGCGTTAAGTTCGGCCGGGCCGAACCCCCCATAGATACCCTCCGCCATAGGTATACTGACAGATACTTGAAAAAATTGGGAACATACCAAAAATGAACCTATACTGATAATTCTACAAACCGGTTTATGTAAACCATTGTGTACACCAAATATAAATTTCAGGAATTTTTAATGAAAAACCCGAAAGCGTGGACTGATACTAATAACGCATGGTAGAATATACAATCCTCAAACTTTTGCAATTTAGATTACGTAGTGTAGGAATTAGCGAATATTTCGGGTTATAGTTATATGAGGGCTATGCCTAATTAATGACCGGCATATCGACGCCTCCGAACCATGGTATGCTAAGTCTGAAAAGTGAGTTTTTCAGTAGAAGCTTTCAAAGTATGGAAGTTTCTTTAAACGTACGTGCCATGCTAAGTACATTTTTGCTTATAACTTTGGTTTGGATTGGCCGATGATTACCAAAATTTCAGTGAACTTAAATTAAGGACCGTAGTATCTAAAAACGCAAAGAGCTTTACAACATGCTAAATCGACTTAGCATACTATGGTTCGGAGGCGTCGATATGTCAATTTCGAACCCAACATTTTTTGTTTTGTGTATCAGTTCTTTACTTCAGGAGATTATGGCTAAATCGTCTTAGAATTCCATAATTTGTAGGGTAAAACTGACTATTTCGAGTAACGACTATCCCCTATACTATGGTAGAATACGCCTATGTGGGGACAACCAATGCACACGGAACTAATCACCTAACTATTTTAATATAAGAAGGGGGTTATATGGGAACTACTAAAAGGATGCTAATAATTATAATTTTTGGTAAGAAGATTTATTACCATATGCGACTACAATACCAACTTACAGCGAATTCGAAACGCGTTCAAGAACCTCAAAACACCGAAAAGCGCGTTCAAGTGCCCCAAAATATCGAAAATTGGGCGGTACTCCTATATGGGGCTATGCCTAAACGTGGACCGATATAGCTCATCTTCGAACTTGACCTGCCTGCAGACAAAAAACGACTCTAGGCAAAATTTTGGCGAGCTATCTCAATTCCTTCAGATGATAGCGTGATTACAACAGACGGGCGGACAGACATGGCTAGAATATATATATATATATATAGGGTCGGAAGTTAATATTTCAATGAGTTACAAACGGAATGACAAAAATTGATATACCCTCCATACTATGGAGGAGAGTATAAAAAGATGAATGTATGACATTGAATGTTCCGCCGGTCATTCAATGGAATCTTGAAATATTGGTTCAGCGCATAGGCGTAGAAATTCACAGGATTTGTAGAAACTTGTGGACGAAAAGTTGGTTAACGAATAGAACTTTAGTTCTGAACATTGAATAGGTCGCTATTATAGTGTAGAGTTGAGAAGATGTTAGTTTTGGAAGTGTGTGCAACCAGTGTATACACAATGTAAAAATATATAAGTTTAATTGATATTTGGCGAAAACTTCAAAATTATTCTAATATTTTCAAGGACATTTGGCCAACAAGAAAATCAATTATTGGTAAAATCAAACAAAATTATTGGCTAAATCCCGTAGAATCTGATGTAAAAAACATCAACTTTGGGATAAAATATAAAAACAATAATGTTTTTTTTTCGAGAAAAGGTTCTAGCAATAACATGTCAACGAATGTTCCACTAATCCAATTCATATCCTCATATCTACTTCTTTAAAATTATTGCTTTACTAGATGATCATATGAAAGGATTTTTTTCGGAAACAGTCACGGTGCACAGGCATTTCCCAACGAACGAATTGTTTATTCCGTGCATCTTAGCTGCCTATTAATTAAAGCATATTTTAACATCAAAGAAGACATTAATCATAATTATGATCATTCATGTCTTTGATCTCAATTTGTGTTACCAAACGAAGACCTTACCAAAGAATACGATTTGTAAACATGTGACAATTTCATGGACTTTGTTATTCAGCCAAATAGGCATAAGCATACACACTTTATGTGTATCCAAAGAATAAAGTAATTAACAAATGGATTATTATGGTGGATTTTTTTGTTAAATCTATACAAATAACCATAACTATAATCAATAAAAGGTTACTATTATAAAATATCTGCCGTGAAATTTGATTTCTTGAAAAATATATAACTGTCATTTTAAAGGGAACACACCACGCTTCTATGTTCAAAAAACTAAAAGAAGTGATTTTTTATTTTATTCGACACCACCTTCAATGACGTTTTTATCGTTTCATCTGTATCATCGTTCTTTCATGGGTCTCTGTACAAATTTCCCAGGCAATTTCCGCATTTCGCAACGCTGTGTTTAAAGGAAGTCCACATTCTCGATTTTAAATTTTCGTGATTTTTAATGGGTTGGTAAATGAATACCAAGGTTTGTAAACCCTCACTGGAACATCAGAATCCGATAATCCGTCATCAGAAAGTGTACATACGTGGCTCTCGTATGAACTAGGATTATTTACTTCGCAAAAAATTACTAAATGGAGGACTTTTTTTTTTGGAAAAACGCATATTTTCGACAAACAACCAAACTGGGAAATAAGGAAGACCGATTGGATTTGTCCTACTTCATACGATACCTATATACTCACTGAGAAACATGTTAAAATTTGAAAGCGATACGATTTTTAGTTTTGAGTTATCGTGCCGTCATTCGTAAAAAAAACTGTGTCGAGAAAAAAATATGCTACATGCTCAGTACATCTAAATTACTTGGAAAATTCAACAGGGAACGCATTATTAATAAAATTCGAATAAAATGGGATCATGACTCTTCAATCTACGTAAACATTGAACCCTTTAAAAAAGATAACTTAAATTCTCTTACCTGCTACAGTTCGAACTCCGATTGCTAGTGCAAAAAATAACGTCCACATTAGATGCATTATTCCAATGTTGTTGTTATTATTGCTGCTGCCATTGGTGGCAACATTGATGTATGGATCCATGGAATAGCAGCTCCTTGAATGTTCATTGGACTCTACAAATTTAATGTTGCTAACGTTACGGTTCCTGCTGATGACGGCCCTCTCCTTGTTGCTGTTTAGAATGGACGCCGTCGCTGGCAATTTCGTATGCATTGAGTGATTTTGCAACTGATAGTCGTGGCAACAATAACGTAACGTCCTTCTTGCCGTTGACGTGGAGAGATACCGGCTGCTTTCATCAGAATTTGTCTGGTCGGACGATTGCGATGATGGTGTCGATAATAACGACGACAGGTTGGACAACAACGATATTGATGACATTGAAAATTTCGCCGCTGCCGTTCTCGTTGTCTGCATTAGCTGATGTTGCTGGTGATGCTTGGGACGGTGGCACCTTAATGGTGGCGTTGATGTGATTGTTGACACTTTGTCATAATTGCTGCCGTATTGATAGAATGCCTCGTCGCTGGCTTCGCCAAGTCTGGCAGTGTGGTTGGTGGCCCCACTACCCATGTTGGTGTCTTCATTAGCATCTTTATAGGCATTGCATTGATGTCTGATTCCGTCGTTCGCTTGCGCGGCACTCAATGCACGATTTGTGATGACAATCCTCCTCGCAATTTCCATAACAAATGGCTTTACCGAAAACCCACTGTCGTCTATTGTGACTACTGGAAATGGTGGTAATGTTGTAGCTGCTGTAGCTGCTGTTGCTTTCGTTGTGGTTGTTGTAGTTGTTGTTGACTGTATAATTAAAATTAATATTCTCGGAAATTTACTAACTTCTTCTCTTGCGCACAAGGAAATTTTATTCTTTGTATTTCTATGATTAGGCATTTTTTTCTCAGCCACCGGAAGTGAATGCGTTTGCAGTTCGTAGTTCCAGCGTCTATAACCCCTCTGAATTGTGCATCTTCGTTTGTATTTGTAGTTGGATTTCAGAAATGTAATAATTTTCATTTTGTGCTGATATTTTTTGGTATTATTGCATTTGACATTTGGATAGATGGTTTTATTACATGGTATACGTTTCATGACGTCAATTTTCATTTGAGTTTTGGCATTGGCCGTCCAATGGGCAAAAACATTTAGATTGAATTGAATGACATGAGATCAAATCTGAAAAAAATAAGAAAAAAGAATAAATATTATCAGTACAGGTGAGTAATTTTAGAATAGTTGCATAAAAATTGCAATATCGAAAAATTTCTATTGGGACCAAGGCCTATCTTTGTATAATTCATGACCCAAACAACAGGTCATCCAGAAGGTGAATTTCAGGAAATATACATCCCTGTATCTACATTTTCTGTCAGAAGTAGTTGTTGTAGCGAAAATATCTTTGAAAAAAATTATATTTATTTTGCACTTTTTGATCGCGCACAACAAATTTTTAACACAGCACTGATTTTATTTTAATAAATTATTGCTTTTTCACCACATTTGATAAATATTTTGTGTATTTTACAACGTTACCTAAAATTCAACGAAGCGTAAAAAATATTCAACTTCCCCAGTATGGCAAAATGTTTTGTACTGCCGCTAAGAGAAATGGATTCGACGTATTTATGTAAATACGTCGAATCCATTTCTCTTAGCGAACTAAACAAAATCGCGAAATAAAATTAAGAAATTATGAAATGTGTTCAAATATTTCATATTCTTATTCCAAAAATTATATTTCTTTATGTTTTTTTTAAAAAAAAAGAAACAAACAAAACTACCTTCTGTCATAGTTGAATTTTTTCAACATTGAAAATTAGTACGTCGACGTATTTCGGTAACATTCATATAAATACATGTGTTCTACTTTTGTGGTGAAAAACGTCGAACGAGCTAGTTGAATTTTAGGCAAGGCTGTTAGGATAAATTTTAAACAAATTGAAAATTATATCGAAGCCGTTGTCAAATCAAACTATGTTTTTTTTTTGAATTTTATATATTTTGAAAAAAATGTAGACATCAGCTGCACTTACTGGATGACCTTAAAATATAGACCAGGGTATAATTACACAAGGTTGTCTCATGCAGACATATGATTCCAATTTTTTCATAATTTTTGGTCTTTTCCAGTACTTTTTAATAGTAAATCTAGTAAAAGGGAAACATTTCAAAATTGCTCTCAGAGTACAAAATAATTTGAAAAGTTCGGGAACGCAAATCTAGTAAATTTGCCAAAATTAGATGGCAATACTTCAAAATCAACTTAACAGCCAATCAGAAGTAGGCATTCCCGTTAACAATTTTTACTCGACCAAATTTCTGGAGTAACGGGTTTCGAGTAAACATGTAAAATGAGTAGATTCTTTTAGGTTCTGGAACGGAACTTTTACTTTTGACAACATTCAGCTTTCAAAATTTAAATGAAAATATCCGTCTTCGATATGTACGCCCAACACGTGTTCAGTGGCAATAATTAGAATATGTTTAAAATCTTGAAGTTCCCAGCCTCTATAATCTATAAATATAAGTTGTAACATCTATAGTTATATCTTACGAACAATATTAATCAAAAATTTAGATATTCATTTAAAGAAAGTATACATTTTGAATTTTTGAAAAAATATGCTATTCGACATGCATACAATTTTATGGAATTCATTTTTCAAACAATTTGAAATTGATAGAGTTCCAAATTCTGTAATTATGCCATGAAGGCCTATATAAGGTCGAATTCATAGAGAAAACTTAAGTTTAACGTCATTTTTTGCCGAGGCGAAAACTAATTGTTTTGCCTTTAAGGGAACCCCTCCCCCATTCCCGATTTTAATTTTTCAAGATTTTCAATGGGCTGGCAAATTAATACCAATGCTTGTTAAGGTTTGTAACTTTGCACATATATAATTGAAGATTTAAAAGAGAAAAAAAAAAATAATTTACAAAAAGTGTTTGTTATTGTTTTGTTGTTTTTTGCAATTAAAGACAAGTTTTGCAATCGGAATCCGAAAATTCCAACGGTGTTAGAAAGAGTACATGTCTGGCTCTCGTATGAACTAGGATTATTGACTTCGCTCTAAAATTAACAAAATGGTCTAAAATTTTATCAAAAACCAAGTTAAAAAATAAGGAAGATCTTCACCGATTGGCTTTATCCTAGTTCATACGATAGCTATACACTCACAGAGAAACGTGTAAAAATTTGAAATCGATTGGGTTATTAGTTTTTGAGTTATCGTGCCCGCCATTCACAAAAAAATGTTTAGAGAAAAACGCGATTTAAGTTTGAGAAGCCCTTCTGCCGTCACTTGATGCTGACACAATAAATCGGCTATATCTTCAAGAGTTCTTGAGATTTTCACTTGAACTTTTGAAGGAAAATTCATTAATTAGTGTAGATTCGAATTATATCAACAAAATTTTTGACCCCGAGAATGGGGGGAGGTCCCCTTAAATAAAAAACACAGCCAAAACACAACACAATTTATAATTTGTAGGATAATTTAATTGAAAATCTTCTTTAAACTCTTGAAATAGTCCAAATGTGCTTCACTAAGACAATATTAATTAAAATTGAATTGAATGTTGACAAAATATTAATATTTTCGTTTTGACGTCTAACATAATATTGTATGTATGTATAGGTTTGAAAATATGATTTGACAGCAAACTTTGACAAACAAACTTGTGCCTACTGTCCGACCTTATATAGACCATGATTGGGACGATTCATGCATACCCCTTGGATGTAACTAACTAATGGAAAGTGTAGTAGCATTTAGCATTTTAGGTGATATATACACAGTGGAAATCTCTGAGAAATCCCGGTGAAATTTGTCACAATAAATGCTAGTAGCTGGAATAATTATAGACAGAAATGAGTTTGATATTTCTTGAGTTGATATTTTTATTGTAAAAATACTTGCGTGAATTTCAACAATTAAAACCATTACAAAAATAATTTCTATTATTTTCTACAATGACAAATAGCAGAATTTTTAAACTGAATCACTTTTATACCCTCCAATTTAGGAGATAAAGACAAATATTTTTGATAATTTGCTTTACAAACAACACAGAAAAAAGTTTAAAACCAAATGATTGTCACTAAACACCTTATTAAATACACCTTGGGCAAACCCTATAAAATTTTGTCACATTTCCCCAGAGAGAAAAAAAAAACAAAACAACAACTATTTCGCTCTCATGACTCTGTTAGTGCATCTTGAATTCTGCCCAAAATTCTATTTATTTACATTTCAAACTACATACATATATATTAATCACAAATGTTTGTTGCAACATAACAGGATGACACCAGTGCAACCTGTCAACAAATTAACCAGAAAAATACCAACAGTTTGAAATTAATTCATTTCGAAAAACACAATTATTTCTGTGGAATAATACAAATTTCCAATCCCTTGACTCTCGTGCTGTGAAGCCCTCTTTGCCTGTGGTAATAGCACGTCGACGTTGTCGTCGTCATCGTCTGCTACTGTTAGGCAATTTAAATGAAAACACAACAAACTGTTGCATTCGCCAACAGCCCTTGAATGAAGAACACTCTAACAAGTGGCAGACAGTGTACTTCATGCAAACATTTTTGTTTTTGTTTTTTGTTGCCTTTGTCTCTGGCCCAGATGGCGTTTTTCATACTTACACCAACCGCAGTACGTGTAAAACAAGGCAGACAGAAATTATTCAATTCAGGAGAAAAAAAAAACACAAACGATACCAATAATATCTGTGTTTAAAATAGTATTGAAAAAATAAAAATAAATAATAAAAAAATAATTAAAAAAATTTTTGTATTTATTAACATGATTTTTGTTAATTGTTACTTGCGATGGTCCAGCAATTTTCTATGACATAACTCTTTGCGGACTGATTCGAACATTTCCAGTGTTATTTTGACGAATCAAAATCAGTCCCTGACAAATGGAATTTAGAACTTCATATATAACTCCTCGATGGGTCTTTTGAACTGGGTTATTTTCAATGATTACAGTATAAAGAAGTTACTACAATAATATCACCAGCCAGACAAAATTACATCAATTTTCAAGATTATGCTCAAAAATGTTCAACGATACAATTTTTGTTTTAAATTTTGCACTTTTGGGTATGAAATTCAGTTTTGAGTATAGATCGCGCTATACGATTGTCACAAACTATATTTTCATTTTGAGAAGCCTAAATTGCATACGAAATCATTTACAATCATGAATATTATATCTGTTAGAAATATTAATATTTTTTATTTTGTTTCCAATAAACAAACTAAATATACTCTCTAATTTAAGGTAGGGCGCACAACTGTTCGTACAATCTCATATATTCCACGTGCTAAAAACAGATTTTTTACGAAACGCCATTAATGCTGCCATAAAAACACGAATGACAATTGTAATAAAGTTAGATATTTCTGTGGCTAAAAATAACCAGACGCAGAAACCTGTTGCTGGCTTAAACATTTCTACAAACCAAAAAAAAGAGGCACACTAACAGCAAAACCAAGAAATCCTAATTTAAAGTCAAGCGAAAATAGAAAAAAAAACACAAATTGTACGTAATACGAGACACTGTCGAGACTTGTTTTTGTAGGATTTTATTTTTCCACATCGAGTAAATTTAAGTTGCTGGTTATTGCTGCTGCTCTGCATTTTTGTTAGCGAAGTGTGTGTGTTGGCTAGCATTCGATGTTAAATGTAAAAGTGCCAACAGATATTATACCGATATTTTAGAAACCGATCATTTAAAGATAATTTAATGGCGTTCGCTATATGAGTTCAATTAATTTTATGTTTTTATTATTTTTTTATTTATTTAATATTTCTTATTTTTATTTGAAGTGCATTGAGGCGTATGAGTTATGATAACAAGTATACGCATAGATTTCTACTCCTATAAAAAAAATGGGGATTCTGTCACAGCCATATGTCTTGCTTTACTCAGTTTTAAAATTCCGGCTTCCCTTCGTACTATCATTATGCTATTTACATTATTTTGTATACCATGGATAGTGATATATATATATATATATATATACACTTTCAATCTTGTATTTCCAATCTTGTATTATGTGTGTAGATTCGACGTTATAATAAATTTCTTATAGATCGGTAAAAAATGGAAACCATGTTGTGTATTTTCGTCGTCACTTGTCTACAATACCGTTCGAAAGAATTCTAATTTTAATCATTTTTTTAACTATTAACCTTTCATTTCAATTTCTAAACTGGATGTCCGGTTTTATTTAATATATTCGGTTTTTTATTTTTCTCTATGACCAACTAGTGACCAAACACGCGTGTGTGTTTGTGGTTTTACCGTGTGATGCAGTGTAGTGTAAAATGTTGTTGATAATAGGCAGCAGACAACATGCCAGACATACATGCAACATTGTTGTTAGATATGCGCTGTTGCAATGGGTAGTTCGTTTGAGTGTTGGCTAGAAAAAAGAAAAAAAAAAACAAAAATAAATAAAAAACCCCCGACAGATTCGAGTCGAGTCTTTCTAAATACACGACCACAACATTCTCGTAACGGCGAACAGCTTGGTCTGGCATAGAAAATTGAACGTGACTCAAGTTATTTTTGTTATCGCATAAAACGTTCAGCAAAAAAGGTAATATCTTTTATGGTTGACAACAGGCGCAACAACGTCCTTGAGATGTGTGCCTCTTACGGCGACAAACCCTCCAAGTTGTCGATGGATGTTGCACGCCATCCGTAAGAGACATGCATGTCACCCAGCCAGCCAATTGGCTGTCTCAGTTTTCGAGAAGAGCCGTATTACTTCTGCTAATAATGCTGTTGCTGCGCCGCTTTGTTATTGTCATTGTCAATCTGCTGCAAGTAATGCCCAAGTAGCTGTACGGCATTGGGTACGACAGTATCCGTGTGGTGGTACGCTTCAATACAGCATAGATATTTTGGCTTTGAAGCACAGTTGTGGCACACCGAGTCCGCTATGTTGTCGCATGTAAATGTGTTTTTGCGCACTAATCACGTCTGGCTGTTTGACGGTATATGTCGTACGAGCTGATTCGTAGGTGTGACTATGTGAACTCCATTCAGGTGCATCACAGCTCCTGCAACATTGTATGCATGTTTCCGCAAGTAAATTCATTAGATGGCAAATCGTTCAATTTACATAAATCTGTTACATTTTGTAAAATTGTCCAACCGCAAGCAAATTCCCGAAGCACAGCTGTCAAGGAGGGCTTGCGGGAGTATTGTCATTGTAAACATATCGATGTTCTTTTTTTGTTAAGGTGTCATGAAGTTCCATGGAATCTGATATTGATTGAGCACAATATGTTAATTTATCCGTTCGTTCGATGACATACTTTTCAAAAGGATATGTATGTGCATGTAAAAGGAATGTATTCAAATGTGAAATGAAAAAATTATAAGAAATATTACATAGTTGGAATTTTTTGTCATTGTTGTTGGTGTTTGTTTATAGAACAGTGTCTGAATACGAGTAATATGCAGTGGCGTTCAAATTAATAGCAGTTCGCTGAAAACCTTCTAATCGAGAACTTATACAAAAATATAATTTTTGAAACTTACAAATTTTTAAAAGATGTGGTTGGATGTTCAGCGAAAATGATCTCTACCGACATAAAATGGTAACGCAAATCAGCAACGCGTCGATGAAATGGAAACATCTGTCAATTTGATGAGCCTCGAAAATGGTATTTAAAGACCCACTCCTTATAGTATCTCCCCCTATAAAGGGTCAGCATTTGTGCAAATGTGTAAATGTAGTACCAAGATTTTTAATTATCTGATATGACCCGACTTAGCACAAAAGTAATATTTTGACAAATCTATACTTTATCCATAAATGCAGCATATCGGTCGACTCCTTCTGGTTACTTTCCAAAGGGTTTAGAACAAGTGATTATCATATTTTTCTTGCATTGCAAAATTTCTTTAATGATAAAAAATTGGTATCTAGGAAGGATTGTGAAAATCGACCACTAGAGTTTTATTTTGCAAATAGAGCGCAGGACTTCTATGAGAGAGGCATTATGAAGTTACCTTTAAAATGGCAACAAATCACACAACAAAACGGTGCATAATCGGACATTCCGAAGCATGTTAAATAAAGTCATATAGTTCATATAAAAATAATGGATTTATTTTTCCCCAACCCAATATTTTTCTTTATATTTTTATGTGGTTCTAGAATGTTGCGAATTCTTCAGAAGTTAACCGCAGTAGGCATATAACAGTCAATATTCCGAAATGGGTGGTCTGCGGGGAAAGGGAATTTACATTCATATATATTTCAATACGTAACTAAAAACCAATGCATGATTTTTAAAATTAATGATAGCGTTTTAAATATATACAAAAAGGGTAAATTTTATATATGTATTTTTATATGTATACCCTTTTGTCATTCCGTTTGTAACTCATCGAAATATTCATTTCCGATCCTATAAAGTATATATATTTTTGATCAGGGTAAAATTCTAAGACGATCTAACCATGTCCGTCCGTCCGTCTGTTGTAATCACGCTATCTTCTGTAGGAATTGAGATGGGGTGCTGAAATTTAGCATAGGTTTGTCTTTTGTCTGCAGGCAGGTCAAGTTCGATGATGGGATATATCGGTCCACGTTTAGGCATAGCTTCCATATAACAGTACCCCCCAATTTTCGGTATTTTGGGGTTCTTGAGCGCGTTTATCCACCGAATACGCTGAAATTTGCTACATTGAGTTCTTATTGAGTACTAAATGTCTCCACAAAATATTATAGATATAAGTCCAATTTTTCTGGTAACCCCCACATAACGGTACCTACTAATTTTCAGTATTTTGGGGATTTTTATCGTATTTTTATACCAAATTGGCTGTAATTTACTATTTTGAGTTCATAATAGGTTTCAGATCGCTCCACAAAAAATTATAAGTATAGGCCCATTTTTTCGGATAGCCCCCATATAAGGGTACCCCAAATTTTCGGTATTTTGGGGTTCGTGAGCGCGCTTTTCAACCGAATTCGCTGCACTTATTTCGGAAGAAATAATAAGATGGGCAAAGTGTGGATGAAATCAAAATTTTTTGAAACAAATTTGGTTCAAAGAAACATGGGGTCTAGGACCAATATTTAGGACCATAATCGGTTTGTAGAAATGTCGGTATAGGTACACTTTTTGGTATGTTCCCTATATTTTTATTTCAAGTACCTGTCAGTATATCTATGGTGGAACTTAAAGCTTTTTCACTTGTTTATATTAAATCCTAAACATCTTTTAAAACTATACCTTATATAAAACGAATAATAAAACCTGTGTATAACTCCGAAGACCTCCCCCGTAAACCAGAGGATGAGTATATATATATATATCTGTCGACAACACTGACTGACACTTTTTTACTTGTTTTTCATAAAAAACCGTTATTTATGGAAAATTGCATGCAATAATTTTCTATTTTCACACTAAATCTCTTAAGTGCAATATATCTAAATGTTCTGAATTAAAAATACTTCCAACGAATTGATTCCTCCTTCTAAATATCCACGCTCCTACAATCGCACAGATATCAAATTTACGCATTTCTGTGGAAAACTATATCATGTCTGTAGTTGCTCCCCCGAGGAAATATGTAATAGAACTGCAACATATAACAATGGGTTTGATAGTAAATGTGTTCTAACCGAATTTAGATTATATTGTTTTTTTTGTTTTCAATTAATTACTTGCGGTACGAATATTCTAATGTCACAGTTATATTTTAATTAACAAAATAATTCTTTTACAATCTGGACATTTCTATTCATCTACACATTATTTGCAAAAACACATACACTAACACAATACTTTCCACTTCGTTAGTTTACCAAGGAAATATTAAATGTAGAACTGACTGGCCCAGAAGACAAATGTTTTGTTTATTTGTACAACTTTTCATTCGATATTCAATATTGTGGTTATGAATATTTGAATCTCCTCCACTTTTGTCATATGCCAGAGACATTTCAATTCACATGTTTAAAACCAACAAACTGTAAAGTGGTTCGCACACATTCGCACAAACTTCATTTGCACTTCTACATGATCGATAGGATATGAAGGCATCATTTGTATTAATTAAATCAAAAATTTAATTATTTTGCAAATCCTTTCTGTTTTTAACAATAAATTAGTCAAGTTGTTATCGTTAAGCCATAATAAAATCTGGAGATTTCTCAGATTTGACTATCGACAATAATTCTTTACACACCAGCTCCGACAAACTTCATGTGCCTGGTCAAATCGGGCTAGTACCACAATCCAGAGAATGTGTGTAATTACAATATATAAACCACAACTTCAACCGTATACCACACGTCAATAACAACACAACCGACAACCGACAATCGACTATCGACAACCAATAACCAACAACAATCGTAAATGTCAGAAAATGTCCTTATTAAATTTCCTCTTAAACAATTAACGACCTACTGACAACATTACTTACGACTCGGCCAGCAGTATTGGCTTCATCAACGTGTGGACATACTTCCAGTCTGCGGTACGTGAGTATATGTGTATCAATAATATTTAGAGAGTGTTGGGCGGTGACAAGGGCAGAGGCGTCCCGGGACGAGGTACATCGAGCATAAGTATGGTTATGGATGTGTGTTCTTCTATTCGAAATGACGCTGCTGCAGCCTGTGGCGCATGGTAAAGGAGGGAGAAGGAGGCACACAGTTGCCAATAGCCAGCCCGGTGTTGAGTGCATTCCAGAAATACTAAAAATAAGTACAGAAATAATTGTGCGCACATACTCATCCATGCAGCATTTTTCCGTACAGCAGTTTGGCCCGTATGTCCGTGCTTGTGGTGTCCTGTCTATTTTTAGCTCTGGGAAATTTATTTTTATTTGCAAAACTAAGCCGGTGATGACGACTCACATGGAAATAATTTTAAGATGTGCTTTCATAATGCATTTGAAAAATAATACGAGTGGACATTTATTTTATGCTGGTGACAGTGCAATATTGAATGTGTCATTATCGGCTATTCGTCCGTTCCATCACTGTGACTATTTGTTTATTTGTTGTTTTTGAGAAGGACATTCAAAAGAGATAGTTTATGTGTGTGTGCCTTTGTAAATATGATGACCGCCATCGAAGTAAAATGTTTCAGTGGGAGACGGTAATGGTGAATCAATATTCTGCACAATATTCTCTTGTGTGGAGGTGTATGTTGCTGAATTTCTGTTGCAGGTCTCACAACTTTATTGATTGATTTGAATTTTGTAGAATTTATATTTTAAGTTCTGCAGGAAAATATATAAGAGTATGAAAAAGACGGCTAAGTTCTGTCCGATCGAATAAAAAAGTATATAAAATGGAACGGGACCCTTATATCATATATAATATTATGCAGATATGTTTTTCAATGTTTCAAGAACATGGAAAAGTACTCTCCCTTTGGGTTAAACCCTACAAATAGCAAGACATGTACAGGGTCGACGAAGTGTTTTTCATAAGTAAACGTAAATATATCTTTGTATCATATATCTTTTATATAAAGTTTGAACGTTGACATTATGTGTGAAACACTATATTAATTAAATGACCTTCAGGTAAACTGTTGCAAGCATTGATTGATTTGACCAGTTGATGTCGCCGCGACGAGAAATTACGTGGCCAGTAAATGTATTTTGTAATAAAGCCATAAAGCTCGAGTTATGTGACACCGACTTGTTGAAACCACAAAAAGTAGGTTATCATATGACCATAACTCTCCCAATTGACTGACAGTCGTCCCATCTTCGTTTCCGAAAAAGTAAGGTTCAGTCACACCTTTGGACTAAAGAGCGCACCGAACAATAACTTTTTCTGTATTGTGTAGATCTAAATGAAGTTTAAGCCATGCTCTGTGTAAAACAGTCCTAATTTGAAATCGACACATTCTGGTCTTCACTTTCACTTATAGCATTTTTATCGGAAGTGACGAAACGAGTATCTTCAAATTTCGTTACAATTTTTCAATTGCTTGCTTAGTTGGAAGATTAGGTAGGATTAGGCTGTGACAGAAACCCATAACCCTGTATTTGAACTAACTAAATCTCAATAATTAGAATATTTGTATCCCAAACAAATATATTTTTTGAGAATTTTTATTTAACAGATCGAGTTGCAACTTACTTTAATATGGATTATATGGGGAAATTCTTTTTTATATGAACTATAGGACTTCATTTAACATGCCTCGGAATGTCCGATTAGAGCCAAATATGCACCGTTTCGTTGTATGATTTGTTGCCATTTTAAAGGCATTTTTCGATCACTTCTCCGATTTTATCGACATTTTTACGACCTGTGCAAGATGCGTCATTAACATCAAAAATTCTTGAACGGAATCTACGAAACCAAAATTGCACATAATTGGTTGTTACAGTATCCATTCACAATTTTTTGACAAAACTGTAAAAATATTTAACTAATACTAACATAACATATATTTTTGTTACTAGTTTTTATAATTAAGTATAAGTACTGAGATATAGAACTCTAAAAAAGGGCCATTGCCGTTAACACAATACAGCCTTTCAATCACATTTGGACCACATCGGATACCCAAGCAACCCCGTTCTGGAACAACTTGCCAGGATTAATAACGAAATGCGCCTGACAATTTTGATTCAGGGACACTATTTGAACTAGCCACATTTGTTTGCTACATCTATATATGGATCAGTGTTCTGAAGGGTTTTTTTTATTTTAAGGGGACCCCCCCATTCTCGGGTCAAAATTTTTGTTGATATAATTCGAATCTACACTGATTAAAGAATGTCTCTACAAAATTTCAAGTGAAAATCTCAAGAACTCTTGAAGATATAGCCGATTTATTGTGTCAGCATCAAGTGACGACTAAAGGGCTTCTCAAACTTTAAACGCGTTTTTCTCTAAACATTTTTGTTGCGAATGGCGGGCACGATAACTCAAAAACTAATAATCCAATCGGTTCCAAATTTTGCAACGATTCTCTGGGAGTGTATAGCTCTCGTATGAACTAGAATAAAGCCTATCGGTGAAGATATTCCTTATTTTTAAACTTGGTTTTTGGTAAAAAATCGGCGATTTTCCAAAAATATTTTTTCAAAGGTCCACCATTTGTTAATTTTAGAGCGAAGTCAATAATTCTAGTTCATACGAGAGCATTTGTATTCATTTACCAGCCCATTGAAAATCTTGAAAAATTAAAATCGAGAATGGGTGGGGTTCCCTTAAGAAAGATATATTTGTGTTTGAAAATTTACTCGAAATTGAATGAAGTTTCTTTTTTTTACTTGCGGAAAACCTGAAGAATGGATGATTCCTTATTATTCTAATGTTTGGAATCTTTGTTAGTTTTTGAAAATGTAACAAACTAAATATGTAAGAAATTCCAATGGTATTTTTCTGTTTTCGTATAGAATTGAATGAACTTAACGTTATTTTATGAATGACTTCGCCAATTCTCAGTTGTAGTGGCGTACAATAATGGACAACACTTTGTTATCGATTTGTTGGAGAACAAAACTTCAGTTTTTATTTGATTATGCAACTATCATATATGTAAATATCTATGCATGTATGTGTGTACAACACCATTCCATGTGGTTGTATAGAATTGTATTTTCATTGGAATTACAGTTAATTCGACACTTCACAAAAAAAAGTTCTTCACCTTCACGGGAATTGGTTTGCAAATCGCGTTTCATGTAATTGTTGTTGCTGTTGTTTTGCCACAAATAATTTGAAACTGCCGCAAATTGCGAGGGCGTTTCAAGAATTGCAATTTTTATGTTGTTTTGGTTTGGTTTCTGTCTCTCAGCTCCTTCTTTCGCTCTTTTCAGCAGCTGAATATTGTCTAAGGTTATGTTCTGTTCTGTTTTTTGCTGTGTCAGATTCAAGAGTCTAGACGGACAGACAGCGAAGGCGCAGACAGATACCGTAAATAATAAAAACAATTATGCGAGTAAATAAATTCAATTTCGATGTGAATGACTAACGACGATCAGATCTTGTTTTTCACAGACAGACACCACCTAAGTATTCGTTCGTACCACGTTCACTCAGTTCGATTGGTAGGCAAACAAACAAAACGAAAAGAAAAAAAAAATGATCGTTTATCGATTCGATTTGGGTTTGGGATTGTGGCGTAGCTGGAGACTTTTAAGGTCGTCTGTGAGTCTGTAGTTGGGCTCTGTCAAATGTATGCGAAAATATTTGCGCAACATTGTATTTGTTTATACAAGAAGCGTGTTACTCGAGATTATGCAGACGGAGCTGAGTGTCAGCAACCTTTTGAAGAAAAACGTCTATAGCATGCACATACGAGTACATAGTTATGGATGAAAGGTATGGTTTATATATCCTTTACGGTTTTATTGACTTTCGATCAACATTTTGAATGGCGTAAAATTTGATAGACGTTTATATTCTATGCCACTATGTGACACAGGAAATTTTTTTTTGTTCTTTTTGAAAAACTGCTGGGAAGAACATGCAAATAAATAAAGGCTCTTCTTGAACCATGTTAAAGTTAATTATTTTCATGTTATCCCACATATAAAGGATCCAATTCCAAATTTTAACAAATTATCCGAAATTTGTATGTACATGATAGGGAAAACATACGGGGAGTGTCTCCAACTTCCCTATCATATAAAAAAGCTATGCATCGGAAACTACTACGTTAAAAATTATTAAGTCTTCCGTCCCAAAGGTCTAGATAAATATTTATTCAGATAAATTAATTGATTTTCATCTTTTAAAGTGACATTATCAGTTACTGAAATGATGCCAGAACAGAAATGCCGTCAGACGTTCCCACCTGCTTTAAATTTGTTAAAACTTAATAGTTATACTAACCATAGATTCGGTGCAACAAAAATCCAACGCCATAATTTTTACATTGTTTTTAAATTTTATTGAAAGAAAACAAAAAATGTCGGAAATAGCATCAAATTTTAGAATAAGTTTATATTTGATTTAGATTCGAATTGGTCACCTTTGGCATGAATTATGGCCTTCAAACGGCCAATTAAACCGTCACACGCTGCCCGAATGTTGCTCTGCGGTTTTTTTGGCCCATTCCCGGCGAAGCGCTTGCGGCCAAAATGTTTGCGTGCCCAAGGCTTTAATACACCCTCCAGAATATTTTCGCTAATATTCGGCATTTATTCTGATGCCACGGTCGAATAATACGAGCGGAGAGCGACCATCGGCTGTTTCTGGGGGCCCACATCACCATGGCCCGCGCCAACCAAAGGTGCACATTTTCAACTGACCTCTTTGGCAAGTAAACACGATCATTTTGTTTGTTTACATACTGCTGGACAACGAATGTTTTCTCATCGGAGAAAACCAAATTCAGCAGTTCGCTACTTTCGGCCAAACGAACCAACTCTTTAGCTCTTTTGAGTCTATTTTCTTTCTGTTGCGGTTAAGTTCTTGCACTTTTTGGAATTTCAATGACTATACACCGAACTCAGTTTTCAATATTTTCCGAATGGAATATTGCGATATGTTCAGCTCACGAGCCACTGCGACACGGGTTTCGATCAACTCGCTTCTTTACTTTTCGAACCATTTCTGCTGATGTTACTGTTTTCTTCCGTCAACATCCTTGAAGTCGGGCTACGATACCAGTATCATGGTAACGAACGATGGTACGAGACACAAATGATTTATTCACATTTAAATGCTGGAGTGCTCTAACGATAATCACTTGTGGTTTTCCAGCCAAATATAAAGAAATCTCAATATCACGCTTGAATTCCATCACGAATAACTTTTTTTCTGGAAAATTCTCATTCTCTGGAATAATTTATCAGCTGTCGGACGAGTGGCTTAAAAATAACAGCACTCTGAAGTTGGTTGCACTTTTTTCATCTCATCCTGTATAGCTATATCGACTGTGGTATCGCTCCCACAAACTGTTACATTTTTGAAAAATAATTTTTTAGGGTTACGCCTAGTTGTTCTGTTCAAAAAATCGATTTTTGGGTTTCGGCACATTCTAAAGGAATACTACCTACAGATTACAAATCTGAAGTCAGATTTCGAAAATTCTAAATGGCGGATCCAATAAGGCGGACAAAATTTTTTAAAAATGTTTGATTTGCTACTCGTGGGTTTTTGCAAACGCTTATTACGAATTGCAAGACTATTTTAAAGACTTATGACCACTGATTGGCACAATTTAAGTCCTATCGTAATTTTCAATTTCAAAAAATAAATGTGTACTTTTGCAATTCTTTTCTTAAATGTATTCAATTTTGGGGGTTTCTTGGTGCTTTTTAATTATTTTGGTACAATTTTTTGTTTAATTTGCATTTTTACAATTACATTTAACATAAACATCTTTATATCTTTAAACTGAAAACCACTAAAGTAATACACAATTTGAATTATTTGAAATTTATAGTTTCTTTAATAAACTATGCGCGTTCGGAAATCATTTTTGCAAACTAAACATTGAAAAATATACAGCTTTTGTTGTTGTTATTTTTAGTTCGACCAATAGCTTGTTTATATTTGCCACCAGAGTAGCTGGACATTTTCGCACAAATGTAAATAACAAAAAAAAAAAAAAAAGTGTGGAAATGCTGAATTGGATGGATGCATAGATGAGTTATTGATGGCGACGTTTCTTGTTGCCAAATCAAAACAAAAATATGTTCACATTTTCAATTTGAACGTTTCGATACCTTCATGACCCAGAATACATGACGTCACATAATAAACATGAAACATTGTAATAAACGATAGGTAACTAAAAATATGAAAATTATAAACATATTTGTGGGATTTCAATTTACAAAGAAAAGGTGTTGTACTATACTCGTTTTCTAACAATTTAATTTTTAATTGGTTTCAAATATATTAAAAAATATTTTAAAAAATCTCTCAGACATCATCTGAATTTCTATTTTTTGTGTTTTTTTTGCGCATAAAACTAGTCAGTATTATCTTAAGGGAACCCCACCCATTCTCGATTTTAATTTTTCAAGATTTTCAATGGGCTGGTAAATCAATACCAACGCTTGTTAAGGTTTGTAACTTTGCACACATATATTTGAAGATTTAAAAGAGAAGAAGAATAATTTACAAAAAAAAAAGTTGTTATTGTTTTGTTGTTGTTTTTTTGTAATTAAAGAAAAGTCATTATTTTTGATGGCGGGCATGATAACTCCTCACTGGAACATCGGAATCCGAAAATTCCAACGGTGTTAGAAAGAGTACATGTCTGGCTTTCGTATGATCTAGGATTATTGACTTCGCTGAAAAATATTTTTGGAAAATCGCCGATTTTTGACCCAAAACCAAGTTAAAAAATAAGGAAGATCTTTACAGATTGGCTTTATCCTAGTTGAGTTGAGTTATCGTGCCCGCCATTCGCAAAAAAATGTTTAGAGAAAAACGCGTTTAAAGTTTGAGAAGCCCTCACTTGATGCTGACACAATAAATCGGCTATATTTTCAAGAGTTCTTGAGATTTTCACTTGAAATTTTGTAGGGACATTCTTAAATTAGTGTAGATTCGAATTAAATCAAACCCCCTGAACAGTAGTATGAGTTGTAAAAATTCGAGGATCTCCGGTTGTTATTTTTTGAGAAAAAATTCATGACTATATATGCATGTCATTTATATCATTGATAACATTAGGAAAACTCTGCGAATTGTGTATATATTTGAAATACTTTTGACATATAAAATAAATATCACACATTATTATTGTACTTTCAAAATTCGGCCTCTTCGATTTTGCGAAGGATTTTTCGGGGCCATTCACGCGGCTTGTTATTGTTTCTAAAGAACAAAAAAATAAAAATAAATAAATAATAATTCCGTAACTTCACGTATCTAAGTACAATTAAATAAACAAATCTTTACGATTTAATATTAAATCAATTATATAATAAATATTACTTTGTGTCCTAAATGAAAAAATCCATTTCAGGAGTTATATTTTTCCTTTGAAAATAAAACTCATTTAAGGAGTTTTTTGTCAGAATATAAAACTTATTTTACGTAAATCCACATATAATTACGAACTATTCATTATATAGCAAAGTTTTTTCATTTGTATTTTTCAAATAAAAATTCTCATTCACAGTCAAAAGTATCCACCTGGGGTTTTCATTATATAAGTGAGTATTAATTAATGAATAAAATTTTATTATTTTTTATATGTGAACATGAACGTCCTATCTTAAACATAAAAAATAATTATCCTTAAGCATAAGTAATTGTAACCTCACAGTAAAAAGTATCCACCGGTATTATTTACAATTATTTATTTTTATGGAATATCAATTTAAATATTGCATCCGAATTTTTTTATACTTTACTCATGAGTTTTCTTATTGGGATAGCCATCGTGAGAATTTGAGACCATGGCACGCCACACAACGATTGCCGAAAGAAAATTATTTCTTCACCTGCTGAACTAGGAAAATTCCAACGGAAAATAACGAAAATGCTCAATATTACTCATCTGCTGTCCAAATGATTATATTGAGTCACAAAACCGAGAATCGAATTTGCAAAAAGCCGAAAACCAGCGAGAAAAATATTCAATATAATATAGAAAAGAGGATGCTGCGATAATCGAAAGCTCAGTGCATGGTCTTCATGGTAGAGTTGCACTGAAAAAAGCCATTCACCTCAAACTTCGTAAAAAATGCTGTGGACCCTATACACACAATTCCGACCGTAAAGCACGGAGGAGACTCTGTAATGGTATTGGGGTGTATGGCCGCTGCCACAGTAGGAAATCTCTTTTTTATTGAAAGAATTATGTATAAGATTTATTATTGAAACATTCTAAAAGATAATTTAAAATCTAGTGCTGAAAATTGGGATTGTTGACAACATTTCAATTTTATCAAGGTAATGACCCCAAACACATGTAACAGATCGTTCGTTGAAATACCTCCTCCGTCCCCGGATTTGATTCCTATGGAGAACTTATGGAGCATTATGGAGACAAATACTAGGGACAATAACATCTCAAGTATACCAAGTCTGAAAAATGCTTTACATGTAAAATGAGGAAATATTCAAACATGAAAGCTATAAAAGAAAACAAGGGATATCATACTAAGTATTAACCATCCAAAAAATCCGTTTGTTAAAAAAAAATACTTTTATTTTGGATACTATTCACCGTGAGGTTGAAATTGTTTGCAATCATTATATTTTTGTTTTTATTATTATTTTAATACACTGAATTAAAAAAAAAAATATTGCTTATTTTATTGCATTAATTTAAAGTTTAGATGTTCATGTTCACATATAAAGAATAATAGAATTTAATTCATTGATTAACATGCTCTTTTGGTCTTTTTATTATAAAAAATAAATCAAGTGGATAATTTGGACTGTGGCCCACTGTAAATGCATTTATAACTAAAAAATAATAATTAACATAATAACAATAAAAATAACATGTTTATATTGCATCATTCGTTATACCCATAAGCGTTCAATATATATTTGTATTGTATATATATATATATATATAATATAAAGAGTTCTACTTGTAATGAAATTATATGCCGCAGGTTTCGATCGATCGTTTGATTCGAAGGTGGTTATACGCGTCAGTTTTTGCCATAAAAAATATAAAATCTACCTTGGGTCATACTTCTGGACAAGAAATTTTCACCATTCTATTTCTAATGAACTTACATAAATTTAGAGAATATCTGATGAGGACTCGATTTAATTATAATTATTTTAATTATTTTTAATTTGTCAGCCTATTTATTATTTTTATGTGCTACATATTATTACTTTGCATACCCTACTTTTTTTAAAAGGTATAAACAAAATTTAAAATATGTAAATTGCAATCCTGATAAACTGGTTGTATGCAAAGGATATTTCTCACAGGCAATTTCAGTTTAATTGCATAGACATGTTTATGTTTGTGGGCCATTTAATGTAGGTCGAGATTATTTTGTGTATTTTCTTTAACGAATTTAGACCTCAGCAATCAACTACTTTTGGAAACACCCACAAATTGCACGCGAGTGCAAGCATGCGCCTGCAATCTGCCTCGAATGCTACAATTTTGCGATAGCACGCAATCATTTTGAAAATTTACAATATTTTAATTGGAGGACCGGAACTTGGTCTAATGAATGTTTCTTTTTAAATTTCTTCAGACATGATTTTCATTTTGTTTTATCATAGAATACTAGGGCATGGGCACTAGGTTTCAAATGTGAAATGCAAATTTTATTTTGAATATGCATTTCAATACTACGCATTAAAATAATCAAAATTCGGGACCAACATTAATCGTTAAAAACCATAGATATGTGAAGATATATGTATAAGTAGGTAAAAGTATTATAATTATTTTTTGTCATTGTTTACCTCGTTATTAATTGAATATAGTCAGATTAAAACGATGAGAAATGTCTAGGCAGCACTTCTTACATTACATATGGCAACGTTTCTATTTTCAACAGTTTCGTAATATTTATCCTTTTATTTTTAAATAGGTTTGTGATATACAATTCTTCTATACACTTTTCTTTTTGATCATTTATAATTTCACGGAAATTCTGAATTGGCTAAATAGACAAATCATCATCATCAGTATCATCCCACAACGCGCGCCACAAAGTCTATAGCATTACCATCCGGCCAAGTGTCTATATAATAAATTCAATTTCGATTTTATTATAGCAACAAATACTAGATGTTGTTGTTATACACAGAAGTATGTGTGCATGTGCATGTATTTACTTAGACGTAAATAAATACTTTCAATTGTAACAGTACAATAAGTCAATAGCATTTAACACCGTTGCCAAAACAAAACACGACCGACGCCGTAAGTCTTTTTGGCACCCAAATATATTGTGACGATGCTGATTTCCTCAAAAAATTAAATTAAAGAAAATTAAAAGTAAAATTGACACGATGACTTATTAGTATATATTTAATATTAGGGTGTAATATATGAATATACAATGAATAGGTGGATGAGTTTTGGTCAACACTTTCCGGTCATTCCCACAAAATGACTATGATGAAATATACAATATCATGCCAAATGCGTATCGATATATATGTCGGCAACGTCGAGGAATACTTTCTAGCTAGACTTAATTTCTAAGTCTGTCCATTCGCCTATATGTATTGTTGTAATTCAAGTACATATCGCTTTTATTGTATACTAATTGGCGATATCAGGCAAATGATCACCAAAAATGCTACGCTTCGCATATTAATTATTCTTTAACTATATTTATCTTCAACACCTTTTTTAATAGGCAGGTTACATATTCCAGACTGTTTAAATATTTTGCTTTTTGTCGATATCATACAGAATATCAATTGAAAAGCGCTAGTTTTTCGTTGGTGAATTATTTCAAGTCTAATATAATAAAATTTTCAGAAATTTGATCATCAAGTTTTCATGAAATTCTGTTGGGTTACGGTCAAACTAAGTTGACGGGATATAATTAATAGGGATTTCGTTTCTGTGTGACATTAAATTACTTAAAGTCATAAAAAGTTTCATTTAGTTTTAACTTACAACTTTATTTATAACCTCTGGTGTCTATTTTCTAATATCATATGTTTTGAAAATGATTGTTCTGAATAATAGTATACAAAATAGTATATTAACCTTCACAACTTTGGGTATATTTAAAAGATGCATCCTAACAGACGTTTGGAGATCAATGTCTGTATTTTTACAAAATGCGTCATTCTATGCTAAATTTTGTGCGTTGTGCAAAATTTCGTGTCAATCTTTCAGACATACGTTTCTTTGTAAAATAGATTTTTAACTGAATATCAAAAAAGTTAACCATAAATCCAACTTAAATTTTGGAAATATTTTCTGGTAAAAAAAACAACATAAATACGCCGACGTTCCTTTTTCATGCAAAGGATCATAAAAATTCAAATTTTTATACAGAGATCTGTGCGGTTCCTATGGGTTCAATAAGTTTACAAATATTGAAGTCTTAGTGCTATAATATACATTTGATTACAGAATTTTTTATTTGGATTTAGGATACAATATTTCTTAATTTATTCAATCGATTTATTTAATCTGCACGGAATTTAATTATTACCGAACAATGTTCAATATGCTTTGAACATTGTACTATAAATTAGAAAACCAAAAAAAAAAAAAAAAAACAAGAGAATGGTTTTATCTATCCATCCGGCTTGAATGATTCCCAAAAATGTCACTTAATACTTGGACTTGGAAATAAATATTTGTAAATAACTGACTACATCGTATTCACATGATGTCATTCGTACTGCTATTAGATTTTTGTTTTTTGGAATTCTCTCTTAGAGTTAAAATGATAAATGTTCCTTTCTTTACCCGATTTTTTTACGTATTTGTTTAGAATTCGTAAAGAAACTCAAATGTTCCTTCCAATGAAACCTTCCGAATTCGTGGGCAACTTCACACAATATGGTTAAGATTTCGGTACGAATTCGTAAACTTGTGCATCATTTTGTTTCGAATTTTTGAAAAAAATCGGAACAATTTGTTAGCTGAACATTTTAAAAATTTTCAATGGGCTGCTAAATCCATACAAATGCTTGTTAAGGTTTGTAAATTTGCATATATATTTGAAGATTTAAAAGAGAAGAAAAATAATTAAATTTTTTTTTGATGAATGAAAAATCCTTATTTTTGTTGGCGGGTAACTGCTAACAGGAACATCGTAATCCGAAAATTCCAACAGTGTTAGAAAGAGTACATGTCTGACTCTCGTATGAACTAAGATTATTGGCTTCGCTCAAAAATTAAAAAAATGGCGGACCTTTAAAAAAATATTTTTGGAAGATAGCCTATTTTTGACCAGAAACCAAGTCAAAAAATAAAGAAGATCTTCACCGATTATATTTATCCTAGTTCATACTATAGCTATACACTCACAGACAAACGTCCCAAAATATGGAATCGTTTGTGTTATTAGTTTTTGAGTTATCGTGTCCGCCATTCGCAAAAACGCTGTTTGGAGAAAAACGGTTTCTAAGTTTGAGAAGCCCTCTTGACGAATCTTTATGCTAACACAATAAATCGAATATATCTTCAAAAATTGTTGAGATTTTCACTTGAAATTTTATAAGGACATTCTTAAATTAGTGTAGGTTCGAACTAAATCAAATCCCCTTTAATAACAATGTTAAACTATTCTTTGGGGCTATATTAACATTACTTTCAAGATTTAATCATTAGTGTATTTTTCAAGAACCAATACAGGCAAAGGCTATTAAGGATATTTATATTAGAAACTTAGTATCTACTTAAATTAATATTTGTCGAAGTCCAACAGAGCATGTTATTTTCTCAGATATTATTCTTATGTCAGGGTGTAAAAAGTATTTTTTTTTTCAAACATGATGCGGCATCCATGAACGACCAAGCTGTTTCTAACAGAATAAACAAAAAACTAAAATATGTACAAATTCTGTTTAGTTAGAGTCCCTGGACCACGAAAATACCTTTGGTTTTTCTAGGTCACTTCGAAAATTAATTTTGTAGAGATAGGCGAGGTCTCATAGATTTTTCAATTTGAAACGCGATCAAATTATTTACTTTATAACGGATTTATATTATTCTTTTTTCTTTCGAAGAGTAGAATTTTTCCTTTCAAACAAGATATATATTTTGTAAATCGGTTGAGAATTGGCTGAGTTACAGCGGTTGGAATGTGAAAAAATACGCATAAAAAGACAAAATTTATTTTTCTTCGGACTGTACGAAGAAATTTTAATATCAAGCCGTATAATTTTTATTATATAATGGGGAGGAAAATTAAATAAGCTTTCGAAAATGAGAAAAATCGGTTAGAAAATGGATGACTTATACACATTTTTGTATTGATTTTATACATATTCTCTAAAGAAACTACGGATCTATCTCGTTTCCTCGCTTCCATTTTATGTTTGTAACAGACAAAAGGAAACGAGATAGACCCATATTTCCTTTAGAGAATATGCATAGAATCAATACAAAAATGTGTATAAGTCGTCAATTTTTTTACCGATTTTTTTTGATTTTTCTCATTTTCGAAAGCTTAAATAATTTTCTTCCCCGTAATATAATAAAACTTATACGACTTGATATCATAATTTCTTCGTACACTCCGAAGAAAAAATTTTTTGTCATTTTATGCGTATTTTTTCACATTTCAACCACTGTAACTCAGCCAATCCTAAAACGATGTACCAAATATATATCTTGTTTGAAAGAAAAAATTCGTTTCAAAGTGAAAATCTATGAAACCACGTTTTTCTCTACATTTACCGTTATAAAACTAATTTTCGAAGTGACCCAGAAAAACCAACGGTATTTTCGTGGTCCAGGGACTCCAACTAAATGAAATTGGTACATTTGAACCCCTGAAAAAAAATTTGTTTTGTATTACAGTATAATAGATATAGATTTGAATAGAAAGAGTAATTTGTATAAATTTTTTATTACTGATTACTTAAAAATCTTACTGGAACAATTTACACATTAAAGTTTTGTATAAACAAGAAAACAATGCCATGGCATAATTATACAAGGTAGTCTCATACAATCATATGTTTCCAATTTTTCATAAATTTGCTTTTGACGACATTCAGGATATGAATGCCAACTCATGTATTTTTCAACAAATTTGACATTTTTGTTGTTTTTTACGAAAGATTTGATATTCTCCAGATAATAACTAAAATCTACAACCAACCAACACATTTGTTTATTCAACAAAAAGTATTTTGTATTTTATAATTTTTTGGAAAAAAATCATAACATGGAACACGTTTGGTCTTTTTTATAGTTACCACTGGGGTTATCCTCATACTATAAGCAATTCGACGACAATTCCAACAAACCACGGCAATATTTGGTAATTTCCCAACCTAATCTGAAAATAATAGGCGCCGCGGTTTCAAAACATCTCAAATATGATTGGAATAATGAAAATGAGGTTTTGTCAAAAAAATAGCGCGAGAACAGGACGTTCAATTCTATTAAATGATTTAATGATTTTGAAAAATTTATGATCATTAATATTGATCTGGGAACCAATATATGCATTAAAAGATTCAAAGATATGAGTGGTGCCTATATTGGAGTTTTGTCAAATTTGTATAGAGCCAAAAAATGATTAGAAATTCTTTTATTTAAAAGTTGATTTTACATTTTAGAAAAAAATTTTAGGTTTCTCCGGCAAATATTTCTCAATATATAGTTTCACAATTTTCACAATTAATTTTTTATTCACGTTTTTATAAGGGCCAATATTTGTTGGTGTTGTTAAGCATTCTAGACATAAACAATACTATTCAATGCTTCTGTACAAGCCTATGGATAACATTTTTTCATTTACAGTTTTATTAAAGTATTTTTTCAATTCATTGAAGTATTTTCGTCCGTTTTTTATACAGATATGTTTGAAAATATGTATGTATACCTTTTAATCTTGTCATTTAGTTTAAAATAATTTCAGGAAATATTTTTTTTCATAATTGCAGTAAATGAGTATTGGCCTTGGGTTGTTATTAGATCAAAGTTGTTGTTAATTGCTTGAAAATAATTGTCGCCCAACATAGAAATTTTTAATTGCAGCCGTTGTAAGTTGTGGGAAGATTTCAATGGACATATTATTGTCTGAAATTCAACACCACAACATGGAAAACACTAAACAAACAAAAATATATTTTTTATTCGATTTATAAACAGGTGTTACTATTACAACAATTTTCACTGATTTCGATTTGTAGCAAAAGACAAAACAAAAAAGCATACCTTATTTCCCGTTTGCTCACTCTGGTTTCGAATAACAGTTATTTCGAATGCGATATTGTTTTTTGACGTCTTTTTTTTTTTTTTGTTCTGGATGGACTGATGACTGACTCTCTGTTAGTTTGGTTCTTGGTTTTGAATTTCTGAATACGTTCACAAAAATTAAATGCCGCCGCTGTCACAATCAGAACTATGCGAAATACTGGCGGCAACAACACACAAATAACAACACCCACGATTTTTCAAAACACTTAATTTATTTTCACTTCTTTACTTCTTCTTCTTGTGATTTGATTTGAAACACACACAAAACAAAAAATATTATGCTTTGCCAAATGTGTTTGGGAAGAGGAAAAGAAAATGACGCGAACGTGAAGAATTATTGCATTTGGTCATTTATTTTATCGTTTGTTTTTCGTTTTTTAGCTGCAACGAAAGGGAAACAAATCCAATCCATATGCAGCCAATATTGAATTCGATTGTTTGTTTGACTTTGTCGAATGCACTTCACCGATGGATGTTGCTCACTGAAATTTATTCTAAAGACGAGATTTGTCGTTGTCGATCTTTTATTGCTTTCACTGAAAATCGGTGGTTTCTTGGTTTGCTTTTCTTTTCTTTTTGTTGTTTTGGCTGTTTGGTGTTGTTGTTATTTTTGCAATGAATTGAATTTAATTTCGTGTTTTCACAATTCACCATAGCGTCGCAGGCGACAATAGTGGCGGTGTTGTCGACCGCAGCAACACTACTGACAGACAATGTGAATGCATTTTGCTTACTTCGAGAGACGTTCTTCTTCTTCGGTGCTACGTTGCCGTATTGAGTGTTGCACTAGCGCTAAACCCGTTCGTTGCATTTGGTAGTCGAATACAAACTGAATTTTCAAAAACCAAAATTCTTATTTACGTAAGAAAAAGGCAAATTTCCATCCATCCATCCAGCCATGCATTCGTACGTACGACGTACGTACGTATCCATCTATCCATCCATCTACTCACACAGTTGCTCAGTGCAACACAGCACACCATAGCTCAGCTCATTCGGCTGGGAGTACCAAGAAGCAGCAGCAACAACCAGCCAGCCAGGCAGTCAGTCGGTGAGCCAACCAACCAACCAGCTAGCCACGGCAACCAGCAAGCAACACACAATATCACAGAGCTTGACGTCTATGGTCGTCACATGCACATTTGTATATGTTGCCAGAGTGAGTGCCGGTTAAAGCTGGATGGCTGGTTAAAATGTTGGTTGGGAATTGAGACAGAGAAGGTAATTGGTCGTCGTAGTAAGTTGTTGTTTTCACTAAGTGTATCGGCCGACCGATTATACATTGTAGGTACGTGTGTGTGCGTGCATGTGAGGCGATTACATACAACTCGTGCATCGTCGCATGAGCAACAGTTGGAAATTTCAGGCTAACAGCTACATGATGTTGGCAACATTATATGTTGTCATTGAATTCGCATTTGTGTGTGTGTGTTTTGTTGTTATGCTCACTCACCATACGACGATCATACAATGCTGGCTATGCTGAGTTTATGGCGGGAAATGCACTTCCGGTAGTGAATCATGACTGGTACGACTCCAACGTGCTGCCGTTGTCATTTAGCAACATGTTGCCGTTACAGCACGTGCCAATCTTGTTTGAATTGGTATGGGGAGAGTGAGAGAGAGAGAGAGTAAACTGCATGCATGGTGTGTGAATGTGTTCATTGGTCAATGGTTCGTTCATTGATACATCTTTTGTACTTGGCAGGAACGAGCGTACGAACATCCATCCGCTTGAATGTGCAAAAGAATGGCATTTGGCTTTATGCGAGTCTCTCTGTGAGTTATTACGCGTGTGTGCGTGTAGGTGTAGTGAGTAAAGAAACAAAGCAACGATTTTGTCATTATGTGTATGCGATTTCGTAGTTCGCAATACATTGTATGGAGATTATGACCAATTATTTGGTTAAACAGACAGCGTCAAAACAAAACAGCAACAACAAAATGAAATAGAAATAACAAATAACCGTAACGACGAAAAGACAAAAACAAAGCTCGAAGTAAAGCAATAATAACAACAACGACGACTAACAATGGTTTTTAGTCTGTCTAAGCAGCTACTTAATCAAAGATTGGCCCATTTTCAGTTCAATTCTATTCGAACGACTTTGGATGAATTTTGTCCGCTCAGTCTGTATGACATGATTGCCAATTAGGCCACAGTTTCGGATTTCGCATACATACAATTGCAGGCAGGCAGCAATTGTTGTAATGACAAACTAATGTAGATAATTGTAATAAGATTAAATTAGTTATTTTTTTTTACTTTTAACCCGTTTTCCCGGCCAGTAATGTATGGTTGGTAGACATTGTTTAGGTCTACTGAAATATCGATCTAAATTTGTGAGAGAATTTTGTAGTAACATTGGTCTGGACGAATTGCATCCCTTTGACAACCAAGCCATATTGGCTATGATATTGTTGGATTTACATTGATTATACGCTTTGGTCAGAGGTTGATCTTAATGATACTTTTCAGAGAACTATTACATTTGGCTGGCTGAAAACTACCAACTGTTCAGGGTTTGCTATAAAGTTCAATATGAAAAGATAAAACTTCCTATATCAGCTCTCCTATACAGACTAATTCTTTCATTCGAGTTTCATATGATTCATCCGATCACGGAAGGAACGATTATACTTACAACAAAAAATATAACGTTAGCATTTTTAAATGCTTACAAAAATATGCTTATTTGTATACAAAATCTTGAGTTTAGAAAATTTAGATTTAAAGAACAAGTGCAAACTTTGTAAAGATTGGCCTGAACTTTAACGTTTAGTATTCTGGGAGTTCGGCTTATCTAAAAAACCTCAACTTCGAAAACATATTATATACAGATATTAATTTTTGTAGAACGTCATCATTGTTTTAGTACTGCAGGAAGTTCAAGATAAACAGACACCACCTGTTGTACCATGTTTCTCTTAGCACATTTTAGCACATTTGAATTAGAAACAGAAACATAAGTAGCCATTGAAAATGCTGAAAGTCAAAATCATGTTTTGGCCATAATATAAATTCCGCATTAATGTGTCTATTGTTTTTTCTTCTGTACAATTTTTGATGGAATCAATGAAAAGTCATGGAATGCATGCAGTAGAAGTTAATGATAAGCATACAAGGCAAATCATGCAAAGAAGCACAAGACAATGTAATGCTAACAATTGTCTGAATTGGTTAACGACGTCATAACTTAGATCTAATTGCGATATTTAAATGGAAGGAGGCCTCATATAAATAGAAGCAACAGCCAGAAAAAAAGTATACGTTTGTAGTAACCCGTCATACGTATGAGTGTGGCTAGTTGTTGTCACTGTAATGTTAAATAAAAAACGATACCTTTGTCAAGAAAAATTTCGAAGCATGTTTTCCTTTGTGAATGTCTTGCTTAGTATAACATCCATCATATGGGTTTTTATTCTATTTGCATCACCTTGATATGGATGATTTCAAAAGCATATATCGACGCCTCCGAACCATAGTATGTTAAGTCGACTTAGCATGTTTTAAAGTTCTTCACGTTTTTAGATACTACGGTCCTTAATTTAAATTCACTGAAATTTTGGTAATCATCCGCCAATCCAAACCAAAGTTATAAGCGAAAATGTACTTAGCATGGCACGTACGATTAAAGAAACTTCCATACTTTGAAAGCTTCTAGCATACTATGGTTCGGAGGCGTCGATATGTATAAAAAAATAGTTGTAAAGTTATACGTGATTTTTGTGCGATAATCACCTAGGTTTTCTTGTGGTTTTATAACGAGCCCTGCGAGTCATTTACGTCCGTATTTTCCTGAGCTAAGATGAAGAACATTATTGGCATTACAATATTCAACCAGAATGCTGCTCAGAATATTTTTTGGAATGGAATTTTTGGAAAATGATTTTGATATTTGTATATTTTAGTATTCTTTTTGAACTTTTTACCGAAAATCGCATAAGTATATATTTCTGAAGGTAGTTAATTCGGTCTCTAGACCGAACTATCGCTCAAAATGAGTGTAAAAATGTTTCTTCGTGTTGATAGTGCAATTGTATCATCATAATGCGTTTTTTTCTTATGGCTAATGGAGGAATCATGCCACAATTATACAAGGTAGTCTCATCACGACATTTAATTCCAATCTTTTCATCATTTTGCTTTTGAGAACTTTGAGTTGTCAAATTTAAATTACGCACATCATATGTTCATATGCTCAGTGACATCATATGTTCAGTGGCAAACATTTCTAAATTTCAGGGTCGTACCTAAATTCAAGCGAATACGAATTTATTCACCTCAAAAGTTAAATACATGTATTTCAATGAATATATAAAGTGGAAATTTTTCAACGTTGGCAGTGCGTATTTTGGATTTGTTTGTTTTTTGAAAATATAATTTCAGTCATTGAAGAATGTGTGTTTCTAGTAAAGTAAGCATTTTTCGATCAATTAAAAAAATGTTTTCATCCATTTTCGCCGTTAAAGGTGAAAAGGTGAGTATTTTTGTACGGATTGAAATAAATTAGGTACGATCCTCAGAAAAAAAGTATTATTATTATTATTTTTTAATATGCCAATATACATATGTACATACAATTTTGTGGTATTTATTTTTGATTTTATTTGAAATTGATATATGAGTTACAAATAATACATTCATAAATACATTTTGGTACGGTGAAAATGTGTCTCATCGAAATATTGGTTATAAACCCCATGTTTCTTTGGACCAAATCCGTTTCAGACAATTTGGAGTCGATTTATAAATGTCCGTTAATCTGGCCGGCTGGTGCGCACGATAACTCTCGAAGGGAATAAACGACTTCATCCAAACTTTGCACATCTTAATATTTCTCCCAAACTTATATAAAGTTCGAAGATGGGGAATATAGGCCCACTCTTTCTGGTACATCCCCCACAAAATGGTAAAAATTGTGCAAACAATTAATTTTATAATATCATGCGAATGGACTATCTGATCTGAATCAGACTTTCTACAACCTATTATCTCTACCATGCCTAGATCAAGCTCGAAAATGGGACGAATTTGTTCACTCCTTTTCCTACCTTCCCCAAAAATATTCAAAATTTTCAATATTTATAATGTCCACGTATATGAAGTCCGAAAGGCGACCCACTGGTCAACTCCTTCTGGTACCTTCCCCACAAATGGTCAAAATTATCAATATTTTTAAATCTAATATTAAGCAAAAGGAATGTCCGATTTAAACCGAACATTGCAGAATCTATAATCTATACAAAGCCTAGATCAATTCCCCTTTAGAAAAGGTCATTATTTATAAACGTAAATTTTATTAAATATTAAATTGAATAAACGATTTGATCAACATTAAATCTGAAAGCCCTTTGTTAAAAACATACCTTATATAAAGCGAATAATAAAACCTGTGTGTAATTCCGAAGACCTTCACAAACCATAGTATCTGTCGACAACACCGACTGACACTTTTTTACATGTTTTATAAGCAGATCAAACACTACCAACACCATTCCAGGGATATTTTGAAGATCGGCAACCAAGGCAGATTAAATGAGGTAGATTCATCAGTAAATAATTACAACAAACAACTTTTGTAAAACAATGACATTTCAAAACCAGTAAGGAAATAGTAAAGTCGGACATATGATACCCTTCGCCACTTTGGGTATATTCAACAGATGAATCTTAACAGACGTTGAAGGATCATTAACACGAATATGGATCCATAAACATGTCATTCTGCAACCTATACTAAATATTTCATTTGGTCAGATATAGGGTTGCTTCTTACAATGGGACAAAATTATGTAAATCAATTTAAATGTATATATATATATATATATGTAAGCTATATCAAAATCTGAACCGATTTCAATGATACTTGCCAGAGATTAACTTATATTAACTACAGTTTATTCAACAAAATTGTGTGGCAATCGAATAAACTGTGGGTCTTTACTGCACAATTTACATAAAATCGGAAGAAAATATATATAGGAGCTATATCTAAATCTGGACCGATTTTCAGGAAACATCACACATCAGTCTAGACCTAATTCATTATGCTATTCCAAATTTCGTGCAAATCAAAAGATATATAGAGACATTGGAACACTATTTACATTAAATCGGACAAAAATATATATAAGAGCTATATCTAAATCTGTACCGATTTTCAGAAAACTTGACACACATCATTCTAGACCAAATTCATTATGGTATGCCAAATTTCGTGCAAATCGAAAGATATATAGGGACTTTGGTACACCATTTACATTAAATCGTACGATAATATATATGGGACCGATTTTCAGGAAACTTAACACACACCATTCTAGACCTAATTCACTACGCTGTGCCAAATTTCGTGCAAATCGAAAGATATATAGGGACTTTGGTATACAATTTACATTGAATCGGACGAAAATATATATGGGAGCTATATCTAAATCTGAACCAATTTCAATAGGGTTCGTCCTTGGGACAAACAAGTGACCTATGCCAAATTTCATCCAATTCGGATCATAAATGCGACCTGTACTTTGTTCACAAAAATACATGGACAGACGGACGGACAGACGGACATGCGTAAATCGACTCTGAAAGTGATTCTATGCATATTCTCAAAAGGAACCATGTGTCTATCTCGTTTCGTTTTGCCTGTTACAAACATATGCACAGAGACATAATACCTCAGTGTGTTGAAGTGTATAAATATTTTACAAAATCAAACAGATTCGTTGGATTCTTCAGAGATTTTTATTTTTAATACCCCTTTTTTCTTTCATATTTTTTATTTTTAATTGCAACAAAATTTTGGACATTTAATGGTACCAACTGACATTTTGATGCTGCTACCTTATTAAATACGCCCTGTCTGTCTATTTATTTGGTTATTTACTAAATTGAATCACCAATTGCACATTTCTGGGTGATTTCGTTTCAAACTGGAGTGTTGCATAAACTTAAACACGAGCTGGATCAAATCTTGTAAATACTAAATTAACTGAATCTAGTTGCTCAGCGATATTAATATTCCTCCTTTTAATGACGAATATCACATAATTGTCTGGTAAAACTTCAAATCACGTCGTAATACAGCATAAAGCCTCTTTTCACTTGCTTCACTTCAGGTGTTGTTGTGTAGAGTATTACATGGTCGGTCCCTTTGCTCACTGGGTATTACACGAAGATTGCACCTCCATTTGATTTACTTGTTTTTAACATTTGCGCACATTTTCTTACATATGTACGTACGTACATACACATCATAGAAAGTGCGTTTTATGATTGACTCTGACAAGAGAACATGGCCGTCATTAGTTGTCAATATCGAAGTAAGCCTCCGATTGGGATCTCCATCGGTACAGATTTGCCTTTAGACAGACATATTGGCCTAGAATTCCAAATTATTCGTCATTTGCCAGCGAAAGTGATGACAATACGATGTTCCAATTTTTCCCAATCAAAGGTCATTTCACTGTTAACAGCAACAACAAGAGAGGGGAATGCCGATGGACACAAAAACAACAAGTGGAGACCAATAAACAACAACAACGACATTTATTGTAAAACACAAAAGCCTATTGTCAATTATGTAGGTACGAGTATGTGGCCCCAAGAAGGTCAAAAAATAAATCACCCATTTTGTAGGACAGTGTAGCGTGAAAGTGGGGCGGTGAAACGGTCGTGTCTAATCTGTCAAATGCATGCAACTAGACTAAATTCTCATTTCAATCGTCACTTGCTCTTATGACCATTTTCGCTCAATGGCCATTTATTGTAAACATGAACAGACCAGTACGTCCGTGTTCCGTGTGAATGCCTGCAATGGCCTAAGTGGCCACTGGCCACAGACGGACAGGTGCACGGATGGTCGAACAGATGGTCGGACGGACTTTAATCCCTTTGTTTACCTTAATCAAGCAACTTAACCGTGTGCTGTTACGCTAAGTAGCGTTAACAACATTGCTTATGTCGTGTCGGAGCAACACATTTCTGATTATTTATGTTGACGTCCTCTGCCAGAGGCTCTATAAAATGATATAATCTGGTGAAACCATCTAATTTTTATTCTTTTGGGTAACCTCGAGCCACATTTTAGTCATAGTTGGTAATAAGAAATTAATTTTTGCCGCACGTAAATGTTCCACTCAATTATATTGGGATATTTCGTTTTAATGTTGGTAAACTGCAATGGTTGGACTTGTGGTCTAACGCTATTAAAGTGATAGAAAAAAATGATATTTACATGTGTGCGTGTTTTACAATCGAAAATAATATTGAGAAATGTTGCTAATTTTGTATGTATACATTTATAACAGATTTGTTGTAAATGTGTATACAACATAATTACTTCTTTCTTAGCTGGCTTTTTACAGAACGGTTGTTCCGTAAGCCGAGCTTAAAAAAGATTTCCAAGCGCGTCGGTCTTGTGCGCATCTCCTCCAATTTGAACGACCACGTTCCGAGATGTTGTCTTCTACTTGGTCTTCTCATCTAATTCGTGGCCTGCCATTTCTGCGTGCACCATCAGTAGGCTCGCTTTTATATGCCTTTTGAGCTGGGAAATTCTCATTCATTCGTACAACATGGCCTAGCCACCGTAGTCGCTGCAGCTCAATACGACTGACTATGTCGATGTCCCCGTAGAGATTGTAAAGGTCGTGGTTCATTCGCCGCCGATAGTCACTTTCGACGCAGATCGACCCGTACATTTTTCGGAGAATTTTTCTCTCAAACACCTCATCTGCTTGCGCAAGTACCCATGCTTCGGATCCATATAACAGTACGGGTGGTATCAGCGTCTGTAAAGTGTGAGTTTGATATGGCGGGAGGTGGTATTGTTTCTAAACTGCTTGTCCGAATTTCAAAACTGATGTCATTTGTTTTATTTATGGCGGTACCAAGTTATATAAAGTCTTTAACTACCTCGAAGCTGTAGTTCTCAAGTTCCACAGTTGGTCCGAGTCTACTGGACGTCTTGCGCGTTGATACCATCAGTTTGGTCTTCTCGCCGTTTACTGCCAGACCCACTTTGGCAGACTCCTTTTCAATTTGTTCAAAGGTGGCTGTTACCAGTCGCGTAGGCGAGTATCATGTGTTGTTTGGTGTACAGAGTGCCTTTTCTGTTCACCTTTGCGTCTCGTTTGACCTTTTCCAGCAGGATGTTAAAAAGACACACGACAAACTGTCACCTTGTCTGAATCCTCGTTCGGTACTGAAGGGCTCCGATAGGTCCTTTCCGACTTTAACTGCTGACTTTGTGCCACTTAAAGTTATCCTGCATAGACGTATTAATTTTGCAGGAATGCCGAACGCAGACATAGCTTTAAACACCTCTGAACGGATGGGGCTGTCAAATGCGGCTTTATAGTCGACGATTAGGTGGAATGTGTCGATGTGTTTTTCGTGGGCCTTTTCCAGGATTTGGCGCAGAGTGAAAATCTGGTCAATGGTGGATTTGCCAGCACACAGCACACTGGATAACACTTTATATGCGATGGGAAGAAGACTAATTCATCTATAGGTGACACATATCGTCTTGTATCCTTTTTTGTGCTCGGAACACAGGATGCTGAGGTTTCTGCGCAAATTTCAGAGCTCTATCTTAAATATTGCGATCTCTATCGTGATTTCAACAGACGGAGATGCCTAAATCGACATAGAATTTTATTCTGATAAAGAATATATGGGGTCTCCGGTGAATATTTCAAGGTGTTGCAAACCGAATGACAAATTTAATATAAATTCCACCTTAAAGCCACATCCGCTCAGTCTGTAATTATTCTAATATAGTATATTCCCCAGATCTGGTTAAGTATGACTTTGGCTTGCTTTCAAAATTGAAGAACCCCACTAAACATCAAATGCCAAAGCTCTGTTGAGTTTGGCCTGCCCAAATTTGTATGCCCTCCACCATGTTATAGGGCTTCATAAAATCTATGATAGTATTGCCCGATAATGTCTATTCTGATTTCAACGCACAGACTTAGAATTCTACTCTAATCGGGTATCGGGCGAATAATATACTTTGATGGTTTAAGAAAAGAACTGCTAGGATATTTTTTGGATAATTTAAATTTCAAAATTATTTCACTCCTTTTCAATTGAATATTTTTCTATGTAAAATTTAAAATTGAGAAAAATATAAACTATAATGAATCTTCCAATTGTTACTTAAGAATTTTGACACAGATTTAATGCTCTATGTGCAATTAAGAATTTAATCACATTGAAATCGTATTCGATACTATTGTCTTTCCAAAAATAAAAAAAAAACACAACAATAAGCTGTCACTCACAGCTCTTTACTTATCATCCTGTCGATTGGATTTAGCAACCTTTTGGTAGCAGCAACATCGCCGAAATGTTTGTCAGTTTTCGAAGAGATTTTATTGAGCACTTGCGTGCTATCAACATATTAAAGTGCAATGAGTTTTGTTGATAGAATTTCCAATCCGACAGAGTGCTACCACTTCTGTTCTAAATAAACTAAACAAAATAAGCATCACGTGCGACCATGCAACGGCAATAGAGGCATCGCCGCCAACCAACAATAACGATGTTCGGATTTATATGTGTATGTATATCGTTTGAAAGGGTGAAGCAGACAACCAGCCCGCGAATTGATTGTTCTTTGCCGTGAGGAGAGACCAGAGGCCAACAGGCAGGTTGCCGGGCTGGCAAACTGTCTGTCTCTCGGACTGTTTGTCTGATAGGCAGGCAAGCAGCAGTTACTTGGCAATTTTCGTGCTATATTTGATGCACTTACGTTTAGCTAATGATACTGGCAACATGAACTTAATGAATGAATCTGCCACTTTCCACAGGATTTATTGAGGAATCCATCTAATGAGTTATTTTCGCTATACTCGCATGCCACGATGCCGCTTGCCACCAAAGCGGCAGAACACCATCACCACACTGCGACTCTGATTACCATCGCTGGCACTAGTTATGTGTTGCTGCATGCACATTTCGATATATTGGTGCATACAGAAGGGAGGATCGACTGTAATTAAAAGATAATAATTTAGAATATAATGGTTAAGTTGCCACTTTTGGTGTTGTTATAAATGTGCTTGTGTTGTTCATAACATAATGTACTTGTCCACATGTTGGCTTGTTACTCGCTATTACACTTTAGGTTTTGCATATTTCTGTATAATACAAATATGTTGCCGAACAAAAATTGATACGTTGATTTGTGAATTTTCGATGTTTGCGCTTATTTCTAAATCTTTATAACACTGCGAGTTTCGCATATTTTCGTTTAATATACAAATTTAGCGAACAACATTTGCACTAATTTCTTACAGCACCATAAAATAAAACTGCATTAAAAGGTCGTTTTTAATCGCCTGAATATTTACAATTATGCAAAAATCCAATCATATATTATAACACTGTGCAGCACTAAAATCTTGAACCAATCGAGACCCCCAAAATCTTGAAGCTTGTGATGGTGGAAGAAAATCCCTAGCTGGGTTTTGCATTATTAGCTAAGGTTTTTTTTAATTAATTTTTAAAATATTCGACTGGGGGTGGATTTTAGCACAATTTTCGAATAATACTATATCTATATCTCTAAACTATTCGAAATATTGCTTTTCTCTCTTAAGCAATATTTTTCCTCTTAATTAGATCTAAAAATTTTCTTTTGAGATAAAATCAATAAAACAACACCATCATACTGAAAATAGCACAACTGCAAGAAAATTAAAATTTCAACTTACTTTTTCCTTGTTTAATTTTTACTTCAATTTTGTACCTATTTATTGAAAAAAGCATAGCAATTTTTATTTCTATAAACATACTATAACTATGTGAAGGAGTGAACCAATGAAATCGGAGTTTTAAGAAGGGTTGTTTGAGGGTTGCTATTGGCTATCTTCTTGTCATATATTGTTTGTCCGAGTCAGTAGCAGTTTCTGAAATAAGTGTGAGAAACATTGAAAAAGTATGTCTAAATTTTAATTTTTGCAGTTGTGCTATTTTCAGCATGATGTTGTTGTTTTATTGATTTTATCTCAAGAGAAAATTTTTAGATCTAATTAAGAGGAAAAATATTGCTCAAGAGAGAAAAGCAATATTTCGAATACTTCACGAGATATAGACTCAATAATAAGTACGTATTATTCGAAAATTGTGCTAAAATCCGCCCCAGTCGAATATTTTAAAAATTAATTTAAAAAAATCCTTAGCTAATAATGCAAAACCCAGCTAGGGATTTTCTTCCACCATCACAAGCTTCAAGATTTTGGGGGTCTCGATTGGTTCAAGATTTTAAACTTGAAAAATGTGTCACTGTGTAATATATGTAAGACTCTTGCCGGGCGTGGCCTAGTACTCGGTTATAATCTAGTTGTGCCTTAAATAATATTCTTCCAACAATTGATACATTTTTGGTTTTAGATTTCCTTTATGTAGAAAATCGTATATCCAGAATTCACTGATAACACAGGAAAATGAGATTTTAAGTCCTAGCTTTAAACGACAGATTAGCAGAGGCATTATTTTGTTTTGAAATTGCGTAATTGTGTTCCACCCTATCGTCTAATTGTAGAACAACCTTACTATGATTATATTCCATGCCACGCGAATATAACTAAAATTGTATTTTTGTGAGAATTGCATTTTGCATCGGATGACTGGTAGTCGTAACTATTGAAAGTGGAATGCGCGTTGAGCGAAAGAGAACACAAACAAAATACGAAAGACGTTCGAAACAATTTCATTCAATTCATGTTCGCTTTAATCGCCTCTTTGTTTAACAAAATGTCGAGCATAATTTAAAAATACACGAATCTAATTTCGAATATTTTTTTCCAAACACAAACATAAAACGGCAGCTTACAGGTTTTTTTCCTCATTAGTATTGAAACATGCAATTGCATAAATCTTTTTTTCTCTCGAATCCAATCAACTAAATCCAATCGATTGTAATAGGGGTTTAGGTGGTGGCAAAGCAAATAATTGATTTCTTTATTTGCTAATTATAAAATAAGAAAATTACAAAAAACAAAACTATTGCAATTGGAATAAAGATTTTCTATGGGTTAATTGTTTCTTGGAAATGCGCTGTTGGATGTCATGGACATAAGACGTTCAATTTTAGTGTAATGCTGTAACGGTTTATAGTTCGAATGATACTAAAAAATTAAGATTTTTCAATGGTTAGAAGGTGAGTCTGGCTACCTCATGTATGTAACATTTAATTGTAATAATTTTTTCATTATAACGTCATAAATTATTGATAAATAAATACGATTTTTATTGTTTCGTCAAGTGAAACACTACCAGCCTATTTCAGTAAAACGACCGAAAGTCTATTCGGACAAACTGTAGTCACTCGAATTCGAATCAGAGAGGGTTTCTACAACATATTTGGTCTTTCCCGTACTGCAAGAGTCTACTATTTTTTACTCCGATAACACTTTTTTCCTTTATGATATCGAAGAAAATAGTAAAATTGAGTAGATTCTTGCAGTACGGGAACATACCAATTACTTATAGTTCGATAGAAGTTATGTCGAAATTTAAAAAAAAAAGTACTAAATTGAATTTATTTTTTTACAACTATGTTCTACAAATATGAATCGAATGAGAAATAAAAGTAATACACATATATCGACGCCTCCGAACCATAGTATGCCGTGTCGACTTAGCATGTTTTAAAGTTCTTCACGTTTTTAGATACTACGGTCCTTAATTTAAATTCACTGAAATTTTGCAATCATCGGCCAATCCAAACCCAAGTTATAAGCAAAAATGTACTTAGCATGGCACGTACGATTAAAGAAACTTCCATACTTTGAAAGCTTCTACTAAAAAACTCACTTTTCAGACTTAGCATACTATGGTTCGAAGGCGTCGATATACACTCAAATGTTTGATTGCATTTTCTTTCGATTAATTTTTCGTCGATTGGGGTTTAGAGAAACCCAAATTGATTTTTTTTTTTCGAATTGAAAAGAAAAACAATCGATCTTCTTAGTGAAACATGTAAGATTTTAATGGATCGACCGCATTACTCCACGATTTTTAGTGTTCCGATTGTGGTATTCAACGTTTTTATACCCTCCACCATAAGGTGAAGTTTATATTAACTTTGCCATTCCGTTTGCAGCGTCTCGAGCACACAAAGAATATATATTCTTGGTCAGAGAAAAATTCTCTGTCGATATACTCATGTCCGTCTGTTGAAATCACGATAGATATACTAAAATTGGTGGAGAATATGACATATGACCACATTAAAAGTGCAAAGATGAGCATAGATTGTGGATAAAATATTAAAAATCGCTTAGTATCTTGGTTTTTTCTTATACGTGCAAATGTGCTCGAAATTAGTTGTTTTTCATTTTAATTATACCCAGCCCGGCCAGCCCCCTGGTTTCTTGTATGGCATATTCAGGTTTATAAAAGTTGCGGTAAGGTTGCCCAAGTTCCAAAATTACTTATGCTATCGAATGTTTCACCTACCACAAAAAAAGGAGGAACACCACAAAGGACTCAGGACTTTATATCGAGAATTATAGATGTTTCAAAACGTATAGAACATGTTACGGACAAACGTATAGAACATGTTACGGACAAACACAGTTATATTGAAAGAAAGATCATTGAGACAATTTTATTGTGTGAAAGGGAAGACATCGCCTTATCGTTAGGCGTAAACATAGAAAATATTTGGAGAGTAAAGGTTATAACTCGCGAAATATGAACATATTGCATATAATTTAAATTCTATTCTATAAAATGATGTGTTCTTGTCAAAATCTTAAAATATTGGTAATAAATAATAAGTTGGGTGGAAGCTGTAAAAAAATGGGTGAAAATGTGTTGAAGGCAACGAGTTTTTTTGTGTTCGTTCCCGATTTGTGGCTAAACTACACAACGCACGCACATGTGATCAGTGACTAAGTTCCAGAATACCCCATGGACAATATGGTTCTAATGTATGATTTTTCGATAAATTCACTGCATCCACCCAAAATGGATGCTGACATTTTGAAGGCGGATTTTCCGTGTTTTTGGAATTTTTCTTATAATTAGGATGCGCATCCAGATAATAGAATAAACTAATTATAGGATTGTAGAACTTGTGATTCTGCTTCGTTTAGTGTATATCTCATGAATGTGCTCACCGTAGCTTCTTTGCAATTGGGTTCCAAAGACGAATATTTAGTGCGTAAATTTTTATAAAAAACATATTTTTTGAGTCTAAAATTAAGAAAGTCCATTCAAATTCCATGGAACCCCGCGTGAGCCCATCCATGTTCAATTCCGTCCAATAAAACGGCGGATATAGGTACCTTGAATGTGGGAAAAACTGCAAAAACTTATTTTGACAAATTCGCGTAAATAATCGCGTTTTTTTCGAATTAATTTTACATGCATTTATACTTGTATTGTCAAATTCGCGAATCTGTGTGGAAATAGGTCAAAAATACATCGATACGCGAATAATATGCGTATTTTATCCAAAATTGATTTTGGAGGCACATCCGCGGTTATTAACCGATCCTTTTAATATAGGTGTCCTTTTGTGTATTTTCATAGGAGATTACTGAAATCGGATGCGCATAAAAATCGTATGCGCGTTGCGTGATTTTTAGCCTTTTTTAGGGTTTTTGCATAGTAAAGTGCATCGAGTGGCACACTTAAACATCGAAAAATTCATAATTATTGAAAGACATTGATTCGGCTTATACGAAAATCGCATGCGCATCAACTGATTTCAACTAATTCGCGAATTGCAAACTTTTCAATATTGATCATTTTTATGTATTGTAAGTGCAATATATTTAGACATTAATGAGGTCGAAACTCTTATCAGATGAATCTACCGATATTTAACAATCATCTAAAAGAATTTGCAGAAGAAAGCGTCGTATATTTTAGAAGATTAAGGCAAAACTGTATTCTCTTAACCATACTAACACAATCGAAAATTCAAAAAAAAAATTGTTTTAATTCAAAAATTAATTTATTCTATTTTCCGATATCTTCATGCTTCTATTTGTTTTTCGCGACTATTAAACCGTATTTCAGTGTGATTTGTCTAGTATGCAAAGAAAACAATTGTTTAAGCATTTGTGAAGAAATTCACGAATTACAACGAACAGGAATCCATTTAATTTATATTTGAAATACAAGATTTAAAACCGCTATAACTTTTGTGCGCAGCATCCGAATTTGTGAACGCGAACAGATTTCGAATCAGCATATTTTCCTTTACCTATGTACAAAAATTATAAATGTGCTCGCAAAAAAAATTTTCAAAATTTTTTTAATGGAATTTTAAAAGAATTTTGTAATTACCCATATCCAGAAGCATATTTTTGATGAAGTGAAAAGTGCTGTATTTTTTCGGTTAAAGTATACGATTTTTGGCAACGTCTCTAAAAAGTCAAAGAATGTTTTCTTTGCTACGTGGAATTATAAGGATTAACAGGAAAAGAATTTTCGACCGTCATAATAAACACAGTAATAAGTTTGGGTTCAGATCCAACAATTTGTTTGTTGGCGTCTTCGAAGATTCTACGAAATTCGAAGTATAATTTCTACAATTTTGGACTTCTTTAGAAAATCCGAAGAGGTCTGCTACTTTATGTAGAATATTTCGAGAAGCAAATAAATCTTTCAAACGACTACATTCATATTGTGAAACACTATGTGTTGAGCAGCATGAGTTCAAACCCCGGGTATTTTTATAGAACTACATTATTTGTTCCATGTTTGGACGAAGTAATTGGTAATATGACAACAAGATTTCTGGAAATAAATAGATAAAACATAATCGAGAATTATGAAATTTTAATGTAAATATGATAAAAAAAATCATACAATTTTACGAAAAATATCGGAAAGTGGAAAGTCGAATGATCCCCGACCTAGATGGTAGTATGTGACGGAAATCTATTTCCAAATATAAATATATTGTTACAAATCTTAATAACGATACCGGTAACCACAGCATCAGCCGAAAATCAAAAATATTAAATATTATCGATGAATAGCGGTCAATCGATGAAGATTTGCGAAAAATTTTGATCAACAGTGTGATGGATAAAATTTTTGAACTTATTTAGAATGAGGGAGTTATTTTATTTCAGTTTTTCAAACTAAATTTATCTAATTTTGTAAAAATGCGTCTATAGTTATGCAACATCAAGAAATTTGAAATTGCAGAATTAGGCGAAACCATAAAGAGTAAATTAATTATTTTTGTTGCCTAATAAGTATTTTTGATCATTCTATTGTGTACAATAACTTAATGGGTCTATTTAATTTTCCAACTAACATACCAATTGAATTTAAGGTGTGTCTATAGTTACGAAATGCAGTATATAATGGATAGATATTTTGAGAATTTCAATCCTCCTTTTCTCACGTATTTTTCGATGTGTTCAAGATCTTAATTTTAGATATTTTTATTGTCATCCTCATGTTGCGTATAAAAAGATCGGCCTGGCCGAACTTAACATTGTAGACTAATATTGTTGTGGAAATATGTTTACACTCGAACCTGCGAAATTTCTTCCGTGTCCATATCTAAGAAAATTTTAGATATAGATACGTATTTTTAAAGAGAACCCCGACTTATTTTCGATATGTTGGCGTTTCTATCCCAATTATTTAACCCGAGTGTGTATGATTTGGTATTAAATTATCTTAGTGCATAAACTTTTAACCATGACATAACCCCATTTGAATATCATACATGTTGGAGAGTATAAAAAATTGGTACGAAAGAACTTAACTTGTTTGCTGAGTTTTTGTCCCAATTCAAAACTCATTGAACCCCAGTTAGTCACCAATATTTTTATACAGTTATTTAATTTTTTTTTTGCATTACACACTATAATTAATATCTTACTTTTTTTCTATTTTTATTTGCAATTGTTTGCAGTGATTTCTAAAAAGCTTTGCGGGCATTGAACGTGAATTTGTTGGAGTCTTGTTACAAATTGATTTTGTTCGATTGAATTTATAATTAGAATTATTCATCAAAAGTGGATGTAAATATGCCACTCAAATATTTTGGAAATATTTCCTGTAAACATTCTTCTTTATTTCAATAAAAAGAAATACTTTTCTTAGTTAAAATAATCATTCATTAGTGATTCATTGCAAGAGTCATATTTCCGTTAGAGAAACGAGGGCCGATCGGTATTTTCGCGATATTCCAATCAAATAATAGATTCAAACATTTTGAATTTAGCTTACGTTCATGTCATAAAAATAACATTAAAAGGGCAAATTAAAAATGTTTTTGTCATTTATTAAGTATCAAGTATCTCGTACAAATTATGGGAAATTTGTAAGCAATCCCGAAAACATAGAAATATGCGCTCACTTTTTGCACGTCTGCATTTTATGAATAATTCGAAGAGACGAAATGCAAAGCACATTATTTACATCTCTTTTGATTCTTTTAAGAGAACATAAGCTTCGCTCAGGTCAGACGAATCAAAATTCAAACGTGTTCACGGGGTGGCTTTAATTTGTGGGACAAATGCAGAAAATTGTTAATATTATTTAGCTTTTTTGTTCATTTTGGTTCCAATCACAATGAAAGCATGTGTTTATACTAAATTAATTCATATTCAATGCAGTGTTGCCAATTTAGTACTTTTAGTCCTAGATATAACACTTTTCAAACTTATTTAGGACCAAAGCATCTATCACTTTTTTAGTACTTTTTTTATTGGAATCGTTTACAATTTTGGATATTTTTTTGTATCCAAATAAATTTGTCTTTTTCCACATCAAATTAAATGTTTCACACGAAGCAGTATATTCGGACGCGGCCAGCCATATGATATACTACACCACAACCACTGGACATCAATTTTCTACTAAACTACACGTCCTGGTGTGATAACAATAATACTAAACAATATTAGAATATGTAAACCCTGTGAACATTTTACTATAACTCCCATATACGAGTATATAAATCAATATAATAAAAAATATACAAATTTAAAGCTAAACTACTCTACTCATGACATTCATGTTATGGAGTTCCTTTTTAAAGTCCATTGGACCTGCTTAATGTTGACCGATCATTATCAAAACATGCATGCTTTTTCGTTGACCACATTTCCTTCACTATATAACATTTATTAAAATTCGGGTTATAAATGTTATCTCCAGCGCGACTAGAAAAACTGGCAAAAAACTTTTTTGTTTTTTTTTTTTTTGTCGCACTTCACCGTAACCAAAATTTCATAGCTATGAGGAAGACCTCTGTAAATTTTATGTATAGCTCGCAAACCGAGTACATATAACAATTTAAAGGTGATCCACTCCTCGTTAAACATTGTTATTACTTATTTACTTAGCTGGCTTGTGACAGAACGGCAGTTCAATAAGCCGAGATTAAAAAAGACCATGTTCCGAGATGTTGTCTTCTACTTCCATCGGATTCGTGGCCTTCTTCTCTGCATGAACCATCACTTGACTCGCTTTTATATGCCTTTCGAGTGGGGGAATACTCATCCATTCTCACAACATTATCTAGCCAACGTAGTCGCTGCAGGTCGATCCGATCTAACACTCCAAGTGCTGCCTCATCTGCTTGCGCAGGTACCCATGCAACAGCAAGGGGTAATATCAGCGTATTGTAGAGTGTAAGTTCAGTCTGTCGAGAGGTGGTCTTGCTTTTGAGTTACTTACTCAGACCCTAGTAGTATCTAAAAATATTCTTATTATTTGGTAATAAATGTGGCCTCTAGATCGACCAAAAACTAATAAAAATAAATGTTTTTTTCGACGATTAAATAATAACAGATCAAAATATTTTAAACAGAATTTTGTGTTAAAGAAGTTTTGATCGTTGGAGAGTTTTAAGATAAGAGTCTAAAATCCCACATGCAACGCTGATTGGTGTTGAGATTTTATGAGGCGCACGATTGGAAAAATCTATTTTGAAAAAGGATTTTCGTTTTTATTAAGAAATCCTTATTGATTTTATCACAAATACTTCTGACATTTTAAAAATCTTCTTTGGTTTATTTGAGGATAATAAAAATGATTAGGTCTCCACGTAAATAATATATATTCAAATTTCAATATTTTACGTTATTTTTCACTCTTAACATTGGATGTTTCACAATTTAAGGACTCATGGTAAAAAACCCAGCGTTTAAAGCACTATAAACAATTGTAAAATCAGTCTATGTATGTGACTTTCAAATCAGAAGTCTCTCTCCACGTCTCCTCGTTAATGCGTATTGAAATCATTAATGGGTGCACAAATGGCTGTGTTGCTAATTAACGCGGTCCGAAGATACCCTCCACGTTGAATATAATCTGTTGATTTTGTCCGTACTGACCGTCGAACAGAGCAAGTAGAAATGTGAAAATCGGATTAATGTCGATTCCGCCAAGGCATTGAGATGTAGTCTTCTGTTTTAAACTCACTGTAAATTGTTACGAAACATACACACGACTATAAGTAGTTGCCAACTTTGTATGCTGATGTGCACCGAAAGAAAATACAGAAATTTAAATAAATAAAATAATTAAAAAAAATAATAATAAGAAAACTGGTCATATATGAAATATGGTGACATTCGGTGTCATTTATCTCAAATCGGCCAATTCACTAAGATTAAAATTACAAGATAAAGGAAAGCTAAACGCAACTATCTATGTTTGTATGGATATAGTAGAAGTAACGACTGCTTTCAAAATATGTGCAAAATGAGAAATGAATAAAAAAATCTAAAATATATTTGTTTCAGTGTATACATATTTTCAGTCTCTTAATAGCTTACAATGTAGACAACTTACAATGGACTTGAGTAACAGTATAGATGATTTTTAACATGGCAATGCCTGCGCATGAAGAGGCTTAAAATTTGTAATTTGGGTCAACTTTATAAACATTTATATCTTCATAGTTATTTATACATAGACAAATATTAAACATTTTCCACGTCTACGGGAAGAGATGAGAATGCAATCAAGGATAAAAATGAAGGAAATAGAATGATGTGAAATATAATTAACAATTATTTATATCGGCTGATAACATTTGCAGTCGGTAGTACTATGCCATAACGGGTATGGACTATACCTTCAAAATCGACTCGATATGATATGATGATATCAAATTGCTAATCATCTGTTATTTGTTTACGTATTTTCCTGGTATTTTCGTATTTCCTGGTTCCATAATTTTTGCGGTATTTTTGTTGGTCAATATTTTTACAATTCCAATAGGGATGGCCCTCTATTAGAAGAAAAATAAAATATAATAATATTAGCTGACCCGGCAAACATTGCTTTATCTTTTAAAATGTCCATAGATATACTTTATATAATAATTGTCGAATTCATGAAAAATATTTCAGAACCCATAAAATTTACATTGAAATTAGACATCAAGAGGTTGTGGATTTAAATAAACTCTTTCTCGAATATAAGGACATTTTCAATACGACGGTATCCCTTATTATTTGAAAATCACCCCAACTTAAAATCAGGTTTAAACAAAAACCTCAGCTAATAATTCAGATGTTGGTCCAGATTAGTTCAAGATTAGTCCAGATTAGTTCAAGATTTTAGTGCTGCACTGTGTTATCGATGTCGGCCCACTTTTCAGTATAAAAATTAATTATGGATATTACCCTATTTCTGCCTAAAATGAGCACAAAAAGAATTACAAAGTGTTGAAATCATAAAAGTGAAAAAGCCGGACCGAACTTTGGATACCCTCCACCATAGATAAACTGACAGGTACTTGAAATAAAAATATAGGGAACATACTAAAAAGTGTACCTATACCGACATTTCTACAAACCGATTATGGTTCTAAATATTGTTCCTAGACCCCATGTTTCTTTGGACCAAATTTGTTTCAACAAATTTTGATTTCATCCAAACTTTGCCCATCTTATTATTTCTTCCAAAATTAGGGGCTAGGCCTAAATGCGGGTTATAGTTCATATATATGAATATATATATATATATATATATATAGGTTGAGGCGAACCAGTTTTTTTATGTTCTCTATCGATTTGTGATTAAGCCACTCATTTCACTGTCTTCGTGTCAAAAATGGGGACCATTTTTCAAAAATTTAACTGCATCTATCTTTAAACGATGCTGATATTTTGAAGCACGATTTTGAGTGATTTTTGAATTTTACTTCTAGCTTTAATACGCAAAATCGATTATAAGATTATTGTAGTCGCGAATCTCATCCGAAGGTGAAAATTTTGTGCGATCAAATTTCTAAAAAACCTATTTTTCGGGTCCAATTTGTAGATCTGTCAACTGAATGAAACGGGTACCCGCGATCAGTAGGTTTTTTTACGTTTCGGATGATATAAAATCTTCTTCGTTAAAATCCATCAATTAGAACGGCGGGAACTGGCCTTCCAAAAACACGAAATTTGGAAAAAAAATGTTTTTGAAAATATCGCGGATTTAATTGTATTTTCTGTGGATCATTTCCGCTTCAATAAATGTAGAGAACTTTAAAAACTTCAGCCGAAAGAGCGATGTACCCAATTTATCTCAAAAATAGTGTGAGCTGGCACATCCATGGTTTTTAATGGACCACATTGAAATCGGTATAGATCGATGTATTTTTTTAGGGTGCACACCGAAATCGGATACGCGTTAATTGCAAATGGAGTTTTCGGAAATTATTCGTGTTTTACGAGTTTCTGTGTACTTCAATGCAACATGTGACACATCTTAGCCGTCAAATGAAATTTCGCAAAATATACATGGATTGGAAGATAAACTTCAGTACTTCCTTGAAATCGCAAGCACATCAAATGATTTTGATAATTACGCGATTTAGACGCAATTTAAAATGTATATTTCATAATAAAGTTTTATTTTAAGATTTTTTCTACTTACAGAACCCCAAGATTTATCGGAAGGGTCTTGGTGCAGTCCACAAGGTGTATACTTATACGCATGAAGTGATTATTTTTATCTATCTATTTTTATCTATTATCTATTTTTATTCGGCGAAATTCGGTTAAACTAGAAGAATAACCCGAACATTTTTTTTTGAAATTTCTTGTATAAAATTAAAAAAAATGAATTCGAACCAAAAACAAATATTTTTCCTCTATATCTTGTTTGTTGTCGCTGTAATAATTTTTCCTCTATATCTTATTTTGCTGTCGCTGTAATTTACAAACCGCTACAAACACTTGTGTGATTTTGATATCATTTGATTCATCGTGGTATTTAGATTATGTATATATTTTTAAATTAATTTTTTGGATGATAAGTGTAATTAATATAATGAAAATATTAACGTAATCTCCTATATTTTTATTATTTTTTTCATATATCGCGAAGATGTGCAACTTTTTCGCGATGATTATTATATATTCATATTCTTATCTTACCACGAAAGATATATATAAACGTTTTTGGTCAATTTAATAAAACGTGTAATTTTAAGATTTTTTCCTTACGCTCAAATTAAAACCTCTATAACTTTTGCGCGCATCAACCAAATATTTGATCGCGAACGGTTTCGGAGTCAGAACACTTTTCTCTATATGTGTACCAAAAATCATTGATGTACCACGAAAACAAGAAAGCCGATTTTTTGAAAATGGAATATCAAAAAATTGGCAAATTGGTAATATATATATAGACACTTCCGCAAAAAGGTAAACCAAAGTCGAAGAATTTGTTTCTTTAATTGTGCTTAAATACGTAAAGTAAAGGCGAAAAATACAAAGAAAGACCACATTTGTCAATTTTTCTTCTTGTTCTTAGCATAAATGTTAATTTAATGACTAAAAATGCAGACACTGCAGAAATAAAAACTGCAAAATCAACAATGTCGCGTGAGTTACGTCGCGTTAGTGACCCAGAAAAATCCTTCGCAAATAAAGGATATGCCATATTTTGAAATTTTGAAAGTCCAATAATAATGCTTGATATCTCTTATTCATGTAAAGAATATTAAAAGTTTAAAATATTCACACAATTCGCAGAGTTTTCCCATTATTAGTAGTGATGTCTAAAGTCATGTATATTTGAAGTCGCGTGAGTGACCACTCTTTTGTTGCTTTTATCTCAAAAGTTAAAAACTAGAGGCTCTCAATTTTTTTTACCACTGATAGTACTCCTAAAGTTCTACAAAAAAGTTTTAAGGAGAATTGTAAAAAATGTAATTGTTTTCGATTTATTTAAGATTTAAAATTTGATTTTGCCTCTGAAAGTCGTGTAAGTGACTGCGGAAGTGCCTATAAATAAGGTTAATTATCGAACCTTATGTTCTAGTTTTTTTTCGTACCTTCCGCAGATGAAATGATTACAACAGAGTCTTAGAACCAAACCCAAACACGGAAGGAAAGTAGTAAAGTCGGGTGGGACCGACTATATGATACCCTTCACCGATTTTCACGAAATTAAACACACATCGTTCTAGGCTTAACTCAGTACGCTATGCCAAATTTCGTGCAAATCGAAGGATATATAGGGACTTTGGTGCACTATTTACCTAAAATCGGACGAAAATATATATGGGAACTATATCTAAATCTGAACTGATTTTCACGAAATTTAACACACATCGTTCTAGGCTTAATTCAGTATGTTATGCCAAATTTAGTGCAATAGGAAGGATATGTAGGGACTTTGGTGCACCATTTACATGAAATCGGACGAAAATATATATGGGAGCTATATCTAAATCTGAACCGAAATTTTACAAACATCTTTCTAGTCTTAATTCAGTACGCTATGCCAAATTTCGTGCAAATCGAAGGATATGTGGGGACTTTGGTGCACTATTTACCTAAAATCGGACGAATGTATATATAGGAGCCATGTTTAAATCTGAAACGATTTTTCCCAATTTCAATAAGGTTCGTCCTTGGGCCAAATAAGTGAACTGTGCCAAATTTCATCCAAATCGGATCACAAATGCGACCCGTACTTTGTGAACAAAAATACATGGACGGACGGACATGCATAAATCGACTTAAAAAGTGATTCTATGGATATTCTCAAAAGGAACCATATGCCTATCTCGTTTCCTTTTGCCTGTTATAAACATATGCACAAAGACATAATACCCTGTACCACAGTGTGGTGAAGGGCATAAAAGGGAGTTATATGGGGACGACCCCAAAAAGGGGCGAATATTAAAATTTTTTTGGTAGAGAGATTTTCTACCATATGCGACTACAAAATACCAAATTTTAGCAAATTCGGTTGAAAAACGTGCTCAAAAACCCAAAAATACCGAAAATTGGGGGTACCCATATATGGGGGCTATCCTAAAAAATTGGCCTATATTTACAATTTTTTGTGGAGAGATTTGGTACCTATTAGGAACTCAAAATACTAAATTACAGCCAATTCGGTGGAAAAATACGATCAAAACCCCCAAAATACTGAAAATTAGTAGGTACCGTTATATGGGGGCTACCAGAAAAAGTGGACCTATATTTATAATTTTTTTGTGGAGACATTTAGTACCCAATAAGAACCCAATGTACCAAATTTCAGCGTATTCCGTTGAAAACGCGCGCAAGAACCCCAAAGTAGAGAAAACTGGGGGGAGCTATGCCTAAATGTGGACCGATATATCCCATCTTAGAACATGACCTGCCTGTAGACAAAAGACAAACATATGCAAAATTTGAGCACTCTATCTCAATTCCCTCAATAGACGGACGGACTGTCCAGTTTATTGGGCAAGGCAGAGAAACTATAGTTTCGGATCTCACCACTGATCCTTTTAAGTTCCTGTTTGTGGATTCTAAATCGATTCTAGGATGTCTAAAATGAAATTAATCAAAAAAAAAAAAAAAAAAAGAAACAACAATTTACAATTTCAAGCAAAAATTTTAAACGATTTTATTAAAATCACGTTAAGGTGAGATTGGCATATGCTTCCCTTTCGACACTATACCTTATTAGCAGCACTAAACAGATTCGATGGCTAAGTCTTAGAACATTTGTTCCTTCACACGCATCTTTGTAGTTGTTGTCTCTGTATTCATTGCTGCTAGCACGTGCATTTCCAAATGGTGTTTATATTTACAAATGTGTACAGTCACTTGGTCTCACTTACCGAAAGTGCAGTCACTTACTTGTTGGCCATCCACTTGATATGTCATCTAAGGAAAGAGTTTACAACTATTTGAGCTCATTATAGGTTTATTAGCAAAAAATGTACAAAACAACTAACAAGGTTACAGCCAACCAACAACAGCAACACTAACAACAGTCACGAGCAAGTCGACAGGATGGGATGCAAGTACTTAACTCCAGGTCTTCATACTCGCTTGGGCATTCTTCTTTGGCATAGCATGTGCTGAGGAATGTGGGAATGTGTGTGTGTCTGACTTTTGTCCGGATTTGCATGGTCGTGTATGTGTGTGTGTATGTATGTTTGTGTCTATGTTGAGCAGAGAATGTGGGCTGAGGCCGCCGGTATCAAATATCAAATAAAATGGATGACCAAACAAAACCGATTATTATGCAAACATCAAAGTGACAACTTATTTGTTGTGCTGTTACGAGCAATTGCAAAGCGAAGCAATTGCAACGTGTGTGGTTGTCTGTCTGTGGTAGATGAACTGTGATAGGTGGGGTTGCAATGGCAGGCAGGCAGCCAGCCGTATAGAATATTTTACAACTACCACTTCATAACTCCCGGCAACATCGCCATCGATACAGTGTGTGTATATTGTTTGTGCGTGCGTATTGTTTGGCCAATTGCGTACATACGTACACACATTGTTTGGCTTGTTTCTTCTTAACCGATCATTCCAATTAACTGTCGTAAACAATTAATATTTCTACTTTCGTCCACATACACATACCAAGCATGAAATAAGAAGTAGTGCGACCGTGACAAATGAACCTAAACAATAGTTTTGTCACTTTGTGTGACCGTTCAGCCTGAACTGTTGGTTGGCTGGTTGAATGTCAACCTTTCCTTACAGCGGGGCATTTGTTAACGGCACTGGGCAGTTGATTTTGTTGCAAAAGCAAACAGTCAAGGGGATCAATTACCGGTCAGACACATTAATCCTTCCTTATATTTGTTTAATCCACCTCAAAAGTAAATGTCCTATAGGCGTATTGTTTACATGGGCCAAACATGTTGTCAACACCACGGAATCATGGAGGAGCGGGTACAGTTCTTCTACTCAACTGCATTCTGTCTGTCATTGCCAAGTCAATTTTCACACATGCCTTTGGAACGTTTGCTGTTCCGCTAAAGGTTTACACTGCTAATCGTTCAAAATATTTACATTGATAATCATTGAAAAGTAGTTAATAAAATGAAGAAGAAGAAGCTTTTTATTTTTTTTTACAAAACCCATACGAAGTTATCGGCAAAAAGGTCTTTGAAAATTTGAGATTGCCGCGAGGAATTGTATAACACAGACATTCTGAACGGAATGAATATAATTCAAAGGCTAGACACTGCATTTTTCTATTTGTAATTAAAATCGGTTGTCTAGTATAGAAAATGACAAGTGTACATATATACGGAATATAAGAACTTCGAGAATGTTCTCAATGATTAATGATTGAGAAATCAATTGAGATGAATTGTGTCCACAAGGCGTATAAACATTTTTTATCACCTTCCGTAATGAATATTGTATTTAAATATTCAATTAATAATCACAGTAGCGGTGTGGTATCCCGAGACAATATTGTTCAAAAATTTGTCTATGATGTTTCTAATATTTTTTTAAACCGTCCACAATAGCGTGAACAACATGGTGGCCAAAACTAAAGCAATTGAAATTGCAAAGATAAAAAACCTATAACATTTTCAAAAATAAACATATCGTGATGTTTTTTCTGTTTTATTTGGTACTTTATTCACCATAAAAAAAAACTAAAGCATAAATGCAAAGTTCATTTTGAAATACGTATTTCTATTCCTAGAGATAACTTTTAAAAGGATTTTATTACAATAAGACGAGAATATTTTAAATTTTGCCAAAATAATATAAAAATTCCTGGAAACAAATATAGTACACCAATAAAAGAAGATAAATTACAAGTGATTGTGAACAAAATGTATCAAGGTTTTATTATTTCGGAAAAATTTTCAATAAATAAATCCGCGATTTATCGAATTATAAGTTGGATTTTATGCAACTATTTCAATAGGAACAGTTCATCATGAAGAGGGCCGCGAAAAACATCACTTCGTACTAATCAACAAATTGGCATAGTAAGAAAAAATGAGCATTTAAGAGTTCAACGTAATTATCGTTAAATATAACGGATTATCGTTAAATATAAACTCTAGAAGATAATGTGGACGAGCTATGATAGCAGGTCTACATGCCCGGAAACTATCAAGAAATCCCTTTTTATTTCAGAAAAAATTGGGAAAACAAATTTTGCTTTCGCAAATGCTCGTATTATTTGGAATCCGATAAGTATTTGGTCTGTTCCAGTACTTTTTTAATAGTAAATCTAGTAAAAGGGAAACATTTCAAAATTGCTCTCAGAGTACAAAATAATTTGATAAGTTCGGGAACTCAAATCTAGTAAATATGCCAAAATTAGATGGAAATACGTCAAAATCAACATAAAAGGCAATCAGATGTAGGCATTCCTTAATATTAAAAGCACAGACACGAAAAAAGTCATCAAATTAAAGGCTCAAGCCACATCATTATAAGGGTACTGCGAAGCATAAAGATGAGTCATTAATTATTTACGAGATTAAGTAATGGATCGGATTATTTATACAACGCTATGGTTCCCTTCGCTGTGGAAAAATGTACCGCTTGTTTGGGTATTTCAGCTTGCCAATAACCTCAAACATAAAAATCTAAAATCAAATCAAGAATCAAATTGAGCGACGTATAGATTCAATGCCTCGTAGATGTGATGCCTTAATCAAAAAGAACAAGTGAAAAAGCCTTAAGTTCGGTCGGGCCGAACTTTGGATACCATCCATCATATGTATACTGACAGATACTTGAAATGAAAATATAGGGAACATACCAAAAAGTGGATCTATACCGACATTTCTACAAACCAAATTGTTAATGGATATTTATACCCTCAGCCTTATGGCTAATGTATACACTTTGATACGGTGAAAATGTGCCTCGTCGAAATATTGGTTCTAGACCTCACGTTTCTTTCGAGCAAAACCGTTTTAGAAAATTTGGACTTCATCCAAAATTTGCACATCTTATTATTTCTTCCAAACTTAGTTCAAGTTCCAAGATCGGGAATATCGGTACTTCCTTCTGGTACCTCCACACAAAATGGTCAAAATTAATTTTATAATATCACTAGCTGAACCCGTGGCGCTTCGCTGCCCCTGCTAAAGTTATCAAGCATATACCAATGATCAATTAATAAGCAACCTACATGAAGCTGCAATATATACTAATTTTAAATTTAAAATTAGGACAACTCTGGACTTTTATATGCTCGCATTAACACTACATATTGGTAATTTATGTTTATTTGAAACTTAAACACACCGTTAATAATTTTTATCAATTTTACACAATTTTTATGTACATGAAAACGAAGAAAATGCGGTTAGCGGAATTACTGAACTGGTTGTTATTGTCAGTACAGATAATGATACTTAATAGTTAAAATTACTATTTTGCACATCTTATTATCGATCGCATCTATCTGTTACTTCCCCACAAAATGGTATTTATTATAATCCATATATTTTTTGTAATCCAAGTAACATTTTTTATATACATAAATATATTTTCACAAACTGACAAAAATAGAAAACTAAAATGTCAATAATTTATTTAAATTTTATTTTTATTTCCACATTTCAAATTATATCGTAATTGTTCCAAAATTTATTCTCATCGGATTAAGCGTATTTACTTCCATGTTATTCAACTGAATGTAACTAAATGTAGTCGCTACATGTAACCAACCTATCTTAGAAAATGAACATACATATGTACATTATTTCAGATATACATATGTACATACAGTGAGTGTAAAAAGTATTTTGCCTCAATAAAAATTTGAAAAAATTCCAATATATACGCCTGAAGCCAGCAAACTAAAGATGTAAAATGACTCATGTATGATGGAGTACATTTGTGGACATATTTAGATCGTATTTCTGCAAGAATCACAGCGAAAGACCTATTGGTCTCGAAGATATCGGCCGAAATATATAATAACCCACAAATGTTTATCACAAAAAAGTATTTTGCTTTTTATTATTAATTTAGAAAAAATTGTTACATTGAACACGTTTGGTCTTTTTATAGTTACAATTGCGGTTAACCACTTACTATAAGCGATTTGACCACGATTCCATTACAGCACGGCATTTTTTCGTGGGTATTTTCTCACATTTACATTCAATACATTCTCCATCAGTATTTCATTTAATATTTGGTATTTTCTCGTCCTAATCTTAAGATTAGAGTATTAAACATAGTCATTGCGGCTTCAAAACATCCCAAATATGTTTAGAATAATAAAGAAGAGGTTTTGCAAAATATAACGCGAGGACAGAATCTAAAAACTATAAAAACCAAAATCCGACAAACAAATTATTTAAAAAAAATTCGCGAAACCCAATTTTTCTGACTTCGAAATTTGTATGGTATGGTATTTGTATGATATAAATATTTCCACAAGCTGCATAGAATATGGATTACGAAAATTAAAAATTACGTTTAAGATGGCCTCTATTGAAATAGAACGAAAGAATGACTTCAGAACATTAGGCTTGAGACAAAAATATGCTCAAGACATTACAAAATGGATACCCCAACAAGGCAAAAATTAATATTCATTGATGAGTGTGGATTTAATCTTCACATACGAAGAACCCAAGCCCGTTCAAGACAAGGAACAAGAGCACACATTGTGTTGCCTACGGTCAGAGGTCGTCATGTCACTATAATTGCAGCAATAAACAACGCGGAAGTTGTACATCACACAATCGTTTCTAATTCCAGTGTCAATGCAGACAGATTTAAATTATTTATAGAATTTTTTTTTTTTTTTTGAGAAAATCAATCCAGAGTTGGAAAATAACGCTCAAATGCACAAGCGACATGACATAAAAAAATTTGATCGAATCCAAAAGATGCAACCTTAAATTCTTACCGCCTTATTCTCCAATGCTAAATCCAATCGAAAATGCATTTTCAAAAATAAAATTATGTGCAAGAGCTGAGCTGTTTGACGTTTCAATGGATCATAACATTGTTGATGTAATCGAGCGAAGTATTCAAAAGCTTACTCGGCAAGATTGTTCTAACTACGTTATGGACATGGTTTTGAAAATCCCACAAGCTGCAAGTCGGGAACCCCTTCATTAAGATAAGCAGTTACCTTATCATCAACAATTTATTAAGTCAAATATGTATTTCGCATTTAGGACCGGGTATTCAATTCTTGTTCTTAAATATTTATTTATTAAAATGTCAAGAAATACCCCAGTTTGTATTACTCTTTATTTAGTTTTATGTAGTAAAGATATTAAATGAAATCACACCGAATTAAAGAATATTTATGTTAATTACATAGCCCTACAACTATAGTTGTTAATATTCTTTGATTTAATTTTCAAATATTGGTTTAAAATTACTGCAAATATATTTCCTTAGATAAAAATAAAGGTTTCATTTAATTTGGAAAAAGTTTCATTCTATTTGTAAAAGGTTTCATTTCAATTGGAAAAGTTTTCATTCTATTTGTAAAAGGTTTCATTCAATTGGAATAGGTTTCATTTAATTTGGAAAAGGTTTCATTTAATTTGGAAAAGGGTTCATTTAATTTGTAAAAGGTTTCATTTAATATGGAAATGCTATATATAGATGCGAACGGACTAATCTACTTGAACCAAACTTTGTATAACCTTATATTTTTAACAAGCCTAGATGTTGTTGTCCACTCCTTCTCCGCAAACTATAGGTGAGGGTATATATGTACCTGTCGGCAACGCTGACTGACACTTTTTTACTTGATGGTAGGGTGGAACATCCCCAAAATACTGCAATTTAGAGAACACTGTTATATGAGGCCACAACCAACGTACTCTTGTTTTAATTCGGGAGGTTGGGTGGAAGCTGTCGTTTCAATATGAAAATTGGTATTGCAGAAAACAATTTGTGTGAGTACGTTCCTAGAGGCTATATCTTAAGAGGGACCAATGTTGATTAAATCGTGTAGGAATTACCAAACATTTGTAGTTATCATTATATGTGTTGCTACTGATGACTAATATAACTCTATTTCGAAACTAACATTTTTGCATCAGAATATCGAAAATTATATGGGGGCTAGGCCTAAATGCGGGTTATATTTCATATATAGTTCATTATCGAACCTTACGTTCTAATTTTTTATCTCGATATCCTCCGCAGGTGAAATGATTACAACAGAATGTTAGAACCAAACCCAAAACGCGGAACAAATCAGACTATTTTAATATAAAAAGGGGACTACCCCAAAAAGTGGGCTAATATTAAAAATTGTTTGTAGGGAGATTTGTTACCAGATACGATTACAAAATACCAAATTACAGCGAACCCCAAAATACCGAAAATATATCGGTGCCTAAACGTGCACCGATGTATCCCATCTTCGAACTTGACCTGCATGCAGGCAAAAGACAACCCTATGCAAAATTTCAGCACCCTATCCCAGTTCCTTCAGAAGATAGCGTGATTACAACAGACGAACAAATATACATATTTTATAGAGTCGGAAATGAATATTTCGATGAGTTACAAACCGAATGGCAAAATTAACATACCCGCCATACTATAGTGGAGGGTATGCCATCAGTGTATAAAGGTCTTGGACGATTGCAGTTATTTTAAATGTCACGTTTTCCTGTCGGGATGTTTAAATAAGTTTAGAGATCGTTCTAACAAACCCACTTCGATTAAGCTAAGACGTCGATGTTAAAGAATGTTCTTTCAAATTTTAATCAACACTCCCATTTAAATTTGAATTTGCCATAGCCCATTTTGCGACTACATCGAACATTTTTGTGAATAATGTTTCCTAGTGTTTACAATTATGACGGACTGCTATGGAATTCCGTATCACATAAATGCACAAATAGATTACTCCATTCAAAAAATTCGTAAAAAGTCATACACAGTAACATAGTGGCGGACATCCTAACATTGCATCCTCTGTTGCTAAATAGAACACCAATAGCTATTTGCACCACTCAATAGTATTTGATATTATTCTTGGTCTGGCAATACCAGCGGTGAATGTCTACGGTAATAATAATGGATTCCACATGAGCTAGTTCCATTACTATATGTTTATTTTGATTGGCAACACAATTCGAAACTAGTACGAATTGTTTTATACAGATGTCGCCTTATAATAATATAGATTAGATTAATGAGTTGGATCACATTTAGACATTTGACCGTGGCATATATAATATTGACCGAAGACACAACCGTAAATACGGGTCTGTTTGCATTTTCAACCAATAACTTCAAAGGTTTACAATAGATGGCTCTGAATTCGTATTAATATAATTTTTGGTTTTCACCACAAAATGAATTTGTTTTGGGTAAAAGCATACGAAGCATAAAATGCTCCGAAAGTATTTTTGTTTATTGATAAATTGTGTTTCTGAATATGTGTAAACTTTTGTAATATTGGATTTTCGTGAAATTAATTTTTAAAAAATGGTATTTAGTTAGATCATATTATGCGTACTGATACAGTTTGTATCAGCATAATTCATACTTTTGAACATATGTTGATTGTTTAAGGTTACGTTGTTTCACCTCTATTCTAGAAATGCTTTACAAATATCGGTTTTATATTAGGATGACTTCATTCAATTTAATATTTTAATTCTATCGGAGGGCTTCTGACCTCCATTAACAACTGGCATAGACAAATTCAACTTTATCTTCACAATGAAACAATGACACGCTTTTATGCTGTTCTACATGACATTGACATCGGAAATAATATGACATTACATAGCTACCATAAATTCAATTACAATCTTTCCTACCTCTCGTAGCTTTGAAGATAATTGACAGTTTTATTTCCGATTGGCGGCAGCACATTCGATTTTCAATAAATAATTCAGCGGCTTGACATTCACATCAAAACATTCAATCTATGCAAAAAGGCATCAATATGTATGACTCACAGACCCACATACATTGAAGTATGTGGGTTCCTGTTTTGTGCGAGCATTCATAAGATGAAATGAGTTTACAAGTTTGCTTGGATAGTGTTGTTATTAAATGTTTGAAAGAGGTATAGAAAATTTAGGAAATAATAGTCCATCTTTAGAAAAGATATATTTATATTGTACCGTCGGAGTCTACATGTCAGAGTCAAAAATTTTTGCTGTCCATCAATTCGTGAGTTATCCCGTCCAAAAAAGTTCGTTGTGGCCTAAAACCGATATTTCGGTATAAAATATAAATTTTGTTCCTACTTTTGTAAATATTCGGATATAAACATTTTCATTATCCATTAAAAATTTGTCATTCTGTTTGCAACAAATGGAAATATTAGCTGGCGACGGAATTTAGGATGTCTGTTGAAATCACGATGGAGATCGTAATGTTTATGATAGAACTTTGAACATTTGCACATACATTACTAGTACTCCTAGAATGAGATATATCGGCCAAATTTTTGTATAGCCCCCTCCAAATATTTAGTATTTTGAAGTTGTAAGGCATCCTTTCCACCTAAGTGGTCGTAATTCATGGCCGGTAAAAATATTCCCATAAACTTTTCGATATAAGTTCATATAAAGGTCACGCCCCATTAATAATTTCGTCTCTCAGATTCTTGGAGGACGGAAAACATCTTCCCAGAAGTTTTCAATATAGTTCCATATTTTCATATAACAAAGGTACAGCATAATTTTGTGTGTGTGTTAAAGTTCCTAGCCCTGCTTAACAACATTAGTGTTTGTAATTTTCCCAGAGCTAAACAACCTTCTAGCTGATTTGTATACCCTTCACCACACTGTGGTACAGGGTATGTCTTTGTGCATATGTTTGTAACAGGCAAAAGGAAACGAGATAGACACATGATTCCTTTTGAGAATATTCATAGAATCACTTTCTGAGTCGATTTACGCATGTCCGTCCGTCCATGTATTTTTTTTTATTTCTAGATTAATTCGTCCGACTTAATGTAAATGGTGCATTAGAGTCCCATATATCTTTCGATTTTCAGGAAAATTGGCACAGCGTAATGAATTAGGCCTAGAATGATGTGTGTTAAGTTTCCTGAAAATCGGTTCAGATTTAGATATAGCTCCCATATATATTTTCGTCCTATTAAATGTAAATGATGCACCAAAGTCCCTATATAACTTTCGATTTGCACGAAATTTGGCACTGCGTAATAAATTAGGTCTATAATGATGTGTGTTAAGTTTCCTGAAATCGGTTAAGATTTAGATATAGCTTCTATATCTGACCAAATGAAAAATTTAGTATCGGTTGCAGAATGACATGTTTAAGTCGGCCCCATCCGATTTTACTACTTTCCTTACTGATTTACAATGACATAGTCCTCATAAAAGTCCAACCGACGTTTCTACTAGTTTTTAAATTATATTCTATCAGCGCACTATGGACCAGAGATCTCATTTTCGGCTATAATTAGAGCAGTTGATCATTTTTGGTAAGAATATGTGCTACACAATGCGAACTTAAAATACCAAATTACAGCCAATTTGGTTGAAGATGGGGCTATTATCTTTCAATTTTATCAATCAATTCAAATATAAATTATATTCTCAAAAATATCAAATTTTGACTTTGACCTTATGTCATTTGTAAACCGCGGCCCACAATGTTTTACTAGTATACATCTCAAAGCCCCCAAATTTCAAATATATAACGTTTTATCTGCTCTATCTGAAATGGACTTCTTGCAAAAAAAAAAAAAAACAAATAAAAAAATGGATTCCTGACCATTGAGTTTTTTAATATAAAAGTAGGTCGGGTCCTAATTGAAAAAAATATAATTTTAAGATATTGAAATTTTCGCATGTTTCATACCATGAGTTCGATTTTAAAATTGAAGAAAAAGTGACAGCACATATGTAATAAACAAATCGTGTGGAATGTCCATTACTTACACAAAACTCTATTTCATTTAAAATTATATAACACTTCAAAGCACCGTGGGCTGATATTACAAAAACACAAAAAATTGCAATCAAATTCATTGTTATTAAACATGATTTGACACAAATATTGAATATTTTGTGTCAGTATGATGAGAGCAAAAGTGGTTGTGTAGGCTTGGTGTTCGTTCACAGAAGACTACATAATTTTTGAAATTACAGTACCGCAAATGTTGACAGCATCCACTATATACAAAAAAAAAAACCATCATTACCCATTGATCATTTGAAATCCATTAAGCTGGCGACAGTAGTTTTATTTTTATTGCTGCCTTCATTTTAAATTGAAATCTTCTACAAAGTTCCGGTGGTCATTTAACCCTTTGTATGAGAACTCACTTTTCAATTCAACATAATCTGCATTGGACTATTTCTTATTTTTAGAACAGTGGACGTGCCGTATTTGCGCAAATTACTCCAGGAATTATGGCTGCAGCACACCAGCAATCGCATTTCATTGCATGGGCATGTTAACATGGATAAAAGGGGTAGCATTCCAGTGAAAGTGTTTTATTGTGGTCGTTCGTCTTATGCCCTCGTCCGTCCACCCGTTTGTCCGTCTGTCCGTTCAACCATCCGTTTGTTTTGTATTTTCTCATTTTAATTAGTGCCTTCATTGATTATTTGTAAAATGTTGGGTTTTTCTGGTCCATTTTCAATTATGATTTATGAGTTTGTCGGGATGCTGTTGTTGAATTGAAAAGAGGAAAACATCCGCCACATTCACAGCGTGATGAATGTTTGTGAGCGAGTGAGTGGTGTTGTGCTTTTATGACAGGCGCTTGTTTTAGTACTGCACCAAAGGGCAGAAGGAGGAGTTGCACTTAATGTTTTTATTTAAATGGCTTTATGACAGTTTGAATGACAGTTACAACTGGAACTGACTACCTGATTGATAAAGCCGTTATGTTTATCTATCCTCCTCCTACATGCCACAACACACTTTTGTGTGACTGTGCTATTTATTTATCCACATTACGGCTTAGGTGTATACAATTTGTAATTAGGTTTCCTCTGCCGAATGGGTTCCTTTGTTTCCATATCAGAAAATATCTGGAACAATTGAGGTTTGAACAGCCGTAAAATTAGTACACTTCACTTGTATATGACTTCGTAAACACACAAATCGGTTAATTAGGGTAGGCCATAATAAAAACATTGAACATAAAATCAGGTAGAACATCGAACAAAATGAAAATGTGTTTTTAATGTTTCGAACAGTGATCGATAGAGTTATGCATTAGTTTACATCTAAAAATCTGCATGTTGCAATTAAAATTGGTTAGAGTAACTTCGGGTAATGTGGACCATGCGTCAAATGTGGACTACCCCCCATATCTAAGAAAATGCTTGAAATATGTCAATGCCGCCTTGATAAATATTTTCCTTATAAGTGAAAACAAACATCCAAATTGGTTTTTAATAAATAATTGCAATGTTGAAAATGTAGTAGTAGAAAATGTAACTCTGATTGTAAAAGTGTGATTTGAACATTTTTTGGCACAATAGTCGAACGTTTTTGCAAAATAGTCGAACACTTTGTTTATCTCGAATATAAATAAGTTATGTGGTTTTTCTTGTTTTCTTTAACAAAAATATACGTTTAGCTTCAATTACAATCGGCGATTTTTAATTTTTATTCAGTTTTGAAGCCGATAATTATTTCTAAATAAAAATATTCAATGTCGGGTAATGTGGACCACTATAAAAAAGTGGGACCTTTTCTTGAGGACGAGTTCGAAACGTGGGTGAATTTAATATGCGATGAGGTATTCTATCCTCTGAAAACTCGATATGCGAGTTTTCTTTAACAAAAATATACGTTTAGCTTCAATTACAATCGGCGATTTTTAATTTTTATTCAGTTTTGAAGCCGATAATTATTTGTAAATAAAAATATTCAATGTCGGGTAATGTGGACCACTATAAAAAAGTGGGACCTTTTCTTGAGGACGAGTTCGAAACGTGGGTGAATTTAATATGCGATGAGGTATTCTATCGTCTGAAAACTCGATATGCGAAATTACAGGTGCTTCGGTTGGATAATGAAGCAAGGACCTTCAAAATACCGCAAATGGGACGATACCTTTAAATGGGGGCTATTCCAAAACATGAACCCATATATTTTTGAATTCATTGTTACCCAAGAGTGTAATAAATTGAAATTTATTACAACCAAACCACAACCTACCTTTAACTTACTGATCCTCATTACCCACACATACTGGTCCACATTAACCGCCAAGTTAATTTTATTCGCAGTTTAGAGTTTTTTGAAATATAATGCAATAACATTTTTATAGACAAATATATATATAATTTTTGACCTGGAATATATTTAGCCAACAAATCTACTATGTTGTGAAAACAATTTGTTTTCAGTTTTTACCGCTGGTACGCCCACAATATCAAAAAAAGAAAATGGTGGTCCACATTACCGGAAGTTACTCTACGAAGTGGTAACGTACATATTATCAATACGTTTATGAGGTTATGGTATAATCACTAAATCGATTTATGAATACACATAAAGAAAGTAACAGAAAAAGTAACGAATTTAAAATATACATTAAATCTTAATAGAAATTACACTATACCCCAAGCTTTATTGTGTGTTACAGCAATTTCAATGTATCATATTAATTTAGCAAATAAGTTTTATAAACATTTTATAGGGTATAGAAATACGAATAACAACTTTAATATGTATTTATTGATTTACACCTTGCTGTCAGTCAATTGGATGGATATTCTATAATAATAACAAATTACTACAGAATATATTAGAAATACCATAAAATGCTGTTTATAGAATGTGGTTTTTAATTATATCGGGTGAAATATTTTATATGAAAAATGTTTAATAATTCAAATAAGGGTATATTATAAAATGAGCCGTTTATTTTGAAAATGGCTTAAGTCCACTTTTTCTTATATTGAGAGATTTTAAGCTTTGGGTTTGATTTGTTTCAAACATATTATTAAGTGGTGTTAATTTTTTTGTGGCTTGCTAAAATATAGAACATAATATGTTTTGTAAAATTTTCTAGAAAACCAAGATTTGTATCAGAACCTAAAATGGACTTAAATCACAACTCAAATAGCGATATATGTTTATTTGTAACAATGGTATTGACATGCGCTGAGTATTCTTATATATTTCCATTAAATCGCATAATGCACATGCTATTGTGGGAGTTCCCATTATTTTATATTCTTACATTACTTTTGAACATACAGTTTGCGACATTATGGGCTGGAACAAGGCACATATATTAGGTAGTCGCATCGATGAATTACTACAACAATGCAATTTTTTGGTAACATTATATGTCAAAATTTGTAAACAAGGCACAAGGTTTATTCATAAGGTTAATAGCCAGGCGAATTCATGCCTTAGTCTTCTCTTGCTGTCAACATTTTTGGTTCGAAAAAATATATTTTGTTTATATATTCTTCAAATAATAAATTTGACAGTCGATGAAGACTTCGAATTCGTCTCTCTGTTAACCTTATGAATAAACCTTGACAAGGCAAATAAATAAGGCAATTTTGATTTAACCAATCAGAACAAAATGTTTTTATACCCTACACATCTATGTGTTTCCTCAAGAGTTTGTAGCTGCACGATATATTGATCCTAGACTCAAATTCTTGTATATCGTTTATCATCTCTCAACTAGCAGAATCGTCCTAGTCATGTGTGTTCGTCTGTCCATTATAATTTGTAATCTGATTATCACGAACCAAGTCAAATGGTGCTTGAAAAAATTATCTTTATCATTAGTACAATTTTGAATAAAGGATTCAGTAGGTGTCGGCATCTTTCAATAATTTCCATTGATGAATTCTGGAAATTGTGCATGTACTGGCCTAGGTCGACTTCTATTGGTTTCGGTAGCATCGGTAGTTTATATTTAGAGGTCACAATTATGACCCAAACGCAGGAATTTACACGTAGACGGGGATTTGGCTATCGAATAAATATGGCTGTTTTTATGATAATCGTTCAATATTAGCACGTCAAACAGACCAACATTTTATTTGAAAAATCGCTAAATTTGAATTGTATGACGTACATATTTACTACAGAATGATATAGACTGGAGAAGTTAATGGTATATCCAAGAGGACTGCAATTATATGTATGTATTTATAATTACATATTTACAGACCCTATATATCTTGATTTATCTAATATTAATATTATCGCACTTTCCAATATCGCCGATCGCTACGAGACCGCATGAAGTTCAAAGATGTCACAAATGATAATAAATCAAAATCCTTATTTTCCCTCTATTTCTTGTAAAAGACCATATTTATAGTTCATATACCACCAAATTGTATATGATTAATAGATAAACTTGCATAAATTGAAAATGTAAGTCCAATGGTAATTGTGTAGGGTATTATTTTACACGTCCGACTATACTGCTCGGTTCACTCGTTATAAAATTAGATGTATGAAGGTGGTGACGAAGTTCCATATTTTACAATGCTTTACTCCCTCCACCATAATGTGGAGTGTATATTCCATTTGTCACAGCGTTTTCCGTTCAGCCTTATGTTATGTAACTTGGGCTGTAACATGACATTTTGGGCTCTTGGAGGGTTAAAAACACATTTCAAGAAAATCTTCCCAGTTTTTATGTAGCCCTTATATAAAAATTCCAGTCCATTTTTAGATATTTTAATGGTTTTCTCGAAGAAAACTTGAAAAAAATCACGAAACTTCAATTTTATTTACAAAAATTACAATTTGTTTTGACATTCAATGTTACAATCAACTGGGGCGATGTGAGTACCTAATACATCTACGTTGGGCTGGAGAGTTTATTAGACAAATGCAATAAACTGATGTATTGACTAAATATTTAATTTATACAATAAAACCAGCAGAGAAAGGAAGAGTAATAATAATATTCCACATTGAATAAAACTTAACACATTGTCCTATACATAAAGACACAATAGACATAATTGCATGTTGAACGGAATGAACTGTCGTTATTGGTGCACCTTCATGTAAATGGTGTTTGGACGATAATATATATTTTTATGTAGAAATTATCGTTAATAGGTCTAAAGACTTTGGCGGATTCAAAATTACAACAATACAGTGATACAAGATGCAGTGGACAGATAGACTGAGAAACACACATAGCGAAATCGACTTAGCTATTCAATATATGATGATCGATGCTTGGTTTTCTTTGCAAAATTAATTTTTAACAAGATAAAAAATTATAGTTCGGCCGAGCCGAACTATTTATATCCTTCACCATGAGGTGGGTCTATAATCGTACGGTAACTTTATATATATCATGGGCTGTGCCATGGTAGTAAGATTTGACACGCAATAAGAAGGAAATTACATCCAATACAGTTGAAAAATGGACCCATAATCCACAAAATATCGAATAAATCAGAAAATTGTTTTTGTTATTTCTCAAAACGTAAATGTTCATATAAATAAAACCATAAAGCGATTGCAATTAATAATTTAATTAAAAGGGTTGGAGTATATCCTTTCCAATTAAATTAATAATTGCAATTAGTTTGTGGTTTTATTTATATTAAAATGGTTAAAATTGATAGTTACTGATAATTTTAATATATAAAGAACAAAATTGGGAAATCAGTTACACAAAAGAAAGTAACTGTAAAGGTTGGCCCTTTATTGTTTGCAAACATGAAGGGTTTTGAATATAACTTCGAATAACATTTTACAAAACAATCAACATAAACAAATATATATAAATCGCGATATATGTTAACTGTATCACTGATATGACCATTCCACAACTAAATTGTTTGAGTTTGTATAAGAACTTTATCTTGAAAATTTTTTCAATCCATGTTGTCAAATATTTATTACATGTCAACCATAAACACGGACCAACATACTTAAACTTGGAATTTGGCATGTCTTTGTTACTAAATGTAGAGGATTCACAAATCTGTTGTTTTTGGACTATGTGTAGTAGATCAACCCAAATTATATCCATGTTTATTACGTTGTAATCTAAATTTAATCTGTGTTAGCTAAAATTTTAAACCATTTAGGGGGTTAAGTAAGCAACCACAGATTACTCATGGAATTTTGAAGATAATCCTTTAAATCATCATTTGTTTTTCTCTTCTAACCAAAATCATCTAAATATAGCGATAATCCGGTATTAGCAATACAGACGAAGTATTTTTTGTTTAATCCTACCTGGAATTTTGTTATTGCCTTAAATATTTCTTTGTTTAGTTACGCTGATTTGTCTAATCAATGCTCTTTTGGATTTTGCTGTTTATCCACTACTCCCCAAAGCAATTTTGGTTCGAATATACTGTTCTATGATGTAAATAATTATACGTTTACAACAATATTGTAGCGAGATATACATATACAAAATTCTTCTAATTTATCATTATCGTGGCATAAATTTGTTTCCAGATGGAAAATATATTTGTTCCGAAATTGAAATCATTTGAACTTACTTAAAATCGAATCCCGTTTATCTGTATTAAAACTTTCTTAATAATTCCTAATATTTTGCCTTATTTTTATACCCTCATACCATATTTATAAATCCAATATCAGACGAATGGAATTTGAACCAAACTTTGCACAACCTCATATATTTACGAGACCTATATCAAGTCCGAAGTTGGGATCCGTCGGCCCTCCCCTCTGGTACCACCCCAAAAAGGGTCAATATTATATAATCTTGTAAATTTTTATTTTGTTTTTGCAAAATAGTCAGGCTGAATTCCAGTTTGTTGTTTATATAAAAAAACAACTATTTATTAGTGGGGAATGTATGGCATTGTTCGCCGAGGGGTAAGGCAGGGAAGACTATAGTTTCGGATCACACCACTGATCCTCATCAGTTCCCTTAGTTTTTAGTTGGGATGCTTCTATACAAAAAACCTTTCATACCTAAATGTCTCTTGTAACAAAGCGAAGTACTTAGCTGACCAACGAAATAAACTGCATGAGAAACTACAACTATTCATTAGTGGGGAACGTATGGCATTGTTCGCCGAGGGGAAGACTATAGTTTCGGATCACGCCACTGATCCTCATCATTTTTATTTAAATAACCGAATTAATCATGTTAAATCTGAAACATTTTTGATAAAAACATATACCTTATATAAAACGAATAATAAAACCTGTGCGTAACTCAGAATACCTTCTTCGCAAACCATAGGGTAAGGGTATATATCTGACGGCAACGCCGACTGACACTTTTTTACTTGATATTTGTTAATTTTGGGAGAGAATATGCACATAATTGAACGAAATGTCTAAAAATGAGAGAACGCAACGATAATGATTTTATTATACAATTTTACACAACCCTTAATGTTATCAAAAAGTTTTCGTCTTGCGTATCCAGAAGGTGTAACACAATATATGTAACTTGAAGATTTCCTTCACAGACAGAGAAACAGAACAGAAACACACCTTTACTCTTAGATTTCTGTGTATTGAAAACTTATGACGTAAAACTACTAAAAATCGGACGAATCCGCTAAATTAAAAATGTTTCAAAGACGAATTTATTCAAAGTATTGAAAATCAGTTTGAAGAAGTTTTCACGAAATTACATGTTTAATATACCTTTCACTAAAATATGATCCCTTAGTGGTGACTGTCAAAATATTCAATTGCAGCTTGTTATTCACTTCATTCTGACATTAGTGAGTCTGAGCTGATATAAAGTCGAAAGATTTTTGGAAAATGTGTTTTCATATTTAAGACTGTACATACGTATGTCAATAGCTAACAGAGAAGATATTTACATAACCAGCTGTAACAAATATCTCAATGCAAGCATACCTTACCAATTCCCTAGGAATGCAGACTGAATTATTGTATCTATGTATGTATGTCTATCTTCCCTCATATTAATTGGAACAATTTGATTATGTTCCTCAAATGGTATTATTCGTTGTTCGTTATTACTTAATTAGAGAACACTTGAATTGACATGGTTCCAATTCTAAACTCCGTGGTTTCGTTCACTCTGTCAGTCTGAAGTACTCTGTGAAAACGATTCTAATGGAGCATATCACAACACACGAAAGGGCACGGCAATAGATGATCATATTTCGTAAATGCTTGACAGTCAATATACACAACAACATCCACGCATTGGGGCCTGCAACAAAATATTACTAATTTACTTACAGCCGAGTACATGAATGCGACAAAGAGAACAGCAACAACAACGAGAAATATTACAGAAGTCAAGAATGGGTTCATCAACTTGAACTTGATCGTTTAGTTCTGATTGTATGGGCTTGATTGCTAAACAAAAATGAAAATGGAATAGATGACGATGCCTCTCAAGTGGACCATCCCAAAGCCATGCTGTCGTCTCCGTCATCGTCGACAGCAAACAAATTATGAACTATGGAATGGCCAGATGAGTACCCTTTGGGAATTGTTTGTTTGTGGAGAGTGAAGAGAATTTGTATGACTGACTGATAAGCTAAGGGATAATCTGAGATACCATAAATTTAAATTGCTGAAATCGAAATTAGGCGCATATTATGTTTAACAGTGATTGTTGCCTCAACACTCAACAAATGCAGCTGATAATGTAATGGCTACTCCAAAAAAGCTGAAAATTATTCTATGGGGTTTCCTGTTAAATTTTAAGCAAACAAATTTTGTCGTACAAATGTATAATATTTTAACATAACAATTTAGACTCATATGTTGACAATAAATTTGAAAATATATCTGAAGCTACATTAAATTAAAGATATATAATGTGAATTATATGCTCATATTACCGGCGAATTGAATGTTGTCATTTAATTTAGATATACTGGATCGAAAAATTAAAAACAACTAAACAGATCAAAGTCCTTTCTAATAAGAACAATAATTTCAAATTCTTGGGATTTGGGTACGGTCATATACCGTCCCGGCACAATAATAAAAACAAAACTAACAAAGTAGTTTTGAGCGCATTTATTGTCGGAATGGAAAGGCGTATTTTTATAATTTTTGCTAATACCATTTCTCTTCGTACGGAGGGTTTGGTGGAAAATGTGTCATTTTAATAGTAAATAGATAGAGATCGCTATATTTAAGATAAATTTTGGCCAGACATTGTTACTCCTAGGATTTTGGTATTGCAAATGGGATATGTCGGTCCACGGTTTGGTGTAGCCCCCATATCAGGATTTTGAACACCAACCGAATTGCCTGTGATTTTGTATTTTTGGTTCTCATTGTGTACCACATCTCCGTAGCAAGAATTATTAATATTAGCCCAAGTTTCAGGGTATCCGCTATATAATGGGTATCCGCTATATAATGGCGTGTCAAAAATCTCCAGAATACGGAGTACTAGGTATTCTAGAGATTTTTGACACGCTTTTCATATCATAAGATGATTTCTTTCCTGGTAGCACCAATTAATTTTAGATACTTTGATTGTGGGCTGAACATAACAACATAAACTAAGGTCAAACTTTGACTCAAATTGGTTCTACTGTGTACTAAGTTTGGTACAATTTGAATTGTGGGTGAACCGATAGTGATCGAATCCTGAAACTTGGATTTAGGACCACTGTGGGGGTGTTGGTTTGGGTTAAGTAGGAAGTTTTGGAAATTCGTACTACTGTGTACTAAATTTGGTACAATTTAACCAATTTAACTAAATTTGGTGAACCAATAGAGTTGGAATCATGCAATTTGAATTTGAAATCATTGTGTGAGTGTAGGATCGGGGTATGCAGGAAGTTTTGTTGGATGGTTAAGGAGGGTACTTATGGGAATAATGTGTGCTAAATAGAACAAAATTTGCTAAAATTTGGATTTGGGTGAACCTTTAGAGCTAGAATTATGAAATTTGGTACTAAATGGTTCTCAAATTCAATTTATGGTCTATAATAATGTGTGGATTGTTTATTTTTTCTGACATATGCAGTTTTCTGTGAAAACAAAATAATATGTTAATAATGTTTAAATATTACCCACATTCGCTAACGAAGTAAGCATATGCCCGCTATAAATATTTCTTAAAACAAATAAATATTTGAAAAAAAAAACTTGAATTTTTGGAATTCACATAAAAAATTTTATTGAAGAAATCCAGTATATTTTGATGTATGTGAGTAGTACAAAATAGTTTTTATCACAGAATGAAATTGGAGAGATGAGTTTTTTGGCTAATATAACCTCAGAACACATAGCAACGATTTCGATGTTCCCCTCCAGGTCTTGAATATTTTTGCAAAATTTTTGTTTTGCTAAATTTTTTTTCTAAAATTATCCTTTAATTTTTATATTTATCGTCTATAACAATTATTGTAGCAATAATACTCAAAATACAAATTGGCAATGGGAATGACTTCATATAATTGGCTTTAAATATTTTATTTGAGAAAATTATCAAAACTTTCACAGCCCATTGGATTATTTTTAAATATCGAGTTAATTTTTAAAATATTTCTAATAATTCGTATTGCAATTTATTTCCAAGCCGTGATTGTGATGATAATCCAAAGTATATTTGACACTAGTTCTGCAAATTCTATTTTCGTCCGATTTCATGAAATCTTTCATAACGTGTCAAATTGAGCCTTGAATGGCGTGTATTGAGTTTTGTGAAATCGGTTCAGATGTAGATTAACTCCTGTATTTTTGTCGTACTTCATGCAAATTTTGCACCAAATAACCACCGTTTGTGAAGATTTCCTCAAATCGGTCTAGATTATATGTACAGTAGAACTTCGATAATTCGTAATTCAAGGGACCAGCAAATTTTTACGAATTATCGTAGATTACGAATTAACGAGGATAAAATAAAAAATACGAATAACGAGGTTTTTCGAGGGGACCAAAATGCGTGTAAATTTTACGAAATATCAAGATTTTTTCAAGGGACCGACAGTTTGTTACGAATTATCGAAGATTACGAATTATCGAGGTACGAATTATCGAAGTTCTACTGTATATGAAAGTATATACATATAATTATTCGATTTCATACAAGTGGTATACCAACAACCCTTAGTATAATATAAAATCGGTTCATATCTATATAGATCACATAGGAGCCTCTATTGTATGCCTCTCTATTGTTCTGTTCTTACGGAGCAACTACACATTTTTCGTCAATGCGTTTTTCTAAAAATGAATTGTATTTAGTCGTTACAGTTTTATGTCTTTGCCTGAAGATGTCCGTGCAGTTCAAACTGGAATCAACGAGGATGCTGGTCATGCATCAACAATTTTTCTGTTACTATTTTTAAACGACGTGGTATTATCTTTGCCATACTCGTTGGCATCACTTCTTAATATTATGAAGTTATTATTGTTGTAATCTGTTATGTTTGTTGTCTCGGCTAATGGTGTCTGTCCACCCCACTCATCCATTGCTGCTGATGTGCTGCACCTGATATATTGAGTCTTTAATGCGAACGATAAATTGTTGATTTTATTTACTTTAAAATGCCGCAGTCATGAATGCTTAAGTCGTAGAGTTCTATCCCGCATTCTAAAAATAAGCGGCGACAATTATGCACTTTATGTTCATAAAACTTTGTTGATTTACAAATTAACGCAAGTAGGCGGGTATGTATGCATGGAAAGAGGGTATTGTTTTATGAGAAATTCCATAATTTATTGAACATTGCAGTTGTTTATGTTATCTGCCAGCAATGCATGCTTTAATAGAGTTAATTTTTATTAACAGTCTAAATCCAAGTTAACTTGTGCATTATCGAACCCTAGATACATAAAATAAAATTAAATTTATATCGCATTTAGAAAATTAAATAAGTCGCTTAGAAAAACTATCCCGATTTAGTAATGAGGAAAAGTAAAGAATTAGAAATTGAAGATTCATTTAGGTTCTTGCTCAAGTTAGTGAAAATAATAATTAATATCTGGTCAACAAAGATATATTAATTTCATTTGAACTATGATAAAAATTTGACTCATCGAAATATCAGTTTTAGACAATAAATTTCGAATAATTTTGAGACGATTTACAAGTGTGCGTCCGTCTGTCTGCCTTGTGTGCACGATGTAACCGATGTCATCCAAATTTGCACATGTTTTTTTTCCACTCATAGATTAAGTCCAAAGATGGGAAATACCGGCCCACCTCTTATAGTATCTGCCCACATAGGGTTTAAATTTGTTAATCTCATATAAAGCGAAAGGAATATCAAAATTCGGTTTGCCTATTTGCCAAATTTTAATATCACAAGGTTGGGATGTTTGTGAAGAAAAGAGTCAAGGTATTGGATATATAAAAGTATTTAAAATGATTCAATGTTATAAAAACCTATAATTATTTTTTTTTAATTTTACAGATGCACAAATTTTATAGAACATGCCCCATATATTAAAATAAAACAACCTCAACAAATTTACAAAGAAGACAGATTCGGACGTTTCCTTCATCATTTTATATTTCTCCGGATTTGACTTGTTATTTCTGTATGGAATTTTATTTTTTGCAGACGCCATCAGGCTTCGACAATAATAGTTGGCGGAAGTTAAATGAATCATTGTCTCGCCTCATTGTTCTCTGTAATGAGACAAAAGATGCAGTTTTTCTGTTTTAGCAGTTCTTTGATAATCCATTAATACCATCAATAATCCGTAATGAACACAACAATGCGCTCTGTACACTTCAGCATCTCCTGTCGTTGAGTTCTTTATCAGCAATGTAATCATTCTGAAGTATTTTCGTATTGTTTTTTGGTTTTGTTTTAACTTCTTGCTTTGCATTTCCTTCATTGTTCTGCAGGGTAGGGAAACATTTTATGTTCCGAAATGATTTCAAAACGATTGTCTATAAAAGAGTGAACTACTTCCGCTCGTGCTGGTCACGTATTTACCGTTTTCGTGTTTGTTCACACCGACCTGTCTTCATTATTGAACATTCATCCAATTCCGAACATTGATTTGCAATAAATATTCCGATAGATAGGTATTGATTAACAAAAAAAATCTAATATTTGTATGCATGCATGTCTAATGTGCCAAAGGTTTTAACTTCACTAAACGTATGTATCCAACAGGTGTTTCACGGCTATTGGAAGTGGTTATGGATCGATAATAGCTGTTTATTGTTGTCCGATTGCCAATTGGAAAAAAAACAATTGTGGATATTGCATGAGTACGTGAGGGTAATGAAATTTGTTCATTCAAATCCCGCAATAAAAAAATAATATGACTGAAAATTAGTGTTTGTAATTTGTTGTAGCTAACGGCAGGAAAAATTATAAAATAGATATTATTAATGCAATTTATGTGTGTATCTGCTATGATATTAATAATTGTTTTAAAATAAGGTAAATTAGATATATGAACAGTTTATTTTGAAAGTGCCTTAAGCCATTTTTTTTTCTTTAATAAAAATATTTAAGGTTGTGTGTTTGATTTGTTTCAAAAATATTGTAAACGTAATATGTTTTGTAAACTTTACTAGAAAACCAATCTGTGTATCAGAGCCTATAATGGACTTAAACCACTTTCAAAATAAACGACTCATATAATGCTCACTTTAACCCTTTGATGTCGGAATTCTTTCCCTTCCCTATTTTTTTTTTCAAAATCGGTGCTGGTTTTTGTGTTGGCAAAACATAACACATAACCATTCCTCGATATCTAAAATGTAAATATAACATTAAATAAACTTGGAAGGAGCTATCACCACTTTTCGAAGTAGATTATCTCTCTGTGCACGCTTTTTAAATTTCTATTGACTTATATTCTTTGAAATCGTCCATACAAATTCGTTTAATTTTCCAAAGAATTTAATTTTATTTCACAATGTCGCATTAATGGATTTATGACAAATACATTAATAATTTCTGGGCATTCAAGTTGTTTAGTAGGTTGAACGAATCTTGAGCCGCTTTTGAACTAAAAATGTGTTAATTACTTTCTATTTTTTTAATGATAAGTGTAAACAAAATATAACGCAATGACAACCGACATACTTGCATGTGCTCATCACTGTACCTTCATCAGTCTTGAGAGGCTAATGGTGATAATGAATGCAAGATAGGCACAGAAACACCCATGTCATATACGCAGTATCAATTTGAAGTGAAACGCCACAATGGCTTGGTAGATACATGCATACATATTGTTGGTGTATGTTTGTACTCAAGCAAGCATGTAAGAGGTGAGGAAGTGTGTGTATCGTCATGTGGTAACGATCCTCTTTATTCAATTTGTCCCATCTGTTTGTCAAGCAGAACACATCATTTCTTCGTATAAATTTAAAATAATAAAGAAATGCATATTGGTGTGAACGACACACATACATACTACGGCATGTCATACATATACTATCAAAATAATAGCATCGAAGTGTTATGAATATTTTAGAAAAAAATATTTCTTCGGAAAATCTTCTTGCAATTGGATAATAAATGTTACATACAAATACATCGTTTACTACAGTGTGGTAAACGGGGACTCCGGTTTGCTGAGGATACTACTTTTATTCTGACTTCGATTCCAACCCAGTTTTTTAGGCCAAATACGAAAATGTTAATGCAAGGAACAAAATTTAAAAGTAAATAAAATCGGACAAAAATGGGACAGATACTCGTAGTCGAATCTTAATACAATTGTACGTTAAATTATAAAATATATGCATATATACGTATGTGTATAAAATATATACATATGTGTACATATAATTAAAAAATTATGTTCCAACTTTTACCAGATGTTTTCTACGATCTCGTCACTATCATGAAACGTTCAAACACCTCTCCTCTTAAAAATCCCCAACACCAAGATTAGCAGCTGCTCTCCACTATCAGATGCCGGTATATTATATTAGAACTGGATTTTCCCCGTCTTTGACAAGACAAAAAAATATTAGCTGCTATAATTTTGACCGTAACTGTATAAACAATTTTGAATTAAACATCATCATACTGATACCAGCCACCGCCATTACGTACATGACTGAGGCATAATGGGCCAATCAATCTGTGTGTATTTTCTTGGTATAGGGCACTTTTTACTGACAACCACTGTCGCTGTCCACTGTGTGCAATTTGAATTATTGTTGTTTGCTGCTGATGCACACTTGGAACCAAGATTGACATGTGCTACTGGCACTCTTGTCCACTGGGATTTCATATTCTTATCATCGTCGACCTATTCGAATTCAGTGTTTGGTAGTGACAGTACGAAAAAAAAAAACGAATAACAAAATAGTTGCGCCACCGACACAACTATGGCATGCGTGTCCAAGAGCACTTACGCACTCGTTTGACGTTCTCTCGCAGCGTGGTTCCCTAGATCAATTCCGGATACAACGGAACATACAACGACGATATTGAGTGGGTGTGAGTTTGAGAACAACGTTGTGGTTTGCAGAGCTGCAGTGGCTGCTGATATTAAATGAGCTAATGACCCGTATTATCATCATCATACATAAGTTGCATGTTCGTAGCCATCCATTAGCTGCTGCAACACAGCACAATGAATGCGGTGCATTTGTGTTTGTGACAACATCATTACATTTGCATGCCTGGTAAGGGTGACTCAAAAGTTTTAACCGAATTATGAATGTTTGTTTAAATTACATAAATTGTGCAATTCCATATCGGGAACGGAGTAGTTAGCGATCGATAAATTACAAAATTATTGAGAAACATAATATTTATCTTTATCCTTATAACAATTTACTTTGATCCTTGGGTATACTTTCATGCTGGGATGGAAAATTCAGTACAATAGTACTTTTTTCAGTACCTTTTTACCGAAAAAAGTACCGTAGTACCCCCGTGACCATTTCAGTACCATTTCAATCCTTCATTAAACCATGATGTATAATTTTTTTTTTAATTTTCCATCCCTGCCTTCATGTCGAGGTTTTTAATATTTAACTTCAATTCATCCGAGAGAATAATATTTTTTTCCACTGAGTCGAATTCCAATTATTATAAACTTTTGCGAAGAACAGAAATAAAAGAACTTTTTTGATAGTTTCCGGGCTCATAGGCCTGCTATCATAGCTCGTTCACTCTCGGTTCTCGAGGTTATATCCAACGATAACCGCCTCAAAAATTCCGTTGAACTCTTAAATGGGATTTTTACTGCTACGACAATTTGTTGATCAGTACGAACTGATGTTCTTTTCCGGCCTTCCTCTGTGATGAACTGTCACTACTGATATAGTTGCATAAAATCCACTTATAATTCGAGAATTCACTGATTTATTCATGAAATATTTTTCCGAAATCATTTTCTGTTATAAATTATTTTCCCAATCACTGGTAATTAGCTGTTTTATTCGAGTACTGTATATTTTCTAGCTATTTTAATATTTTTTGGCAGTAATCAAAATGGAAAACCAGTGAAACCCATTAAGGAAAGTAGTAAAGTCGGACGGAGCCGACTATTTGATACCCTTCACCACTTTGGGTATATTCCACAGATTAATCCTAACAGACATTGAAGGACCATAAACACAAAAATGGATCCATAAAAATGTCATAATCTGAACCGATTTTCACGACACTTAACACACATCAATCTAGACCTAATTCATTACCCTATGCCGTGCAAATCGAAAGATATATATTGACTTTGGTGCACCATTTACATTAAATCGGAGGAAAATATATATGGGAGCTATATCTAATCTGGACCGATTTTCAGGTAACTTGACACACATCAGTCTAGACCTAATTCATTACGCTATGCCAAATTTCGTGCAAATCGAAAGATATATAAGGACTTTGGTACACAATTTACATTAAATCGGACAAAAATATATATGGAAGCTATATCTAAAACTGGACCGATTTTCAGGAAACTTAACACACATCATTCTATACCTAATTCCTTACGCTGTGCCAAATTTCGTACAAATCGAAGGATATATAGGGACTTTGGTGCACCATTTACATTAAATCGGACGAAAATATATATGAGAGCTATATCTAAATCTGATCCGATTTTTCAATAGGGTTCGTCCTTAGGCCAAATAAGTGGTATATGCCAAATTTCATCCAAATTGGATCATAAATGCGACCTGTACTTTGCTCACAAAAATACATTGACTGGCGGACATGCGTAAATCGACTCATAAAGTGATTCTATGCATATTCACAAAAGAAAGCATGTGTCTATCTCGTTTCCTTTTGCCTGTTACAAACATATGCACAAAGACATAATACCCTGTACCACTGTGTGGTGAAGGTTATAAAAATCCATTTAAAAATTATCTGTTAGAATCGAATTTGGGACTACAAAAATTAAATTTTAAATTCAGTCAAAAATGAATATTTACTGCACGTGGGTGCCCACTTATAAGACAAAATATGTTATATCGAAATTCGGGCAAATACGATAAAACACGGGTAACAAATGCTATTGATCGAACCTGTACATTAAAAATTCTTTTAATTCCTGTGACACCCTAATGTTTAAAATTCTCCCTAACGTTAAACATAAAAAGTTACTTCTATAACAAAAGTGAATATAATTAGATACATTTTACAGTAAATGTTGAAAGAGAACTTTTGATGATCCCTGTCAGTCATCTGTGATGAATTTACTTAACCAAATGAGTGCATACACACACATATGACGATGTTATTTGTGGTGGTAGTTGTTGCATGTTTGTGACTGTTTTTGTGCATTATTATCGTTAATCACATGTTGAGGTAGGTAATGCTTCCAATTGGAAACCAACCCACCCAAAACAGCATTGATAAGGCGTCCGAAAGCGGAACAGTGGCTGGCAGACTGGCGGGTTTTTGACGTAAGACTGGCTGGCTGTCGCTACGTCCCCTTCTTTCTTCTTTCCTTTAATTTGTTTGTTGGCTGAAGGCAAACAATGCAAGTCAACGGTAAAAGAATCCGGGGTTGGTTTTTCCTCAAAACTTTATTTTGGTGGAGTTATTTATTTAGATTTTAAATTTATTTTGTTGTTGTTTCTGTTTCTTTTTGTTCTTGCCAAGCAGTCTCCCCCCTCCTCACATACTACCCATGTATCAACGTATATAAGTGCGTTCGTATATATATTTAAAATGTACATAGAAAACATATGAACATAAATTTATCCATAGATTCAATGTGTGATGCATGCGGCCGTATGTTTGTTTGTACACACACTTCGCAATGCATTCAACACACATTGGAGGGCACAAATAAGTTGTATCAATTATGTTTATAGAACTTGACGAGACGACTGGCAAAGGCTGGAATAGCATAGAGGAGTGAAATAAATACGAAAAATAAACGAACAACAAGAAGAATAAAAAACCATAAATGTTCCAAGTTTTCATTATTTATTTACTTAGTTTCGGGCAAAAACGATACTCGAATTTAAATGAAATTCTTTTGAAAGAAAGAAAACACTTTTCAAGAAAGACTCCCTCTCATTTGGGGTCGGTCGATCTGTTACTCTGTGGCGTTGTCGCCACCGTCGTGTGTCAGAAGTTGTGTGTGCCCCGTAAAAAAAAAACACCACTGATTGTTGTAGCCACACTCGCAACGGATCGCACCGCATTCAATTGAATGTGCAGCACATTTTCTGCCGGTTGGCTGGAGTATTGTGGGCGCCGTAGTGGTTTTGTTATGCTTTGTGTATGGTCAATTCCACGTTTATATCCGGAATGGTTTTTCCTGAACTGAACTGTATAGAAAATACTAATCGTTTATTTGCTCTGCCACAAATGTGTCTATCCAATTAGATTTTGATCGTGGTTGAGTTTTATTTTATGGCATTTATGAGTGATGAATATTATTATGTGCTGATAAGAATATTGAAATGTTGCTGTGTTGCTACTAATCAGCTGTTGGAATAATTTAAAAATATGTTATAAATTTGAGAAAAAAATAAATTTTCTTGGAAAAATTCGAAACCAGTGCTGATGCAAAGAACTTCAGGTAATAAAGTCGGTAAAAAATTTATAATATTAAAGTAGACTCCATTCGCCTATAATGTAATTGTGACAAATAAGAAAATCGGAATCGGCAACAATCGATGTACCTTTTATGTTTCATTTTTGCACATACGGCTCGATTTAAGGCATAATACTCTCGATATGTATTTTCGTATGAACTAACATTAATAGTTTCACACAAAGATTAATTATCTGAAAATCGCGATATATCAATTCCAAATAAAGAAAATCTTTACCGATTCATGTTTTCCAGTGACTTTCATAGACCAACCATCTCAAAAACTCGAAACGACTTTCTTTGGAACATTCTACAGAAAATAATTCTAAGCAAGCATAAAACGAAGTATGATTCAAAATGAATTGTGCCATAAAAACATGATAAGGAAAATGTCTACCATGGGAATCGTTAAGAAAATCACCTATGATACCTTACCCCACTTTGGGGTAAAACAAAAGCCTTTCCAACATTTAGCGTAATCATAAAAAATATAGCTGTATACAAATCTTAAACGATTTGAATAAAACACACGCCATTCTAATCTCAAGTCGGTAGCTCATTAAATATTTCGTTTTATTCGGACAGTTTAAGAGAGATATATCCCTAAATCGTGGATTTTTTTGGAAACGTGGATTTGCTATTTGGTTTAGGAATAATATTTTCGATAAGACACTTCGAAATGCACTTGGATTTGAATTTGAAAATTATTTAGTTAATATGATTTAAAGAACATGTAGGACTAGTGCCAAATGTACTTTGTGTACTACTTGCAATCAGCGCTACATTTCCGCCCCTTGTTTGATAATGTAAATAATATCAGAATAGGTAGATAGATCCCTGTAAATATTTACACATAATTTGAAGGTCAACCACTGCTCTTGGATATACTATAATTTTCTCGGGTATATGTCCTCCAGGATTAAATATATAAGCCATATACAGTAGAATTCGGATAAGCGAACACCGGTTTATCGAAAAAATCGGTAAATTGAAAGCAAAAATTATAAACTAATATTTCGGATAAATTTTACTTCGCTTAAATGAAAACCTGGTTAATTGAAAATCCGTATAAGAGAAAGACTTTTTTGTTGGAAAAACACAATGTATAAGGAACGAGCGCCGTTCCTTATACATTTGTAACAGCGACGAAATTTATTAAATTTTTATATGTGCAATTTCTAAAATGAATGTGCACATTTTTCCAACCATACAAACAAAACGTCAACAGAGTTTCGCTTATCCGAAGTCCCTTTAATTGAAAATTCTACACAAGAGAAAAAAAAATTACTGAAATTTCGCGTTTTCGCTTAACAGAATTCGACGTACTACAAATTTGTCATCTTTCACACAAAAGTCTGGATTCATTTGACCCTATATAGTTTCTGGTCCTATAAAGGGTCAACAAACAGACAAAAATAATGTTTTTGGTCCATTTCATCCCCTAAATATTAACGGATCATTATCAAAAACAATAGGGGCCAGAAACGATCCCACATCCTACATTTTGTGATGATTGGTCCATAATTGTGGCCTGTAACGTGTTTACAAATTATAATGGACAGGCAGACGGACGGACACACATGGCTAGATTGACTCAACTAGTCGGTACATTAAAGGTGGGTGTAGGACCAATATTTCGGGGCGTTACAAACTTCTGGGCCACACAGAGCTATAATACCATTACAACAAATTTATGTATATATTTGAAATTATTCGCTGCCAAGATTAACTTATATGAAGTCATTTGGATTGCCATTTATATTATGATGTATTAATGTTACGATGATTGTTACACATTATGAATATAAGATAGTCGGTTAATATTCAACCCGTCCAATGAATCAACAGATTTGTTTCAAAAAATGACGAAAAGTTTGCATTTTATGCAGATAGACAGAACATGGAACAGTTGTCAGTGTACGAATGTGAGATGATTGACTTTTAATCTGACATCGAATCTAACGATGCAAGAGAACGGATATGGTAGATATTCAATTATGAAATCTTATATTTTTCATTTTGAGAGTAGTGGTTGAAATTGGTCATGGAAGAGAATCGGTAGATATGTTTATAAATTTAAAAGTCATTATCGTATAACCCACATGAATCAGTATTGTTTCTAGCTATATACGGAAAATTCACTTACCCCTAAAATTTGTTGCTTTATTTTTAGTGGACAATTAACTCGAAAATATCTGAATATCGTCAATACAATATTCGAAGATGCTAGATTGATGTGAAGATTTAAACCCCTTAAAATAAAATTGATAGTCACGTCAGTCCCAATAACAAACCTAACCAGCAGAAATAATATTCTTCGCACACACAAATACAATTTCTTTTCGTGGTTTCTTACGTTTCCCCATTCTTATTTAATTTATTTTGCAGCTATCTTAAGATATTAAACATCTCCATCCCTTATATAAGTTATAGTTCTGGATGATGGTCAATAAATTCCATTGAAATAAAATTATTTTAAATTTTCTCTTAAAAATAAAGTCTTTGTTTTTAAATTATTAGCTGCAAGCAACGAGTTGTATTTCCTCATTGCAGTCGCATCTTCCCACAGTGTTAAATGTGCGGTCTGTCATATGGAGATATGGGCTTGGCGCAATTTATGGTGGTTGAAATGTCTTTTCACACTTAATCAATTTATAGTTAATGTGTTTCCTAAAGAAAAAAATAACCCTAATAATTCCATTTGCTTATAGTTTTTAATTATAAATTTAAAAAAAAAAATCTATTATTTCAGTATAAAATTATAGGCTGTTATGAATATGGATTTAATCAACATAAGAAACTAAATAGCTATTAAATTAAGAACAATATTCCATTGCATTAGTAATACAAATCTACGGGATATTATCATTGAAAGATATTTTGCAAGCAAGTTCCTCAGCGTTAATACTAGTTCAGTCGCAATCAGGAACTTCTACTGATAAGTTTAAATTGATCTGGCTGCATATAATGAGCGTATAACCCAACCACCCGAATTTAGAACAATTGGATACAAACCACTTCCAATTTGGAGTTATCTATGGGAAACTACTTGTAGTCATTTTTCCTGTCAGCATATTGTTTATTTTATGTTTATCTACTATCAGTGTTGTGCAGAACAAAATTGCGAGTGAGTGTATGAAGACGATCGTGTCTAACCATTGCCGATAAGTTATGTTTTAGGCAGAGTAGCAGTTAGTAAAACAGAGTGATAGTTATATATTATGGCCAAACTAAAGCAACTAAAATTGCAAACTGAATAAATGACCTGTAAGTATTTTAAAAATAAAGTCTATTGAATGTTTTTTTTTTCAGAAATAAATAAATAATTTATCCGGAACCAGCCTTTAACATGTTTCGATGTCAGTTTGAGGTTATTGCCATGCTGAAGCACCCAATCAGTCGATATATTTTCTTCAGCGAAGGAAACCCAATATTTCTCCCCTGAATCCAATTTCAATTGATGTGAACATTTTAGAAATCCAAGTTGGCTTTCTGATTCTTTTTCGGAAATAAATGGCTTACTTAAGGATATCCGGGTATGTAGACCTGTTACCACAGCTCGTCTACGATTTATTGCTGGTGATATATCCAACGATTACCCTCTCACCAATTCCTTTGAACTCATAAATGGGCGTTTTTTACTTTTCGTACAATTTGTTGATTATTACGAACTGATGTTCTTTTGCAGTCTTCCTTCGTGATGAATTGTCACTACTGATATAGTTGCATACAACTGACTTATAATTTGAGAAATCGCTGATTTCTCTGAAATCATTTTCTGTGATAAATTGTTTTAATAATCACTTATAGGCGTACTCTATTTTTTTCTATCCATGATTAAATAATTTTTTGACAGTAAGGCAAGAGCGAAAACAGACACATGTTATTGTAATAAAATCCTTTTGAAAATGATCCGTAAGAATCGAAATAGGTGTAAAAACTAAAGCATAGTAATTATAACTGTAAAAACGTAAAATTTTAGTGCTCACCTTTTTGTACAGTGGGGTTGTTTTGTCCAAGTAAAGATTTAGTCAATTTAATTTTCCATACATTATTATTCATTTCAAAATGAATTTTGCATTTATGCTTTGTTTTTTTAGTAAATAAAGTACCCGATTTAAAACAGAAAAAAAACAGCACGATATGTTTATTTTTGAAAGCGTGTGTCACTACCACAATTACAATCATTTAGGTGGTAGACCAGAAACAGATCTTCAATCGATAACACCAAAAATTGAGACTCATATCCAACTCTATTTTCTGTAAGGATTTCATTAACAAAAACAAGATCAATCAATTCAGTTCAATTTTAATCTGGTTGCTTACTATTCGCATTACAAAGAACTGAGTCCCCATAACTAGAAATAGCAAGGAATCAAACATCTATGTGTTATAAATAGTTCTGAATTTCATTTGCATTCTCGTTCATATTTTAGGGTTTTTTTAATTGGGGCTCACCTTATCGGGAGTATATTGAAAAACATCAACAATTACTAGATATTTTTTCATGTAAAATGTAATGTCTTTGATTTTCCAATGCCAAACAGAACAGTGATTTTACGGCATTCACAATTTTATGATTTTACATTTTATTCGAAACCTAGACAATCAACCCCATTTAATTACGAATTCAAAGTAATTTCTTTGATTGAGACAACATCGATTTTCCTTAACGATGACAAAGAAATACCCTCCCTGAAGCATACAAGTGTGCATGGCAGGCAAACGGACGTGCGAGTCTCCCCTTACTGTGAATGAACTCTTCTTGCTATAGAATAGCCCATATGCTCAGGCCGATACAATCACGACGTTGACGGTTGGTGCTCAATAAACTATCGCTGCGTTGTGCATAAAACGAAGACAGCCGCAGCAGCATTGCAGAGCAACAGCGGACACCAACCAACCATCCATCCACAAATGCAGCCAGCCCAACCAACCAACCAACCAACCATCCAGTCAACCAGCCAGCCACAGGCAAAGGCAGGCACACCCACCAACACACTGGCACAGTGCCATGTAGCGGCAACGCGACAACGGCACACAAGCAAAATAAGCGGAGCTTAGGGCCTTTTCCGTCTTCGAGCAGAGCAAATGGTGTTTATTTTGATTTCGTTCGCCGGTGAAGCAAGTAGCAGTGTGTCAGAGTACGGGCGGATAAACGCGTGAATACGACAAGAACAACGACGACGACGACAACTACTTTAGAATAAGGCACAAAAAAAAGAACCCCAGATACAGATAAACAACATAACAAAAACAACACATACATACACACGACGCAGTCACACAAAGTGGAGTGAACAAAAAGCATCTGAAAGATACGATACGTCCAGATAGAGGATTATTAACGTGCCGAATTCGAATCAGCAGCAACAGTAGTAGTAGCAGCAGTATTTTACTGCGTGTGAAAACAAATACAGCAACGAAATGATTATTAAATAAAATCCAACTAAAATATGAAAACGAGAAAATAATAATCCACATCCGATGCTAGTGTAAGAAACGAATAAAAAAAGAAACGACTCTTCTGCATATCATCGAAACCAAGCAACAAATACGCGATATTAACGACAATACTAAATATATTTCTTTTTTTACAAATATACATAAATATTTTTCTGTGCGCCCCTCTCTCTCTCTCTGCGTGTGTGTATCCAGTGCAATGTAGTGCTTTGAAACGAAAGGAAAATTATCATTCCAGCAACAACATCAACAATAAAATAACACCAAACCAGTGAAAATTGTGATAAATATTGAATGGAAAATGTAAAGAGGGAAACATGTCTAAATTGAAGAGTAGTTCTAAAGTCCAATCAAGAACATAGATCATGTCGTTCAAACAGTAAGCAGTGAAGTGAAGTGAACAGCGCGGATAAGAAATAGAATCTAAAATAAATAAATCCGAATGTGAAGATAGATTGTCACCAACCAACAAATCAAACAGCTAGCCCTTTTATAGTGAAGTGAAGTAGTTCTTTATCAAAGAAAAATAATAATAAAAAAAAACACAAAAAATATATATTGGAAGTGCAGAAGAAGAAGAGAAAAGTAAACCTCTGTTAGAAAGAAACCCCATACATTTGTACATGTGTGTGTGTGTGTCACTTATCAATCAATAACCCCACAACGAAAATGTCTTCCCAAATCTGTCCAGTGATGTGTCTACTATTAACTTGCCTCTTTGGCAGTTTATTAACCCCGGTGTACACCTTTAATTTTGCTCCCAAGCCCCAAGTGGTTATTGGTGCGCCGCAATTGAAATTTTTCCAGCCACAAGTTCGCAGCTCATATTTTGGATACTCCATGGTTATACGCCCTACAAGGTAAGACGAAGATTTGTCACAAATGTCTACTAAGTAGCTGTAGTGGAGCGGTACGAAAAACAAACACTACTCCGGTCTAATTAGCGCCAAGCCAATACAAAATACATATCTACAGAAACCAAGAAAAAAAAACAGTTAGTTTACATTCAAACAAAGTATTTAGCATGTCGTAAAACTCAAATAAATCTATTAGCGCTTGGCAATTGTACGTGTAGCTACAAAAATTTAAACAAATTATTATCACTTCAGTAGTGGGAAATGAATGCAATCACGGGCTGAACAAAAGTGAAGTTGAAGAGTTTCTATTTTTTGTGGTTTGTTTTGACAACCAAGACATGGAGTGTGAAGGGAAAGCGGTCATCTACTATGCGGTGTATTGTGGGGTGACCACGGCACAGAAGTGCCCCCCACAAGCAAAATTATAAGAAGACACCACAGTTGGTTTATCTATTTTTTCAAATGTATTTTCGTATATAAATAAAACGCCCACCTCTGATCACCACATGTTGATTGGGACACTGCATTGCAGTAGATACAAATCTTGTTTTTTGTGTTGTTAATTTGAAATTCAAATTAGTTAAATATTAATTTGCATTAGCATTAAATTTTCTCATGGCTTACAAGTATTAATCAATTAGATAGCAAAATGTGGAAAACTAGATTTTTATATAAGCAAATGTGAGTTTAACTTCAGACAAATATAAACTATTTGGCAATATATAATGAGTGATGGTGAAAAACGTACGTAGGACAGATCAAATTCAACCATAATGGGGGAAAAATAAAGTGGAAGTGAGGATTTGGAGTATGATTCCAAAAAATAACTCGATTACGGACAAAAAAAAATACGTATAAATATGATTTATCGCTTTTAACATGATAAATGGTCTGTATGTACTCTTAGTATTATGATTTAGTATTGGTCGATTTACAAAAAAATATATACAGTAGATTTGACTTACCAGCACAAACTAACTTGCAATTATTTCTGTGCAAGATATTCAAAAGTCCAGATATCTTAAATCTCTTACCTGCGTCAATTTGCACGTAAATGAAATCGCTGCAGGACAGTGTTAAATTTTCAGGAATATGCGATCAACGCTAAGAATCTAACAATGAAACAAAAGGATTGTGTGTGGTAGTGAGAAGGATAAATGCAAATATTCTGAGCTGTTATCGTAAATGTGCAGGTATGAATTGTGCACTTAAAAGAAATATTTGGGGGGAATCTTAGGAAAAGTACAAAAGAAGTGTATTTTGGACAGCTAAATCCAAAGTGCAAGTATGTACAATCCAGTTAAATCAAAATTACTGTAAAGATATTGGAGTCGAGTATGCCCAAAAAATATTTCGACGTCGCAACTCTTGTGTCAATTAGACACTATATCTTTCTCGTTTAATGATGTGAGTTTAACATACTTTATGAGGATTTATTTTGCATATATACAATGGAATTGACAATTTAAGCCCAATGAGTCCTGGTACAATGTAAACGTACTATAAACTTCGACAAGAATATGTAATAATATTTATTGAAGTTGTAAGCAAACCATTCACCTCCGTCAGAGCTTTTGATAATTTGTATATTATCTTTAATCTAAATTTTATTATATTAAAAAACTAAACGCAGTAATAGTTTTTTTTATTTTTTTTCCTTCAAATATTGAATGATTTTTTATTATCGGAAAACGTCTTACCAAACTTTTTTCAAGCCAAAAAAATTCTAAGTTATGCCAGACATAAATATATAGGTTTCTATGACAAATAACGTTTATTTGATTAAGAGGTACGTTTGTCATTTTTTTAATCTTTTACTTTTTCTTCAAATTTTCCGCTATGAATTGACAAAATAAAAGTGTCATGTAATTGAGTTAAATGGTTTAAAAAAATATAAATATATTTTTGGTTTAGTCATAGGCAATGTTTTTTATATAAGCTAATAGCTCTAGAATAGCTATTTTTTGTATTAAATTATTCTGGTAATAAATTCTTTCAACTGAATATTGAAGTTTTCCTTGGCTTAAGATTGAACCAACATTGAAAGTTGTGTATGTACACAGTTGTTCAGCTTAGTTCGGTGTTTTTAAACATTTCATAGAAATATTTTTTGTTTGCAATTATTTTTATGAAACACACACATTCTTGACATTTTTAGAGAATACCAATTGCACTTTTAATATAATAAATAAATAATAATATTTTATAGCAATGACATTAATGAGCAAACGAATTTGAATGGTAATTTGACTCTGTCATTGGGAAATCATTTTTTATTGACATATTTGAAATAAGCCTTTAACGAATCTAAAACCCTTAAAGGCATTCTCAGTTATGTTTAGCGTATACAAAACATAAAAATCCCATTATGTTGCTGGCACTTAAAATAAATCGCTGAGTATTAAGAAACGCTTAAGGAATGGTCCATTCTTTGTTCCTACTATCTGCAGTTTTGTTTAATTTATTTTTTTATTTTTATCACCACTCAACGTTAAAATTTTGTGGCATTTTCAATTCTCCACTTTAATGTGCTTAAGATTTGAATATTAATGTATATGGCTTGCCAAAGTTTGTATTTCGAAAAAAAAAACACAAAAATCATATTCCCATTGAGTTAAACCACTCCTCGGCCAGTTTTCCAAGCTGTTTGGTAAAACTAGTTTCACAGCAAAGAAAAAAGTCGGAGCGATGCAAATCGACACAATCTTTTTTTACACTTTACAAATTTCTGTCGATATGGGTGGAACTAATGTAAGTTGGCATGGAATTAAGTGCGATATATGGCCAATATAAACGTAGCCTTTTAAAGATTGTTAATGAATAGTGTTAAAAGCTTTTTAGCTCATGAACCAAATCGTGTTTTATAACAACTTCGCTGTTAGAAAGGAAATGAGTTCAGTAAACATCGGACGTTTATCTACAGAAAACATTAACAAATTGTTAAACATTGAATTTCTGAAATGTTTGCATGTGTATGTGTGAAATTCAGGAGTCTGACGAAACTTTTTCTTAGCATAAATAGAAAAATGTTTTGGTTGGAATAGAAGTGTGAGAAATCTGGAGCGCTTATCGGGTTATAGTTTAGATTCGCCATGGACAATATATGTATATAAGCAATACATATAGTCGGAATGCCCTGATATTATTGTGTTATATTCTCACTGTTTTTTAACAATACAATGAATCCGGTTGGGGTGACATATTTGGTTTTAAAAAAAATTTCATACAAGTTATTTTTAATTTTTTGTCACATCGATAGATCTACAATTTAGCTTATGTGTATCTCAGCGGTTCCACCATTTTAAGATGTTACTATATTTTAATTAATTTAAATGCACCGATATATTATAACATAAGATCATTATAACTCATACAAAATTGAATTCTAAAAGGACTAATTTTGTGATGTCATTCGGTCCAGAACGTGAAATTATCTGATAAAAGAACGATTTGTAAACGTTGCTCGTTTCTAAAATTATTGGGTCCCTTCCAAAATTTAGGATAATGTAGGATATTCTTTTATTAACCATGTTTGTTTCAACTTATTTCTTACTACCGGTCTATTTTAGGAAATTAGTAGTAGTCACTTGGGTGAAATCTGCAGATCTGAAATCCAATTGTAAGTTTTTCGAAATCCTCAAATGTAATAAATTTATTTGAAAAATTTGACATTCCTCCATTAAAAAATGGTACATTATGGGGGTATTGTCGGATTTCAACTCTGTCTATGGAATGTGTAGAAAAATAAAAATATATAAACTCTTTTTAGGTGCAATTTGTTTACATTAATGGTTTCCTTTCTGAATAGTCAATATTTAATCAATGCATGATAAGACAGTCAACTACAATCTGAACTTACAATGTAAACTCCAATTGGGAGTTCAATTGCCTTCACATTTACTGCCAAAAATATGCAGTAGTGTTTATGGAATAGTCCCTTTTGTTCTTTAGAACTTCAAAGTCTTTTGCATTTTTATATAACTCGTGCCATTCCACACTGAAAATGATATAAAATGGTAATAGTTTTTATTATATAATAAAAGAATATACTTCCTGACAAACATATACTAAATTCAGTTTACAAACTTAATAAAATGACACATAAACATGCATGTCATCAAACAATGATCCCTTTTCGATTGTCTTAAATTCTTATTTCGTCCCCTTTTAGTAAAGCAAACGTTAATATTAAATGCTTCCTGTAAATACAATAAATATCCTTTTGTGGAACTGTATTAGTTGCGACCTTTTAACAATTTGTACAAAAAATGAAACAAAAACAAATCGTAAACTCGTCTTTCATTACTGGCAAATTTGGTTCAATGCCAACTGACTTGGTCAGTTTGCGCAGTCTACCCTCAACGGGGTGTTCTGCGTATACACAATAAAGTTCTGGAAGAAGCAGGACGTGGCAATATCATTGCACCCCACCCTATGATGGTGGAGGGTACACAAAAGAAAATAAAACAAAACCAAAATAGAAAAAAATCATCCCTCTTTGTTGCCATATAAAATTGGATACGATAAACCACAGTACGATACCATGTGTTACTGGGGATACCGAAAACTAGGCATTTTTGTGTATTCCATTTTCCCCGCGAGCAAAGTAAACAAAGAATGCATCCGATTAGCACCAACACTGCCATCACCACCACCACCGCTATTACCAATGTGTATTGATTGGCAATGGGAAAAGGGAGTATTGCCTAAATATGTATGTTGCTCATCATTGTGCCCACAGAACATGCAGCTACACTGGGCAAACATTTAGCCAGCCCACACATTATGCTGAGTTCCCATAAAGACCAACAATCCATTAACAGAGCAGAATTCGTAAATAACTTTTCACTTTTCATTGTAAATTTAGATGAAAAAAAATAATAAAATACCGGCCGGCAACATATGCAAGCGTTGTGTGGCATTATGGTCACTATGGCTCGATAGGCCCAACCACCACACATCGATGCTCCTCTACGGCTCACGAGTAATAATATTGCAATTAATTGCTTTTAAATTTGATTAAATTTTATTATTGCGTGTGTCTGGTGTCGGTCGCAATGTTTGTCCATTTGGACTTTTGATGTTGGCCAATGTTGTTGTATTTTTTTTTTTACTTTTTTGAATTTTTCATTCAATTAACTTTAAATGCGTGTGACATGGTCGGTCGTACAAAAAAGGAAAGGAAGGAGGTGGTGTTCTTTTGTGTTTGTTGCTGCTGAATTAACATTAATAAATATAATTAAATATACATAAATATATTTATGTATGAGAGTGTTGGCTTCCATGAAACCATCAATTAATTATAATAAAGAACGATGAAAACAACAACAAAAACAACTTCTACAGAAGGGATTGCAAAAAAAAAAAGAATCATAAATTAAATTGCGGTAGGTTTGGTTTTGCAACATTTACATCCGGAAGCTATTATTAAATAATGTTACAACAAATAAATAGTGTGTATTATATATTAAGTTGTGGAGAGAATATTATAATTCCCGTACAAATCTATCAAAATTTCTACACCAATCAGGTTCTCACATTTTCAGGACCTGAAAATAAATCTTTTATATTCCAACAGCAACAAATATTATTTTATTTTCTTTTGTTGTCTACAACAAATAGACTACTTCGTATTCAATTTTTATTGAGTATTTAAGTTTTTCCATTCGAATAAATGACAAAAGTGTCACTCCCAAAATTTTGAGATGTCTACAAGATTTTCACCAACAAAATACAAAATCATGTCGTATTTGATAATCTCTATTCTGTCTGCACGACATCTTCTCTTGTTTGTTAGTCCCATGAACTGCTCCAATGACAAATTCAGTGTCATTCGTTTCGTTTTTCAAATCAATTCAAAGCCAATCCACTACTCCCCATATCCATCCATTAAAAGTGGAAATAAAATTAACAAACAAAATGTCAAATATTCCCCCGATCGGGGAAACAATAAATAAAGCTGCCAAGAGTTTTTATAGCCACCGACAAAACCCATGTTTTATCAGATCGACAATGACACATACATATATGTTTGTTACAAATACACGAATATACATATATCGTACATACATACATACAACTTATGCATTATGTACATAAAAACATATGGGAGTGTGTGCATTGACCGTTAAACACAACATCGTCATCATCATGTGACGATGTCTGGTGCAACATATCATACTCAAGAAGCGAACATTTGAACGAACATACGAACAAACGCAGACAAATCGATTTGGTTGGTGGCGGCGAAGGCGATGAAATGGAAAAAATGCCCCCAAATTTGATGGAGTTCAACCGAAATTTGGTTTGACATTTCATTTGTTGACATTTAAATTAGAAATGAGTATAGCATTTAGAAGTGTCATTAAACAGATGCTAAATCACTGATGTGAGGGAGTGATATTCTGTATTTAGATACATATAAATGTGCACATATGTACACATTTAGTCTGTATTTATTTTTATGTTTAACGAATAAGATTGAGGATTTAAGGATAGAAGGTAGATGCTATTGGTGCTGAGATGTGTGTCACATAAATATATTATCAAAATAACCTGATATTAGTTTGTTAAAAATATTATTAGGTGTCAAGTATTTTGGTACTTCGCGTGTTTTATATCCAAAAAGTGTTGTGCTCCCATATATTTTAAATAGGAAAGAGGAAAATGTCGGAAAGACTTTCAGAGCGCAATATAATACGAAAATTTCTAGAACGGATCACTAATAATAAATACAAAACACTTATTTTATATCTTGTGATCTTATAGAAATCACTTTCTAATACCAGAACGTGGATCTATTCTAATATTGACTGCGAAGAAGTTTTCTACCACCAACAACCTAGATTGCCAAATTACAGTCACTTCTTTTATATGAGGACAATGTCAAAACATAGATCTATACTGAAAAAATACCGCACGTTTGAAAAAAGGAATTATAGAAAATTGGCGGGAAGCTTTGAATTGGGCCTATACCTTAAGTTGGATCGATGTATGCCCAAATTTAAGACTTTATCCTTAAAAATTGCGTTGTTCCAATTACAGAATACAGAAGTGAAGGGTATGAAAATAAATCAGGTTGTTTTTAACTTGTGCGTGTAACAAGTTGAATTCACTGGGGGGTTTCTTTTAATCTTAGAAGGACATATGGTATATATCCAAAGTAATGCAGGATATAATATAGATATAGATGGATGATCCCGTCTGTTATACCCTCAGCCTTATGGCTAATTAAATATTTGTTTTTGACCCCATGTTTCTTTGGACCAAATCCGTTTCAGACCATCAGGGATCGATTTGCAAATGTCCGTCCGTGTGTTTCTCTGGCCGGCTGGTGCGCACGAAAACTCTCCAAGGGAGTAAACGATTTCATTCCAACTTTTCACATCCTATTGTTAAAAAATTGTACTTAAAATTAATTTTATAATAACATGCAAACGAACTATCCGATTTTAACGAAACTTTGTACAACCTATTATCTTTACCAAGCCAATGATTAAAATTTTCAATATTTATAAATCGAATATAAGGCGGATAGATTATACGATTTGAAACAAAATTTGCACAACCTATTACCTTTACCAATCAAGTCCGAAAATGGGTCAACATTAAATCCGAATCCACTTCGATTAAAAGGTATTCCTTTTATTCCGAAGACCTCCGCAAATCATAGACTGATGGTATATATCTGTCGGAAACACCGACTGATACATTTTTACTTGTTTTTGTCAATATCTAGAAAGTGCTCTTATTTTCAATATCAGCACTGTGAGGAAAATGAAAAATTTGCCAATATTTCATTCCATGTGCGAAATTTTATACAATTCTGTTGTTATTGTTATTATTATAGGCCCAAGACTTTTCACGTCAAGATAATGAATACACACACACAGCTACGTAATTATTGCGTCAACGTTAGCGATGCTTCTAAAGTTTGATGACCCCAGCGATAGATTTCACAACAATCTGCTAAACACACACAGACACATTCACATCATACATACAACATCAGCTGTCGGCATTTATCAACGTATATTTGTCTAATAATATCACATTTTCACTGCCCTCTTCGATACGGGAAAACATCAGTGTGTGTGTGTGTTTTTAGTTATTTTATGCGGTTCTGTTTTTGAAATCAAATAAAATTTCCAGTGTAATCGAATACTGCAAACGAACTGTTTCTAAGTTTCAATTTCCTTTCTGAAATTCAAATATAATTTAAGGCTGTCATCGGTGGTCCCTTGGTAACGGGCGGCATGTAGTTAAATGAACTATTTATCCCTCCCATGTCATTATCGGAATGTGCAGTACCCGGATGAGTCATTCATATTCAGCTAGGGGGAATTGAAATTCATATGTACATATATATATATATAAATAAATGGATGCAGCCAGACCAGCCAGTTCAGTGTAGTTTACAGTTATGCAGAATATACTGCGGTTTCCATTAAAAATTCTGACAAATATTCTGAAACACACATAAACGTCACACTTATCGTCTTCCTGTAAATAAGCCAAACAAAAAACGAAAAGAAGAAACTAAATGACATTCTGTGCCAAAACAAGATTTTATGCTTTATGATTTACAACAACAACAACTCATTGCAAACGATGAGTCAAACAGTTTCGTATAAGTGTTTTTTTGGGGTAAGACCTAAAACCAAAGAATTCAGTTTGTTTACCAAATTCCATCTGGTATGCGTGCACTTTGATTTTAACCTCTTCAGTGTATTTTTTTCTTCCTTTTTTTGTGAAAGAAAGAAGCAGATTTACTTTGCTTTGTTGTATGAAACAAAAGAGTTTCAAAACAAAGGCAACAGTTCAGCAGATTGGGCTACTGTCCGTGCCATTATTATTTGTGGTCAAAAAAAATCCAAAATAAAGCAAAAAAAAAAAATAAATAAATAAATCGTTAAAAAAAAACAATCAATTTGGTTATGCCCGGTATACCTTTACAATGACGAGGTCGGTTCGAAATATTAAGGACATATATTTTTACAATTATGTATGTGCGCAACAAATCTTTAATGTTCGAAATGTATAAATTTTATATTGGGTTATATCGACGATGTACCGCCTGATTTCTGAAAACTATCGAATTTGGTAGTTCGTGTTGTATAGTGTAAAAAACATATAAGGTCAGGCCGTTATCGAAGTTGCAATGAAAAGGAAAACCTGAGAGATACTATATTCGCACCAATTATGCGACACGTTTCGCCGTTCGTTAAGCGGCCATCAAGCATATTGGGTAATGTGGCTTACAAATGTCGTTACTTAATATGTTGTCGAATATTGTTGAGAAATTGCATCTACGAATTAAATTCAACCGTGTCAATGTTCGGACATTTGGTATCACTCCAGAATATACATTTCAGCGAATATTTTTCTTGTAGTGGTGGACTTTTTTTCCACACAAGAAAAATTGATATTGTGCCAGACAACAATCAAGAAGTAAAATAAATTCTAAATCTGACTCAGAATTTTAAAGCGATCTATATGAAGTTCGTACTCCCTCAATTATTTTTCTTTCTATCATATGTCGAGTGGTACAAATTTCTCCTATACTTGTTTCAAGCTTAAATTTAAAAGTGTGTTTTTTTCTTCATATTGAAAATAGTTTTCCTTTAGTATGGAATAACACATGACATTTATACATTTAAAAAAAGATTGATAAGATGAAAGAAAATAAAAGAAAAATATTTCCCTTCAAATCGAGATAATGATTTCAATTAAAGAAAATTCCAAAATGAAGACAAACAAATCTTTGTGATGTGCATTCCAAATATTACTTCAGCCAATACTCGTTTTTCAACCCTCGTATTTTATTGCTTTTTTGTGCATTAATTTCTACCAAAAATTTAAACGTTTCCATGTAAGTATGTATGTATGAGTATGTGTGTGAACACTAACTGACACTATAATCGCATGACTCACTGAAGACGTCGCCCCTGTTGTTGTCTTGTAAGTTTTGTATAGTTTCCTACTCCTCCTTTTCCATAGCTGCATAGTCTGGCTGTCATCGTCTGGGAATGGATGGATGTGTATTCATGGAACAACAAATAGAATGAAAAAAAACTTTGTAGTTTAGCTATGGCAATGACTCCACTTCATCTCTTTGTTGTCGCATTAATAAAAAATAAAGTTGGAATCTTAAGGAACAACAACAACGACGACGACAACATTTTCAGCAGTCAAACAACAACATCCATCCATTCGATATTTAATAAGCTACAAATATGCGCTGCGAACGGGCGTTGCATAGAGTTAAGCATGAAGTTGTTTTTTTTTCGATTTCAGTTGTTAATGGAGTTTTTTTTTGTTGACTAGCTCCATCCAACGTTTATAGAAACATTTTTTGTGCAATCTAGTCAAGATGATGGAGATATTGGACCTTGAATTATCTGAGGTTGTTGCTCATGGCAAATAGGTGTTTTTTCTCTTTGTTAGGTTTTTTTTTTAATAATTAATATATCCATTAGCTAGGTAACTAATGAAATTGATTGAATTTTGAAATTGCTTTTCAAACGAACAGTTGCAGTAGAGTTTGTCTAGTCCATAAAAACAAATTGTAATTAACGTAGAAGGGGGTGTGGAGGTTTATATTGCAAAATATTAAATTACTTGGGCTTGGGCCTAACCCAAATGTGTCAATTTAATAATAAAAGGAATTTCTTATTATTGAGATAATCAATTTTCATTTTTAGCTGAAGAGGTGTGTAATATAAATATTTGGAATAAGTAACAAATATATTCAAAATTACATATTCAATTATATGTACTATTATCGGTGAACACAACATAAATGTTATTTTTCAATCAAACATAGTAACAATCAATATGTATGAATATACATATTTTATTTCCTACAATTCCTAATAAATAGACATTTTTAAAAATAATGTGCAAAACAATAAACAAATTGAGTAATACGAGTATCGACTGTCGCATGTTGTTGTTAACTTTAAATGATATCCACCCAAAACAACTCAGGTTATTGCATGTCCAAAAGCCGGAAATATTTAAGCGAGTTGGTAGCAGTGATTGGGCAATTATGTTAAGCAAGTTTAAGCTGTAGTCCAATTTACTGAAATACGATTGGATATGAAAAATACACACATCTTACGCCGAATGGGAGATCATATTTGGTTTTCATTTATTTTTGAAGTGGTGAAAAAATACATTTCAAACGGCCCCTTTAAAAATAAGTGGAAGACTTTGAAGAGGGGAATGCTATAAAATATGATATTGTGATATATTAGAAAATAAAGCAGGCAATTCGAATCGAATCGTGCAGATAATAAAGTCCCATTTTTATAACTTTACCCAAGAACACTACCAGTACTTTTTAAAAAATATTTACTTGATGTGAAAACACATATCCTCATCTATTTTTGGTAGTTTATTATTATTTTTTTTTTGGTTGAAAATAATTGAAATTTTTATGACAACTGTAACTGTTTCCAAAAACAGCATTTGGACAAAGTAAATGCTCTTGCTATAAACCCAACATAACACCACTATACACCATAGAGACACTTAGAAAGGTGTAACCGCAATCAGTGTTGCCAATTTAGCACTTTTAGTGCTAGATTTAGCACTTTTGAAACTCGTTTAGCACCAACAAAATTGATCTAGCACCTAGCACCTTTTTTTAGCATTTTTATTTTTTTCTGGAATTAGTTAAAATTTTGGGTATTATTTCGATTTCACATTGACGCATTACAATGTCCCTATGATTCACGCTATAATTTTAATTTTCCAATGTTAAAAAGTGCCAGTACATTTGTAAATAAGTATTACAGTTCGGACGGTCAGAACTGTCTATACCCTACACCATGTGGAGTGTATTAAAATGATCGGGTACTTCATATACTTACTATAGCAACCTACTGCTTATTAGTTAAAATAAAAAATGTAAAAATCATGAACCTAAATCAGAAAGGAAAAATAAGTTCTTTATTAATCGGGAATCTCAAATTGCCAAATTGTAGCCATTTCGGAGTACCGAAAGTGGGTCGCGACCCTCTTTATAATGGGGTTATGTCAAAAGATGGACCTACACTTCGTCGGGAAATGGTTCTAATTCTTAAAGGACACAAATAGGATATAACCTTTATATGGGGGATATGTCTGTATGAGTATGTGTGTGAACACTAACTGACACTATAATCGCATGACTCACTGAAGACGTCGCCCCTGTTGTTGTCTTGTAAGTTTTGTATAGTTTCCAAATTGCCAAATTGTAGCCATTTCGGAGTACCGAAAGTGGGTCGCGACCCTCTTTATAATGGGGTTATGTCAAAAGATGGACCTACACTTCGTCGGGAAATGGTTCTAATTCATAAAGGACACAAATAGGATATAACCTTTATATGGGGGATATGTCCAAACATAGACCTATATAAATACTTGTCCGCATATATATATCCTACCCAACAAGAACACAGATAATGCGTCTAAAACCTTCCAAATAAAGAAGGTAGAGCAGTACTTTAATATGAGTACCATGTGCCTTGACAATTTTCTGCATATATGCCATTCTCGAAACCCTACATATTAATCGATATTAATACTTTTTAGGGGGGAAATTTGACATACCATTAAAATCCAAAGTTTCAAATTATAGTCAATTTGATGAAAAACTTACTCGACGACCCCAAAATGCCGTTCTCTAGGCCTACCTCGAAACATTGACCCACGTGATAATTTTTGGTAGGGACATGTTTACCTAATGAGAATACAAAATATCAAATGAAGGGGACCCCCATTCTCGGTTAAAAACAATTATTTTGTATTTTGATTTAATTCGAATCTACACTAATTCAAGAATGTCGCTATGAAATTTAAAGTGAAAATCTCAACAACTGTTGATGATATAGCCGATTTATCGTGCTAGCATCAAGTGACGGCAAGAGGGCTTCTCAAACTTTGAACGCATTTTCACCAAACAGCGTTTTTGCAAATGGCGGAAATTTTGGGACATTTCCCTATGAGTGTATAGCTATCGTATGACCCTTAAAGCCAATTCTTCTAATTTCTCTTATAAGATTTTTAGCACTTTTATTTGGCACTTTTTAAAATTTTTTAGCACTTTTTTAAACAAAATGTAGCATTTTTTATCAACAAAGTTTTGGCAACACTGACCGCAGTTAACACTTTTTAATTTACACAGTAATTGTCATGTTTTTGTTACTGTGGTTGATTTTAAACAAAAACATTATTTATTTGCACAGTTGTTAAACATAATATTATTAGAGACATAGAGATCGAAATATCTTCAAATATTCAATAATTAAAATTAATGGGTACAGTATTTTTGTTCGGTCTAGCCTATTATTCAATAGTCTGTCTGTTTGCGAAAAGTGGCAATGTACCCACAAAGTGCCACATGTAAACTATTCGTGCGAATCGTTGTCATCAGATGATGCATCAGAACTGAGCATTTTTTTTTTTTTTTTTTTATGGGAGAAACAACAATAAAAACCTCACGCATGAATTCCATGGTAATTACTGTCACCATAGCATTGCATGTAGATATATACACGTATACATATATACATATTCCAGTCCCTAAAATGAAAATTTTCAACAAAAAGCATAATTCAATTCCTCGAGAGGAGAGTATAAAAAAACCTTTGTATGCTTACTATAGACAGAAACGAAAAAAAGAATTGCCCACATTTAAATCTAGATCATAACTAATTGTGGCACTACACAAGTAAAGCCAGGAGAGTTGTGTATAATTATTGAAAAAAAGTTCATGTGTATGTTCAGTCAATTTTGTTTATCGCGGTAACTTTAACAAGAATCAGAAGTCATGACATCAGCATCCCCGAAAAAAATCTTTTCTCATGTGTTCTTGAGCTAGACTTTTTGTTGTTCCTGTTTAATTAAAGTCATTTGAATCAAAAAAAAAAAAAAAGTTGAGAATGTTGAAATGACTACGGACACACACGCATACTGCTGGGCTTTCATAATTGAAGTGGGACAAAGATCAGAATGTGTGTCATGTACGTACGGCTGATTGTCTGTACTCTGAGGTAATTTCACAGTGTGGACCAAATAATTGAAGTGATGAACTAAAATAGAATTTAATAATGTGTATAATTAAGGTTACCCAAAAAATTCCACAGAGGAATTATTTATGTTTTTGTAGGTCGTTGGAGCTCGATATACAGTGATATTATTTTGTACTTTTGTACAGACGAGTTTTTTAATGTAGCATTTCAAAGCAAGTACAATTTTCAAACACAAAATATTATTTTCTGTGTAACTATGGATAAAAAATATATTTATAATATAAGTCGTTTCAACAACATATAGATATGTCTGATGATCCGCTCAGCCAACGACGGAATGAGTCGCATAATGGTGGGTGACTCTCCGTTTCATTGCTAAACTTTGATCACATAGATCTACTCGAAAGAGAAAAACTAAATAATTGTATATAGACGTATTGATGGCTATTTTGGGCTGGCGCGATTAATAAATGCTCAAACTGAAAACCTTTTGAGTAAAAATAAAGGCACAGAATCATAGGCAACTGTGTCATAAAGTGAGCTTATACAATCCATTTTAAGCAATGCATTTTTTAATCAATAAGAATCAGGAGTTTGAAATTGCTCTCAGCTCGATAGTATATAATATTCAAAACTATTATAGTATTATTGTGTTATATAAGTTGCCCAAAGGCTAAGTTAACTGACCGACATACATATGTGAAAATATATTCAATCACAAATCGTAGATTTTTTTTCAAAGAACATGGAGCAAGTATGGACGTAAAGTGGGAATTTAAATGAATTTTTAGGGAATTGGTAATGCTTATCTTCTCAGTGCTATTTTATTGTCCATATATGTCGAAGAACAAAGTGATAGCCAATAATATAAAAAACGTGTGATCTTTCGAAATGTTCTGAATAACATCAAACTGGTTTTTTGAAGTATTGCTTACTATTCGTATCTCCATATTGAAATTATTGTTGTCTATAACGTTTTTTTGTCTGTTTTTTTTATAATTTCCTTTGTTATTATAGCAATTATTTTCTATTCTGTTTTTAGCATATCGTGTGAATGACTCATTGGCCGAACTAAATTAATTAACACTTAGATTGTCATTGTTGTGCTATTAACCTTTCCCACTCCCGCCTTTCGAATTATATGCCGGGCAAAATTAAACATTTTAGAAAACGTAAAGCTTAAGATAATCCCCAAAAAGCCAACAACAACAACTCAGCCAAAATTATCTCACCGCTTGGCATGAAAGCATAAAAACACATCGTTATTATTTATCTTTGCCAAACATTTTGTTGACTGTTTCTGTTTCCTTATTTCTTCATTTATGCTGGCTCTAAGCGAATATTAAAATGGTTGTAGGGCTGAAGTTGTTTTTGGTTATGTAGTGTTGTTGTGGTCTATTCAATATTAAGAAAGTCTTGTTGTCATCGTAGAGATAAAATACCGAGTCATACAGACAGAAGTCATATTTCATGACTTTCACCAAAATTTATTTGGGTTTTTGTGATATTTTTTGCATTAATTTTTATTACAAATTTTAATTGAATTTCCTGGTGAGCGGTGTTATCTTTCGGAGTTTATTTGCAAATTACCTAGGTCTGTTGGTGTAACAACAAACACAATATAAGTTAATTTCTATGTTTCTCTTGAAACCAGACAGACATGAGAAGTGTGTGTGAATTCGACGGTAGCACTGGTATTTAAAAAATCATTAATATATTGGCGTATAATTGATGATGTCCATTAGACGACATGTTCGATTTTTCTAAAGCCGACAATAATTATTTTAGCCGCTTTAGAACAAAATTAGCATTGTAGTTGTGTTAGTAAAGCATTTTATGTATGTATTTCTTCGTTATTAATTTTTGGTTGTTTGGAGATTTTCAGTAGTATAGTCGGACGGGGCCGACCATACGATACCCTACACAACTAACACGGAACTCTAACTTTCTGCGGATTTATATTCCGAGCCAGTGTAATATTTCTAATATTTGCAACCTCTTGCCCGATTAGAGGTCAACAGCACCTCTTCCTTACACTGCCATATTTTCCGAAAATTTCTAACATTCAGTACAGCCCTTCTATACTTGTCCAGATTCCCTCCACCGTGGGTTGTGTTGTGATGTTTGGCTTATAATTGTGGCCTATATATCGACTCCATAAAGCACAAAAAATTAAGTTTTTCGCCAACTTCATTCCAAAATTATTATCTGACCGTCATCGAAAATTATAGGCTTTGTCCTTGACCATAACTGGACCCTCATGGAAAATTTCAAAGCGATCAGCGCTATATTTCCTTCCTCTAGTGTGGTAATGGGTTACTAAATAATATCTGAATACGTAAGCTCCTGAAAATATTTACGTCTAACTCCCACATCCGATTACATACGATAATATAATTGGTATCAATTTAAAGGCCTTGGATATATTATAAACTTCTCGGGTCTATGTCCTTCAGAAGTGAATATATTCGCCATAGAATACAAATTTTGTCATTTTTCACACAAAAGTCAGGGTAAATTTGACCCGCTAAATATTGACCGATCTTTATCAAAACAGGCATGCTTATTCGCGGTGTTTGGGCCATAATTGCGGCCTCTGGAGCGACCAGAAAAACGGACAAAAATTTAGTATTTGGTCCATTTCATCCCCTAAATATTAACCGATCTTTTCCAAAAATAAAAAAAAAAAAATAATTTTTACAAATGATGAATTTTGTTGCGTTTTATTTTTCTAGAGTAATTTAACTATTTTTACAGTTTTATAACATTGAAACAGAGCTAGTGTATAAAATTTTTAAAAGTAATACCTAAATATGGCATCGATATTGGTCTCTTTATTTTACTGACTTTATAGATTTTTCATAATTTAGTGTTACAGTGTCTTATAAAATTTAAATCTAGAAGCAATCTAGAATTGGAAAGCTATAAGAGGGTCTTAATTGAAAATTAGGATCATAATTCGAATTTTATTTAACATATTTACCCCTGGAATGCCAATTTGCAACATACTATCATGGCGAATGTGTGTATGACCTTGAATTTTCTAAAAATGGTCGGTACCGTTAAAGTGTACTGACTATGCACCAAAATTAAGAAACAGAATTTCTACACATTGTTAATAAGTAGTATTCATATAATTTATTATTAATTTAGCTTATGAGAAGAACTTTAAAATAAGATGGTATACAAATGGATTTTAGTACCACCATTAGTTTATCTAGCTTAAAAAATCGTCTAAACTATTTTATGCGTTAAACCCCCATAAAATAGTTTAGGAGCATTTTCTCCAATATTTATGTTTTACATAATTTGTTGTTTTTGTTTTCTTGTCGTTGTTGTTGTGTGGTAATCTAAGTTAACGTTAATTAATAAATTAAAACCAAAGTTAACACGCGACAGACAGACATGAGTTCACAGATACACTGATGCGGTATTAACATAAATTGAACATTTCGAATGTAACGACAGTCCAACAAGACAACAAAGGAGATGATTCATGCTATATTCCAAGTACACGGTTATGAGAAATCTTTCAAATGTTGTTGTTTTTTTTTTTCAATCCAATCAAAACAAACGCAACGAAGAAGAAGAAGAAGAAAATGATTGAGAGGAGACCGTTTGACAAACACTTGTAAACAAAAAACCACAAAACGAGACAAAAAACAACAAATCAAAAGAAAAAAATACAACGAACAGCCGTCACAAGTCAACAGTTGGACTCTTTTGGTTTTTGAGTGGTTTCGACTGTCATCGGTGTGGGTTAGTTGGAGGGTGTATGACAAGGCTTAAGCTTTAGTTGACCCAAAAACCGCGAGTTATGAGTACCAGTTAAAAGTGTTCGAACACAATTGATCATTCACAACATATCAGACTCAGCTGGAGAGTTAATTGAGAGTGTTGAGAGTGAGAGCGTGTGACTGGCAATCAACACAAACACGAGTCGTCTTACCGGTTTATGGCTAAAGCTTTCCATTACTCATACGTTCAGTCGATTCTTTGGCCATACAATGACGACGATGACATACAAGAGAACATAAACACGTTAATCAATACACAAACGTTCGGCTGGCTATTCGATGTTTGGCTTTTCGACTGACCATTTCACGTATTGAGTCCAGCATCTTTAGTTTGATTTGTGCTTCTCATGGGCTGGGTTGTTAAGAACCCATAACGCGCTTTGTTAACGATCGAAAGTGGTAAAAAAGATAAAAACATAAATAAAGTCGTTGTAATACCGTCTGTGTTCGTGTGTGCGTGTGTCAATTGTGTAATAGAAAATATTTAAAATCGTAAAAATTAAGCCAATAAAGAAATAAAAAAATGGTAACACCGAAATGTTACCGGTTACGGTTATTTGGCTCCGCCATCGTGTTTCTAACGCTGCTCTTGTGCAATGACATCGATGTGTCAGAGTCTTACAACTTGTCACCAGTGCCCAATGCCATCATTCGGGATCCACAATTTCCCACCTTTATTCCAAAACATAAAGCGTCATATTTTGGTTTCACCTTAAATCTTAGAAAATTGGGGTAAGTTTGAATTACAGATCTTTAGCGGAGGAATATTAAGTGATGAGTATTTATGACGACACCCGGTTTTATCGTTTTTATTAGTCACTTTAAATTTTAATGGTCCAGCATTTGAATTAATCACTGAATATATAATCTTCATAAATGTGAAAAAATTTGATAACTATGACAAATCTATACACGCCCAAACTGCTAACTGTTGTTAAATGACAGTTAAATTTTCTGGATAGGATTTAGTATTTTTTAATTTCTTACAATTTGTTATATTAATGAGAATTTAAAATGCCAAATGTCCAAAACAATTTTGGACATCGTATAGACAGACAATGGCTGAATGTGTATTGAATATTAATTAAACATTGGTCATTCTTACTTCGATCGCACAACTTTATGACAATTACCATATGCAAGTCCATTACCACTGTCTGCCTGTCGCAATGAGAGGCGGAACAAAAGGGTTCTTTTACAACCAAATTTGGCAAGTGTGTGTGCGTGTGTTATAATTTACTTGACGTATTTTTATGACGTCTCCATATGCAGATTTTTATAATCGCCATTTTCGCTAAGCTTCTTTTTTAAACGAGCCGCCAAATATTAAAGTTTGGGATATTTATGAGTGAAACTAGTTTCCGGTTTCGTGCAACAATTCCAACAAGCGATGCATTTATGGAATAATATAACTTTGCAATATATAACTCGGGATGTCAGATATTGAATTGATGAGCAGAAGGGAGTCTTTATATACAAGCCGGTAGGTTTCTACGCAAAGGAAGTATTCCAATTTTTTGAAGGGGTCATACAAAACATTATATTTGTCTAAAAAATATATATTTTTTAATTTTCAAAATAAATAAATAAATTAAGAGCATTATTTACCATTCGGATAACGATTTTTTACTGTACACAAATTTCGGTTCGGTCACTCTGAACACTAACTTGTCCATTAAAAAAATATTGAAAACACAGATACAAATTTGCATTTCTAAGTCGATATAAAATTTATCACATCTTTATCGTATAATAATAAAACCACAAATGTATTAATAATTGAATGACAAATGTTTATGAAAATCATTGTTATATTAATGATATATTTATTATTTTTAGAGGCGAAAATAAGTAAATAAATATTAAAATATACCATAGCCTAGTATTAATATTTTTTTAAACAGAATTTAATTTATAATCCTGGATGATTTATTGTAATGAGTCTGATAGACTGAGATTCCTTTTGATCCATTCATAAAATTTTTTTAATTAAAAAAAAAAAAACAATTAATTTTTCGTTTACATGTACTGATTTTTATATTTCATTTTCTATTTTCAGTCTAATTATTGGTGCTCCTCGTGCCCAATCAACATTGGAATCACAACGAAAAATCAATGAAACCGGTGCCGTATACCGCTGCACCTTCAATGGTACACCAGAATGCACTCCGTTTGTCTTTGAAAATCGTGGAAATATCAACATTGAACACAATGAATATTCATATGATTCGGAAAAACGCGATTTCCAATGGATGGGCGCTGCAATGGACGGCGGTACCAAGGATACGGATAAATTAATTGTCTGTGCTCCCCGTTTCATTACGCCAGCCATAAACGATTATCTGATGCATGGAAGATGTTATTGGATCAACGATACACTGTCCGCAACGCCACAGGGAATACGCCAAATTTCGCCACTCCGAGCAAGAGGAGATCAAATTAGGGACGATGACGGCGAACGCTACTATTATTATATGTTAGCCGAGCAGGGTCTCAGCGTGCATGTGACACCGGACAATGAGGAATTCCTAATTGGTGCACCCGGTATCCATACGTGGAAGGGTTCGGTGATACGTTATCGTAAAATGGAAATTAACGATGAGCCAAGCTTAAGTCGTCGTGACACCAGCCGAGTGTCACGAGTTGCACGCCAAACCCATGTCATCTATGAAACAAATATTCCCAATCCGAATAATTTCAAACAGGCCAGTGATTCGTATTTTGGATATTCTGTTGGATCCGGTTATTTTGATTCGAACAATCCTCAGAAACTTATGTATGTGGCAACAGCTCCACAAGCAGATGAACAATCAGGAGAGGTAAGATTTTGAACTTGTAATTACCTAGTATTTGTATTAATACATACATACATATTTTCAGGCCTATGTCTTCGACTATATAAGCAAGTATAAAATCGCCAAACACTTTGTCTTCCGTGGTAAACAGTTTGGTGAATATTTTGGTTACGCGGTGCTTGCCGAAGATATCAATGGTGATAAATTGACGGATGTTATTATTTCGGCTCCTCAATATACAATCACTGGTTCATATGATGATGGTGCCATCTATGTATTTATTAATCAGGGAAATGTAAGTTGATCGCCCTTCTCCCTCTCCCTTGCATTAATTATAACGAACAATATTTTAAATAATTTTTACAGTTTAATTTCGAACGCAAACTTATGACCTCGCCATTCCATGGAAAAGCCCGTTTTGGCACCACACTTACCAAATTGGGCGACATAAATTATGATGGCTTCAATGATATTGCTGTTGGTGCCCCATTTGCTGGAAATGGTTCCGTTTTTGTGTATATGGGTAGTGAGCGTGGTCTACGAGAACAACCCAGTCAACGTTTGGACTACCCAGGCACAGAACAGTTGACCTATGGCAGTGCCATGTTTGGCCATGGCCTATCCAAGGGTTCAGACATCGATGATAATGGTTATAATGATTTCGCTATTGGTGCTCCAAACGCAGAAGTCGTGTATCTCTATCACTCGTATCCAGTTGTTAGCATTAAGGCTACCATTTCATCGCAAACCCGTGAAATTAGTCCCGAACAAACAACATTCCCCGTGACAGTATGCTACAGCATTGCTACCAATTCTCGCAAAGTCAAATCGCAGGAGTTGGCCCTAAATGTCGTTGTTGACCCCCAGGTGAAACGTGTTCGTATTATATCCACAAACACCAATGAATTGCAATTCAATGTCACTGCCACCACTACAACGCAATGCAAAGTTGTTGACTGCAATGTCCGCTTCAGCGTGAGTGACATCTTCAAACCAATCGAATTGGAATTGCACTATCAATTGGTACATGCCATTCCAAATTCTGAAGGTAAATATTCACATAGCCGTTTTTTACGAATTATTATCTCATTTGCGGTTCTTTGCATTTTCTTTACAAAAGTGTTTTGCGAAACTTGTGCCGCCGTTGATCCTGCCGAACCCAAGACGTCCACCGAGAAGATCATCTTCAGTACAGGATGTGCAACAGATATTTGTGTCGCCGATTTGCAAATGACACCTAGATTAGAGTGAGTTTTGGGTGATTCTATTTAACTAAGACATCCATACTAATAGACCTTTTTATGTGTATCCTTTAGTCGCACATTCATACTGGGTAGCAGTCGAACATTTAAAGTTTCCTACGATGTCATTAACATGGGCGAAACTGCGTATTTGCCACAAATCAACATCACCTCTTCAAATCGTATGCTATTTGCCAAAATACCGTCAAACTGTAAACACAATAGCCAAGATTCAATGCTGCTATGCGATCTGAATCACGGACAGCCTATGGCCAAGGGCACATCGGATACAATTACTGTGATATACGATACCAGCAATATATCGGGGGAGAAAATGGTGTTAATGGCTAAAGTCTTTAGTACAGGCAAAGAGCAGACTCCGGGAGATAATATTGCCAGCGATGTTATAACACTGGCTGAATTCACTGAAATATCAGCAGTGGGGTAAGTACTTTTTTCATTTTTCAAAGAGAAATGTGTTGCTCATGTTTTCTTGATCTCTTGTAGGGTGCCAAAAACCGAACCTGTCATTTTGGAAGAACTCGCAGATAGGGCCGAAATCATAAACTTCTATGAGGTAAGAAATATTGTAAAAAAGTGGTCAAAATTAAATTGCATGGAACTTTGTATACCCTCCACCATGAGGCAACAAAATTCAAACGATACCATATATCTCGTTTAAAGTTTTCAATTGCCACACAACTCATAAAGAACAGATAAAATACTACATGTTCTCAATCAGAGTGTGTAAGATATATTCATATTTTTTACACAACATTATGTCTATACAGCGAACCATTCTGCGTTAATAAATCAAAAACCACAGAAATTCCATATTTAACTTAATTTGCTTAAGCAATGCTATCTACATTATCAATATTATTACGGTGGTAAAGTTATTTGGATGACATTCGCCCTTCTGTCCTATCGTGATTTCAAATCAACGTGGTGTATTTATAAATAAATGTAATATTATTTGAAATATATGTATAGTTTCTGTGGTCCAATGGTAGAGGGTATTTACATTTAATATGTATGTCAGTAAAACATTAGGCCTTTTAATGGACACCTACTAAAAAGTTGTTTTTTTCTCTCCTTCTTTGTTTACAGATCAAAAGCAATGGTCCCAGTACTGTCAGTTCTATGCAACTTGTTTTTGATATTCCTGTGGCCTATACCATACCAGGTACCACAAAAACCATACCTATTGTCGATATTAACAACATCACAATGCTGGCTATGTACGACGCACAAATAAAGGATGTCAGCTATTATCAGAACAATACCCAGCTACTAATGAATGCGGTAGAGAAAATGTCAAGTTTCTCGACACAATTTACAACACAGGTTAAGACCGAGACTTCAAGCAGCAGTCATTTCCGGACAATGGAAGTGCATAACGGTGGCGAATTTACCGTCAAAGAAGAATCATTTGGAGGTAAATAGTTTAAAAATTGTTGTTGTAAAATACAGTTTTTTCACCATTTGTATTGTTTTATGTATTTTTGCAGAATCAATATTATCCAGTTTGTCACGACGAAGAAGACGTCGCGAAGCTGCTGCTTTAACAGCAAACAAGGATCAGTATGCCCGTATTGCCCACGCCAAATCATTTGAATTGTTGGGTGAAGACTTGAAGGGTAAATTGCCGGTGAATCGAACGATTGTATTTAACTGCAATGATCCCGAGATGACATTATGTGTTCGTGCTGTTATCCCTCTGTACGATTTTAAACCAAAGAAACCCATCACAGTGACCATGAAATATCACGTCGATCTGCAGGAAGTCAATCAAATCCTAATTGAACCGTGGGAATTCTTTGTGATAGTGATTGACGTCGGTGTCCAGAAAACGAATGACCCCTTGGGTTCAACTTTGGCCATATCGAAGAAAATCGAGTACAATCTCATAGCGAAACATCAATTGTACAGCACACCCTTATATGTCATTATTTTGGCCATCATTGGTGGCCTACTAGCCTTAGCCCTGATAACATATGGCATGTACAAAGCTGGTTTCTTTAAGCGTGCCAAAAAGGAGGAAATGGATAAGCTGGTACACCAAGCCCAACTGTCGAATGACGGTGTTACCGAAACGTCGAACCTTAACACCGAAGACAATTGAAAGTGCAATGTCGGCGACATTCGATTTTCATTGTGATCTTGTCTCGAGTCCAAAAAGCTGTGAATACACCTCCCGCCGTTTTTGTCTTACAAAAGTGGCACAAATTTGTTTAAATTTTATTTTTTTATCATTAATTTGTTTAGAACAAACGTGTTATGTACGTCCCGACGTACATCGGACAACATCACCATCAATCCAACACTGAGAACGTGTTGATAGTCAACTGTAGCTGCCGCAGGAGTTGTCAGGCATTTTAGGACGATTTCGATACCAAATGTTACTATTTTTGTGTGCATAAATTTAAGTTAATTTATTTGTTTTAGTTTTTTGATTTGATCTGTACTTTTTGTGTTCTCTTATGTTTGTTTTTGCCTTATTTTTTTAATTCGTAAATAAGGATATCATCGAATACTTAGACCTAATTTTATTTTTTTAGTTTTAGGTTAAGTTCTTATTAGCTGCCATGTGTAAATAACTATTAAGTGTAGTGAGCAAGAAACGCAACAAACTAAATCCAAGTCGAGCAAATTGCTGCGTGTATTTGAAATTGTACATTTTTATTGATTGGAAAAAAACCGCAGCACGCTTTCTATTCCAGACACTATAAAAAATCGAAACGAGGATAATCTGATGCGTGCTCTATGTATAAGATTTTATAAGTATTAATTTTTTATATGAAATATTAACAAATATACAAAATACATACGAAAACATTTTTTGTACACTTTCTTTATTACTTGTAAACATGGGCGTTAATGAATAGGCACAAAATACAGTTTTGCCGGATTCGTCGAAATGTTTGTGGTTCAGAAGGATATATGAACTACCTATGTATGTATCGTAAACATGACACAATTTTCATCGAACAAGTATTTGCTCTTCTAATATGTAATTATTGTAGTTTTATAACCGATTTGTTTTTGATATAGTTATATAATATACAATATAATAGGACTTTATTTAACCGATTTGTTGTATGATTTGTTGCCATTTTAAAGGTAACTTCATAATGCCTCTCTAACAGAAGTCCTGCTCTCTATTTGCAGAAAACTCTAGTAGTCGAATTTCACAATCCTCTCTAGATGCCAATTTTTTATCATTAAAGAAATTTTGCAATGCAAGAAAAATATTATAATCGCTTGGTGCCAAGCCCGGACTGTATGGCGGGTCTGTATATGGCGTGTACGCATATATGTGGCAGCTATTGGGTTTTGAAGGACTTTAGCTAGTTGGTAACATGTAATGAATTATTGTTTTTGACCATCTGTATGGACGAATTATTAGTACGACGGTTTTTTTTGTGGACTACCTCCTAGAAACTGAGATTTTGGCTTTATACTTATTCACTCTGGAGGCACTATATTCTTCAGACATCTCTCTTACTTATATTTCAATCGTATAATCGGCGACAATGAGTTTTTCACAATGCGTTTTATTAACCCCAACCCAAATGTATCCCTTGTCATTTCTATTTGGTTGTTTGTGACCAGATATTACAATTTTCTATTAAATATTTATTAACATTGCTTCTTAACACTCAAGAATACTTAAACTTTGAGAAAAAATATAAACTGTGATACCTATAAAAACGGTATTTCAATATCGAGTTATCCATTTTATCAATAAATTTTACAGAGAAATTCCAAAAATTCATGGGAAAAAATACAATTACATATTCAATTGAACCTAAAACGATGAAAAAAATACAAAGGGAAAACAGTTTGGTATCCCTGCTATAATGAAGTTGAGTGCCGCATTGATTGTTTTGCAGAAGGCTTATACCAAACCTGAGTTGGAAAATATTCCGAGAAGTTGTTTTAGAATTGTATAAAAAGCTCAAAATTCCTGGCGTTGTAGGTTGTATTGGTGGCACAAGTGCCTTCTAACTAAATATTCTAATAACATGGTGCGAAATTAATGCTACGGTCAACAACCAAAAAAGGATACGTAGATCAATAACCGTGGTACATTTGTACCCATCCAAAGTTAGCGCTGTAATGGCTACATGTTGTCTAAAGCCGCAAAAATTTGCAGAGAGGTTGGGGAACAGCTAAATAATAATCATATAAAAAATAATTAAAAAAGCTTAACCCATTCGAAAGCTCCAACGAAATTACTATGATTATATTAGACAGATTATCATTTAAACATTGACTTTCTTTTTCTTCAATTATAAATGAAAATAAAAAACTAGTTTCACGTTTTGTGGGGGAATAATGTTGATAAACTATAAAAATCTATTACTGCAATTCAGAATCCAAATTAATATGTTTCATTTATAAATAAGCTTTTGTTTTACCTTTAACTATGCTGTTTAACGCTTCGATTAATCAAGCTGTATTTCCTCACAAATGGAAAACGTCATATATCATTCCACTATTTAAAAATGGAAATAAATCCGATGTTGCTAATTATCGTGGAATTGCAAAATTAAGTATAATTCCAAAGCTCTTTGAAAAAATAATAACTGATAACATTTACCATCATGTTAGTTCCCTTATATCTCCCTACCAGCATGGATTTCAGAAAAAATGCTCCACAGCAACGAACCTTCTGCACTTCTCCACCATAGTCAATCGGGGATTTCTTCGAGGAATGCAAACCGATGCTGTTTACACGGACTTCAGCAAAGCATTTGATAAAGTCAATCATAAGCTGTTACGATTAAAACTTGAGTGCCTGGGATTTACTAACAGAAGTCTCAACTGGATTTCTTCATACCTAAAACATAGGACACAAAATGTAAAATTTAATAATACCATATCGAGAAGTATTGCAGTTTCCTCTGGAGTGCCACAAGGCAGCCATCTAGGTCCTCTTCTATTTTCTTTATTCATGAATGACCTGCCTCAAATAATAAAGTTTTCATATATCTTGATGTATGCCGATGATGTGAAATTATTTCTCAGTTTTTCAGACATCTCAAGTAATGATTTGTTACAACATGATCTGAATGCACTTAACGGCTACTCTCTGGAAAAAGTTAATGAGTTTGTGGATCTAGGAGTTCTTTTGGATCGTAAACTGAATTTTAATTCCCACATTTCAGTAACAATAAACAAAGCAAAGTCCGTGCTTGGGCTTATTAAACGGTGGAGTAAAGAGTTCATGGATCCTTATGTCACAAGAAATTTATATACAACGCTTGTTCGCCCTATATTGGAATACTCTTCGATCATATGGGATCCTATATATATTACACACAGTGATCGCATCGAGTCCGTTCAAAAGCAGTTTCTAATTTTCTATTTACAGAACTTAAACTTCTCGAATTATAATCTTCCATCATATACAGATAGACTTTCCCTCATCAAGCTGCCAACTTTAAAAAGCCGAAGGAAAATGTTGAATGTATCATTTATTTTTAATGTAATAATGGGTGACGGTTATGCTGGATTTTTAATCAACAACATTTGTTTCAATATTCCCCAAAGAGCTACTCGCAATTATGTACCACTAGCTATTCAATTTTCTAGAATGAATTATTCAAATGCAGATCCCTTAACAAGAATGTCTAACGATTTTAATGAATTATATAATCTTATTGATTTTTCTATGAATCTTGAAGCATTGAAAAGTAAAATTGTAATATATTTAAATTCATGAAATTAAGTATAACATTTTGTATTATATAGTCTGTAAGGAAAATATCCATATACTAATAAATAAATAAAAGTTTTCAAAGTATGTATACATATTTTCGGTCACTTCGTAAGCTTTATATGAGATTTGTTTTCTTAATAAACTGTTTGTGGGAGAACTACCAGATGTGCTTGACCGATGTAGTCCATTTATGTACTTGATCTTCTATGGTGTAAACTTATTCAACAATATACCTTTTGGTAATATGCTGGTAATGTTTTCCCAATATCCCAAGAAATAATAAAATTTCAAGTTTTCCCATGTTAACTCAATGTATACCACAATACCCGTCCTTGTGTTTATTTAAAAAGGTTTGTGGTGTTTTTTTTTTCTAAAAACATTAAACATTACATTGTAAAGCAATAAATTCTTTTTAAATATCAATTTCAAGCGAAATTTAATTTTTATTATTTATTCTCATCGTAACTTGCAGAAATGGCGTTACTACAACACATAAACTAGCCTATGATAACATATAAAATATTTATTTCAATAGCAATTGCATGAGATTTTATCGAGATTCTAAGTCTTAGAATCTAGAATCTTAGAATCTATGAGCGAATAACTTTGTTCAAAAGCCCGTCGGAACAAAATATAACTAATGATACTTGCAATTTTCAATAACGCCTAAAAGTATGCAGTATAGTAAATTATTTAATTAGCATATTCAATGCATTTATGTAGGACAAAACGATTCAACATTAACACTAGATTTAAAGAGTGAGTCAATTGAATACTAATATTTATTTTACAACATTCAAGTATCACATGGGCTTTTAAACTACGAAGGGAAATTGGAGAAGATAACAAAGTATTGACAATTTTTGGAGGACATACTAGCGAGAGTTGATCCATAGGTCTTCTATTAGATTTACAGTTTTCTATTAGATTTACACATTTGCAAAAAAAAAAAAATAAATAAATAAATTGAATTGGAACAGTTTTCTTTACAGAAAACATACATTTTCTGGTATGAGTCAATATGGATCACTTTAGTAAAATAACGTATATATTCAACATCCGTAAATCTAGCGTTAATATTGGATGGATTGGATGTCTTTTTTACCGTCGATAAATATATATATATATATATATATATATGGGAAATTACAAAAATCTTTTAAATTCCTTGAAGCTGAGGTTTGCAAGCTTATAACTCGCGAAATATGAACATATTGTATAAAATTTAAATTCATTTCTATAGAATGAAGTGTTCTTGTCAAAATCTTAAAGTATTGGTAATAAATAATAAGTTGGGTGGAAGCTGTGATGGTGGTAATGCAAAAAATGGGTGAAAATGTGTTGAAGCCAACGAGTTTTTTTGTGTTTCTTCCTGATTTGTGGCTAAACTACACTACGCACGCACATGTGACCAGTGACTAAGTTGCAGAATACCCCATGGACAATATGGTTCTAATGTATGATTTTTCGATATAATCACTGTATCCACCCAAAAAGGATGCTGACATTTTGAAGCCGGATTTTAGGTGTTTTTTGAATTTTTCTTATAATTAGGATGCGCATCCAGATAATGGACTATTTTTTGAGTCCTAATTTAAGAAGGTCCATTGAAATTCCGTGGAACCCCGCGTGATTTTAGTTTTTTTAAGTGCCGGATCTAATGAACCCAGTCATGTTAAATTCCGCCCAATAAAACGGCGGATATAGGTACCTTGAATGTGGGAAAAACTACAAAAACTTGTTTTGACAAATTCGCGTATATAATCGCGTTTCTCTTCGAATTGATTTCACATTCATTTTTGTCTTATCATATTCGCGAGTCTGTGTGAAAATATGTCAAAAATATATCGATACGCGAATAATATGCGTATTTTATCCAAAATCGATTGTGGAGGCACATCCGCGGTTCTTAACCGGTCCTTTTAAAATAGGTTTGTGTATTTTCATAGGAGATTACTGAAATCGTCGAAACTGTTATCAGATGAATATACCGATATTTAACAATCATCTAAAAGAATTTGAAGAAAAAAGCGTCGCATATTTTAGAAGATTAAGGCAAACCCGTAATCCCTTAACCATACTAAAAAATCGAAAATTCAAAAAACATTTCGATTTAATTAAAAAATTAATTTATTTTATTTTCAGATGTCTTCATGCTTCTATTTGTTTTTCGTGACAATTTAACCGTAATTCTATGTGATTTGACAAGTATGCAAAGAAAACAAATGTGTTTAACCTGTTGTGAAGAAATTCGCGAATTACAACAAATAAGAATTAATTTAATTTATATTTGAAATACAAGATTTAAAACCGCTATAATTTTTGTGCGCAGCATCCGAATTTGTAAACGCGTATATATTTCGAATCAGCATATTTTTCTTAACCTATGTACCAAAAATCATGAATGTGCTCGCAAAAAAATTTTTCAAATTATGGAATTTTAAAAGAATTTTGTAATTTCCCATATATTAGATTGGGGAAAAATAAATCCATTATTTTTCGGCAAATGTTTTCGTAAAGTATCGATCAAACAATTTCAGATTAATGCTCGTTGGAAGGGTGACATTTCGCAGTAAAAAAATTATTTTCTTGTTTTTTGATTGGTGCATTCAGTTCTGAGTTACAGGGTGTTAAAAAATGAAAGTGGAAAAAAAATCGGTACATTTTACAGTTTTTCTTTGACAAAGGGGAAAATTCAAGCCAAGGTAGGCCGGTCGCAGTCGTAACATCGCCCAGCAGCTGAAAATCGACCATAAAACTGTTATAAACCATTTATGTCTTCGGAATTATACACAAGTTTCGGTTTATTTAAGGTAAATGTATTTATCAAAGAAGTTGAATGGTCAAATTACTATTCCATTCGGACTTTTCTTTAATCACAAAAAACAACAACAAACTTTTTTTGTAAATTATTTTTCTTCCTTTTTAAATCTTTAAATATATATGTGCAAAGTTACAAACCTTAACAAGCATTGATATTCATTTACCAGCCCATTTAAAATTTTACAAATAAAAAATATTAACAAATTTTGGGTTGTGAAATATTGAAATTTTTGACCATTTATGGGGAGATGCTAGAAGGAGAGGGCCGGCGGGTCTCACCTTCGCAGCTTATATTGACTTGGTGAAGATAACAGGTCAAATCGAACATTCCTTTCGCCTAATATTGAATTAATATACATTTGACCCTATGTGGGTGAAGGAGTAGACCATTAGTCCCATATTCAGACTTGATCTAGGCTTGGTGGAGATATTAGTTTGTACAAAGTTTGTTTCAAATCAGATAGTTCGTTCGCATGATATGTATATAAAATTAATTTTTATCACAAGTTTAACGGTTTATTGGGAGAGGTACCAGAAGGAATGGACCGATATTCCCCATTTGAACTATGTTTGGAAGAAATATTAAGATGTACAATGTTTGGATATGACCGATTACTCCCTTCAAGATAGACAGACGAACGGACATTTATAACTCGACTCCAAATTGTCTGAAAAGGCTTTTGCCTAAAGAAACATGGGGTCTAAAACCAAAATTTTGATGAGGCATATTTTTGCCGTATCCAATAAGCCATAAGACTGGGGATATATAAATTATTTTCAAGGTTTTTGGAGGAAGTACCATGACTCAATGAATGAAACATATTGAAACTCTTATTTTCCATGTCATACATCGGGAAATATGCCAGTTAAATATAAAGTTAAGCAAAAAATAAAAAAAAACATTTCTGTTAAAAAAATACTTTAGATCCGTACTATGGTGGAGGGTATACAAATTCCTGAACGGATTCCACGAAACCAAAATTGCACATAATTGGCTGTTACAGTATGGGAACAACACAATTTTCATAATTTTGACCGCTTGACTTGCATTTTCGCCTTTGTCAAAGAAAAACTGTAAAATGTTCCGAATTTTCTCTTTGTTCACTTCCATTTTGAGCACCCTGAACTCACAACTGAATGCACCAAACATAAATGTTATAGTTTCCGAAAGTTACAAAATATCATAATAGTTCTTCATTTTTAGTGATATGATCGTAAAATTTCCACCAAACCTCGATAAAGAACATAAATGCCCCACAAATTATCACAACCTAAAAAAATCATAAATTTCGTTTACTTAAAAGTTGGCAGTAAAATTTCAGAAATTTGTTAAGTTATATTATATGAATGGTTGACGTATGAGTTCTCAAAAAATGGCCGTTAAAAATATGACCGTTATCCCTTTCCTTATGCATAATTAAGTGTTTGGAGACCTATAGATCTGGACCATACCAAATTATGTGGCTTTAAAACATAGTATTTCGAAGATACGCGTCATTTAAGTTACATATATATATTGAAGTCAATTTCTTCAATGCATTTAATGATTTTGTTTGTGATGATTTTCAAAGGCATATAATTATTGCAATGTTTTCTCCTTAAACTGACATACAAAGGCAAAGCCAATTTTTCTCAAACTCTGTTCATGAATAAATTTTGATAATTTCCATATTTTGACTTTTTATATTTAACAGTATTGTTTCATTAAATGCACAGAGCAAGTGTATTTGAACATATACATATACATCATATGTAAATAAGTGATTCATCCATTCATAATTCCGATACAAGTTGATAACAATGTGTCGAATTGTTAGTATTTTCCCGCAATACAATCCAAAATTAAACTAAACGTGATCTGAATTAAATCGCGTTTAATTGCATAAGATATCTGCAAAAAAGCACGACAATATTCACAACAAAAGCTGACACTGGAAATCTCGGACAAAGAAGACAACAACAATGTAAATTTATAAACAAAATAAAAGACGACACAAAGGCCCAATCGGCAATGACATGTAAATGGAGGGGTTCGGAGAAACATTGTTAAGTTGTAAACATCTTACTTTTTTTGGTAAAAACTTTTTTCGGCTAACGGAGTTAACTGAGAGCATTGAGCTATGTGAGCACATATCTTTCTTTTGACCGCCTAAGTAGTTAAGTTTCTCTCAATATGATCTTAAACAGTGCATTTGAGCAGCGGCTCGCATGGCTTCAGAGACGTTCATACACGATAATAGATTGGTCGGCGAGCGTAATTTCACAGTTAACTTCCATTGTATCGTTGTCAGAATAGAATTTTCAGTACAATATACGCTACTAACGTGCGAGGTTGTTAAGACCGCTCCTAAATATCTGGAAAGCTATCGCGCTATCAATCATAAAAATACTATACCATCGTGTGCGATAAGTAGATAGTCGAACGGGTGTCGCGAGTGTTTGTGTGTTGGGAAGTGTTGATTGAAAGCTAAACGGCATTACAGCCCAACAATTATGATGCCGCCAAAATTAAAGCTGTCATATATTGGCAGCTTACTTCTGCTAGTTCTTTTAACGAATAATGTCAGTTGTTTTAATTTATCACCCAAACCGAATATAATCGTTAAGGATCCTGGTTTTGTAACAGATATGCCAAAATATCAATCGTCGTATTTTGGATTTGCTTTAAACCTGAGGCCATTGGGGTGAGTAAATGCGTGCGTTGCTGGACAAAAGATATGTCCATGCTATTCGTCAGCAAGCCGTGTTTATTGGAATTTGTAAAGTAAAAAAAAAACAAAAATGAATCATAGCGACAGAGAACAAATTGCAGGGTTTGTCATCAATATCATATGGGATCGTTGTTCGTTTTCGTTGAAAAACAGTTAGTATCGGTGGAATGAAGTCATACTAAGGCTTGCATATCTTCACTTCTTTATCTCTGAGTATGTTTGCGATAATATATGTTTGTGTGTCTGTATGCGATACTGCTGGCAAATACTCACAAATGAAGTCAATATTTATTTAGTACAAACAAACATTTTCTTCATACCTGGATAATTTCCCCCCCATCAAATATTGGTTTAAATAGAATTCGATTTACTGCTTCGAATTTTTGCCTATATTTTATTTGAATAATAACCCATTTCATTAATTGTTTACACACTCATCGATCGATATTGAATATTAATAACAATGAGGTGTAAGTCGCAAATAAGTTGTGTTAATGACTTGGTCATCACAATCATAACCTTGTAATGATAATCGTTGATTTTCGAAAATGTTGTTTCTTCTTCCTCTGTTGATTTTCGAAAATGTTGTTTCTTCTTCTTCTTCTGTAATACTGCCACAAACATTTTATCAAGCAATGCCATTGAAAACCCGTAACCCGCCTTTCTTCGACCCTCTAAATAGTAAATGTGATAAGATTATACCGAAAATATAATATTATTAATTTTCATTTTTAACTGAATAATAATGATAGCAACAACAACAGTTGGACAATAACAAATAATTGGTAATGTGTTTGCCTTGTCCAACTTTGTCATTTCTGTTGACCGTAGTTTTGCTAGAATTTCATTCGTTTTGTGGTATTAAATGTCACTGCATAATTGGTCGTTCTGTAGATAATTTTAATTAGGTTAATTCCCAAAATTGCAATTTATTATAATGAAATAACAAAATCACCACATGAGCACGTTAAGTTTGTATAATGGCAACATTTTGTCATGACTAGACCCCAAGTTCGTAAATTTGAATTGACCTTTAATAAATTCAATTTTTATTTTGTTTTTTCAAATATTTCAGAATCTGGGCCAGATTTTGAAAAAAATTATATTTTACTTATGGCATTTGGGTATAAAATGTCTTTTTTGTAAAACATTTCATCGGGAGAGAATATCAAAAAAAAAAAAAAAAATTAAGGTAACTGAAACTATAATCTACCCTGCCTTAACTGGTACAGCTCAGTATTTTCACCCAATGTTATGAAATTGTCGAAAGATTATAAATATTATTGCATATTTGAATACCACCAATGAGGTTTGTATTAATAGTGAGCCTAATCCGTATTTACATCTACGGAGAAACATTTTATAGTTTTTTTCTGAGTTTTGATTTGAAAATCAGCGGTATTATCTAATTGAATATATACTGGTTTTGTAGAGGAACTTTGAGTAATGTGGACTACAATTTTCTTTTTGATATTGACGGCATAACTCCTATATAAAAAAATTGATTCAATAACATTGTAAATTTGTTCCAGGTCAAAAAATAGATATATATGTCTAAAATATTTTTATATATTTTTTTTAATATTAACAATCTGCAACAACATTTCTTGTTATAGATTGTCAATATCTTACGTAATACAAACAGATAAATTTAAAAATAGAATGGACACCTTGTCTGCCGAAATAATATAAGTTTTCTTCCTCTATGTGATTCTGCAAGCAATGTACGTATCGTAAACAATGTGTACGCACGTTGTGGAAAGTGCGCGGATATTTCTAATTATTTTGTTATGATTATAAGATAATTATCTTCAATATTAAGTAGCCAAAATAACTATAGATAATTTTCAAATAATCACACTTTTTCACAATTGAAAAAGTGAAAAAATAAATTGAACTGTAGTGCATCAGATTTAATGAAAACACTCGACATAAGCTGTGTCAGCACAAAAAAAAAATCATATTTTCTTTAATAAAATATTTTGAGTGCAGAAATTAAAATAATAAACTGACGAAAATAGTTATTTCTTTATTTATATTGAAACAAATTTAATACATGTTGTTTTAGGGTACTTTTAGGAATCATGTTCAGCTTCATCTGAAGTACTGAATTTTAGGTGCGTATTTTATATATTTTCTTAAATGACAAGACGTATGGTAACTGTATCCAAATCTAAACCATTTGAATTCTTGATAATAAATTCAAATATTGCAAATGCAATATTAAGTAATACTTATTATACCTTCCATAGTATGGAGGGTATATTAAGTTTGTTTTTCCGTTTATATCTCATCGAAATAATTATTTCCTATGACGATTTAAGCATGTCCGTCTGTCTGTTGTAATCTGTAGCCTCTGAACGAATTGAGATAGATCGCTTAAATTTTACATAGAATTGTCTTTTGTCTCCAGACAGGACAAGTTCGAATATGAGCTATAAGTGTAACCCCCCTCCCCCCAAATGCTCTATTTTTTGGGGTTTTTGAGCGCGGTATTCCAATGAATTCGCTCAAATGAATTCTTATTGGGTACAAAATGTCTCCACTAAAAAATATAAGTTGTAGTCCACTTTTCCTGGTAGCCCCCATATAACGAAGACTTCCAGCTTTTTAACCGAATACGCTCAAATTTTGTACAATAAATAATAATAATAAAATAAAAAAAAAAATGTTTTTACAATTATTGGCTACATTAATCCACACACATGTCCTTAGTAACCTATGTCAAATTCAGTTTCATTAGGGCAGATTTAGGGTCGTTTTTTGTGCAAAGAGTCAAATTTATGTAAATCGATTTAAATCAAACTATTCATTATGATACAACACAGAGTGCTAAAATCGAAAAATATATATGCGAGCTATATCTAAATCTAAACCAATTTCATTTAACTCTTCAGTGCACCATTTGCTAAAAATCGCAAGTAAATATATATGGGAGTTATATCTAAATTTGAACCGATTTTTACGAAACTTAACACATATTACTGTAGACTCAAATCAGAACGCTATGCCAAATTTCGAAAGAAATGTGGTAATTATCTTATTCGAATCGGGCGGAAATGCATAAATCGACATTAATCCTTTGAGTCCCGAATTTTTTCCGCAATCTTAGAACAAATTTCTGTTCACAAATTTATTTCACAACTATCCTAAAATTAAAGTCCAATATCAAGAAAACCAATAGCAAAATCGAGAAAAAATAATTTTAAATTATTCTCTGTATTTATTTTTGCAAGAATCAAAAATAGTTTTGATGGCAGAATTCGTACAATTTGAATACGAAGCGATTTAAATATTTTGGACTGTATACACAATTTAGTACTTTACACAAATTTGCCCTCTTCTCTATATTGAAAAGCTCATAACTTTACCAACATTTTGAATTTTTTTGATTTTTCTTTTGATATGTGTCGTTTATAATCAAGTCTTGACATGTGACATCCAAATAATATATATGTACCTACTAGCTGATTGTTAAATATAAGCTCTAAAACATGTTGTTTCCTGTGGGCAACATTGGACCACAAACAGTTGTGAGAAATGTTGAAAAATTCATTTCAAATTTAAAGGAAGAAAAATATTGTGTATTCAATCAAAATATGCTTCTGTTTCCCATATTACCATAGTATTGTTCACATATTTCAACTTCTTCCAAAATAATTTTTGTCAAAAATATGCCCTTTTTTCTCCTTCAGTGTATGAAAACAAAAACGAATAAGTGAGAATTTTGAAAATATTTTTTTATGTTCAAATGTTTCTCTTTTTGTAATTGTGTATGTGAGAAATTTGACGCACACCGACAGCCCATGAGACCAATTTTGGGCACTGCTGGTCTATCTCGATACCTTTTGCCTGTTACAAACATATCTACAAAGACATAATATCCTTTTGACTGTGACCCACTATAGTTCCGTTTTCCTCGTAAACCGTTCCTGAACCCAAAAAACTGGTATAACATTGAATTATATTTAAGAGAGCAAAAACAAAGTGGCGTTCTCTTTGAAAACTTTTTACTCGAGAAATTTGCCCGAGTAAAAATGGTAAACAGGAATGCCTACTTCAGATTGGCTGTTATGTTGATTTTGAAGTATTACCATCTAATTTTGGCATTTACTATTAAAAAAGTACTGGAACATACCATATATGTTATGTTGTGCAATATATTAGGTGCGTTTGTTTATTTTTTCCGAAAAAAATCTCAGAATAATATGACTTAATGTAAAAAGTTGATGTACAAAATGGAATTTAATTTTTTATAAAATTGTTACAAAATAGTTTCAAAAAATTTAAAATAACAAATTTATACCATACTGTGGTACAGGGTATTACGTCTTTGTGCATATGCAAAAGGAATCGAAATAGACCCATGGTTCCTTTTGAGAATATGCATAGAATCACTTTCTAAGTCGATTTACGCATGTCCGTCTGCCCGTCCGTCTGTCCATGTTAAATTGTAAAATATGTAAATTTATTATCGAATTGTATGAAATTTGGCACAGCTCATTCATTTGCCAAAAACAACATAACAGTCAATATATAGGGAAAAATATTCAGATATGATATAGTTCCCATATGTAATATAGTCCGATTTCATGTAAATGGTGTATTCAATGTGTATAAAGTCCCATATATTTGACGACTTGCACCAAATTTTCGTAGCGTACTGAATTTGTCTGCTGATGTGTGCCAAGTTTGTGAAAATTGGTTTTGTTTTAGATATAGCTTTATATTATAGATTGATTTTAAAAATTGAATTACCAATGCCATATATGGCTGATAGGAACAAAACGTACTGAAATTAGTATTACCTAACCTGTGGCAAGTTTCGTTGAAATCGGTTCATGTTACTATATAACTCCCATATATATTTTCGCCCGATTTTAAGTAAATTGGACATTTGTTTATTTTTAGTTGACATCAAATTTTGCACAACGTACAAAATTGAGCATAGAATTACTTAGTTGCGTTTTTTTAGAAGTACAGACCTATTGATATTTGTTTGAAGTCCATTTACCTACTTTTGTCCCATTGTAACAAGCGAAAAATGTATTTTCAGTTAATTGAAAATTTTAAATTGAAAAATTTATTGGTGTATCATTTAGATAAAATTGTGAGTGTTACAAAAAGTTTCAAAAAATTTATAATAAGAAATTTATAATATGTAAGAACTGGGTTTAAAATCTGCTCTCTCAATCCACTCCCTTTTTACTGACTTTTTATTTTTTTACAAATTATTGAGCGAATGAACATACCTATCAACAATATGTGAAATTTATATTGATTATTAGTATTATTATTCGGTAACTGCCAAAAACAACATAACAGTCAATATATAGGGCAAATATAAAAAATGTCTGAGTCATCATTAATATAGTGGATTAAGATGACTAATCGCAATTCAATGTGTATAAACGTAGGTATATTTGACACTTCATTTCATGCTTTCACTAAGAATTTGTCTGCTTTTCTATGAAGAGTATGTCAATTGGTTTTGTTTTCAATAGGCTTTCAATCGGTATCTGAATGATTCCTAGAAAATTCAAATTACTAATGCCATTTTCATTGGGTGTAGTCCAGCGTAATGCCTTTTGTACGCTTGCTTGTTGATTCATATTTTTGTGCAATATAACAATGCCTCACATTCAATCATTCAAAATCCCCATTTGTTTATTTTTAGTTGCTCAATATACATAATAAGAAGTAAGTTCTCGATTTATTATAAACTTTAACGTGGTCATCAAACTGGAAAAATGTATTTTCAGTTAATTGAAAATTTTAAATTGAAAAATATAGGGTATTTGGTGTACCATTTAGATAAAATTGGTTTACCATTAAAAAAAATTAACAAAACTTAGCACATGCCATTCTGGCCTCAAATGTGTCGTGTTCTCTTCAAATTGTTGTCTTAATCGGACAAACATTGCAGTAATGTAAAATCGTACGAAAATATATTGGAGCTATGCCTAAATCTGAAACGATTTTTACCATTTTCAAAAATATTCGTCCTTGGGACAAATATATGATCTGTGCCAAATTTCTAATATGTGGACAAACGGACATGTTGAAATATACTCAGAAAGTGATTCTATGTAAATTCTCAAAACTAACTACGGTGGGTATAACCTTGGTAGGGTGTAACAAACATTATTAGGGGAACATCGTGGATTGCGGTATAAGGTTATTTGAATATTTAATTCAATAAATATTCAATTACACACTTATATTATTTACAATTTAATTTTTGTCATTTCCCCCTCGTTTATTGCACGATTCTGTTATAATTTGTTTTTATTGCAGCATTATAGTTGGTGCTCCACGTGCACAATCAACGTTGGAAGCACAACGTGGTATTAACGAAACTGGTGCTATTTATCGCTGTACCTTGACTGGAACATCACAATGCAATACCTATGTGTTCGAGGATCGTGGAAATGTCAACGTACCGGCAAATGAATATTCGTACGATTCCGAGAAAAAAGATCACCAGTGGTTGGGGGCGTCCATAGATGGTGGTCCAAAAGATACCGATAAACTTATCGTATGTGCTCCCCGATTTATAACACCCGTTACCAACGATTATCTAATGCATGGTGTCTGCTATTGGATCAATGACACCCTGACACCGAATCCCGTGAATGTGACGAGAATATCACCACTACGCGGTAAGCAGGAGCAAATTATGGATGAAAATGGGAAACGCATCTATTATTACATGTTGGCGGAACAGGGTATTTGTGCCCATGTGACAGCCGACAACGAGGAATTTTTAATCGGTGCCCCTGGTATACACACATGGAAAGGTTCTGTAATCCGTTATCGCAAAGTGGTGGATACCGATGAGCCGAGTTTGAGTCGTCGCGATACCAGCAGTGTTTCACGAGTTACCCGGCAGGCGGACGTTCAACCAGCACCATTTACGAGATACGAAACAAACATACCAAACCCCAAGACGTTCGATCAAGCGGACGACTCATACTTTGGTTACTCCGTAGCGTCAGGATATTTTAATTCAAACGATCGCAACAAATTGCTTTATGTAGCAACAGCACCTCAGGACAGTGAACAGTCTGGATTGGTAAGTCTTATCCGGGTCATGCGAACGAGAAAGTCTACTAATTATTTCACTTTTAGGCCTATATTTTCGATTATCATAGAAATACAATAAATAAGCTGTACACTTTACGTGGTTCCCAGTTTGGAGAATATTTTGGTTACGCGGCTTTAGCTGAAGATATCAATGGAGACGGTTTGACCGATGTCATAGTGTCTGCCCCACAATATAGTATTTCCGGTTCATTTGATGACGGTGCAATTTATGTTTTTCTCAATAAAGGCAATGTAAGTGTAACTTCTGAGACATTCGAATGTGTTACATTACATTTTACTTCTTCTTCTTCTTTTTAGATGGATTTTGAAAGCAAGACCATTATTTCACCCATACATGCCAAAGCCCGATTTGGCACTACACTCACCTCTTTGGGTGATATCAACCATGACGGCTTCAATGACATTGCAGTTGGTGCTCCTTTCGCTCAGAATGGCGCTGTGTTTATTTATTTGGGCGGTGAGCATGGTCTGCGCGAACAACCTAGTCAGCGCTTTGATTTCACAGACACCACACAATCCGCCTACGGACAAGCTATGTTCGGCCATGGTCTATCCAAGGGTTCCGACATCGATGGCAATGGTTTCAATGATTTTGCCATTGGTGCTCCAAATGCCGAAACCGTATTCGTATATCGTTCCTATCCTGTTGTCTCCATAAAGGCTACAATTTCTTCGGCAACACGTGAAATTAAGCCTGAACAAACTTCTTTCCGTGTCGAAGTGTGCTACAGTATTGCCACAACTTCGACCAAAGTCCAGTCACAAGATCTGAACATGCACGTCATTCTTGATCCACAAGTAAAGCGTGTTCAAATTGCCTCCACGAATAGCAACGAAATGAAATTCAAAGTTACAGCTACCACGACGAATCAGTGCACCCAAATCGATTGCAATGTCCGTTTCAATGTTGAAACAATATTCAAACCTATCGAAATGGAACTACGTTATAAGTTGGTGAATGGCATTCCAAATTCTGAAGGTGAGCGTCACAAAATAAGAATATCTATATTCGGAAGTTGTTCATTTACCCCCTTTATGTTGCAGAATTTTGTGAAACTTGTGCCGCAGTAGACCCCGCAGAACCTACATCACACAAAGAGAAAATTATCTTTAGTACCGGATGTGCTTCACAAATATGTGTAGCGGATTTGCAAGTGAAAAGTAATTTGGAGTGAGTAATCGAAAATATATATCGTTGATCCAGATGTAACATTTTATTTATATAACTTCATATATTTATATGCGCAGGAAGAACTTTGTCTTGGGTAGCAGTCGCACATTTAGCGTATCATATGATGTGTCCAACAATGGCGAAACTGCCTATTTACCACAAATCAACATCACCTCCTCCAACCGCATGCCTTTTGCCAAGATTCCATCCAACTGCAAAACGAATAATCAGGACGTATCTTTACTCTGTGATCTCAATCAGGGCCAACCGATGGCCAAGGGTGCCAGCGATACTATTACAGTGATATTTGATACCAGCAGGATATCGGGGCAAAGTATGACTATAGTGGCAAAGGCATTTAGTACTGGCAAAGAACTGAACAATGCCGATAATATAGCCACAGATGTGGTTGCCCTTAGCGAGTTTACAGAAATTGTTGCCGTTGGGTAAGTTGTCAGTTTGACGGGTGCAAGCATTGTTTGTCTTATTTACATTCTCATTTCATATTTTAGAAAACCAAACACTGATCATATTAACTTGGAAAAGGCTGGCAATACAGCTGAAGTGATTAATCTCTATGATGTGAGTAGAATATTTAAAATGTAAACTCTAACCTAGGAAAAAGCCATTAACTCAGAGGATACGAGTCAGGACTTGCACAAAGTCCAGGCACAAGCTAAACATCTAAAGTTAGAATTTTTATACCCTACACGCTTCTATATCATTGTAAATTTCCTGTTATTAGGTTGTTTGCGTGGGAAACTGAAACATCAAATTACATACACTCAATGTGGATAACTGGGAGTAATGTAAAAATCAAAAACATAAATGTGGGTTTCAATTTTCAATTCCTTTGCATATATGTCAAATGAATCCTCATAATGTTGGTTAACCCGTTAAAAAGTTCTTATGCATATGCCATTTTACAATTTAACTTAAAGCTATTTCAAAAAGTGGATTTATCGAAATGTGCACTGAACGCCTCAGTTATTACAGTTTACTCTGGTGGGAAATGTGGTTCAAACCTTCCAAATATCGAAAATGGGGTAGTAACAATATCTGGAAAATATGCGAAAATGCTGCTTAAAATCTGCAAAACGCCGATTAATGGTGGTACCTCTCTATGCGGGCTTCCCCGAAACATGGTCCAATATTGATAATTTTTATGGGGAGATTGTAAAACTTGCTTAACCTCTCCCCAACCCAAAAGATAAACCAATATAGTTTATCTTTTGGGTTGGAAGATTTTCTACTCAGTGAGAACCAAAAATTACAGTTTATTAGGGTGGAAATACGAACCCAGTAGCTTAAAAAATACCGACTATTTTAGGGTACCGTATACCATTTTCAATATCAACGACAATTTTATAAATGTAAATCATATATGTTCCTCTCTCGGGAATTTACTGCCGATAGAACATTTGTGTTCTCCCATTAATGTCTAAGCAATATAACTAAAGGATTTACACCACGAAAAATTGTCACACTTTTTGGTTTACTGATCGTAGTGTATCGACTTTTTGCATGTAGTTGCAATTCTGTAAAAGGCTACGTATAGTTTTTGGAGATGATCATTTAATACTTAGGTTATCAAATTTAACAATAACTTTGTTTTAGTCGCTATACGGATCCAAATTATGACTTAAATAGACAATAATTTTTGAGGGAAGAATGTTCATTTTATTTAGTAGATATTCATTCAGGGAAGATATTGACCGAATGACCATCGTATAAAATAGATGTTGTTGACCTATAATTTAGTGTATGCGGTCGAAAATAGGAGACATTCTATAATAAAATACAAACATTTTCTCCGCAAAAAGAATAAGAGCAGTGATAGTAATTCTTTATGGAGCGCATTGGTTAGGGATCAACAGGGAACAGCAATGAATAAGGCTTTTAAAAATTCAGCTTCCAAGCTCATCCTAAATTAATATTCCTACAAAAATTCGTATTTTCAAAGTAATAACGCATATGCAAAAAATTATAAATCTGTATTTCACATCAACAGATCAAGAGCGTTGGACCCAGTAATGTTGGTTCGATGAAAATCGTTTTTGATATACCAGTGGCCTATAGGATACCCGATACTACGAAAACAATACCAATTGTCGACATGAGCAACATTACAATGCAAGCTGTCTATGATGCCCAAATCAAAGATGTCCAGTTCTACCAGAACACGACTCAAATTCTAATGAACGCAGTCGAAACAACATCCAGCTTTTCCACACAATTCACCAGCAAACTTGTAAACGGCGGCGGAGGCAACAATGGCATGCATTATGACTCCACAAATATGGGCCATGTTAATGAATTTAATATTAGAGAGGAATCCTTTGGAGGTAGGTTGTGAAGTGCAGCAGTACGAAGATCGAATTGATAGCATTTATCAAATAATTCCTATTTTTCTGTAGATTCGTTTATGTCTAGCTCAACGGCACGTCGTCGCAGACGTCGTGAAGCGACTACCCTTACAGCCAATAAAGAAAATTACGCTCGCATCACCAATTCAAAGTCATATGAATTGTTAGGGGAGGACTTGAAGGGAACTCTTCCGGTTAATCGTACCATTGTGTTCAATTGTAACGATCCGGAAACGACGATGTGTGTGCGCGCTGTTATTACCTTGTACGATTTCAAACCCAATAAACCAGTCACAGTGACCATGAAATACCACGTGGACTTGAAGGAGGTCAATCAGATTCTCATCGAACCTTGGGAATTCTTCGTGGTAGTAGTAGATTTGAATGTGCAAAAGACGGGAGATCCTTTGGGCACAACATTGGCTGTTACCAAAAAGTTAGAGTATAATATTATATCGAAGCACCAACTGTATGGTACACCTATATGGGTGATAATAGTGTCTGTCATCGGCGGTCTATTGGCTCTGGCCTTAATTACCTATGGCATGTACAGAGCTGGCTTCTTTAAGCGTGCCACTAAGGAAGAAATGGACAAGTTAATGCATCAAGCTCAGTTGTCAAGTGATGGAGTTACTGAGGCATCAAACCTAAATAATGATGGAAACTGATTTAATGGATGTGATATGTGCAGCTGTGATGTACAAGTCTAGCCATTCCTGTTTTTTATTAATATTTATTATTATATTTATTGTTTTATTTTGTTTTTATTTTTAATGTTCTATCATATTTTACATCACAAAGTGAACGAATTTGTGATTGTGCAATTGAAAATACCAAATTTAATTTGTATAGCTGCCATGAATATGCATATAAGTGTATGTATTTATATATGTATATATGATTTTTCTTTATTAATGTTATAAATATGTTGCAAGTCTATTGCAGAAATAAAATTGAAAGAATTTTTTTACTGATTGCCAATATACGTTTTACAAATAGAATGATTTCATAATGCTATTCTATGGCATTTAGAAACGATTTGAAAGACAATGTAGTTCGGACCAAAAACAACCAGACGACGACTCTAAATTGTTAGAAACTGATTTGGTCAAATTCAGTTGGCGTCGAACACCGGCGTTTCTAGTAGGAACATTTTGTAATCTATTTACGTGTTTAAAATATCCAACAATATCACATATATACATATTCATTAAAAAACATTATATAATTTACTAGCTGACCCGGCAAACGTTGTTTTGCCTTATCAATATTGCATCAATATAATAAAAACATTTGCCACTAAGTGTATGTCAATAAAAAGTATTAACTGGTACCCCAATGCAGGTCCAAGCAAATAACAGTTTATAATTTGGTAGAACTTATTTCACCAAATGTTTTTTCAATAGAAGATCATGTTTTGTTATTGCTCCAACGTTTTTACATTATCTTATTTGTCCCTTCTTGAAGGATCCTTAATTACAATATCATTTTGTTCATGTCCAACTGTCCTTTTAATTTTTATATTGAAACCAGTATATAACTCGACAAATTTTAGATTTGGCATAAAAATTTAGTGGTTCCCGCTTAGTTACAGGTATATTTCATTTTTAAACAAATTGTTAATTAGTTTTCAGATTGCCTTTATAGATTTGTATATGTTTGCAATATATTCTATAAATAGTTTCTGACAGTTATGGGGGAAAAGTTTGGCCAATGTTGACGCCGTATACCTTATTTTAATGGTAAATGCCTGTTTTATGTCTTAACTCTAAATCGAAATTTTGTAATCGGATTTGTTATATCCTCACATTGTTTAACAACATGATTTCAATTTAAAATAATTTCAATTTAAAATAAGCTGTTGTTTAAGGTTACAAAGGTCCACATCCAAACTTCAAGTTAACATCAAAAAAGAAACATTGCCGAAATACACTCTTTTGACAAATATGAAAATCAGATTTCATATCCAACAGCTTGGGCTCTGAAGAAAATAAGACAAAACTTCAAATATCTTACGGGAATATTAATAATGCTATCAATACCATTATTTTCGTCGATGTTAATTTTCGCATTATTAGCTTTAGAACATACATATATTTATGAAATTGGACGTTTTGAAACGCCATATGTCTTAAAAAACAACAATATATTTAAACATTAAAGCTCGATACAAAAATTGGGGAATTGTAAATATTAATTTATATATTTGTTTTGGCGGAATATCACAATTACTTTGTATATTTTCCTATTCTGACCACATACGATTTATAATTCTTCAAAATCAGTTCAGACGTACTTAAAACGGCATATACATTAGAACTTTTTACCGGGTTAACCTACTTTATGAGGATTTATTTGACATATATACAAAGAAATTGTACCCACTGGGTTAACGAAAGACGTACTATAAGTTATAAACGATGTAACTAACACAACGTTCGATAATTCTAATTTCCCGACTTTTTGATGTTTTTCTCAACATTTTCTTCGTAAAAACCATCCCAATGCAATTACAAACAGCCGAAAACGTGAGTGAAGTCGGTGCAGTCTTGGTGTATTGACGCACCGACTTCACTCACGTTTTCATTTCACATCTTTAAAAATACATTTGAGGAACCATAAATGCACATATAAGTTAGACAGCATGTAATGCGGAATTGCCTCCATGTAGGATTCGAATTTAAATGTATTCTTCACGAATATAAGTAAATGTTCAATAGTACAATCGTATTTTGTTGACGTATTTGTAGTCGTATATAGCGAAAAATCATTGAACTATATTGAATATTTTGATAGACGTTTTCGTTTTTACTAAAACATAAAAACATATGTGTATGTATTGGCAATTTTTTCAAAAATATTCCTGATGTTGTTTCCTATTAAGGACACGATCAAGTTTCGGTCAGTGGCCCAGATATCACATGGGATATGTGTTGTATTTATAAGTAAAATAATTTGTTCCATTATTGTGCGTTTATAAGCATGCTTATCCGATTTTAAGTACTTGGAAAGTAGTAACAAAATATCCATTTAATTGCCTTTAACTCGGTATTCCACATAGGGTAAGAAACTTCCCTTATAATTGCCGGTATAGTTTTCGGTATAGGCTCCACATAATGGAACCGCTTAATCTTTATTTTACCATGTCTTTCAGTGTTTTATTTGAGAAAATGTTTACAACCTAACTTATAACTTATATTTTCAAAGTAAATAAATCTTTATTTTATGGAAAACGCGAGCAAATAATGATAGCGATTAATCTTACTCTCTCTTTTCGATTTCTTATTATTAAATTTAACTCAAATGAAAATATGTGTAAATTTATTTTCATATACAATAGTTTTTTCAAGGCAATGCCAATCCAATTAATTGTAGAAAATTAACATATTTTGAGATATACGCTGCCCATTTTCGTCTAAAATATGTCAAAAAATAACTACGAAGATATGAAACCATAAAGGTTCGATATAAAATGTGTGGAAATGCTAATATCTTTCAAAATATATTTTGCAACATTTTCGCGGATTTTTCTCAAAATGTTCATTCATTAAAACCTTTTCACTTCAATTACATACTACTAACAGAAACTTTAAGTCAAATCGGTCCAGCCGTTTCTTTAAAATAATTTTTGCAAGATTTTTGCGGATTTTTCTCAAAATTTTCTTTCATAAAAACCTTTCTACTATAATTACCGACCACTGAAAGATATTTTGAGTCAAATCGGTCCCGCCGTTCTCAACTGATGTATACTAACGCATCAATTGAGAACGGCGGGACCGATTTGACATTTTTCTTGCTTTGACATTTTTCTTGCTCCATTTTTATATATATATATATATATATATAGATTATGTTTAGAATAACATTTGAAAAAGGTGTAGTATGTAATTGGTAATCCACAACTTTTCATTTGTAATTTTAAACTTTTCATATGAAGTTCAAAAAATCCATTTGAAAAAAAAATCCATAGAGTTTCATTTGAAATTCAAAAAAATCCCTTTAAAATTCCAAGAATTCAACTTGAAATTTGTAACATTTCACTTGTAATTCATAATATTCAGTTGTAATTCTTAACAATTCATTTCAAATTCATACATATTCCTTGTGTGTTGCCAATAATATTTTTCGAATTCAAAATTAAATGTTATGAAAAACAAATAAAATGTTATGTATTTCAAATCAAATCTGAAGAATTTCAAATGGAATTATTTAAATTTCAAATGGAATTTTACGGATTTCGAATGCAATACTTGGAATTTCAAACGAAAGTTTATGAATTTCAGATGGAATTCTATGAATTCCGAAAGGTATTCTATTAATTACAAATGAAATTCTCGAATTATAACTGGGGCTTTAGTGCAATTGTGTAAAATCGCACAAAACAATATATGGAAGCTACATAGAAATCTGAACCGATTTTCACAAGGTATTTCATCTCCTTCGGATTATAAATATGTCCTCTACTTGCTTACAATACTTTTAGAAAAAATCATATGTTAAAATATAAACCTTTATTTGCTATATTCTGCAATAAAGTTTTTCAATATGGTTTCACGTATTTACATAACCCCAAGATATGGGTGTCATAATATATATCGTAATATATATCATATGTATATCGTCATCATAAATGCAAACGGACGTAACAACAGAAAAAATCGAATATGACTCTTGTTTGATTATTGTTCGTCTAATCAAACTACATGTTCACACAAAAATTTAGGCATCTAACATCAAAAACAGCGATTTTGTTAAAGAAATTCAAACGGACGTAACTACACTCCTTTAAAAAACTAAAGCTCGCAATATTGAAGATAGAAATTCTGATCTTATATTAATGTTATGTTTTATATTTATATTTTTTACGGTAGCCTTCACGAAACTTCACACACATCACTCTAGACTCTATTCTGTTCGCTATGAAAAATTTCGTGCAAATCGAAGGAAATATAGGGGCTTTAATTTATAATTTACACAAAATCCGACGAAAATATATATGGACGCTATGTCTAAATCTGAACCTATTCAACAAAACTTAACACACGTCACTCCGGACTCAATTTGGTACGCTGTACAAAGTTTAGTCTCAATCGGATAATTATTATTCACTTTGTTGTACTACAATTCGAATTCCTCCGAAGAATAGTATGCTTAGTCTGAAAAGTGAGTTTTTCAGGAGAAGCTCTCAAAGTTTACGGGCGTTATCTCGGAAGTGGTGTGAGATAGAACATTGAGTGTGTTACTGATTTTAACGAAATTTAAATATAACTTTGGTAGCACGTCTAAATTTAACATTTTCTAGCAGATTATAGCTAAAAACAACTTAGAATACATAGGCATGGACAAACATTTCATAAGAAGTCGGCTAAGTCGACTTAGCATGTTTTGTTACGGACCTTCCTACTCTGATTAGTCGTCTAAGTATACATAGCATGTTCTGGTTTGGAACAAAATGGTGATACATTTTATTGTCATTATACTTAGACGAACTAAGATTATAATATACACTACGTGTCACAACTATAGACGCACCTTTAATTCAAATGGTACATTAGTTGACAAATAAAATGGACCCATTAAGTTATTGTACACAGTAGAATGACCAAAAACACATATTCTTCAACAAAAATAATTGATTTATTCTTTATGGTTTCGCCTAATTCTGCAATCGTAAATTTATTGATGTTGCATAACTTTTACAAAATTATAAAAATAAAATAACATAACATTAATCAATAATGGATAGGGCCTCCCTTATTTTGAATAAGATCAAAAATTCTATCCATCATATTTTTTGCATCATTTTTTTTGCATCGTCGATTGACCGTCATTTATCGATTATTACTTCTTTGAGGTTAAAAAAAACAGTCTGGTATTGGCGGTTTTCCGCATAGACACGACGTGTTAAGATTCCCCCTGTGTTCTCGATCACATTCTGGTCGGAAGAACCAGTTCATACTTTAAATATTTTTTTTTTATTTTAACCATTCTAAAGTATGGCGACTTTTATGAAATGAAAAACGAGTCCTTCATCGTTGCTGCTTTCCCAAAATGGCAATAATATGTCTTCAAAGACTTGAACGTGTTAAAATAACGTACTCCATTGAATTCAGCCTCCAGTTAGCAGGTACCTTAAGATTTCTGGCTGTTGGTGGGTTTCAGAGGGTAGTGGCAAATGATTTAAATATAAGTGTTGATCGCACAACGATGTGTAAAATATTGTGGAGAGTAATGAAAGTCCTGAAAGACAAAGTGTGTGCAAGCTGTGGACAGCTGAAATGCCATGAAATAGGCAGCATTAACAAAAGAGGAAAACGCAAAATAGTTGGCTTGTATGAGACAGTGGTTACGCTTTTGACGCCCTATAAACAAGTTGAGCATGGATCTTGTCAACATCGATATAATAAAGTGCACACATCTGCAAGAAACATTATTAAAAGGACTATTGGAAATCTTAAAAGTAGATTTTTTATAGATTCTATTTTTATTTTGATCATATGGTGGTTGAGTTGCCAAATTGATCTCAAAAATGTTACGCGCAGTTTTTGATAAAAGGAGCCCTTTTTTATTTTCTTTAATTTTACTATAAAAACTAATGTAAATACTGTATTTTTTAAATAAATATTGTAAAAACACGTTAAATATAAATTCAGCGTTCTTTTTCAACTTGTACGTGCTCAGAAAAACAAATTTCAATCCACAAGGCTATATGTGCTCGAATTATATTCCCAATATTTTTTTGGGAATTCGGAATGGAGCACACCAAATTAGGGAAAATGTTTCACATTCGAGCAAACTCGAAATGCAGCACATGGGCGAATATGTCTTCAAAGACTTGAACGTACTCCATTGAATTCATCCGGCAACTAGGAAATGTCAAATCAAGCATTTCATCGCTATAAAATTATCCCAAGACCATTAAGGAACCGGCACCGAAATTTCATTTTGATGGACGGACGGACATGCATAAATCGACTCACAAAGTGATTCTATGCATATTCTCAAAAGGAACTATGGGTCTATCTCGTTTTCTTTTGCCGGTTACCAACATATGCACAAATATATAATATTTTATAAACGCGGGAACTAATGTCATCTTAAATTGCTTACCTTTATTTTCCTCTTTGTTACTTAGCATGGTCTCTGTAGTTATTACTTCTCCTTTTTAGAAGCGAAATCAGATTAATAATATAATATAAAACTAAATATAAATAACTATTACCTTTTGACATACTTTGTGCCAATTTCAGCTTTTTCCGCGCAATCGAACTCATATCATTAGTAGAAATGTGAAAATTTTCGTTCTTTATCAGTCGACTATTTCTTCCAAACTATAGTATGCTATGTATACTTACACACACAAACTACTTTTTGAAGTTCGGGGAAAATCATGCTAAGTGAACTTACAAACACTAAAAATAAAATAACGACAATGCCAAGTATACATAGCGAACTCGTCATAAAAAAAGTCCGTGCTGTAAAAGTTCCAAGCCGAAATATGCTAAGTGTACTTACCACATTATGGAATGGAAGTTTCTTAAATCTTACGTGCCATGCCAAGTACATTTTTGCTTATAACTTTGGTTTTGATTGGTCGATGATTACCAACATTTCAGAGAATTTAAATTAAGGACCGTAGTATCTAAAAACGTAAAGAACATTAAAACATGCTAAGTCGACTTAGCATACTATGGTTCGGAGGCGTCGAATTGTGTTGTAGTTACATCCTTTTGTTTCAGAAAATATCAAGTCAAAAATGACGTAACTGACATAAAATCTTTAAAAACCAAAGAAAACAAAAAATATTTTTTTTTTCAAGAAATAAATACGGCTCTATAGTGCGATTAAACTTTGGAAAAATTTCCACCCATGCTCCATTTTTATAGTTTTTGTAACGTTTTTTGCTTCTCCTGTAAAATTAGTAAAAGTGTAATTACGTCCGTTTGCATTTATGATGACGATATATACATTTCGTTTGACAAATAGGTCACAAAAAGGATGTTATTATTAGTTGGTGGACATGTTATCCATTCCATAATTATAAGAACAAGAAGTAATTAAATTATATGTATTTTAGTGTCAAGTAAATACTTTAAATAAATTAAGAAAAAAACTTTTAAGAATACTTAAGATAACATTTTGCCTTCATCTTTGCTACAGCCTTTAATCACAAACAAAAATATTTATTGGTTTAAAATTTGACTGTTTTATTAAAATCTCAACGAAAATAAAGTAACGTACAATGGTATCTGTTCTGTATAACGACATTTGATTCTTTGTATTTCTTTTTAACATTAAATATATACTCTTTATATTTTTATAAATTTTCAAATTTGTATCTGTTGTTTGATTTTCTTCTTTTTTTATTTCGTATTCTTGGCCAACGAAATGTGAATTACTTGGTGTTGAAATGACTGAATTTTTATTTATTTGTTTTAAAAGGTATTTTAGTTTAATAGTTTCAGGTTTATATGAAGTAGTTATCTTTGTGTAATTCTATTAAGCTAAATTTATCTAAAAAAAATTCTACAAAAATACATACATTTACATATACATACATACATTCATAATACGTTTGAAGAGACATTAAGCTGAGTTAGATATGTATGTTTACTATTAGGGATTTTAAGTAGTTTTACAGTTGCAACTGTGGTATCCTATCATATTCTAATTGTAATAATCATCAGACATTACTAACGGAAAAATATTAAATTTTATAAAGTAATAGGTGTGGGCGAGAAATGACAATTTGGAGGGAATTCCATAGATATGTCGAGGATAATTATAGTTTTCCTATTTCCCGACAAATTATTCACAATCCATGTTTAATGCAGACTCTTTAACAAGATATACGGAAAAAACTCTGGTAAATAGCATCAAAATCTGTTGTTAACATGCAAATGTGAAATATAAGAAGGGAATTATCTGTACATGCTAATAAAAAACAAATTTGGACAGTGTGTCCAGATGACAATCGTTTTTTTTTTGTTAAACCTTATACTCATTGTCAATACTGACATTTATCGACCACTAACTATATAGTTTGGTATTTTGTAAGAAAATTTGACGTCGCCTTGAATTATCGTCGCTGTTTTTGACTCTGATTTTATCGTCGCTGTTTTTGATTTCGACTTGAATTTATTTAGTGTTTATACCCTTCACTACACTGTGGTACAAGATATTATGTCTTTGTGTATATGTTTGTAACAGGCAAAAGGAATCGAGATAGACCCATGGTTCCATTTGAGAATATGAGTTTCTGAGTCCGTCCGTCCATGTAGTTTTGTGAACAAAGTACGGGTCGCATTTATGATCCGATTTGGATGAAATTTGGCACAGGTCACTTTTTTGGCTCAAGGATGAAATTGGAGAAAATCGGTTAAGATTTAGATATAACACCCATATATAATTCCGTCTGATTTTATGTAAATGGTGCCCCGAACTCCAAATATTGGTCCCATTGGGACAAAATTTTTCATAGAGTACTGAATTAGGTCTAGATTTTATGTAAATGGCGCACCGAGGAGTCTATGTTTGTTTTATATTCACGAAAAGTAGCAGCGGGCATGAAATTTAGCCTAGAATGTTTTTTGTTAGGTTTGAAATCGGTTCAGATTTAAATATAGCTCACATATATACTTTAGTCCCATTTTATGTAAATGGTGCACCATAGATCCTGTTCTATTTGCAAGATATTTTGTTGTTGAAATCGGTTCAGATGTAGATATAGCTCCCTTGTATATTTTTATCCGATTTTATGCAAATGGTGCACATGGAGGAGCCTATGTCTCGTTCGCTTTACATGAAATATTACATAGCGTATTGGGCAGAAGACGTTTCGGGTAATTTCGATATATCTTCCATATATATTTTCATCCGATTTCATCAAAATGGTGTGGGAAATAACTAAAGTGTGTCCGCTTAGGACGAATTAGTGCACGTCTTACCAAATCCTAACCAACCTTAAAATATCGGTTGCTCAAATACGTCCATTTATATATAGATGTTGTACATACAGTGAGTGTAATCAGTATTTTGCCTCAATACGAATTTGACAAAATTCCAATATATACGTCAAAATCCAGCATAAATTGAATTATGTGCGATGGAATATATTTGTGGACATATTTAGATCTTATTTCTGCAAGAATCACTGCGAAAGTTATATTGGTCTACAAGATATCGGCTAAAATCTATAACAACCCAAAAATGTTTATCACAAAAAAGTATATAACTATAACTATCATTAAGGATAACCATATATTATAAGCGATTCGGTGACGATTTCAACAAACTGCGGAATTTTTTTCGAGAGTATTTTCTTACATTTAACTTCAATACATTCTCCAGCAATATTTTATGTCACATTTAGTCATTTCAGAACTGTTAAAGATAAAATTTGACAAACAAATTATTTAAAAAAATATTGCGAAACCCCATTTTTCTGAATTCGAAATCGGTATGGTGCATTAATATTGATCTAGGAACCAATATATGTGATAAAAATACCAATAAGGAGGTCAGATTCAAAAGGGTATCATGAACTTTCCTTGCTGTTTTTTACTAAATATAAAATAAACATTAAAAAATCCCAAAATAAATTTGAAAACAAAAACATCAAATGTTCATCGATTTCTATCACAAATGGTCATTTTGATAAAAATTATGTGACTTTTCGTGAAAGTTGTAAAAAACTATATTTTCCGTTTCACAAAAATAATATCAAAGTGGATTTTGTGTGCCCTTTTTAAACATTGAATGGAATAAACCATAATTTAGTCATACATATTCAAAAGCTCATTCATTCCTATTATTTTAAAACATTTTTGAAAAAAAGCATAATTCTACTGTAGATACTGCAGAAAAAATTTAATATTGCTTTATATTTGTTCTTTTATGTTCAAATTGTTTAAAGTTCAACATTTTTACACAATTCCCAGTATATCCTGATTTAGATTAGGCGAGTTTGCTTGCGGCAATTCTTATCGTTCACTTTTGAACTTGCTTCATGCGGTTGCAAACATATATTTTCTGAATTGAATTATTTTTTCTGAAATGACACTACAAACAAAATACACAAAACAAATTGCCAGAAAATTGTTGGTACGAGCAATTTTTTCCATGTCCCTCTCTCCAGCATACAAAGACTTGCCGCAAGTAAACTCGCCTAATCTAAATGGGGACTATTACCCATTATTGCTCTTCTATAAGAATACTTCATTAGAACTTCCCATTTTGTGTCAACTATGCTCGCCGTATATTTTGATCAAATTTGGATTAGGATTGAAAAGTAATTTATAGTTTCCCACTTTCTAATAATATCCTCGTAGTGCATTCCATTTTAAAAAAGAAGGAATTTATAATTTCCTGGTTTGACAATGGAAAAATAGCAAATTTCTAACATTCCACTAAATTTATATACTTGGGCTTCTGTAATTTATTTCACAATGAATAAATAGTTGTGCAACTGTAAACCTACAAATACTACAATACCATCCGTATAAGCAATACAACATAATAATAATAAAAAACATTTCTTAATCATTTCGATAATAATTTAATATACTTAGAAATATAATAAATGGCAATAGAAAGCTTTTGACATAATAATTACTACAATATTCATACATACATACATAATAAGTACAACAGACATACAAATAGTACAGACTTAGATTATTATAAAAAGCACAATTACGGGCGCACATTTAGACAATCCATTTTAAAATTCTTACATTTTACACTACATTGCATAAGTATAACTACGTACATACATACAGTTTAGCTAATAACTAAATATAATGGTCTTTTTTCTCATTTTCAAATACGATTCAATCGATGTGAATCATCTGGGATGATTTCAATAATTTGTATGTCGTTATGCGACTTTGAGGTTGACATGCTGCCAGGGATATGGCAAGACTGGCCGAATGTCCGATCATACAAATATTTTGTAACCACCGAAAATATACATAAGTACTAGTTTTTGTTTGTTTTTGATTTGTTCGTATTGTTTATGCACATTATTGGGATTTTTGTACAAAAATAAAAAATAAACACGAATGAACAATTAATTAACCGTTGTTGCTGTTGTTGTTGTTGTGACTAATGACACGATTTAACCTAACCTAGAATCTATTTACAATCGATAGAAATTGGTTGCTATTTTGTGACACAGCTCGGTCGATCGGTGCATCGGTTGCCGCCGACGAGGAAGAAGAAGTAGATGCTGAAGAATTGGAGACAGACGATTGTGCCGAGATGCCGAGAACGGAGGAAAGTTTCAATAAAAATCAGCACATTGTCTCATTGTAGGGAGGATCCTTCTCCGATTCAGTACTGCTTTTGATGTTCGACGAAAGTTTAGCGATTTCGTCCTGCACGAGATCGGTACTTATTTGCGGTATGACCATGCCGGCGGTTGAGGTGGATCCGGCCGCCGAATCACCATCTTTGGATTCTTCAGTGCTCGAACTGCTCTCCTTGAGAATGTTCATGCCGAGTTTACTGGAAAGCGGTGGTTTCAGCGAGGAAAGCAATTTGGCAGGGACCGTTGATGGCAATGCAGCACTACCACTGTCACTGCCACTTGTGGCAAGTCTTGGCGGAGTCGGAATGGGCGATGCACTAGTACTTTCAGTCGTGGGCGTTTCAGCATGTGATATGCGTGTTGTGGGTGGTATAGGTGGAGGTTGTGGCTGTTTGCCCTGGTCCAAGCTAAACTGTTTCTTCAGCTGCATAGCTCGCGGCGGAGGTTGCACCTGCCCAATTATTGTCGTTGTTCCCAAGTCTGTGGATGTCGATACATCTTCGCTGGGCCGTTTCATATCTGAGGCACCCATCGAAGAGGTACGCAACGGTTGATAACGAGCCGAGGTGCTTAATGCGCCACCACCGCATAGGCTAACACCGCTTTCGAGCACTGTTGTCGCATGGGCCGGGGTTTGGATGTCTGCAGCGTCTAGAGATGGCTCCGCCGTTAATGAGGGTGTATCGATGTTGTAGGAACCAGTCATAGAGGTGGTCGTTTCATTTGAGCTTTGCTTAATAAAGCGATACGGATGGGCAGAATAGTCTGTGTCTGTGCTGGAATTCTTCTGTAAACTTTCGCTAGACTTTTTGAAGAGCCGCCCGGTACTTTCATAGGGGGGATTGAGGAATTCACTTGTGGCTCGTTGGGGAACAACTGGTGACTGATATGTCTGCTGTTGTTCCATTGAAGCGTTTCGTTGCCACAGTCGTTCATTTTTCACTTGAAAACCTGCAGCGGCACTTGTATCGCTGCTATCTCCGCCAATTACCCCACCACCAGCTGGTGGCTTCGATGGTGAAAGTTCAACGGCTGTTTCGCGTCGCAGCGGATGTCGATGACTGTAATCAATGGAAATTCCCGCCTAAAAGTTTTCGAAGATTATACAACATGTCCGTATGTATGTTAATGTGTATATACTTACTTCATATGAATCATCAGTATCATCGATAGAAGCACGCGCCTGAAACAGTCCTTCAAGGATTTGATAATCACTTTCCTCGCACTCTTTCAAATGTTGTTTTTCTAGCAAAGCAGCTGCCTCTGCTTTTGACATTTCCGTTTTGGGTCTATCCAAGGATGCTATAATGGGGAACATTCGGATGTTAGTAGAATAAGGTTACATACAAATATACGGGTGCTCATAATGTATGTATGTAAATTAATATTTACAAAAACTAAATGATTGCAAAATTTACATTATGTACAGTCATGTGCACAAACTTATTTAATATTCAATTCCCAAATTGTGATAGTGTTTATTTTTGAATGACTTCATCGTTTCTAAAAATAGTGCTTAATGGCGTCTCGATTTGGGATTTTTTTAAGAAATTATTCTTTTAAGATCATATTATGCAATAGAAATTCGTGAAAATGTGATTATTAACGACATTGCTAAGATCTACAACATCATACAATATATCCGGGTCCTACGTATATTTCTCAATTCTTTGTATCTGTTCCGCATTAGCCGATTGAAATCTAGTCCAGAGGGTATTGAATAGTTATGAATCATGGGATTATAGTCATGACTTGAACATTTTACACACAGCTTGTTTGCACCACAGGTGTGTCTTGAATCATGACTTCATATCGAAGTGTTGTACAATTAAAAATAATATTTCAAACAATTGGTTATTTAATAATGATCGTGGTTTTGTTGTCGTTTGTTGTGCAAGTATATCTAGGGTGAATACGTCGAAGACAACAAAATATATATTCATGAATTAATAAATACAAAATTCATGATATTTTTGGACAAACCCCATGTTGACCTGTCCTCGTATCTGTTTTTTTAACTTAATGACATGTTGAAGTCCACGCGAATTTTTTCGTATGTACGTGGTTTCCCTTTTTATAAATGGACAACGAAATTTACTTTCAGAACGGATAAATCTCCAAAAATAAAAGTTGCTGTATCAAAACAATGACTGTTACCTGTTGATTTTGTTTTTATCTATCTCTGTGCAACTATGATGTAGAATATGTTTGTAACTTAATAACAATCTCTATTTTTTTTTTTTTTTTGAGTATACATTTTGTTCATAAACTTTCAAATGGGCTTCGGGCAGATTAATCTGTCTGCAATTAAATTGTTAGTTTTTGGTTTACAACAATTATATTTAACATCATACATCAAACACTTCATAAATATGTATATCCTCGGGAAATCGATTGAATAATGATTATATAAACACATGTGTACAATATCGAATACTTACTCTTGTGACTTGGCAATGACACCGTGGGTGAGGCAATCATATGGCAAACACTCTCTAATTCATCCGTAATCGAAGTATATTCGCTATGCAATTTCAGGAGAATATTTCTCGAAGGTTTTGCATGCAGAACAGATTTTCCTAAATTGCATTTGGTAGTTGTTTGTGGTTCACAAGAAAACCAAGGGTTTTCGTTGCGATTGGAAAAAATAAAATTTTAATTTCAAATACAAAATTTTATACAAAATTTTACACGGAAATGCGATCGAAAGTGAGGGAGGGGAAGGATGATTGAATGAATGAACATTGAGGACAACATAGGGGAGAAAGAGAGTCAGTCACCACACCGTTACTTTACAACATATAGCGAGAAAGAGAGAGACAGATAGTGAACACAAGGTAACATATCCAAGTCAGGATGTTTGCTGGTTTTACTTGGTAGGAGATGGCCGAAAATCTGAATGGGATGTGTTACCGTTGTAAGGTGGAGGGGGAAAAGTACAAATGAAATCGGGGGTTCATATTAGAGGCTATCTACGTACCTGGTGCAACCTCCTTATCGCTGTCCGGTTCAGAGTGTGTCAAACTCATCTGGCGTCTCGATAGGTGTAATTGATTCAGACTTATGTGAGAGCGGCTAATGTCGCCGATTATTGAGCATGTCTCAGAATTTCTGCGACATAAGGAAACCGTGCGTTGACGCATAGCTCGATGCCTGGCAGCTACATGACATACAACACGATAGATAATTTTTATATAAAAATACAGGCTAGAATACCACTTGCTTACCTTCGAAGTTTATATCTGGTCCCGTTTCATCAGAAGTTTCCCCAACAAGTGTCTGGTCATCGTCATGACCCAGGGGTGTAAGTGTATCTTTACTTTCGGTACTTGCTCCAGTGTCTTGTCGGACAGTTACATAGGGGGTTCGTTTCACAGTTTCGCATGTTGAAGGTCGTTGTGAGAGTGGAATATAGATATCAGAATCGGATTCCGATTGTACCGATACTTTTCGAACCACCTGGTCATTTAAAGCTTCCCGCGATTTGACAACCTCGTCGGGTTCTTCTGGTACAGGTACAACTTCAAAGTGTGTGCCGTCATCAAAGATATACGCATCTGGTCGTACTTCAGTAAGGGAACGATTAAAGCGTTTCCTATTAGTAACCTGCAATAGAAGAAGTTATAGAGATGCCAGGCAAAGAAAACGCAAAAAATCTTAATACCTGAAGGCTATGCTGACCAGATGCAAGACCACCACCACCAGAACTACCACCACCTCCGCCAGTTCCGCCACTGCCAGCACCTCCACTACCAGCTTCGTTGTCTGACATTGAAACAGTACGAATTCGCTGCAAATCTCCAGGGCCAATATTCATGTTAGAAGCATTTATATCCTCTTGTCCCATGTGCATAGACATGAAGCGATGAATGACAGCTAAATGACTTAATATTTGCTCAGAAGATTCTTCCATTTTGCGTATACGGAATTCAATATTCTGCAAAATGGGTTAAAAAATAGAAACATACTTGTTCGATAAATTTGTACATATAAATCGTAATGTATAAAAATGTATTGATAAAAATTAGATACGTGCTAACATTTGACAAGATTTTAAGCAAACACATTATGGTTTCAAAAACTATTATTTGAAGAAAATTCATACGATAGGAAATATCAATACTATTTCGCTTCCATAGTCGTGACACATACATTATGCAATAAGATATTGATTTTTATTAACAATTAATTTTAGGAATTATGTAACAGTTCAAGGTTAACGTTGTGGTTTGTTCCCTTATTACAAATTCATCCGTTCTTAATTTTTTTGTTTACTGCTATGATGGGTCGTAATCAGATTTTTTTTAATTTTTGAATTCTCCACAAGCATAATATTATTTGCCAGCATAAAGATGGCCCAGTCTCATTTTCACCCCCTACGAACCCAAAATGCCAAATTTTATACCTTTCGATAGAAAATGATGCTAAAACGTTAAAAATACATAAATACATATTTTCAGAATTTGCACAAACCCAGCCTTATCTCACACAATCGAGCCTAAAGCTACCCACATACAACATTTCAGGATCTTAGCTTCTGCCGTTTCTTCTGGGCGATGATTATTAGAAGTGGCCATTTTAGCACTTTTCGTACCCTTATAGTAGGAATTTCCAAAATTCCAGCCTTATCACACACGTATGTGCTAATATTGACTCTCACACAAAATTTCAGGATACTAGGTTAACTCGTTTCGTCTTAGTGTTGATTGACATGTTCTAAATTTTCGATAAATAACTACTTTGCTTGAACCCTACTAGTTCGATATAACTGTATTTCACTGTATGTGCTATCCTGATCCAGAATACATATACTTCATTGGATGTTTGACGAATATTTTAGGGTATTGCAAAACGAAATGACAAATGTAATAAACAAACCCACCTTATGGTGGAGAATGTAAAATGCCTTTAAATCGATTCAATATTTATTATTTGGTTACATCGATGGAATCGTGTCAACTTTCCATCTCACCAAACTTGACTTGACTAAACTTGAGTGTTTGATGCAAATCTGCCCCATATGAAATTTCATTTCAATATCCATGTCACACGGAATGACATAAAAAAGTGACATTCGACAGAATCATTATCCTATATCAACAAAACAATGACGTACAAAAATTCATTTGTGTGGTTATGTTTGACATTCGTGACTCACCTGAACTGTGGCCGTTTGCAAATTTTCCTTTTGATTAATGTCTTCGATTTTCTGGGCCATTGTTTCCACACGTTCCGTGGTATTCTTGACGCGTTCTTCAGTCGACTGGTTTAGGATTATCTCTTGCTCGTGGAAGAATCCCTCCACACACTCCTCTTCAAAGTCGTACAGACGTTCCAAATCGTCCTTTTCCAGGAAAAGCTTCAGACCGTTGTCCCGTTGAACTTCCAATCCTGTGTTGTTTGATGTTAGATGATCACAGACAAAGGATGACATCCACGACACGTAAAACAACATGACGATGAGAGAGAAATAGGACAAAGGGAATGTGTGAATGAGCGAACATTTGCAATGGCAATGGAGGGAGAATGTATCCCATCATAAAACATCAACGAGCGATTATTTCGTTTTACAAAAATAAGGTAGCCAAAAACATCCATTAATGAAAGAAATAGAACGTTAATAAAAAAATATTTATATTTACAGTGTTAGTAGTTATTTAGTTAGTTACATATGTATACATTATAGCGATTATGTTAACAATATGCATTGTTCAATGAGTTGGCATTTCCATCGAGTTGAAATTTTGATTTTTTCCAAAAATCATGTCAACATTATCGTCATCACAATTGGGTTAGTAAAGTTTTAGTTTGTTTTGTTAATTATGAATGGCCGATTGATTGATTGATAGACAGATTAATTGTTGTCAGATATGTATCGTGACAAACACACGTACACACGCGTACATGTGTGATGAAATGCAATATCGAACGAATTGTTGCGAAATCAAGGAGAACGCAACGCAACGTATCATGGCGATATGTTTTGTTTTTTTGTTTTTTCATAGACGAAGACGACAACAACAACACACAACAAGTGCAACAAAATGCAATGCAGACACATAAAAAGTAAAAGTGGAAAAAGTAAACATTATTGGTTAAATTTGTTTAGGAGCTGATAATAAAAACTCACAGGGAATAAAACTTAATTTTCTCATCCCTCTCTCACCTTTGGCTTTGCGTATACAATACTTGAGCAGCGAATAGAAATGACAGAAGGCAATAAAGGGCGGCGGTAGAACGGGTTTCTGTTGATATTCCATAACGACGGTGAAGCGCTGAAACATCCACACCTAGCAGCACCGAACAAAACGATCGATCGACCGAAAGAAATTCAGAGAGCATATCGTTAGTTTCAAGTTTAATATTTAATTCAGTAACCTACCTGATGGGAAACTGAATTGACTTCGTTGAAGATGTTATTGAAAACGGCAATCAAAAGATTGATCAATAAGATATTTGCTATCAACAAATACATTGACATTGTAATCGGTGTTACCCAATGACCTACAAGAAAACAGAATAAAATGTGCGTTAAATATTAAAAATACATAAATATTATTTTAAAAATAACAAGTAAAAAGTGTAAGTGTGTTGCCGACAAATATATACCCTTAGCCTATGGTTTGCGGAGGTCTAAGGAATTATTGCCTACGAATTACTGTCCAGATTTTTACTTGAAAATTTTAATTAGTGTAGGTTCGAATTAAATAAACAACTTCGCGTTTGCCCGATTTAAGGGGGCCCAATGACAAACCCTTTTGAAATTGGAGAAAAAAAATAAATACATAAATACATTACGATTTTTTACACTTAGACACACTTTGATACGGCAAAAATGTGCCTCATCGAAATAATTGTTTTAGACCCCATGTTTCTTTTTACCAAAATCGTTTCAAACAATTTGGAGCCGATTTACAAATGTCATTGGGCCAAGTAATTTAATTTCATTCGGATAATAAATGCGGCCTGTATTTTGTTTACAATTTTACATGGACGGGCATGGATAGATCAATTCAGAAAGTGATTCTATGCAAATTCACAAAAGTAACCATGGGTCCATCTCGTTTCCATTTGCTTTTTACAAACATATGTACAAAGACATAATAATATTTAATACCAACATACACTAATTCAAGAATGTCTTTATAAAATTTTAAATAAAAATCTAAACACATCTTGAAATATAGTCGATTTATTGTGTTAGCATCAAGTGACGGCAAGAGTGATTTTCAAACTTTAAACGCGTTTTTTTTTTTCGAAACATTGTTTTCGCAACTGGCAGGCACGATCGCAACAAAACTACTAATCCAATCACTTCCAAATTTTGATATGTTACTCTGTGAGTATTTATCTGTCGTATGTACTAGTCAGTGATCCTAGTTCATACGAGAGCCAGTGAGTGTGAGGAGTTACCATGCCCGCCTTCAATGGTCTTATTTGTCTACAGTTAACCTAAAAAACTCACACTTTTCTAGAAACATTAAAACTTAAATATCATAACAATATATCCTCGACATAATTCGCATTATATAGAATATTATTCAAGCCACTGCTAATTTACCAATGACATAGCAGCTATTTTTTTATTATTATTAATTGGAATTGTGTTAATATAACGAACCTGTAACACAAGCCGTTTGCCCTGGATTTTCTCCGCATGGTGGATCAATGTCATCGGCAAACACTTCACCATACAACATGAAGTATGGCTGATAGGTGACCTGGAAGAACAATGAAAATATTGTCAATTTAATTAATTAATATATGACACATGCACTTGCTGCACACACAGTGACACACACAGATACACACACCGACATTTATAAGTATGCAACACAGAGGATAGGAGTTTGTATGACAAGCAATTGAGTTTTATTTTATTGTTTTATATCTATTGTCGTTAAAATTTAAGCTATTTTACATTTATTATTTATATATCTTTGACAGATGGTCTTGACAGCAATGCTATACATTTTGATATGCGTTTCGAGTAGAGTGGGAGAATAGGCTAAAAGCAGGTACTCTAACTTGTATTGAAAAATAGAAGAAAATCGTTGTCGAAGAAAATATTTCCTTGTAGTTTGGAAATGTTCGTCCGAAATTTAATATCTTCATAATGTTAACCATTGCTGATTTGTAAATCCTTAATTTGCTTTATTAAATAATACAGAGTAGAGTACATACACATTCATTTTATATTATTACACCTATATATATATATATATATACATAAATATATGCTATCACATATAATATACAACCGAACACGTTTGCAACAAACTGACTTAATCTCTTTTTTTTTAAATCAAACGGTAAGAGAAACTTTTGTTCGATGTTTGTGCGGAATAGCCATGTTCGACTGTATACTTACACAAACCTAGATTAGAAGTTTCCAATCATGCATTATTATTTGCTATAAAAAATCTAAATTTGACACTTAAACTAGATGGGAGTAAACATTTAGTTGGCCATCGACTGGGCAATATATTTGAGAAAAAGAGACAGGGGAAAACAAAAATCAAAGATGAACTAAAATGGCAGTGGCTGGTTAGGAAGGCATAACTACAACGAGATAACGTTCCAAAAGCTCAATAGGATTAAACTTAATAAATGCAACTTAGATACTTCCGTAGTCTTTCAAGTCAAAGAAAAAAAATATAGTTTAGAGTTAGACCATTAATTGTCGCATAGGACTTAAATAAGAAGTAGAAGATAAATTAGAAATAGAAAGTGGAAACTGAGGTGGGATAGAGGAGTATCACGATGCTAGTACAACATCAAATATTGGGCCAATATATTGGCTATCATTCCAAGAAAAATAGTATGCGGTAGAGGCACTTCTTTACGTTCGACAACTGTTGGCCGGTGAGGTTGTTTAAAAGTTCAGATCTCTGTAGGATCTGACCCGATGTTGTGGCATGATGAAGTGATGACGTAGAATTTGCATGTATGTTTGTTGTAGTGCTTGATGTTGCCGTCGAATGAGCACGGTGGTATGATGAGGAGTGGCCACTTCCAGTTGGATCTCGAGCATTGTGTGCGCGACTACCATGACCGATTGCTCCCAAAAAACCTGGTGCCACAATGGAGCCTGCGATTACCTATATATATATATATATGTGTTCGTATGTGTGCGTGTGTGAATTTCATTTAAGTCGTCCATCATTTTTCACAATAAAATTTACATCCAACGTAAAAAGAGAAACACGTGAGAAAGTTTTAGATACACCACAATGAGAATTTGGTTTGCATTGTTTTTTGTTTTTCAATGAAATAAAGTGACGTCGATTGAATACCATAAGATAGGAAAAAAGAGAGACATAAAAGATAAAAAACAAATTTGTTATTTATTAATTTAAACGCAACGAAATATATATTTTTCATTTGATATGATTGAATATCAAGGAGATTAATGCATCTAGATTAATAAAAGGAAATTCTCAATGAATTGTGTATGTACTCCATTAATGGTATATTCTACTATCTTAAATATAATTTTACAAATTTATAAATATGAATGTTATACATAGAATGATCTAAGTGATATTTTAGTTTAGCAAAAATAGAGTAACGTATACAAAATCAAAAGTAGGATAGGTAAGATATGGTTGAAGAGTGGCTGTAACAAAAACATTTATTTCGAAAAGTATAATTGAAAGTTTTTAAAATTTGTGGAATAGAATATTTTAATTATTACATCGTCTGGAAATCTCTTCAAAATTATAAGTGTAAAGTTTGATTTTATTTGTCAAGGCCAATGACATGCAGAGAATCGAAATGTTGGAATAATATATACAGTGAGTGTAATAAGTATTTTGTCTCAATAAAAATTTGAAAAAATTCCAATATATACGCCTAAAGCCAGCAAACTAAAGAAGTAAAATGAATTATGTGTGATGGAATATGTTTGTGGACATATTTAGATCGTATTTATGCAAATCATTGCGATAGACCTATTGGTCTCGAAGATATCGGCCGAAATCTATAACAACCCAAAAATGTTTATCACAAAAAAGTATTTTGCTTTTTAATATTATTTTAGAAAAAAATATTACAAAAAACACGTTTGGTTCTTTTATAGTTACAATTGCGGTTAACCACATACTATAAGCGATTTGTCGACGATTCCAATACATTTTTTCGTGGGTATTTTCTCACATTTACATTTAATACATTATCCATCAGTATTTCATTTAATATTTGGTATTTTCTCGTCCTAATCTTAAGATAAGAGTATTAAACATAGTCATTGCGGCTTCAAAACATCCCAAATATGTTTAGAATAATAAAAAAGAGGTTTTGCAAAATATAACGCGAGGACAGAACCTTAAAAACTATTAAAACCAAAATCCGACATACAAATTATTGAAAAAAAATTCGCGAAACCCAATTTTTCCGACTTTGAAAATTGTATGGTCCAGTAATATTGATCTGGGAACCAATATATGCAATGGAAATACCAATAATGAGGTCAGATTCAAAGATATGAACAGTTCTAAAGCAATAGTAATAAAAAACAATACATGAAGTTGGGAGAAAACATCATTATTCGTCAAATCCTATTGTCTTTTGAAAAACTGTGGTTGCTGGTGGCGAATACACATTCTATATTTTATCTCCGATAAACACCATCAGTTGCGAATAAAATGCAGTAGGGAATAAACGGTTCGATCTATTTCTTTTCGAAATAAGATGTATTTATATTGCCAGAAAAACGTCCATATCTTTGAATCTGACCTCCTTATTGCTATTTTCATAGTATATTTTGGTTCCTAGATCAGTAATAATGAACCATAAAGTTTTCGAAGTTAGAAAAATGGGGTTTCGCGATATTTTTTAAATAATTTGTTTGTCGGATTTTGGTTTTAATAGTTTTTAAGGTCCTGTCCTCGCGATATATTTTGTAAAACCTCATTTTTATTATTCTTAACATATTTGGGATGTTTTGAAGCCGCGACAACTATATTTAATACTCTGATTTTGAGATTAGAACGAGAAATTACGAAATATTAAATGAAATATTGCTGGAGAATGTATTGAACGTAAATGTGAAAAAATACTCGCGAAAAAATGCCGTGGTTTATTGGAATCGTTGCCAAATCACTTATAGTATGTCGTTACCCGCAATGGTAACTATAAAAAGACCAAACGTGTTCTATGTAACAATTTTCTCTAAAATAATAATAAAAAGCAAAATACTTTTTTGTGATAAACATTTTTGGATTGTTATATATTTCGGCCGATATCTTCGAGATCAATAGGTCTTACGCTGTGATTATTGCAGAAATACGATCTAAATATGTCCACAAACCTAGTCCATCATACATAATTAATTTTACATCTTTAGTTTGCTGGCTTTAGGGGTATATATTGTTTTATTTTTTTCAAATTTTTATTGAGGCAAAATACTTATTACACTCACTGTATAAATTAATTTAAAACCCAACCATTTGTTTTCTTAATTTTCAATGCTCAAACTGAAGTTCAAAATGTCAACTATCATTGCCAACATTTTAATATCTCTATTTTGTGTAACGACTTCTAACGATGAAGTCTACATATTGTAAATATATCACATCATTTTCACTAGAATCATTTGTCCTTAAAATCAAAATTTTGCAATAAATAAAACCTATTTATCTGTTGGAATTATATAAAGGAGCTTAGTTTCAATATGTAAATTTGATTGTTCGGAGATATGGCGTGACATATGACGATTTTTTCCTCCTGGGGTTTTCTTATACACAACAAGGCCTTTCATATCCCTCCAAAATCTTGTAGCATAGTGTAATTTGTTAATATACGATATTAATATCAAATTTAGAAACGAATTTTGGCCCTGCACTAACAAATTGTATATACATTTAAAGTCAATAATTCGCAGAACAATTGATCGAATTATGTAGAAAACAAATGTATTTACCAAGAAATTAATTACTAAAAATTGTTTTTGTTTTAATACAAGAAAATGTCCATGCATTATTTTTATGGAAATATAAAGAAAAATATGATTATAAATTAATGATTATGAAATATATTCACCATTTTTCACACGACATTCTCGTTTTGATGCAGGATATACATGTGTACATATGCATGTTATTGGCGTGTGTGTTTAGATTATTTACCAATATTTGTTAAAACCTGGTTACATTTATGTCCAAAAAATATATACATACACACACGCACGCACACACACATACAAATTCTAAAGAAATTTTCACATAACATACATATTGATGTTGATTTAGATCTTACCTCTCGGAACAGACGCCATGTTGGTTCCATATTTGGAAACAGTATGGCCTGTCTGCTAACACCGAAACTCATTAATACCACAGCCAATAGGACAACAAAATAAATCATGTTCTTGACCATTTTGCCCATCATTGTAACCAGAGGACCTATGAAATAGATTGGAACAATTATATTTGCAAGCAGTATAAAACTAAACCAATACCTACCCAAATATTTGTTAACACCTAAAATGTTTAGTATCCGCAAATACCAATAGATGCTGTCAACGCAGTAAATGACTCGACCAATATCCATAGTGTTCGGTCGAAATCGTAAAGATAGGCCAATAAAGAAAAGTATTATAGCAGCGCCATCACACGGATTCCACATGTTCCACGCCCATACGGAAAATTTATGTCTGCACGAAATCAGAAAATTAATATAGTTCGCATTTAACCGATAAAATAGACGAATAACTTACGTAATCGCTACTGGCTCGGAGGAGACAATTTCACGGATTTTTTCAAAACCTAATGTGGTTATATATGCAATGGAATAGATTTCTTGCCATCGTGGCATGGGTTCCATTTTAACCAATACCGTAAATGTAAACATTCCCAGGAAAAACATATAAGCAATCTGAAATAGTTATGGGAAGTATTAGATAGCTATCGAGGTAGTGGAGGATAAAAAACTTAATCGTAGAACGTTTTAAAAATAGGTCATTGTTTTGACATAAATATACACTGAAAACAAATTTAATACCATAGACAGACGACAGCCTTAATTTGCATTAACAAGTTCTTAATTTGAATTAAAATTTACCCCTGACAGACGAGAGTTTCTGCATTTATGAACCAGTTTTTTGTTTTAAAACTATTGTTTGTCTGTGTGTAGGAAGAAAATATTGACATTTCTTTACAAAATTTTTTAGGATTACATCTTTTTGAAATTGATACATGGCAGGAAGGAAAACTAACAGCTACAATGAAGATAAAACAGCTCCAAATTTGAAGAAATGCTGAATTTTGCCTTTATTTTTAATTTTTATTTTCGTAAACGTAAACAAATTTGACAACAATCAATTTATTTTCTACAGCATTGCCATACTGAAATAGCTTAATTCAGTATAAATTCAGTTTGATTTTGTGCATTAACAACACATAAAAATGAGGATAATGTACAAGTTAATTTGAATTAAGGCTGTTAATGCAAATTAAGGCTGTCGTCTGTCTAGGCTATAAGTCTCAACTTTCCATTTTAATTATATTCTTCCTCTTCATACTTAAATAAAGATATAATATTTGTTAATATTACTTACCGAATCGGCCCAAAATTTTGTTATCGGTGCTGTATAAAATTCGTAGACCTTTTTCTTAAGCCGCAACGGTTGGTGTTGTTTAATTTCGTAGTCGGTGTTGTGAAAGAAATCACGAAATTGCGATGGATCGGAGTCTGTCAGTGATACCTTTGTTTCGTTTCGAAAATTAATAAAATATAAATAAAACAAAATTAAGGAATTAATATAACATCAAAATAGTAGTCAAAGTCTTTGAGCATTTACGAATATTGTACAGTAAAGCAAATATTATTTACAAACATTTTTGCTCAACACCATTCTGTTGGACTAATGAAAACCAAATGACCCATTCACCACATTAAATGTTTTTTTTTTTTAATTTCTTATGTAAATAAAAATACAATTCACATTCAAATACAGAGTAGTATGATGAAAAATTCTAAAAGATACTAATTTTAAAGTTTAAGATATGAGTTTATTATTGCATTATATGACATGCCATTATTAAACAAGAAATAATTTTAAAAAAGTGTACATTTTACAAAAAAAAGCTACTCTTGCAATTATGTTACGAAAATATAGATCTATCGATAAAATTGAAGCCCAAACAATTTGTATTTAAAGGGCCCCATACACTATACATCATGCCGTCATGACGATGAACCCCTTTTTGTATATGTGTTGTATTGACTAGTGTATGGCAAACTCTTCATTCCAAAAAATCGATTTTTGTCAAAAAAAAAAAAAAATCACATTTTTAATCGTAAATTCAGTTCTTTTTTATTTCGTCACAATTTTATTATTTGTATACTCAAAATTATTTACTGTCAACTTTGAAAATGAATAAAATTCACCAGATTGAAAGGATTTCATTTTCAAAATCAAAACTATTTTGATTTTCTTCATGCATTGTGTGTGTCACACATACATAAATAAACTTTCAAAAAATAACACATACTATGATAAATGCTGTACGGCATGATGTATAGTGTATGGGGCTCTTAAGAATATATGATAAATATGTATTAAACGATAAAAATTAAAATATTTTATTAATCGGCTATTACATTTCTTTAATTTTTGTTTTATTTTCCAATTTTCCTAATAATAATATCTTGACGAATTTGAAATCTGGGAATGGGATTTTTTAAAACGGTTTATATGTGTATGAAGCTTTGAAATATTATACTGAATGGTTTGATCTTTTATTGTGGAATAAAATCAGAACTATATTTTTGCAGATAAGTACAGACAAACAACACCGAGACATTGGTAAAACTAACATAACAGTGGCTTAAATCTGTCTCGGCTATAGTCGTATCGATTTGTTAAACGGGCCGTGTTAACTTGCCCTGCTGAAGCGCTCACTAGGATTATTTACCTACTTACTAGGCATACAATGTTGCCAAACAATTTTTACGGATCTCGATCAGCCAAAAACGAGGAGAAGGACGATACGGTTGAGCCGCTCTTCTGTAGCTGCCTTACACTAATACAATGAATACGTATAGGTACCACAACCCCATTCTATTATTATAACCCAGGAATGTTCCTTTAAAAAAATTATTTATTAAAACAATTCAGGAATGTCTTTTTAAATTCCAATGGAAAACTTCAAAAATTTTGAAAATATAATCGATTTATTGTTTAAGCGACTAGTGCCGCGAGAGCTTTTCTCAAGACTTTAACGTGTTTTTGGGCACCAAATTTTAACATCTTATTGATGATCTTCCTTATTTCATGCCCGCCGTCGAAATATATTTTTCATTAATGGGCCAGTCTCGGGTCCAAAACTTTTTTTGACTTAATTTTCTACACTAAATCAAGAATGTCCCTACAAAATTTCAAGTGAAAATCTCAAGAACTCTTGAAAATATAGCCGATTTATTGTGTCAGCATCAAGTGACGGCTAAAAGGCTTCTCAAACTTTTAACGCGTTTTTCTCTTTTGCGAATGGCGGGCACGATAACTCAAAAACTAATAACCCAATCGATTCCAAATTTTTACACGTTTCTCTGTGAGTATACAGCTATCGTATGAACTAGGATAAAGCCAATCAGTGAAGATCTTCCTTATTTTTTAACTTGGTTTTTGGTCAAAAATCGGCGATTTTCCAAAAATATTTTTTCAAAGGTCCGCCATTTTGTTAATTTTAGAGCGAAGTCAATAATCCTAGTTCATACGAGAACCAGACATATACTCTTTCTAACACCGTTGGAATTTTCGGATTCCGATGTTCCAGTGAGGAGTTATCATGCCCGCCATCAAAAATAAGGACTTTTCTTTAATTACAAAAAACAACAACAAAACAATAACAAAATTTTTTTGTAAATTATTTTTCTTCCCTTTCAAATCTTTAATTATATATGTGCAAAGTTAGAAACCTTAACAAGCATTTTTACGACTGGCGGGCACGATTAATAAAATACTATAAATCCAACCGATTCCAAATTTTTGCACGTCATTCTTGACGTACATAACTATGAATAAAATGGGATAAATCTACATCTGCATTAGATTATTTAATTAGATTTTGACTTTGAAAATAGGGGAAAAAGTTATTAATTCTAAATCATACCAGAGCCAAAATTATGCTCTTTTTAATCCCGTTGAAATTTGCCATATGTTTCAGTTAGAGGAAATCCAAACCGCCACCGAATAGAAGGAAACAACAATAAAAACTCTTTGTTCAAATCATTTATGTCTTCAAATGTTACAAGCCAATAAAACAATTTATGTTCATTGGTCAGCCCATTGAAAATCATAAAGATGTTTATTCAAGAATGAATATGGGGATCCCCTTTATTTACAGGTCATTCGTTACTATTCCTCCTCGAGAAAACTGACATTCGGGCATGTTCTGGCATTCACTTCAACAATAGAAGTGTATCGAAAATTTCAATTCACGTGAGAAGCAGAAAATGAGTTAACTTCTAAAGGAAGAGTAAAGTGTAAAAAACACACCGTGTGTTCCAGAACATACCCGATAGTTACAAATACTATAGAGTCAAAACTGCTAGTTTGGATTTTCAAACTATTTTTTTTAAATAAATTATTACTAAATTATTTTTTACATATCTATTTCCACCTCCAATATCGCAAACATTCGTTTTAAGAAATTTATTTCTAAACTTGGCCTAAATTTTATAATGATATGTTTTTATGAATTACGACAGCAAAAACAAAGAGAAAACGCAATAAGCTGTAGGCTATTCAATAATATAATACGATGCTACTATACAAATTTAAAAAATATTTTGTTTATACTAACATATTTATTTATTTAAGAATATGAAATCTAGAATATTAATATTATCTAGAAATTTATTTATCACTTATTTGGATTAAAAATGGATTTAAATGAATTTACTAAAATTTTAATCTTTGCACATAAATACAAATTAAATAATTTAAACTAATTACGATTTTCAAATTTTAGATTTTGAAAGCAGTGCCAAAAGTATTGTGCAATATGAAAGCAATTCTAAATCTAAAAGCGAAGACAAAAATCTTAATAGAGATAGAAAAAGAGAGAGAGAGAGGAAAATGTTATATAAACTAACTTTGGAGGGGGGTTCTTCCGCTCCGGCAGTGAGATTAACCTGAAATTAATCAGTTGGGTGATATGAATTCAAATCTAAGTAGGCGTACAGTAAGTTAAAAAAATATGTATATTTAGACAATAAATATATGTATAAAGTTAAATAGAAGTTATTTCATTCATTATTTAGTGATTTATATTTTTGCATGTTGCAATATATAGTTTTGTTGCTTTAGTTATTATTGTCCTGTATGTAAGTATTAAGCTAAGTTACAAAACTTCCTACATCACTATATTGCCACTACAAGTTTACATAAATTCAGCCAACAATATTTTGTCAATGGATTATTTCAAAAGTGTTTATTAAAAATGTTTAATTTTTTTAAATTATATCCCCACAATTACTTTCTAAGTATACGTTTGATAAGGTCCAGATGCTTGTCGTAAATTTTCATTTTGATATAACAATTAGAACGAGCATAATCGATCTTGTTGTCTGTGTGTCACCTGATCCAATTATGAAACGACCGTAATTAGTTTTTCTCCTATTTCTCCACAGCTATTTTATTTATACAACAGTTTTGATCGGCACGTCCCACAAAAAATCCTCTGCTTGTAGGTATTTTTTTAATGTGTTTATACATCCACATTTATAGATTTTTTAACAACATTTGGAATTATTGGTTGTTATTAAATTTTCAACTTTTGCAAATATTGTTGGCTATATGAATTGTAGTTTGTTGTACCACAGATGACTTTACAAAAATGTATTCTATAGTGAAAACCTTAGATTCTACGAATTTCTACGATTTGTAGTACTGAATTCTATGCAGATTACAATTTACGGTACTGAATCAGAAGCTAAGAAAGATAACGAATACGATAGTGGAAAGATCGAAAAATGTGTATTCTGGTGTTTAAAAAAAGTGCTGATTTGTTTTTACTCGAAAGAAATAAATTAAAGAGAAATAGTTCTGCCAGAGTTCAAAACAAGAAGTGTCAAAGAAAAGGAATTGAAAATTAAAAGGAAAAAATTGCCAATACCAAGGAAATATAATTGTGTCTATTTGTGTGTATTTTGTTTTTGTTCTTAACTCAAAATTATGATAAATGATAGATGTAGTGAAACAAAAAATGCATTTTACTCACTTTTCCGTTTTCATGAACTTTGGTGTCACGCAATGAATATGTGTCCGCCAAAAGTGCCTGCAAAGGTTTCAATGCGGGTTTTCACGATATCAATCAAAATATTTTTCAAATTTATTTATTTAGCAAACAATTAATCAGTTAATCATTCATTAATTCATTCACATCTCTATTAACTAATGCAACAAATCAATCCAGCAAATCTACGTTTATACGAAACATTTGTTATAGACAGACAAAGGTGAAAATTTTCACTGACATTTTATTTTTAGTTCGAGTCCGTTGTTTGTCAGATACAAATATTCAAAGTCTTGAGTGAGAGAAAAATAATTTTGATCAATCAAAATGTAACGCAGACAACTTCAAGTCTATATGACACGAATTTAAACAATAATTAAATTATAAATTCATTGATAGAAGTAAATACACAGAAATTTCATATTATTTTATGTAATTGTAATAAAGTCGACCTTCTCTAAAAAAAAATATTTATATTGTGTATTATTGAATATAATAGTACGTCGGTCCCCCTCTGCAACGACAAAAGGTGTTCGCCTGTGTATTTTAATGTACATTTGATTGAATGGAAAAATATGCGTATTACTTTTTTACATAATTATTTCATTTTACAAAGAATAAATATACATAAAAAATAGAACGTAAATAATATTTAAATATATTGTACAAATAAAAAAGGTTCCGATTATTGCTAAAAATGGTAATAACTTCTAATGTCAGTTATTGCCATTTTTAGCAATAATCGGAAGCGAACCTAAAGTGGTGTTCAAAACATATGCAACTGAAATTGACTATGTGGAAATATGCAGGTATCTCTTTATTTGAAGTTAAAAAATAAGACAACTTGGTAGTTTTTCAACGCATTGCGCTCAATTGAAACTGTAATTGTAATTTCCCCAGAAATTTTTGGTATTTTGCTGTACCAAATGAATGTGTATACGCCATATACAGAATTGACGCAAAAAAACATTTCAACTGAAGCGGGAAATATTTATAATTCTCGCATGGACCCCACAACAACAAACCACAAATTTTGATATCCTATAACATTTGATATCCTACAACTAGGCTATTAATTATAAATTATATATGGAAGCTATCTTTAAATTTGATCCGAATTAAGGCGCAAATCGAAATGCATTTAGTTTGGAAGTCTTTAAAAAAGTTTCTTAACTCGAATTTAATTCAAATTTCAATCGGACAAAAATAGGGTCCTAAACTATTTACAAGAAATCCGAAAAATATGAAAACGGTCATACCATTTTTAATAATAATAAATTGACAGATCATAATATCGCTATCCAAATCCCCACATTTCAAGTATTACATAACAGATTCTTGCATTAGTGCAATATCTGTCAAAAAATGCCAGCTCTTGGCTAATAAAATGTATACTTTATGCCCTGCATATTATTTTTGTGCTGATAGCAGTAATTATTTAAAACATATATCACTAAAAAATTTTAAACAGCTCTTGCAACGATTATATTTACAATTTGGCTTTTGGTTGGTTATTTTTTTTTTTAACAAAATTGATATTTCGATTTTGAAAATCGATTTTGAAAATCGAAAGAGATAAATACATAATCAATGTGTTTTCGTACATTAACATTTTTAGAGCTTTTCTTAGGTCCCAAGCAAAAAATTTTAAAAGTTAAAAAACGTTCAAATTCGTACTGGTACTGGGGTTGTCGATCGTGTGGTAACTATCATTAAAATGATAAACAAAATTAGCGGTAATATATAAATATTTCAAGTCGCATATTTAGCTTTAAATATTGATCCTGAGCTTACAAATCTCATCTGTTAAAAACACTATTTTATTAACTAAGCAATAAAACATATAATTTTATGTTTGACTAAAATTTGCCAATTTAAATGAAAACAATGAAGAAAGCCTTCTAATACACACATTAACTAAAAATCGAATTATATAATATTTTAATATTTGAAGGATTGTTGGAACTAAACTTACATTGTTGGAATTTGTTAAACTATAATTTGGTGATGGTGATCCCAAATCAAGTTGTAACAATTTATACTTTAATTAGATTGGAATGGAAAGGAGAGGGGAATAAATATACAAATCACATCAGCTAATATTTACATATAAATGTAATGTTGTCAATCAAATAAATTTTCATAACAATAACATGATAGTCTACTTACATATATAACAACAATGTTAGTAATGAATGAATAATTTCTTGCTTTGAATAATTTATTATTCTAACAAAATGATTGTTATTTGTTTTATGTTTTAAAATTGTTCCAGAATATAAAATCTAATAATGATATAGAAACTCAAACAAAGGGGAATAAATGAAATCTGTTTCTATTCGAAAAGTATATCTAACTATGTGTTTCATGAGAAATAAATTCAAGAGTACTTTTAATTGCGAACTGTGCCAAAATTTGGATCCGTGTTCTCAAATAGTTGGCTTGGAATTTTATTATATAATTTTCGTGGTCCTGGGGCACTTTCGGCATAGGGGTACATTCGGCAATCACGTTTTCGATATGAAGCTCTCACTGTACATCACCAGCTTCGATACACGGGTATCGAATATCAAAATAAATAACTGTCGCAAAGTTTAAAATCTCTAGTTAATAAACTTATTTGGATGCAAGGTTTTGGGTATTTTTACAGATGTTTCCTTTCTTAAACTTTCAATGTTTAAGGCAGTAATATTAAAAAGTAGTTGATTACAATGTGCTTTCTTATATAAAATAATTTAAAATATAATGTTTTTAGAAGATTGGTAGGAAAAAAACTATAAAAAGTAACTTCGGCATTTTGAAGTGGGCATGTTCGGCCATACTTAGATAGTGCAATATTATTTCCTTAAAATGTTTTTGAGTTTGTCCTTTAATATTTCCTTTAATGTGGTTCGAAATTACATATATAAGACAAAACGTTCCTGTATGGTCAATAATTCGATGGAAAAGATATATTTCTGAGCAAATGGTTCCAAGCCTTAAAGAAAATGTAGCCTTAAAAGTCAAACATTGAGTCGCATATTAAAACAAAATGATAACTTTACCAGGATATAACTATGGTGCCGAATATGGTGCCATCAAATGCCGAAGCTACCCTGGGTAGGGGCACATTCGGCGAATTTGTATTTTTTTTACAAAACTGTAAAACTTTTTAACTTACACTAATTTTTTATATGTTTTTGGTACTAGTTTTTATAATTAAGTATTCGATTACAATAACCAGCCATAATGTTTTTATATCTCTTGAATAAGTACTGAGATATAGAGCTCTAAAAAAGAGCCGAATGTGCCCCAGTCTCCCCTACGACAAAAGAAATTATAAGGCTCAAGGAGTACTTTCGGAGTACCGATCGGAAGATATATTAGATAATAGTGTTTGGAATAGTCGTCGATTTGGAATTTTGCGCAGCTTCAATATGTAAGAAGTAGAGGGTATTTGGAATTTTTCCAATCCAAGAAAAATTATATTTTTGACATGAATAATTATGGTCCTAAACGTGATAGTTGTCGAAACATCGGATAATGCAAAATATTTAATAAGCCTTTAAAATAGAACTGACAACGTATCTAGGGTGATATATGTACGTAAATCCTATAATATAATTTTGTATGTTAAAAACTAATTCGTGAAGATACCAAGTACTGTACGGTACTTTTAAGCTTTCACTTTTTTCGTTTCATACAATTACAACTAAAAACAATTATAATCGCCTTTATACTATTGATTGATTTCAAATTATAATACTCGCTTTCCAAATGCTTAAGAACAGAAATTGACTTTTGGTATTATGTTATGTATCCTATGTAATCTTTTGAAGGTCAAACTGCCAAATTTTACCTTCAACAGTTCCATGTTTAATTCAAAAATAAAGTTCCACAAAAAGGGTTGTTTTGTATCGTTAACAATAAAATACATTTACAATGACAACAAAGAAACGATGACACGATGACACGGGTCAACATTGTTTACATGAACACCTTTATTTATATTCCCTATATCTGATGTGTGTGTGTATATCTTAGTTGAGTATGAAAATATACTATCTGGATAATTGTATCGCTAAATATACATTAACGCAAAACATTTGTTGGGGCTATAAAACAAAAACCAACATTCAATTTAGGGTAACACCTTCCTAATGAAAATAAATTGAATAAAATAGACAAATAAACTAATAATCTTTTCCGATAATAATAGGCACGGACACATAATCACGACAACAAACATAATGTGTTAGCTAATTAGTAAACTTACAGATAACGTACACAACAGATAAACTAAATTATACACTTTGATTCGGGTTAACATATCACATAGGCATACATTCGTGTTAAATTATATATATATATACATTTAATAAACGAAAGGATATTTAAAAGCGGAATGCTGTTCGACATTTGGCGAAAACGTTTAAGTTTGAATCAAATAAAAAGTTTCGCTCAAAGTCAAATATGTTGTGTATCATTTAGAACACAATATTAAGAAAATTAAACAATACATGGTCCTATTTCAAAAAAATATCCTAAATGCTGAAACTTTGCTCTGTGTATTAAAAATGTAATTTAAAATCTTTGTAAATGACTTAATCTGAATGAACTGACATATTACCTATTTTACAGTTCATCGACAACATTTGTAATAATGTCTGTAATTAGGAATTAATTAATTTGTAAATTAATTTGTCTATTATAAAACAAGGATTTATATTTAATACTGCAGTTAAATCTTTACACTTTTTTAGTTAAAATCAAATATAATTCAAATTACGCTAATTCTTTAAAAACCAGAAAGGAAAAGTAAAAAGTCGGACGGGCCGACTATATGATAACCTTCACCACTTTTGGTACATACGATAGATGCTTATATGTACAATATCCTGTAGATATAACAGACATAGCATCATTGGACGACCATTGAAATGGAATCGGATGAAATTAAATATATGATCTACATAGATATTTGAACCAGTTTAAATCACACACCATTCGGAAAACTTGCATGTCAGTCGGGCCGGTGTACCATTTGTATGAAATCGAGCATAATTATGTATGGGGGCTATATGGAAATCAGGACCTAATTAAACAAACGTGACATAAATCATTTGGTATGCTACAACACAGTGTGCTGTATGGAATTTACATCGATTGGAGAAACGTTTATTATTTGGTGCTCAATTGTATGAATTCTGACAGAGATATAGAGCGGTTATATCTACATCTGAATATATTTTACAAAATCCAATAAACGTTATTTTAGGTTCAATTTGGTACGTCCCAATCGGACGAATTTTAGTTATTTGGCACACCTTTTATTCGAAATTGCATGAAGATATATATGAAAGCGATATCTAGGCATTTACAAAGAATCAGAATTTTATTGAATGAAAGCAAAAAATTTCGGAAATAGCATCAGCTTTTAGAATAAGTTTAGATTTGTTCGAATTGGTCACCTTTGGCACGAATTATGGCCTTCAAACGGCCAAAGAAACCGTCACACGCTGTCCGAATGTTGCTCTGCGGTATTTTGGCCCATCCCTGGCGAAGCGTTTGCTTGAAGTGATCGACATACTCCAGACACAATAGTCCAACGGATTGGTGTCCGGAGATTTTGGTGGCCATTGTGCGCTGGGAATGAAGCTAGGAATACATTTTTTAATCATTATTGGGTTGCGCAGGAGAGTGCGAGTCGGAATGTCCAAGGTCTGCTGTCAAAATGTTTGCGTGCCCAAGGCTTTAATACACCCTCCAGAATATTTCCGCGATTATATTCGGCTTTTATTCTGATGCCACGGTCGATTAATACGAGCGGAGAGCGACCATCGTCTGTTATGGCGTCCCATACCATCATGGCCGGCGCTTGAGTTCTGGTGGCCAACCGACGGTGCACATTTCAGCTGACCTCTTTGGCAAGTAAATATGATCATTTTGTTTGTTTATAAACTGCTGGACAACGAATGTTCTTTAGTTCTTTTGAGTCAATTTTTTGGAATTTCAACGGCTTTTCCCCGAGCTCATTTTTCAATATTTGCCGAATGGAATATTGCAATATTGTCAGCTCACAAGCCAGTTTTCGGCCACTGCGACGCGGGTTTCGATCAAGTCACTTCTTTACTTTTCGAACCATTTTTGCAGATGTTGCTGTTTTCTTCCATCCACTTCCTTGACGTCGGGCTACGCTACCAGTATCACGGTAACGAGCGATGGTACGAGACACAAAAGATGTATTCACATTTAAATGCTGGAGTGCTCTAACGATAGCCACTTGTCGTTTTGCAGCCAAATATAAAGAAATCACACTATCACGATTGAACGCTTTTGTACGCTTGTAAACAATACAATAACTAGAATAATGTTAACAGCTGTCGGACGAGTGGCTTAGAAATGACAGCAGCCTGAAGTTGGTTGCAGTTTTTTTATCTCACCTGTATCTTCATCTGAACCGATTTTTACAACGCAACACACTAAACTTTCTGCCAAATTCCGTGAAAATCGGACAAATATTGGGAGTTTAGTGGACCATTTACATAAAATCAGACGAAACTATATAGGGGAGTTATATCTAAATCTAAAACGATTTCAACAAAACTTCACGGACGTCAACTTGTATTAATTTCAGTACGATGTCCAAAAAATTGACTCAGTCGTACAAACATTGGTAGTTTGGTGCACCATTTAGACACAAAGACCTGTATTACAGAGTGGTGAAGGGTATAAAAATCGGTGTTATCTGCGGAAGTCAAATGATCTTCAAATAAATCCCAAAACTGTACAATTTAAAATATATAAAGTTATCACTTTTTTTCGGCCGGAAATTTTCCGGAAAAATCCACGAAATAATATTAGCCGATAGAATAATAAAGTTACACGAGAATGTCTATTAAGGTCATGTGTGTGCGGTTTCAATAACAAAATTGCATTAATTGGATTTAAAAATTATACCTTGTCCTTGTATTAACACCCCACAATAAGTCAAATAATTATGTTTTGTGGACCTCGAAAATTATATATTTATAAATATGTACAGAAATTAGAGAAATGTTAGACTTAGTGCACTACCTTGGCTGCGTGTGTGGCGTATATATCAATGCAAGAAATTGCAACTCTAAATCGAAATTTGAAATATATTTGCTAGTACCTAAGAATTAGGATATTATTTCAAGAATATTTTAGAGTCTCTAAATGTTTCTAATAAACCTACGACGAAAATTAACTTAACTTTTAATGTCTTCATAACAAATTCAGACAATTACAACTAACAAAAATACGATGTAACAAATTGAAAGCAAATACCTCCGTACAAAAATAATTATTGAAAGCCCCATTAGTGAAAACAAACGAAAAAAATATTTTATTCTAACCTATTAAATATTAAATTTAGCAAGGTCGTGTTCCCGCAAAACCTTATTTCAAAATATAATTTACAAAAACTGATAAAACATTCGAAAGAGTACATCGTTTATAAATAAATACATTTAAAGTTGTTAACACACTGACATACGACATTGTCGCCAGTTTAAAGTTGAACAAAAATTGAAATCAGCCAATCAACAAAAATAAAAGAAACTGAAAATCAACGTAAAACCACAGAGTTGTTAAGTAGTGATTGTTAGTAATTGGGAACATATACAGAGGGAAACGGGTGTATGTTTGTCGACCTATGTTACATATACATGGTGTTGTGTATGTATGCATGTAGTAGATGTGGATACTCGGACACATATTTATTTATATGGTTATGCACGAATATCGAATATCACGAATAATACAAAATTACTTGATTTACTACCTTTTCTGCATTATTGTTATTACTGCCCATCCTATATTTCAAAGAAATTGACCTTTTCGCTTTTGTGAGAGGATTCTAGAAAATAAGTATTAGGACAATAATAGAAATAGTAGTTGTAGTAGTAGTAGTGGTGACAGGTAGCAGTAGATATACAAAAGGGCATGATTTTTAAATCAAAGGATTCTTACAGTGTCTTTTGTAATATTAACGAAAGTTTACAAAAAACAAAAGGATCATACCCTCCGAAATGTTAAATACATATTTACATATGAAATAAAAATATTAAAAAAGGAAAACTAAACAACAAAAAACACTTTTACCGTAGAAATACCCAAACTAAATATAATAATTAACGCAAATCCCCTCCAATGTCGTTTGAAAGTATAACAAATGGAAAATAAGATATCGCAACTACTTCTCATTGAAAACTAAATAACTTACCTCGGCATCAGGATGGGAACGATCTGAATCATCATTGTCCAAATTTTGATTTTCTAAATGTTCCTCTTCGGTTTGAGGCATTTGTTGGAGTTCCTCTTTTGATTTGAAATCCAAATGTTTTATATAAAATGGCAGAATTAAACCTAATATAACCTGCAAAATATGCGATAAAAGATACAACATGATAATTATTGGGAAAACTGTATGGGACGAGTGAGTTAGTTTATAAGCATGTGCATAGTCACCTTAAAATTAGTATTTTTTCGTGTTCGCAATCCACCCATCCATAAATCTGCCAATATAACTTGACTGCAGGGATGGGCCAGGAGTGCTCTGTGATTGGCTGCAACCGCAAGGGATAGACAACTTTGGTTGGACCAAGAATGCAATTCACACGTCAATAGACGTTGAGCCTTTTCGGCATCTGTTCGGTAACTAAAGTCGAGTAATTTAATACCTAGATATTGGAGAATAAAATAGATTGTTAGAATATAGTTTAATTGTATTTGCTTCACAAAGTGATAACCAATAGTTTTTTTAGAAGGATTAAATTAAAAAAAGAAACACTAATAGACATTGATATAGAAAAGTGGATCTGAGAAACATTTGTTTGAGAAGTAGCATAGAAATGCTTAAAATTGTTCGGTATCGTTACAACCATTCTATATGGAAATGCCTCCCTGCGTCCCAAGTGCTGATCGTACAATCATCAGCATATGTAACGATCTCTATGGCCTCCGGGCGTGAAATACCGGAAAGGTAGAGGTTAAACAGTTCCGGGGATACCACTTCACCCTAGGGAAGGCTACACCAAACGTGGACCGATATATGTCATTTGCAATATCAAACATTTCAGAGCTCGATCTTAAATATTGCGATTTATATCGTGCTTTCAATAGACGGATAGACAGATAGACAAACACGCGTTAATCGAATTTAAACTCATATATATATATGGGCAATTACAAAAATCTTTTAAATTCCTTGAAACTCAGGTTAGCAAGGTTATAACTCGCGAAATATGAATATATTGCATATAATTTAAATTCATTTCTATAAAATGAAGTGTTCTGTCAAAATCTTAAAATATTGGTATTAAATAATAAGTTGCGTGGAAGCTATGATGGTGATAATGTAAAAATATGGGTGCAAATGTGTTGAAGCCAATGAGTTTTTTGTGTTCCTTTCTGATTTGTGGCTAAAATACGCAACGCACGCACATGTGATCAGTGACTAAGTTGCAGAATACCCCATGGATAATATGGTTCTAATGTATGATTTTTCGATATAATCACTGCATCCACCGAAAATGGATGCTGACATTTTGTAGCCGGATTTTCGGTGTTTTTTGAATTTTTCTTATAATTAGGACGCGCATCCACTCAATGACTAAACTAATTATAGGATTGTCTAACTCGTGATTTTGCTTCGTTTGGTGTATATATGAATGTGCTCACCGTAGCTTCTCTGCAATTGGGTTCCAAAGCCGAAAATTTGGAGCGTAAATTTTTATAAAAAACATATTTTTTGAGTCTACAATTAAGAAAGTCCATTCAAATTCCGTGGAACCCCGCGTGATTTTAGTTTTTGTACGTGCCGGATCTAATGAGCCCATCTATGTTCAATTCCGACCAATAAAACGGCGGATATAGGTACCTTGAATGTGGGAAAAACCGCAAAAACTTATTTTGACAAATTCGCGTATATAATCGCGTTTTTCTTCGAATTGATTTCACATACATTCATTCTTGTGTTATCATATTCGCGAATCTGTGTGAAAATAGGTTAAAAATATATCGATATATCGGCACATCCGCGGTTTTTAACCGATCCTTTTAAAATAGGTGTCCTTTTATGTATTTTCAAAGGAGATTACTGAAATCGGATGCGCATAAAAATAGTATGCACGTTGCGCGATTTTTAGCCATTTTTAGGGTTTTTGCATAGTAAAGTGCATCGAGCGGCACACTTTGACCGCTAAATTAAACATAGAAAAATTCATAATTATTGAAAGACATTGATTCGGTTTATACGAAAACCGCATGCGCATCAATTGATTTCAACTAATACGCGAATTGCATGTTTTTAAATATTGATAATTTGTATGTATTGTAACTGCAATATATTTAGTCATAACATTTCGATTTAATTAAAAAATTAATTTATTTTATTTTCAGATATCTTCATGCTTCTATTTGTTTTCGCGACAATTTAACCGTAATTCAATGTGATTTGACTAGTATGCAAAGAAAGCAAACGTGTTTAACCATTTGTCAAGAAATTCACAAATTACAACAAATAGGAATTAATTTAACACTAGAACGCCGAAGGCGGTCATTTTGACCGCTTTCCAATTTCAAGTACAAAAGCAACTGTGCATTTAATGACACTTTTTTTTAAATTTGGTGACTTTTTGTACCTCACAGAATTACATTTATTATAAAAAATTCACCAAATTTTAAAAAATTGAATGCACAGTTGCTTTTGTACTTGAAATTGGAAAGCGGTCAAAATGACCGCCTTCGGCGTTCTAGTGTTAATTTATATTTGAAATACAAGATTTAAAACCGCTATAACTTTAGTGTGCAGCATCCGAATTTGTGAACGCGAACATATTTCTAATCAGCATATTTTTCTTGACCTATGTACCAAAAATCATGAATGTGCTCGCAAAAAATTTTTTCAAATTATTTTTTATGGAATTTTAAAAGAATTTTGTAATTTCCCATATATACTTTATGGGGACTTCGGAGAATTTTTCGAAGTGTTGCAAACGGAATGACAAATTTAATATACACTCCACCTTATGGCGGAGAGTATAAAAACATATTCGGGTTGTGCAGTGTACTTTAGTTGGAGATACACTAAATTTAAGTTATCTCCTGGTCATCTTATAGTGAAGGACATTTCCATATTCTTTCTTAACTTTAATACAACCTAAATTGCAAAGAAGAAATCTTAATAATCATACTTATATTGTGGAAAAAGCATTTCGCTATCATATTAAAAACACATATAATACTAAATTCGAAATCTTCATGTAAATAGGAAATTAAATGATATTTGGATTTTATTCAACAAATACAGTTGTGTGTTTATTATTACTTACCTTTGCTTTCAAATTCTTTGGCATACGAACGCAATTCTTCATAAATTTCCGTGTCCAAATCATCTTCGGCCGCTTCATGGGCCATTGCTTTATACAATTTACAGGCAACCAATGACTTTGCCAATGCCTCCTCGCCATGGGTCCACATCAGCAGTGCCATTTGTTGGCGTTTTGTTAGCACAGCCCATATCTAAAGGTGAACAATTAAATGACGCACACACATACATACAAACACGAATTGTGACACAAGTTCAGCTAATGACTATTACTGCATCAACATGTCATGGACTTACCAAAAGTTCATTAAACGGAAATTCGAAAAGGGCCATTTCCGATGTAAAGGGCAAAAGACCCGTGACCAGACTTAACGAATTTGCGCCAGCATATCGTTGGTATGTCGATGATTTTCGGTGTGCATTGGCATAACTATTCATAACTTTGGCATAAATAGGACGAAATTTTCGGCGTGTATAATACGATCTGCAATGACCAAATAAAGGATTTTAATTGTGTTATATATTAAATTTATTTAAACAAAGAAAAAAAATATTGAAAATTATTTAATACGAATATATGTATATGGCATATGTTCAGTCATTGTTGTATGCCTCTATTATAGTTCCTTATTAATAGATTTTTAAATATTTAGTGCCGCACATCCATCATCCTATTTAGTCGTCTGGCATTGCTATGATAATCCGCTTAAAAACTTTTGTTAACTATAAAACTTTACAAAAAGAGGTAGTAAATCAAATGCATCAATTTCAAATGAAACTTTTTTGTTGACACTTGACACTTTTTTGACGTTTATTTATCTGTACTAGGAAGTTTTTCTTTGAACTTGTCATGGCGGCTTGACTTTTGAGTGATTAGTGTTGTTTGATTGTAGTCACAATAATTTGAATGATCCTTTGTTCTTTTAGGATATATTATTTAGTTTATAGCAACATAAAAAACCAAAACCTATGTACATACTACACACAAATAAACCAGTAAGGAAAGTAGTAAAGTCGGACTGGGCCGACTATATGATACCTTCACCACTTTGGGTATATTCAACAGATGTATCCTAAGATGTATCCTATCGATGCACCAATTACATAAAACCGGACGAAACTATATATAGGAGCTACATTTAAATCTGAACCGATTTTCACGAAATTTAGCTCACGTCATTCTAAACACAATTCAGTACGCTATGACAAATTTCGTGCAAATCGAATGATTCTCAAAGACTTTGGTGCACCATTTACCTAAAATCGGGCGACTATATATATATATATATATATGGGAGCTTTATATACATCTGAACCGATTTTCATGAAACTTGGCACACATTATTGACGCAATTCAGCACGCTATGCCAAATTTCGTGCAAAGATATATAGGGTCTTAAAAGCACCAATTACCTTAGATGAAAATATATGTGGAATCTATATCCAAATTTGAACCGATTTCAACGAAACTTTTCACAGGTTAGGTTATACTAATTTCAGTACGTTTTGTACTTTCAATCATATATTGGTTCCTTGGTGTGTCAATTACTTAAAATCAATCGATCTATGCAATATTAGAACTTTGGTACATTATTTACATTAAATCTGACGGAAATATATATATATATATATATCTTAATCTGAACCGATTTTCACGAAACTCAGCACACATCATTCCAGGAAACTTGGCATAAAGCACTCTAGGCTCTATTAAGTACGTTATGCCAAATTTCGTGTAAATCGAAATATATATAGGGACTTTGGTGCATCACTTACATAAAATCGGACGAAACTATATATGGGAGCTTTATCTAAATCTGGAACGATTTTCACGAAACTTGGCAGACATCACTCTATGCTCAATTAAGTACGTTTTGCCAAATTTCTTGCAAATCGAAAGATATATAGGGACTTTGGTGCACCATTTACATAAAATCGGACGAAAATTCATATGGGAGCTATATCTAAATCTGGACCGATTTTCAGGAAACTTGGCAGACATCATTCTAGGCTTAATTCATTACGCTGTGCCAAATTTCGTGCAAATCGAACGATATATAGGGACTTTGGTGCACCATTTACCTCAAATCGGACGAAAATATATATGGGAGCTATATCTAAATCTGAACCGATTTTTCTCAATTTCAATAGGGTTCGTCCCTGGGCCAAATAATTGAACTGTGCCAAATTTCATCCAAATCGGATCATAAATGCGACCTGTACTTTGTTCACAAAAATACATGGACGGACGGACGGACATGCGTAAATCGACTCAGAAAATGATTCTATGCATATTCTCAAAAGTAACTATGGGTCTATCTCGATTCCTTTTGCCTGTTACAAACATATGCACAAAGACATAATACCCTGTACCACAGTGTGGTGAAGGGTATAAAAATGCGTTTAATTTGGGCGTGCCAAACATTTAATACATTCAAAATTCGATCGGGATACCAAATGACAACCCCATCGGTTGGAAAAAGCAGCTAAATACCGAAAATGGAAAGGTACCGTGTTATGGGAGCTATGCCAAACCGTAAAGTGACATTGATAATTTTTGGTTGGCAGATTTAACACTCACAAGAATTTGATAGAGCGAATTAGGTTGAAAAAATTACGCTCCCTTCGTGAAAAACGCTTATTTATTACTTTATTTTGACCTGTACTAGAAGCCTCTACTGCAGGTGTTATTCTAATAAAATAGGAACTCAAAGTTTTTTATGATCCCTACATCAGATTTTTTTTTAATTTCTACATTTGTCCAATATTTTTCAGAATTTCCAAGGAATTTATTAATTTTTATTAAATAATGTATATTCATAAGCACACTTATTTAAATATCAATTAAATCTGCAGCAGACAGAAGGTTCTACAAAAGTTTAAATAATTTTTCAAAACAAGATAATCTATACAAATTAAATTCAAATTAATTAAATACATTCCTGGCGCACCATTTATGGACCAATGAAGCTATGTATGTCTATGTGGGTGTGAATTTAAAACAGGGCATTCTGGAATAATTTAACATGCATTACATTTTTTTTGCATTTTTTGTTTCTATTTATTTTAATGGAAATACTCTGGCAGAACCCCTGGGATGTGAATCTATTTATTTCATAACGACCAATACAAATACAAAAAATAATAGAATAAAACAAAAAATATATAATGAACATACCTATAGGCGCCACCCATTAATTTATTAATAACTAAACCAATATCGTGTAAAGTATAAACGTATCCTTTGGGTATATGAGGACGAACATCGCGTAAAATGTAACTAAAAGAAGAAGAAGAAGAAAAAATCGAAACGAAACAATAGAATAAATTATTTTGTTGATGAAAACATGTCTCGACATTAATAGTCTATAGATGTTGGGGGAAGCAGCTCATTGATCCCATGTATTGTTTTTCATCCTTCTCATCATCTTTAAAATGCAAATGAACTAGACCAAAGAGAGACACTTACCCTAACGTATTTGCTGGACCATGTTTGGTATTGTAAAGCTCCTCAAGGCGTGGTATTGTCAGAAATTTCTTCATTGAAACACCATTTTCTAAAAGTAATTTAACAAAATCGATTCGGTCGTGTTCCAGTGCCTGCATCATGGCCTCATCAAGTGCTCCTTTTGGGATTTAAAGCAAACACATACAAAAAGAAAAACGGAAATGGGAAAATTATTGAAATTTTATGCAAAGTCTTTTATTAAAATAAATAGGATACGATATGATTGAGACGCATCCCGACTATCCATCCACCCAATTGATGTTTCTTTTTGCTGTTTTCGCATTGTTTCTTTGTTGAAAAATTCCATGTCCATTAACTTACCATTTGGCCACTCTTGGCCGTAAACAAAAATCTCACTGCGTGCTATGTCAACACGATTCCAGGTCAATGCCAAACTCAATTGCTCCGGTGGACTCAAGTGCTGCGATTTGAAGAGGGCTGTTAAAATGGTTTGATCCAATTCCTGTGCCTCGCCTTCTGGCTTTTCCTGTATCCGAAATATTGTTATCTACGAAAAGTGAAGAGTATTTCGTGTTGTTACGTTAGTAATGCTTCTTTTTTTCAATTTCAATTAATAATCAATAGAAGCAGAATCGATTAACTGAAACAAGCATGGAAATGTGTTTTAAATTGGTCCAATAAATTGGTAATTGGTAATTCGGAGTACCAGGGTAGGTTCTGTATAAGCTCGCACTGGATTAAGAAATAATTTTTCATAAGTATTGTGATCCTTTCAAATACGCATTTTAATTATCACGATTGTAGCTCATACTGTAGTTCTTATTATCCCCATTAACAGAATAATAATTTTTGATAGAAAGGTTTCCACCACAACAAAAATATATGTAATATTTTTAATGCAAACGTGTTCACGGTCCTCAAAGTGGGACCTATAAATATCGTGTCCAATGCTCTTAAAGTACCTCAACTTTTGAAGTGCAGTTGTAGGCGGCTACGCTAAAAAGTGGATCGATATAGCACATCTTCAAACATGATCGGGCTACAGACAAAATACAAGCCTATGCAAAAACACTACAATAAACAACTGATGAGGCTACGTCGTCTTAGAATTTCATACTGAAGATGATTGTATATATTCTTTATAAGGTAGAGAAAAAATTTAGATGAATTACGCACGGAGTGGGAAGAATAATATACCCTCCATACTATAGAATTTTAAATTGTTTATAGTGTTTGTTAAAAAAAAACAGAATTCCTATGTTTAATCCGGTCCTCGATCCCTAAAAATATTATACATTACATACTCATTTTACTTACCAAATTCTTGTTGCGTGTACATTGCAAAAGTTCCTGATACAATTTCTCGGCCTGATCGGAGCCCACTTCGAATGTTTTTTGTATTGTGCCAATGAGATAGTCTCTCATGGATTCCAGTACCGGTTGTTCGTCACCATCAGAGGCATATCTGAAAACAAAGCGAAAAAATGCAAATAAACGAATCGGAGACAAATGCCGATTGAAAGAAATCATTAAAAGCTTTCCCCTTTTTCCATGGTTTAAATTAAAAATATAATTTTAAATATTGTTGCAAGCACAGCATAAACGAATGAATGGATGGGATTATAGTGGTGGCAAAAGGATGCTTCGCCCACCCATCATCAAATAGGAAACTTTAAATGAAATACACTACCCCGTTATTCTGGCCAACATTTATAAATTGCGGCTAAAAAGTGAAAGGAAACTGTTCCAGAAAATGGCCAAAATTAATTAATTAAAACATAGTTAACCTTTGGCGCAATACAAAACCGCAGCATTCAGCACTTTCAATGACCACCACATTATAACGGCAGACCTTTCACCATTTATGTTTTCATTGGCTGGGGCCTTTGTGAGCCACTCTTATCAAATTGTGGCCAAAGTGGTTTCAGTTACCAAAGACAAAGGCAACGTTTGCCAAACGCCTTTATAAGGCTGGATGTAATTTAAAAATTGTTCGTTGGTTAGTGCATACTTTATAAAGCGGTTTGCATGGGGGAAATGAAATATAAACAAATATTTTTAAATTATTGATAGGAACCCGGAATTTTAAATGCCTCAGTATCAATTATTAGGATCATAAACATTCAAATTAAATTTTATTGTAATTATTTCAATTAATGTACATGATTATTGTTATACATTCAAATGTAAAAGTTGGACAAAGGTAATTCTCCAGTCGTAAGAACTTTACTCACATTTTTAAATGAAACATGATATAAATCAACTTTATCTCTTTTAATTTTAGAAAAAAAATGTGACAGGAAATATAGAAACTAATTGGGGTATATATAAACAAATTGGGGAAATATATAAACTAAGTGTATAAAAAATGAAAGGACCACCTCCACCTTTAAGTATTGGTCACAAAATTTTCTGCAAGATTTCGATTGAAAAATATAAAAACCTATAATTTCACGATATGTTAAAGTAATAAAATATAGCAGATTGAAATCTACTGAAGATGGGCGGCAATATACAATGGCAGCAAAAAAGAAAAAAAAAAGAAAAAAAACATAGTAGTTTGAACGCATTTTTTATCGGAATGTAAAGGCAATTTTTTTATAATTTGCACATCAATTTCAGTGTTTATTTAATTACATTACATTTTTCCTATTTTCGTTTTCTTACGGAATTTTTTTCTAGCTTGGGGTTAATTGAAAAGGTATACATTTTTACATGGAAAAAATAATAGAAACAAAATATAGTCATATAACGCATTGCCCGTATTTTACTATAAACATTAACATTATTTTAATGTGCATTATTTAAGGATATATTTTCATATTTCTAATTTGGACAAACCATGTTTTAAGAAATAATTATTCATTCCTAGAAGTTCTAGCCAAACCGGATACATTTGGAAAATTGATATTGGGTGTCATTGGTTTTCCAAAATTGTACCTATAAAAATTGTACCTATAAAAATTGTACCTATAAAAATTGTACCTATAAAATTACCTATAAAAATTGCAAAAGCGCCGTAGAAAACAATTCTGACTGTTAGAAATATAGAAAGTAGTAGTAAACAAAATATGTTATTAAATATGCCTTCAAATAGATTTGCTAATTATAAAATTGCCATTTTCCATTCCGACTACCATAATAAGTTTGTTTCTGTTGGCACTGTATACTCTGTTGTCCAAAACTAAAGCAACGGAAATTGCAAATTGAATAAATGACCTATAACTGTTGTAAAACTACACTTATTCTGAAAGTTTTTTTTAGAAATAAATAAATAATTTATTTACTTTTAAAAAACAAAAAATTCAATGCAAAATTTATTTTGAAAAAAAACTAAATGTACTCAATTTTTGCTTGTCCAAAACTAAATCAACTTTTTTCTTTTAAATAAGTCAATTTTGTTAGTAATTTACAGCGTAACAATTATTTTTGATTACGGCAGCACGCCTACGAGGCAATGAATCTATAAGAAACACAATTTTTCCTTGGATATACTATTCCTCGCATACTGAACCTAAAGGAAGAGCTTGTGTTTGTTAGTCTCTGAATCCGTTTTCCATTTTTTATTCCCGCAACTAATCTTTGACTTGTTTTGGTATATGTTTGGAGGTTATTGTCAAGCTAAAATATCCAAACAAGGGTATATTTTCTTCATTGAGGGGAACCATAGCGTTTTCCAACACATTTGCATAAACAATCCGATCTATTACTTCATAAATATATCGAGCTCCATAAAAAGAAGACAGAAAACAACCCAATATTTATTTTATTTATGCAATTCATTCTATAATACTAATGCCTTAGAGGCCAATAAATAGTATTATCAATCATAATATTCCAAGTAGAACTTATAAATATAAACTATAAACTAATTTCATATAATATAATATAATATAATATAATATAATATAATATAATATAATATAATATAATATAATATAATATAATATAATATAATATAATATAATATAATATAATATAATTGGCTCCCCAGCCATAACAAAAAAATTCTCAGCTAAATAGATGCAAGTACTGACCACGATAGCAACAAATATAAACCAGATTTTGTTAACGAAGCAAAACATACTTAGAATATATATTGAATATTAAGTGATTTAAAAGAAGAAAAAATTATGAATGATGAAAATATTCATCATTGAATAATCACCGCTGAAGTTTAAAGTAGTTCATTAGTTTTACTCTGAAAGAATTATTGGAGTGTGAAAAAAGTCTCAGTTCCACAGGTAAATAATTCCATATCCTTGCAACACGCATTAAAAATGATTTCTCAAAAGAAGAGTAAAATATCCTAGGTATATAAATTAGTGTACTTCGCGACGAAGATATAAAGCCAAACATATTTGCTAAGGATAGAGGTACACCATTCTTGATTATCTTATAGAAAGTGCATAAAAAAATGAAAATGCTCAAAATCAACTCCCAATAATGTTTCAACATAACCTAAACACACACTAAAAACACATCATCTGCATATATTAGTGGTGTACAGTAACGTCAGAAAAACACTCAGCAATACTGTTAACATAAAGCACAAACAACGGACCCAAAACAGATCCCTGCGGAACACCACATTGAAGCGGGAGTAACATTGAAGATTCTCCATTATAAAAAACAAATTGCGATCTACCACACAAGTAAGATCTAACAAGTTTGCAAGCAGTACCAGAAAAATTGAATTCATTCTTAAGTTTATACACACAACATTTGGTAAGAAATTGAATTAAATGCTTTAGTGAGATCTAAAGAAACCAATACCGTATTCTTATTGGCCGAACTCCATACTTCCCAGTACCCTTCCAGTACTGTGGCTCCAGCCTTTAATTTTTTGACTTTCTAACGGTACTTTTTTCGAGTGTGCTTAAATATTAACTTGAATTAATATTAACTTTAATAACTGAAATAAAAATAACTGAAATTTCAGAGCTCATTTGTCTGTAGAGTTGCTTTAGTTTAGTTCAAGCATACATTGAGACAATTTCAAATTGATTGATTTTTAAAATGATACGGCATTTATTATATTTGCAATTTCAGTTGCTTTAGTTTTGGCCACCAGTGTATTTAAACGTCTATGATAACATTTGGAGCAACAGTATTTGTATTTGCTACAACATTCGAATGTTGATATTTATCATAAATTATACGTCTTATATTAACAGTCAACCCATTTTGGACAAAGGAACGAATGAAAAATATTTGTCATTTAACTTGTATATAAAGTTATACATAATGTATTTGAGATGACAATACTCATTCAGAAAATGTAAAGGATTTTTATGAATTTTATCATATGTAGCTATTTGATCATGTACGGTCATATGTTTCATACAGTACAAATGCAATAGATTCACATAATGTGGTCTTCAATTGTCCCCTCATTCCGTCCAAAAAACTACCCAACTAACCACCTGTGTAAATCAGCGATTGAAACGTTATATCAAAGGATATTTGTCAACGTTTTTATTGTTGTTGGGTGATATTGTTTGCTTTTGGTACTTACTTGTGAACGAATGCTATCAGGTCTGCAGCACGCCCAGATCCATCACAAACCACCACTGGCACGGGCGGTGTATCAGTCACGTATTCGAGAACTGCACGTATCGTATTTGTACCGCCCTCGATAACGAGACAAACGACGGGAGTACTGGAATGTGTAACTGTAACAAGTAAGGAACAAAAAAAAAGATACAGTGATAAGAAGAAGAAGAACACCCATCAGCCAACAGAAACTATCACCATTTTAAGCGATAGAAAAACTATTTAACAATGGTCGTCATCGTCGTCGTAACAACTGAATGTTCGTACACCAAGAATTTGGTGTGCTTTACAACATTTAAACATGTCACAGCAATGTCGAGCATTCCAGGAATGAATTTGTCAGACACTGTTAGATTGGATATGTATTTGCCATGCTTTACAAGCATGGGATGGCGAATAATTGTTCCAAGGGTAGTATGGGGAATAAATTACATGGCAATTTGCAAGCTTGCTCCAGCTGCTGTTGTTGTTCTTGTTCTACTGTCATTTCGTCTGTGTAACCTCTGCATGCTTCTGCGTTGGCCAGGGTATGAGAAATGAATGCATGTTTACAATGCCGGAACATGTTTTCAATGTTGTTAAACGATTTGCATTTCGGTGAAAATGAAAGTTTATTTTTCAATGGGGAGAATGGTTATAAATGAATTTGTAGAATTTTCATAGCCATGGCACAAGTTTCATGTTTTTCTTTTAATTTTGTAACAAATACACATTTAAACTAATTCAATGAAATGCGAACAAAATTCAAAATAACACAATATTAATAGTAGATTATTCCTCTTAATGACAAAACTTCAACTTACAAGGATGCAGTTTCAAATTGGATATAAACTTCTCTAGTTTCCGGCGCAATATCAACTCGGCACCATATTTCGCTTGAGTTCCATTGTCGACAAGCAAAAAGTAAGCATGGCGATTATTAAGGACGGCAAGTTTAGATCTGAAAGAAGGCAGAGAACACACAAAGAAATGTAAGCAAATACTGTTTAAGATTTCATACAGCAATTAAAAGTAACAACAAATTTGAAAAAAAAAACTTTGTAATGATTATTCTGTTTAAGATTTCATACAGCAATTAAAAGTAACAACAAATTTGAAAAAAAAAACTTTGTAATGATTATTCGCTGTCCTTCGATGCTTTGTCCCCTTTTTCAAGAATGTAAACAAACGAATTGAAATTAGCAATTTTGTTTATTTTTTAATTTGGTATTATTGCAGTTTGTTGTTGAAAAACTCTCAGGGGAATGCTTCTATTTCTCTTTCAAAGTTCAACAAAACATAAAGTAAATTCGTTTTAATTGCTCTCCTTATAAATTTGTAGCCATTTTTTGAAGTTAAATTGTGAAACACGGTGTGCGGCATTCGTGAGTATGTTCGTACCCATAAATGCAGTTAATATTCCTAAACAAGAACTCATACAACTATTTTTTTAATGTTATCGAGAACCCTGAAATCGTAGGGAACTGGGAAGTAAATTATTTATAAGCCTGCTAGAAAATTGCGATACTTATGCAGGGGGTTTATTGGAGTGATGAGGTTCGCAGTTCTTTTGTCCTGGCGCTATATAGTTTACCGCAGATTCTCCATTGTCATATTAATGTTTACAAATTTGTGGTCCAATATACCGTCCAAATAGTGCAGAATACAATTCTAATTTAATTCAATATCTTCATTAGTAGATATTGAAAACAACATTCCAGCATCTATTAAAGTTTTCTAAAGTTTTGGGTGAGACAAAACAATCTATATTTTGACATTCTGGAGATTCGGATTCTACACTTCCATTTTATATACCAAAAACCAATGAGTGGAGTGGACGGGACCGACCACAATTACCACGAAAATCTAACTTTCTGCGTCAACAGCTCCACTTTCTAACACTGGCATATTTTCAAAATCTTGTATTCCCGAAGCGAATATTTACGCCATAAAATAAAAGTTTAGCCGCTTTATGTTTTGGTTGTGTTCAAACTCAGTATATCGACCGGTCATCATCTAAACAGCCGTTCCAAGTATTTGGTCAGATCCCCTTCAGGGCCACTAGAAAATCTGTCAAAAATAAAGTATTCGGTTCCTTAAATATCATCTCAACATAACCGCAACTTCATGTACAATTTCAAAGGGATCAGCGCGACATTTCCGCCATCTAGTGGGGTAATAGTAATACTAAATAATATCATAACACATAAAAAACTTTAAATATTTACGTATAACTCCCACATCCGAATACATACAACAACATAGTTGGTATCAATTAAAAGGTCCAGCACTCATATTGGATACACTATCAACTTCTCGAGTCTCTGTCCTTCGGGAATAAATATAAACGACCCATAATACAAATTTCGTAAATTATCACCCAAAAATCTGGGTCCATTTGACCCATTTTGACCGAACTTCATCAAATGCTTATTCTTTGGCCAGATTTCCTACCTGATGTAAAATTTCGAGTAAATTTAAATTTTCGGGTCATATATGACACGAGCACCATCACAAATATAATTGTGACCTCTAGTTCGGCCAGAAAAACCGACAAATATCATATTTTTGGTCCATTTCATCCATTAAATATTAACGGATCATTACAATAGGGGTCTTCATTGGCCAGAACCCATCTTACATGGAAAATTTCGTGACGATTGGTCCATAACGGTGACCTGTATCGTGTTTACAATGTTATAATGGACAGGCGGACGGGCGGACACACATGTCTAGATTGACTCAGCTAATCGAGATAAAAAGGTGGGGCTAGAACCAATATTTCGCGGCATTACCAACTCATGGGGCAGCACAAATCTATTATACCCTGACAACATAGTTGTGTAAGGTATAAAACTCATTGAAACACCCAATTGTATTTATTTCAAAATACTGTGTAGAATTTGTTAACTGGCCAAAACAATTTTAAACTAGTATTCGACCACTCTAATGGAAAATAAATAGACTGACAAAAACAATGTCAATTCTCTTGGGGGTTCTTGCTTACCTTGGTGAACTGATGCTGTGGCAGGGAACTTCACGATTGTGACCCAACAGTTCATGGTTACGTTCAACAATACCCCACGGTGCTATACCAATGCTAACAACACGTCCGGTACGTTGTTGACCTTCCAGGAGTAGAGCATCACCGACTTGTTTGGTTACACCTGTAAAGACAAAAAAGAACAAATAATGTAGTTGGTATATAACGGAAGGAAGACAGGAAGGAAATAGACAAAAAAGAAGGACATCAAGTAAATGCAAAACATTAACATATTTAAATAGAATATCAAATGTAATGACATATTGTTACAGTGCCATGACATTTTTACATGAACACCTACACACAGCCACACACAACTGGAGCTTGTCATAATTCTTTAAACACCCACACACACCAATAATGCAATTGGTTTGGGGTTCAATATTAAAACATCATAAACATGTCAGGAGTATCCGTTTCCGAAGTATCCGTTCACACAACAACAACCCAACAAACCAAAAGTATTGAGAATAATATTATATTAAGCTTACCACAAAACAAGCTTGAAAAACTTGAGATAATCTTGAGAAATGTTTATTAATAATTGTGTATACCTATATAATTACTTGTGTAATATTTTCTTATTCTTGCAATTGTGTGCCTGTGTGTGTGTGCAATAGTTTATACAGACAATTTACATTGTGTGCCTGTGTGTGTGTGCAATAAAATACAATATTCGCAGGAGAGCACGTTTTTAGGATAAAATATGTAAATTCATCAAAATCCAGTTTTTTCCCGTTTCAATGAAAAACTTGAGCTGTGTGAATGTAGGTGTGTGTACAAAAAATAAATACGATCAATGGGTAAATATTTACAATGCTATTAAATATTACCTGTATTGGTGCCACCCGTGAAAATCCATGCTCCTGTGGTTTTGGCTGCTTTCAATAAACCTTTACGAATTTCCTAAAATGGGAAATGGAAATCAACATCGGTTTTAATTCAATGAAACTCAATACAGTTAATGGCATAGAGTTTTAAATAGATTCAAATGGAAAGCAAAAAATACTTTTAATGTTAATGGCAGAAAGCAACTCATTTGGGCGAATCTGTGGTATGGTCGTAGTTACAATTAAGGTTTTAGTTTTTAAGGAATCAATTGAAATATAGCGATGCAAGAGAAAATTCACAAAAACATGCGTTTACACTTTAAACAACATACATACATACCTTTTTCAACTTTGGCTGTAACTCAAAATTCGCCTTTCCACCTTGTACTGTTATCAGGAGTTTGGGCAATTCCAAATTCCATTCTTTGGTAAATAGCTGCACCAATAATTCGGGACGGGTATCGAATGAAAGACGTACATACTGCAAAAAATATCACAAAGAAAATGAATATAAAAAGAATGTATTTAATTGTTAACAAAGCCTTATGAAAATTGAATTTTAAGGCAACCACATCCATAAGATATAGTAATGAAAAAGAAAAACGTTATCAGGGAATACGGAACATTGACTTTGAATTGAAGAAAAATCCTTTATTTGTCGTACTTATAACTTTCGTTTTTTTTCTTCGTCTATAAAAATAGACAACGACAATGATGCTTATGACATTCTCTGGGAAATTCAATGAAATACCCCCAAAGGAAAAACACAAACAAGAAAATGGAAAAATATTGACGAGTTTTCTTTTTCGTTGGTATTCTTAGGGTTATGAAAATATTTTTCAATAGTCCATTAAAAACAAACCTGAGCTTTTGTGGGATGAGCACCACCTTGAAATTCAATGGTACCATAAGCATCGGTGGGCTGGGCCCTTGTATGCTTATGCGGTAGCCATAAGTCACCGGGCGATCCACTTTCGATGCCAGCGATGGTTTGATGGGTTACTCGAGCTTGGCCGCAGCAACATCTGTAAATAAATGTAAAACATGAAAGGTGGGGATGTTAATAAGTAGACAAAATGCACAGGGTTTGTAAAACTGAAAACATAGGATATCCACATTTGGAATACAGACATAATGTGTTGACATTCAACTTATTATATTAAAAACAGTGTTTTTCAGATGTTTTTTTATAAAAATATCAACAATCTATTTAAGCATTTTCAAGAGTTATTTTATTTTTATAGATAAGTAAAAATGTATATTGTTTACATTCGAGTTTTTCGTTATACCCTCAGTCTTATGGCTAATGAGGGTATATGGGAAATTACAAAAATCTTTTAAATTCCTTGAAACTGAGGTTTGCAAGGTTATAACTCGTGAAATATTAACATATTACATATAATTTAAATTCATTTCTATAAAATGAAGTGTTCTTGTCAAAATCTTAAAATATTGGTAATAAATAGTAAGTTGGGTGGAAGCTGTGATGGTGGTAATGTAAAAACATGGATGAAAATGTGTTGAAGCCAACGAGTTTTTTTGTGTTCCTTCCTGATTTGTGGCTAAACTACACAACGCACGCACTTGTGATCAGTGACTGAGTTGCAGAATACCCCATGGACAATATGGTTCTAAGGTATGATTTTTTTATATAATCACTGCATCCACCCAAAACGGATGCTGGCATTTTGAAGCCGGATTTTCGGTGTTTTTTGAATTTTTCTTATAATTAGGATGCGCGTTCAGATAATGGACTAAACTTATTATAGGATTGTAGAACTCGTGATTTTGCTTCGTTTTGTGTATATCTCATGAATGTTCTCACCGTAGCTTCTTTGCAATTGGGTTCCAAAGACGAAAATTTGATGCGTAAATTTTTATAAAAAACATATTTTTCGAGTTTAAAATGAAGAAAGTCCATTCAAATTCCGTGGAACCCCGCGTGATTTTAGTTTTTTTACGTGCCGGATCTAATGAGCCTATCCATGTTCAATTCCGCCAATAAAACGGCGGATATAGGTACCTTGAATGTGGGAAAAACAGCAAAAACGTATTTTGACAAATTCGCGTATATAATCGCGTGTTTCTTCTAATTGATTTCACATACAATCATTCTTGTGATATCATATTCGCGAATCTGTGTGAAAATAGGTCAAAAATATATCGATACGCGAATAATATGTGTATTTTATCCAAAATCGATTGTGGAGGCACATCCGCGGTTCTTAACCGATCCTTTTAAAATAGGTGTCCTTTTGTGTATTTTCGTAGGAGATTACTAAAACCTGATGCGCATAAAAATCTTATGCACTTTGCGCCATTTATAGCCATTTTTAGGATTTTTGCATAGTCAAGTGCATCGTTTTGCCCGCGAAATGAAACATTGAAAAATGCATAATTATTGGAAGAGATTGATTCGGTATATACGAAAACCGCATGCGCATCAATTGATTTCAAGGAATACGCGAACTGCATGCTTTTTAATGTTGATCATTTCATATACAGTACCTGCAATATATTAGGTCAATTTTTAAGTCGAAACTCTTATAAGATAAATCTGCCAATATTTAACAATCGCCTAAAGGAATTTGAAGAAAGAATTTAAAACCGCTATAACTAAATTTTATCTATGAATCTAAACACATCTTACTTAAAGATCGATTTCAAATAACTGTTGGAATTCGTCCTTACAAAAAAAAAAAAAACGATTAAATACTTACAATGACACTGCGTAAACATGTTCACCCATCTACATTCGATCTACGACTGTAAATGCTAGCCAAAGTTGTTGACGCTATTAGAAAAGAAGATTGTCCTATAAAGAATTGGTTGCAGGTCGGAGATTCAAAGGTACACTCTCTTCTCTACTATAATTCAACATTAACCTCGAATAATCTCGCCTAAAACCTATTTAATCTATTTTCTGTGAAATATGAAATTCAATATTAAATTTAACACTTTATTCATAAGATATCATCGAGATCATATCAAATTGAAGGATATCTTAGTTCACAGCCATGTGTTGCACATCTAGACAGCTTTCGTAAAAAACAGATACCCATTCCTAAAGGTAGACGACAATACGTGAGCATAATATTGAGTGTTACACTGCGAAGCTATGTGTCAACCACACATGCTATGTACAGTGAAACCCCTAGATAATTCTAGAATCCAAATGAATATTCGTGATGTCCCGATTTAATATATTCGCATAAAAATATATCTAAGGAATCATAGTCGGTAAGTTTATGGCCATTTCTGAATAGTAGTATGTTAAAGGATTCGGGAGGTAACAGGTTTGACTGTATGTGAGACCAATCATTGACATATTCACAGCTGAATTCTTTGTATCAGAGGGAAGTATAAGTATCATAAATGCCATGTGGGAATTTTTAAATTGTTTTTGCTATCCTTGAATGCTTTAACATTAGGGAAGGACAAAAATGGTACGTTAACACCTTCACAATATTTCATTTTATCAGAAGTAGATATTTCTGATTATGGTGTGTTGAAATTTGAATTTTTAATAATATCTTAAAATATGGTTGCTTTGAACAAAATGGTTTTATATTGGTTCCGGAAATACCTACCAATCTCCAATGTCTGGAGATGATGGGACTTTCTTGGCTTTGACTAAGGGAATAGTCATGACTCTACAATTTTCATAAATATTTTCTTTTCTTATTAATATCTCCCCGTTCATCAGGCATAATAATGTAAATTATCGAAATGAATTTAGATTTAGATTCTCCACTCCGATTGAGAAAAATCTATAAAATTTTATTTGAACAGTTCAACAGCATTTTCTTGTAACTAAAATGGCTGACCACCCATTTTTATTGATTTTAACTTCAATACCATATATTTAAATTCACAGATATTTTAAAAATAGTTTCATTAGTGTCAAAAGCAATTGAGTGCAAAAATATTTAAACATTTACAAATTCATTTCACAGTAATTAAATTAGAAATAACTAGTCAATATCATTATTGATGTCCTACTACAGTGTCATAACCAAAACACGATTTTGTACGAAATGTATTTGAAAAACTCAATAGAAACATTGACGTTTCAAGAATAGGACAATCAACATGAAGCTTTAACAAAATAATGAAAATTTTTAAATTCTGAGAATAATTTGTGTTGGTCAATGAAGGTAATTTTAACATTGTTATTTCTTTGCCTCAAAAAATTTTAAACCAATTTTAAAAAATACTAAAATTTTAAAAAACAAATGCATACGTATACGTAGGAATAAATCTTTAATATTAAAACACTGGATTAATTTCTTAAATTAAATTCAAAGCCAAAAAACAATGTTGTAAAATCGAGATATTTAAGATTGCATCCTTTTATAGTCGCACTTTCTTTTTATTTGCTTACTTCATAAACACTGAGACAATTTGTTATTTCCCTCCATATTTTTTGTAGGTCGTTTACAGCAGATATCCACACTCCCTTGGTGTCAATTATGCTGCTGTTTAATAAATCCTTGACATTTAATGGTTATCTCTTTTTTACATCCTCTACGGCCGTTTGTAGCTACCACACATACATTGTCAAACGCGAAGACGAACCTAAGATGTTGTTCAAATGCCGCAAATATGGCTGGGTAAAAGTTTATCAAAACATCTGTGGTTTACGACCTAACTGGGTGCATAAAATCACAGTAAATCAAAAATATTCACATTAAATGTTGGAAGATTGAAAATAGCTAAAGTATTATTCAGTGTTACGACTCGGCATAATTTCGTTCGAAAAATCTTCATGTAATGTTAGATGCGTACAGAAGAAAAAATATAAGTATTGGATGGAAAATAATGTTACCGATCAATTGTTAATAAATATTTTTGTAGATTTTTTCTTTAAATACTCGATTTTTATTTCAAAGGAAAGGGAAATAGAATAGGTAGAAAAAGATAAAGACGACCTATTCAATAAAAATTTTAATTCGCCAATAATTCTCTCAAAATCGGCTCAGACAATAAAATGTGTGTGTGTTTTTATTGAAGTTTTAAAAAATAACACCCATTTCCGTAAATGACCTTATTTTGTGCAGCTACGATGGTGGTCATATTGAAGTACCCCGGTTTTTTGTAGTTTATGAATGCCTATAATTGTTCAAAATATTTAGTGGATTTTATTTTCATGTATGGTCCGACCATCTTTTAATAAAAATAACTTATATTGCGAAATATTACATTTTCTTTCTGGTATATAACAAAAAGCCGATTTTTTAAAATCTCGTGGGCTAAATATGATAGATTTTCCTTTTTTTGCTATTATATTTGTAAACATATCTGTTATATATGTAACAAATATAAGCTATTTTAAATTGTCAGTTTGCGTTTAACGGATAAAAAGTGCGGGTTTTAATGTAGAGTAACTTCGGGGAATGGGGACTATGCGTCTAATGTGGACCACCCCCCATATCTAAGAAAATGCTTGAAATATGTCAATGCAGCCTTGATAAATGTTTTACTAATTTGTGAAAACAAACACCAAACTTGGTTTTTAATAAATAATTGGAATGTTGAAAATGTAACTCTGATTGTAAAAGTGTGATTTGAACTTTTTTTAGCACAATAGTTGAACGTTTTTGCAAAATAGTCGAACACTTTGTTTTTCTCGAATATAAAGAAGTTATGTGGTTAACTTGTTTCCTTTAACAAAAACATATGTTTAGCTGTAATTACAATCGGTGATTTTTAATTTTTATTCATTTTTAAAGCCGATAATTATTTTTAAAGAAAAATATTCAACGTCGGGTAATGTGGACCACTACAAAAAAGTGGGACCTTTTCATGAGGACGAGTTCGAAACATGGGCGCATTTAATATGTGAGGAGGAATTCTATCCTTTGAAAACTCGATATGCGAAATTACAGGTGCTTCGGTCGGATAATGAAGCAATAACCTTCAAAATACCGCAAATGGGGCGGTACCCTTAAATGGGGGCTATTCCAAAACATAAACCCATATATTTTTGCATTCATTGTTACCCAGAGTACAATAAATTGAAATTTATCACAACCAATCCACAACCTACCTTTAACTTACTGATCCTCATTACCACACACATACTGGTCCACATTACCCGCCAATTTATTTTTATTTGCAGTTTAGAGTTTTTTGAAATAGAATGCAACAAAATTTTTATAGACAAATATATATAATGTTTGACCTGGAATATATTTAGCCAACAAATCTACTATGTTGTGAAAACAATTTGTTTTTAGTTTTTGCCGTTGTTACGCCATTATTACGCCCACAATATCAGAATAAGAAAATTGTGGTCCACATTACCCGAAGTTTCTCCAAAAATATGTAATATCCTCTAAATTGATTGTAATTTAGCATTCTGTTTTTTATGGTAAATTTATACAGACAATTTTCTACATAGGTCATATAAAGATACCATCCGATTTGCGTACATTTAAGATTTTAGAAACATTTTTCCCCCAAAGTGGCTGTAGTATGTTTGACAAAAATTTTTGACATAATCCCCATATAAAGATGGACGTGGCCAATTTTCGGTACTTTGAAGTGACTTTAATTTTACCTTTTTCCCGATTTATTCAAGCAATTAAAACGTTGTTAACAGAGGTTTATAATTTGTACATCGCTCCCAGTGTTTCAAACAGGATGTAGTGATTTTTCATTTCCCCACATAAGCAACCTACTAGCAGACAATTTACAATGACGTAGTCACTACACGATGTTCCCGACATTTTTAATATATTTTGAATGCACACCACATGTCTTCACCAGCTATAAAAAGTTCGACCCAGCCGAACTTAGCGACGTTTTTACTTGTTTATAATTTTTTTATCTTGATTCCGTACTAGTGACCTAATTTCATGATTAACCCAATTTTTGAGTCTTTTTGTGATATACATATATATCACAAAAACCATAGACATAAGCCATCATTTGATTGTGTGTTAAATGTCATATAGTGATGACTACGGATTATTTAAGGTGTGAAAATATCAACAAAAAACATCGATCGCAAAAAAACTCAGATATTCTTTCTCGCTCTCACCCACTTGATTTCACTACTACAGCGACAAATCTCCTATTGTTTATCTCAACTGTTTAGATTCTCTAAAAACTAGATAAAATGGTATATGTTTGACGTATTTGTTTAAATTGGTTTACTACCATTTTATCTGACTCACATCCAGAACGAACCAGGCATTCCAGGGAAGATTGTGTTGTTCTTATCATTTCCGTGGCATGTTTGCAGGGTTAGTGGTGGTGTTATCTCGAACGGTCTGCCATAATTATCAGCATCTGGGTCCTGTTTACTTTACCCAGTGACCTAATTTATATTTAGCCATCAACAGTGAAAAGAGTGGATAAATACACAAACCAAAAAAAAAAAAAAAAACTTAAAGACGGAAAATAATATTTGGACATACGTCATTCCGACTTATTAGATTTATGGTTATGACGATTCTTCCTTATCACATCATGATCTTTGGCTCACATGTTCAACACAAATTGAAATCAATTTAACAATAAATGAAAATATTGCTGACAAATTTCAAACAAATAAAAGTTAATTTGGGTACTCAATAAAAATAGTATTTTTTAAATAAATAATCGGATGTTTATTCTATAATGTAGGACGTTATGATGTCCATAATGAAGAATAATATCAGTCAAATAGCGACTGCGAGCACACTTACAAAACCATATCCTTATGTCAGCCTCACGAATTATTGAATTTATTCATTCAATTCCCGAGATTTTTTTCGTGTAAACACGTAGTAGACATATTCTTGAAAACACTTAAGTAACGTTGACAACATTATTCTCCATCTGTAGAGAGGTGCCAGAACTTGCCCTATAGGCCACATCTCCAAATTTAATGTTGGTTTGGTAAAATATTACGATGTGTAAACAATCAGTTATTTAATTATCTTCAAATTACATTTAGGGGGGAGTGGCCCAACGGCTAACGTAATCATATTACAATGTGATATATAAAACCAGTAAGGAAAGTAGTAAAGTCGGACGGGGCCGACTATATGATACCCTTCACCACTTTGGGTATATTCAACAGAGGAATCCTAACAGACGTCGCAGTTTTGAAGGAACATTGACAAGAAATTGAACGAACTTAAATATGTGATCTGTATATATATCTAAAACGACTCACATCAATCTCTACACATGTCATTCTGCAACCTATGCTAAATTTTGTAAATCGATTTAAAGCAAACTTGACACACGCTATTCGGTATGCTGCACTGTTCAAAATTTAATCTCAATCAAACACCCATTGATTATTTAGTGTACAATAAACATGAATAAGTCGAAATTATATATATATATATATATATACATATATATATATACATATATATATATATATATATGGGAGCTATATCTAAATCTGAACCGATTTTTCCCAATAGGGTTCGTCCTTGGGCCAAACCAATGGGCTGTGCCAAATTTCATCCAATTCGGATCATAAATGCGACCTGTACTTTGCTCACAAAAATACATGGACGGACGGACAGACGGACATGCATAAATCGACTTAGAATGTGATTCTATGCATATTCTCAAAAGGAACCATGGGTCTATCTCGATTCATTTTGCCTGTTACCACGGTATGGTGAAGGGTATAATGAGATTTTTTTTATTGACCCTATGTGGAGGATCTAATAAAGAAGTGGACCGATAAGTCCTAACTCAAACTTGTATAATGTTTGACGAAACATTTCCGTAAATTATAAGGTTGTGCAAAGTTTTCTTTAAATAGGATGCTCTGTTCGCATGATAGTCTAAAATTAATTTTCAACACAATTTTGATCATATTGTGGGGGAGGTACTAAAAGGAATGCCTCAGCAAAGTGTATATAACTTCATTAGTCATAGGGGTATAAAAACAAACCTAACTTTAAGCGACGATTTTTTTAATATTTTATTGATGTCTAATTTTAGACGTGGAGGTTTAACAATTTTTATATATTGTAAAAACATCTATTTTATTCAATTTTTTTTATTTAATATAAGCCGAGTCTATTGTTAGACTCTTATATTAACAATAATAACAATTATAATAACAATTTAAAAACCTACCTTTAAATAATGTTAACTCTTTCATAGATATGATTTCTTTTTAATTTTTTTTAATCCCAGATATATATTTAAAAACATATTTGAAGTAATTTTATCTTTAAAATAGTACATTTTAGTTGTTTCTTTATGAATAATACTTTATATGAATAATATTGTGATGACAGCTGCCAATCTCTTTAAGCCACAATCAATCTTTATACTATCATTCGTAGAGAAAGCAAAATCTAATGCAATCTGTTTGTAATTTCTTACAGCAAGTTCGTCAACATAACTTCTAAAAAATATTTCTCGAAGCTAACTTTCGATTAGAGTGATTTATATATCACATATTTTTAATGTATGCTTTTTGTATCATTTCAATTTCATTTTAGTAAAATCCATTTTATCTTCAAACTTAAAATTCAGCAAAGTATATATATTAAGCTTAATATTTCATTTTCCACAAAAATTATAAATTAATACTCCAAACAAAAATTTAACTGCACTTTAATATACAATAGTAAAAATGTTTGTTCTAAATTGTTCACTTACCTCGTTTCATCTTTCGGGCATGGTATAAATTTGATACATTCACGTTTCTGAAAATTTGTCTCAATCCAACTTCGAGGTTGATGCTGCTAACCATAATGTTTGTACCCAATTAGGTATGGCGGGATTTTATGGAAAAAAGATAAAAGAAATAAATCATAAACATTTATGAGAATGCATATTACAATGTGTCTGTTTGTGTTAAAAGCCTAAATCAATTAAAAAATAAATATTGATATTTTGTTTTTTTTATAAAATTTTTATTCTATACTATTAATATTGTTTATACATCACTTTGGCATAAGCACACGCTTCAAGAAACACATCAAACAATGGTCCAGAAAATTAAAAACAAAAATATTAAAATAAAACTACAAACTGAGTTATTGCTTTTTTTAATTAATTGTTGACAGAAATCAAATAAAATTACAACAACAAAAAACACAAGAACTAAATCAACTGAAAAAAGCTTAAATATTTAATTACAGAAAAAATTAAATCATATATTTTTTATTTTATTTTTACAATATATAACACAACACTATTTACACAACAACAATTCAATTTCGTTATTTACGTATTAAAATATGTTTTTTTTTTTTGTTAATTTTTGGTTTGTAAATATTGGCATATATTTTTGCTGGTGGAAATAAATGCACATTAAACTCTACTTTTGTTTTCTCGGCCAATGGCTCAACGATGCATGGATGGAAATATGTGTTAATTTGGGGAAATGACCACACTAAAAACCTTCCATGCCACAATGGGTAATGAATGAAAAATGCTACAGCGTTATTAAATACGGAAATACATATCTACAAATTGCCATTTACGGTTTCGCAGTATTTGCTTTGGAAAGCTAATAATTTTAGTATGTGTGCGATTTTGGTGCAAATCTATAAAAAAAAATCTGCTAATTACTTACATAATTCCTTTCCTCATATTTTTACATAAACAATTTTTTATGTGACAAAATGAAATTAAACAAAAAAATCAATAATAATATAATTTGTTTTTGCAAAATTGAGATTTATGTATCAATATACGTGGTTTACATTTAATAATTATAACCCATTTTACGGTTTTATAATAGCGTATTTTAAATATATTTATTCCGAAAATAGAAACAGTTTTATTATTTATCTGAACGAGAACAAGATCTACTTTCCAAGAAAATAGTTTCGGTATCTATTTCTCTGTTGATCTTTGGAGAATATTAAGATATTAAGCCAGATAAGACAAAAGCAAAGGTGGACAACACCGACGTTATTATCACAGGTTATAAATCATGGATCAATAGGCATGGGTCCAAAACAAAACAGTAATCAATCCAACAACAATTTTTCTTTTAAGAAGCACTTTGAAACTATAGTCGCGACCATTTCCTTGAACACCGTTTTTAGCCGGAATTCTTCGGAAAAAAATGTATACCTGGAGGGTATATACATTTTGCTTTTCCGTTTGTAAATCATTGAAATAATCGTATTCTTCATCAACGTAAAATTCGTTTAGGCATAGGCCTAAACGGGTACTATATGGGTACTCCCAAATTTCGGAATTTTGGGGTTCTTATTGGATAATAAATTTCTCAACTAAAAATTATAAATATATGTCCACTTTTTCTGGTAGCCCCATTATAACGGCACCCCCTTTTTGCATTTTTGGGTTCTTGAGCGCATTTTTCAACCGAATTCGCTGTAATTTGCCACATTTGAGTTCTTATTAAGTAGCAAATCTCTCCACCAAAAATGATTAATATAGGTCCATTTTTTCGTGTAGCGCCTATATAACCGCCCATTCACCCGAATACACTGTAATTTGGTATTTTGTAGTATTATAAAAAAAGTCGTAAATAATAAAAATTATAATTATTCGCCAAATCAGTTAACTATTTTAAGATAAGAAAATAAAGACTTTTTTGTATTAAAATAATTAACTTATTTGTTCCGCGTTTTGGGATTGTCCCCATATATCCCCATTCCAACAAAGTATTGAATTCTATGATGATTTAGCCATCTGTTGTAAGCATTCTACCTTCGGAGGATATCGAGATAAAAAACTAGAACGTCAGGTTCGATGATGAATAAGCCTCCGTGCCTACCGATGTTCGCTATTTTTAATGTTTAGCGTGAAGGAGTGTATTTGAGTTCGAAATTGAGCTATATCGGTCCTCAATTAATAACTACAATTGTTCGGTATTTCCTACACGATGTAACTATAATCTCAAGGGACGTACCTCACCGTCCGAAATCCTGTGTACGTTGGTAATGGCCGCACATAAATTACAGTATTTTGAGGATTTTATACACATGTTCCTCAATATCAGTCTACGTTTAGGAGTTTTGAGAATTCAGGAAAAATCTCAATTTAAAATTGCTGAAAAATTCTTCTGCGCAAGATTTGTGTAGTATATTTGTATGTGAAAAAATCTTGCCTTGTCGTATTTAGGACTCCAAATAAAAGGAAAATATATTATACAAAAAAAGAAGATTTGACTGAAGAACCACCATCTCAAAAAAAAAAACGCAATACCCCCAAACAACGAATAAAAAATGTTTTTTTATGAAAAAATTCATTACAATTTCATTCGAAACTTGATCTATGCCGAATTTATCCTTCTTGGTTCTACATATACTTGCCAAGGGCTTTCAAATATGTGGTTCAGCATTTAAGGTCAATACGAGTCAAGCAAATGTTAAACATTGAAAAAAATCAATATGAAAAATAAACGACCATCATATTTTTTCATAAGTAGTTACATATATGAATGCATATTAATATCCCAATATATATTGCAGAAGTAAAGCAACTTATTATAGATATTTGATATTGACCATGTGATAACTCGAATATATCGACAAACTTACATTTTTGTTTGCAAGTATGAATTATGAACGGTACCATATTTGCATTTAATACATAAATTGTGAAATGAGTGAGAACCAATCATGAAAAACTGATTATGTCCCCAATTAAGAAAAAGTCAATAGCCTATTCAATATTATCGCAGTTTGCGTTGAGTACAAGAAAACTGTTTGAAGGATCATTGACATTTTTACTGAATTAACAGAATGACGATTATCACAAAGAAGAGACATGCCTATTCATCAAATTTTCTATGTTAGTTGATTTGTCTGAAAAGTTTCGGCAACATCTTTGTTTCTACAGATAATAATCTGATGTACGATAGACGATAATTAAATTCAGTTAATTTAAAGGCTTGTTCTTCTACGAAATATCAAAGTTTTGTACAATATTAAACACATCCACCCTAAAGCTATTTCTTCGTTAAGTTTCCATTTGAGAAAACGCACGCACACACACACCGACACCGCCTGGCAAGCGCCTTTTGCATGGATAAACAATAACTTTTAAAAGTTTAACAACAATAACAAAATTTAGTTTTAATGAAATTGTATCATTATCTGAGACTTGATTGCAACAGCTGCAAGGAGAAATCGAATATCGAGTAGATCGAGTCATCACTAAATGAATGGAGGTTTCGTTGCAACAAGAAAAAAAAAACAATAGCAATAACAACTTGTTGTTAACTTCTATTAAACTTTGACTCGAACATGCGAAAATGTTTATTAGAGTTACGTTGTTAAGTTTTTTTATTTCTCAGCAGTATTTAACATTTGCTCGGTGCGGTGGTGTCAGTATATCATCTGTATGTTTGTTTGTGTGAAGAAACGTGTATGTGTGTGTGTGGGTGTTTAAACGGTGAGAACAATTTTATCACCTAAAGCTGATAAAAACGACTTGCAGCAGCACAAAGGCGCAAAATTGTAATGAAGACAAAGCGTAATAGTTCGGGTTTCGGTGAGAAAGACAATAAGAATTATCGGACATAAGGTTGTCCTGCAATAAACAAATTAATAAAAGAAACTTTTATATGTCCTCGAACTCAGCAAGAAAAAGTTATGGCTTATATATAGGAGATTGTTGACCCAATACCGAGATGGAGAATAACAAAATATTATATCTCATCTCGAAAACCCTTATATTGTCAATGGCCATAAATGAGTTATTATAAACCGTTTTCTTTAATAATATATAAGGTGAATGACTGAAATAAAAAACTGATGTGCGCTATAACAAGATTAGGCGAAATGAGGTATGAAATATTCCAGTCACTTCTTTGGGAAATCCGTAAGCGGCTTCCATCCGCTTTATGGGGGCTATTGCAAAACATGGACCTATAACGATCACTTAATACAAATTCTTTAAAATGCTTACGACACAGAATGATCAACAATATATACGTTTTGGGGACACCGAAGAATAATTCTATGTGTTGCAAACGGAATGACAAATTTCATATACGTTTCAATTTATGTTGAAAAGTATAAAAACGATGATGAAGCTCTGACATGCCTATTACAAAAATAGTTTTGTACAGTAAAATAATCTCTACTCTTATTAGCAGAGAAGAATATTGTAAAACAATTTTTAAAATAATATCAAGGACTCATTTCGAAATTTATGAAACTCATTAATTTTAAAATAATTTACATTTATGGAGGAGGTATCAGAACGAATAGAATTAAAACAATCCCACTTTGGACTAAATTTATGTTTCGTTCTTTATTTAAGGTAAATATATTACTATGTCAAAGTTTCGATCATAAAATATACTCCTTTCGCATGATACTTAATTTTCAATATCGATCCTTTGGCGGTTGAACATTTTCATTTAAATCAAAAGATTTACACTTTTATTAACCATAAGACTGATGGTATTATGGTTACAGTATTTCAAATAATATACATAATATGATTTTTTTTTATTATAGATTTGTTTAACATTGTTAATATAGGTTTGATACTCGTTAAGATAATACTCAATAATACAAAATGGACAACATTTATTGCACCGTTGGACCCATGAAACACTTTTTCAAAATTATCACTAATCCATTTTAAAATCCAAAATACTATACTAGCCTTAAATGTACTGACATCGATGTTTAAAGGTTTCACAGTCCTTCAAACTAATTCTTAAACTCCATTAAAAAGTCAATAAAAATAACTAGTAAATTTCTATTACAACCCAATAAATACGCAAACCACAAATTCATTATCTTGTTTGCAACTAATAGTTTATGCCCCCATCGCCTCAGTTCGACGTACACAGTTTAACAACATTAAAAACAAGCAAAAAAAATCTATATATATATATACATATAGTGTAGGTTAGGGGCATGGTACCTCCTCGTCATTATCCCTCGGATATGCTGCACGTAGTAAATCACGAACATTTAAAACCAGCACTTTGCTAAGTGTTGAAGAGATAGACGAGCGCTTGCGGGCATGCCGACGAGAACGTATTCCCTTTGGCGAAACTTTGGGTATTGCGGACGCGTCACTGGTTTCCGCCGGAGTTGAGCTAAAGCGACGCACAGTGGAGAAATCTTTCGACACACGTCTCAGATACTTTTGTGCTAATTGAGGTGAATCTACAGGCATTGTGGCGGCAAGCAACAGCTACACTGTAAGCTAAGTATCGTTGGCAACAGCGTTTAATTGGATGATTTCACTTTAATTAAATTTTTTTGCATAGTTCTGTTCTGTTCCGTTTTTTTGGTTGGTAGACTGTTCACTAAAACGCAAAGGACACGGTACCGAGCAATATCATTATAAACGTCGGTAGCTTCACTTAAATCAAATAAATGCAAGGAATTGCTGACAAAAAACTGGAATATATTTGTTGTGTATGTTCGTGGGTGTGTGTACACTCCGACTTGGTTAAACAAACGTTTGGCGGTTGGTGGTCGGTAGTCTCACACGGCGAGTTTAGTTTACGAGTTTCCGTTCCGAAAGTTGCCTTTGGTCATGGAATGAAGAATGAATGGCTACTGATACGCGATGATGTTTGTTTGAGATCCGTATGCAACGATGCCGCCCGCAACAGTGTCACCTTTACACAGCCGGTGACGACAACAACCGCACTGGAAGCTGCCGAGATTATTTTTATGATGATTTTCATGTTGTTTTTAGATTTCCACACGAGCTAACACACGCACACTGACTTATCGACGTCGACTAAGGCAAGTCCAACGAGAGAGTCGGGCAAACAAACAAAACAACCCGAGAAAGAGACAGAGAGAATATGGCCAAAACAAATTCACATGCATCCGGTTGGATGGTAGGCATATTCATACATACAACCAATACACCCACATAGATTACAAACCTATACACATACGAATAACATTTCATTTGCTTTGTTTGGCTTAACTTGTGAAAGCCAGAAGATAATCATCAAATGCTGTGATTACAATCAATAGCCTTTTTTCTTGATTAATTTGACATTGATTTCGAACAAAAAGAAACTCAATTGTCCTTGAGATGGGATCCCAAAAAAAATCGAAATATTGTTGTGGTTGACACTTGAGACAATCGAGTGGTCACTATTAGCAAAAAATTGTCATGCATTAGTGAAGTTCAACTATTTGGGGTTATAGTTGTAATATGGGAAGATTACTTCATTATCCTTTGGATATAACAAAAAAAAAGGGAAATGGCAATACGATTTCTGCACACCCAAGAAACATTATACTTTGGACTTCATACCCCAAACAATGACTTGTTCATACGTGCATATTTGTTTCGTTACATTACATTACTTTCGTTACATTGTTTGACATAAGCTGAGGCATACATTTCGTAATAGTTTAAGTTTTCCTTGTATCAAATACCAAATGCAGACAAAATGGTATGATTATACTCTATTTTCTGAAAAACGAACTGGGATAAATATGGAGTCTCCAATGACTTTGGTTTTGATTTGAATTTGGTTTTGATTAAAATATGAAGTGCATGTTTAAAACGGCTATGCAACATAACATTAACTGACAGAAGGTCAGCAGTTAAAGACGGAAAGGACCTCTCAGAGCCCTTCAATACCGAATAAGGATTCAGACAAGTAGACAATTTGCTGAGACCTTTTTAACATCCTGCTTGAAAGGGTCATGCGCCATTGACATAATGGGTCGAACATTGTGGTAACAGCCACATTTGAACGAATATAGAAGAAGTCTGGCAAAGTGAATAGCGAGAAGACCCAGCTGATGGTATCAACGCTGAAGACGTCCAGTAGACTCGCTATTTAAATATCCTGTTATTTCGCATTTAAAATATTCACTAGATCACATTTGTATTATGGAATAGTCAGTTTGTAATGTTAATTTACTTTGTCCATATTTCCCAGTAATGTACCATTATTTAGTAGAAAATCTGAAATCATTTATAATTGTATTAACTTTTTTTAACTCAATCCTATTGCATTACCAAAAATAAAAACAAAAATGTTCTAATTTTCGCACCATATTTTATATTCGTTCCCAACATTGTACAACATCCATTTCATCATTAAAGATTCTATTTCATTATATTCCTAAATTTCAGCCTTATACGTATTCGGATTAAAACTAGCTTATTTTGTGAGATATTTATAATCACCTGTATCGCATGTGAAACAATTTTGCTAATAAAGTGCTTTTCATATCCTGTTAAAATAATATTCTGTTATAAGCAACTCAATGGAGCAACGACCAAAACACACGCAAATATCTCTAACATGGAGATGGTGATACGCAATCAGAAATACACATTGCCCAACTACACGGCTCCATGGGCCAGGCGAATTTAATAACGTTGATATGAAAAAACTGTATATCAACAAAATCCAATAATAGCATTATTTAAGATAATTTTATACAGAATATAAACGAACATTGTTAATAAAGCAGCATAACACACAACAGTAGGTTATATAACCATAATTTTGAATTTCCGATATGTAAAACGGAGGGAAGATGTTTCGATAACAACATATATTATTATTTAAACTTGAATAGTCTATAATACAAATTTTAATGAATAAAATGGAATTCACCAATAAACATAGTAATACAGTAAGAAACGTATTGAAATAACTTAATTTTAATGAAATCAGTTTTTGTGTAAATATTTTATAAAGTCGCTATTCCATGACTTTCATTTTTCCACAACAAGAACCAGTCACGTGACCGTTTTTCACCCCAAATCAGTATTCCGATACCAACAACAACTAATTTCATCCTTGAGTGGTTTTAGTTGTTGCCTGTTGAATGTTACCCACCAAAGAATTTTAATAAGAACATGGCAAACCATCTACCCACTAAGCTCAGAAGCACGCACACTCCTCCCTTATTGGCGAATAAATATTATAATGTGGTCCAGAGAGAAAGTGTTTTACGTACTTTGGTAGTAGCTCGGAAAAATTAAATTAATTAGCATTCCGTATAAAAAATACATTCGAACACACACACACTATGAGCAATGATGTGCTCTGATTTGATGTGATGTAAAATAAAACAATTTATTTAGTGAAATCTTCGACAATAAGGGCAATTGACTAGCTCTCTGCAGCAATTAAAAGTCCATGATTCGTTTAATTAATGACTGTCAATCCTGAAACACTTTCGTGTATGCATACCTTGTGACAATGCTTTTGAATTTAATTGTGAATTGTAATTAATGGTAATTAATGGTAATTAAGGTAATTAAGGGTAGTAAAACACAACCAACTTATAAGTAGAGAGAAAGGAAGGAACGATTTTTAACTATTTAAACAAAATGGAAATGCAAACATTTCTTTGTTGCAAAAATAAAAAAACGTTTCGAATTCTATACCTAATTCAAAGATATAGCCAATATTTCGCGTCGTTCGAAAAAATTTGGGTATTCGTATATCATTTACACGAAATTAACACAAATTGTACGAATCGTATTAATTTAGTGTGAAAGGCAAAGTTTCGTGTCAATTGTACAAATTTAGTATTATCGTGCTATATTAAAATGAAATCGGACGAAATTGTATGGGAGTACCGAATTTCATAAATTTCAATCGGGTTAGTCCTTGAGTCATGCTAAGTTTCTTCGCAATTGGTCAATAAATGTGATCTGCATTTTGTGTACAATCGACGGAGAATATGAAGGGGGTATTGTGGTTCATTCTGATTTTACAAAAGTTTATAATTCCTCTCAAATCAAAGCCCATTTTATGATTTTTAAAAATAGTCTTCTTTTATTGGATAGGTATCACAAGAAATTTGGGTGGCGTAGGGGATGATAGATACCCCATGAAATAGTGAGCTAATATGTGCCGCGAGTTCACCCATTAGAACTATAAAAAATGGGTTGAGGCGTCGGGTTAGTTGCCCACACTCGGTAAACCGAACCTACTATGGAAAAGCAAAGAAAAAGAAAATCAAACCCACATAATGTTGACGACCCCCCAAATGTATAAAGGACAATGATCTGCGAATCTGCACTTGGAATGTGCGCACGTTGTACGGAACAGGCGCAGTGTACGCTTTGGCGGATGTACTCAAGAAGTACAAAGCCGATATTATTGCCTTACAGGAAATACGATGGAATGGGACTGGCGTAAGTAAATCAGATGATTACGCCCTGTATTATAGCTGCCATGAAACGAGACGTGAATTTGGCTGCGGATTTATGGTTAACAGGAGAATAAAAGACCTCGTCTCCAGATTCACTCCAGTAGATGAGCGAATTGCTTTAATCCGTATAAAAGTGAAGTTCTTCTACATCAGTCTCATTTGCGCCCATGCTCCGACCGAAGATAAGAATGAACAGACCAAAGAGCACCTTGAAACAGCATATTACCATTGCCCTGGCCATGGTATTAAAATTCTGCTAGAAGATTTTAATGCAAATATCGGAAGGGAAAATATCTTTGGCACCACTGTCGGAAAATTCAGCCTCCACGAAGAAACATCAGACAACGCCATGAGGTTAATTGACTTCGCAGCAGCAAAAAACATGGGATTTAGCAGCACCAGATTCAAGCATCTCGATATACACAAGGCCACTTCGATTTCTTCCGATTGAACAACGAAAAAACAAATCGATCATGTGTTTTAGACGTGACAGCCAAGGTACGCACCCGTCTTAATGTAGCAGCAAAGGTGCGATCTAATGTAACACGGAAATTTGACGTCGAAAAGCTGCAAACACAACAGATAGCAGAAGCCTACTCCGCTCAACTTACCCAACTGCTTGACGAAAGCACCCCTTGCCCCGATAATAATATAGAAGCACAGTGGCAGACCAAAGACCACCATCAAGAAATCCGTGGTACGATCAGGAGTGTCGTAATGCTACTGATATGAAGAACGCAGCGTATAGGGCAACCCTGCGGACAGTAGCAACACGTAATGCGATGGAGAACTATCGGGAGAAAAGGAGGGAGAGGAAACGTATTTTCAGAAAAGAGAAGAAAGAATAAGAAAAACGTGAGTGTGAGCAAATCGAGATGTACAGGAGTCAGAATGAAGTCCGAAAATTCTACCAACGGGTAAAAACGGATAAAACATCAAACCGAAGGCTTTGGTGCAGGCACATCCTCCTGTAGAGATGAACAAGGAACCTGGTGACAGATACAGACAGCGTACTGAGGATCTGGAAGGATCATTTTGAAAAACTTCTGGTATGAAATAGTAGCGGTGAAGAACCAATAATTGATGACGGTATTAGTGTATACCAACTAGCCAAGAAGTCAGAATAGCAATCAATCGGCTGAAGAATAATAAAACAGCAGGTGCCGATGGGTTACAAGCCGAACTACTCAAGACTGGTGGTCAGATGCTAGTAAGGAACATGCACCAGCTGATTAGTACAATTTGGCTAGAAGAATGCATACCCAATGATTGGAACCTCAACATCCTGTGTCCCGTGCACAAAAAAGGAGACAATACAATATGTGCCAACTATAGAGGAATAAGTCTCTTTCTCATCAAATACAAAGCTATCCAGCTTACTGTGTGAACGACTGAAGCCAATGGTCAATGGATTTGCCAGGTCATCGACCAGATTTTCACTCTACGCCAAATCCTGGAAAAAAACCCACGAAAAAAACATATACACATTCCATCTATTCGTCGACTATAAAGCCGCATTCGACAGCCCTAAAAATGAACAGAAATTGCACGCTGTACGCCAAACAACAAAATGAAAAATTCGCGGTTGTAAACATAAATTTACAGTGGAAAAAATTCATTTCGGGGGGGCCGGGCCCACCGGGCTCCCCCGCCCCCTGCGTACGTCCCTGCTATAAAGTATATATATTATATATATTCTCTAAAAAGGGTTCTTTGTGGATACCAAATTTCTCCACCAAAAATTATAAATATAGGTCCACTTTTTCTGGTAGCCCCCATATAACGGTAATCTCCCAATTTTCAGTTTTTGGTGGGTTTTGATCGGATTTTTTCACCGAATCGGCTGTAATTTAGTACTTTGAGTTCTTATTGGGTATCAAATCTCTCCACACAAAATTATAAATATAGGTCCATTTTTTCGGGTAGCCCTCATATAAGGGTACCTCCCAATTTTCGGTATTTTGCGGTTCTTGAGCACGGCTTTCAATCGAATTCGCTGTAATTTGGTATTTTGTAGTCGTATATTTTAACAAATCTCCCTACCAAAAATTATTAATATTCGCCTCCTTTTTGGGTAGTCCCCATATAACCCCCTTTTTATATTAAAATAGTTATCTGATTTATTCCGCGTTTTGAGTTTGGTTCTAAGACTCGGTTATAATCATTTCATCATGCGGAGGAGATAAAAAATTAGAACGTAACGTTCGATAATGAACTATAGCCGCATTTAGGCCTAGCCCCTGTGTGAAGTTTCCAGAAGAAGAGGACCGATATTCCCTATCTTCGAATTTGAACTAAGTTTGGAAGAAATATTAAGATGGGCAAAGTTTGAATGAAATCTAAATTTTCTGAAACGGATTTGGTCCAAAGAAACATGGGGTCTAGAACCAATATTTCGATGAGACATAATAATCCGTTTTTTTTAGATTCTGTATTATAGTTAACATAATCCGTTTTTAGAAATGTCGGTAAAGAACCACTTTTTGGTATGTTCCCTATATTTTAATTTCTAGTACTTGTCACTATATCTATGGTGGAGGGTATCCAAGCAATTGGATCATTGGCCCATAGTGCGGTGCATGGATTCTTGATTCTCAGAAAATGCAAATATAAAACTTCAGTAAATCTACAAAAACTTAATTTCAAGAAAAGACAATCATTGTATAGGGATATTTGTCGACACAAAAAATATATACCCAGAATTTAATGATAACTTTTGACATGAACACGATAGAAAGAATATATGGATTAAAAAATAAATCTAAACCAGTCTGAAACAAATTCAAATTTGAATATCAAAATGTTGAATGTTGAAGAATAAAAAATAAAAGTTTTATCGCTAGGATATTTTTATATTAAAGTAAATCCATTGTCTTATCGAGAATGCATACACAACCCGAGAAAAGTTACAACCAATTGTCTCCTGGCCCTGGAAATAAATTAATATAACACCTTCAATCTATATTCTTCTACATCGTCCATAATAAACAAATCGTACCGGCCTTATGTGTGTGTTGTGTTAGACATCATTTACTCTTTATTTTCTAAATCACTTCATTTTCTCAATCTATCTCATCCACAGTCAGGCAGAGATAAAAGAAACAGTTATTTGCCATAGGAACTAATCCACTTAAGTGCTGTGCTGTGTTTTTTGTTCATTTCGATATCTACAAATCAGAGAGATAGATGACATCACAGGAAAGATGTGTGGCCAAGAGAGATAGAATCGACTAAGTTCAGATAACAATGTCGAACAATGCAAACAATTGGTGTAATTAATGGGCAAAGGATACTTCGTAGAAGATAAACTATTCTTGGTTGTTGTAGTTGGAAATTGAATTGAAGGAAGGCCGATGCTTTATTTTTTGTTCTATGCTCGAGCAAACAAATTCTATGCAGCAGGTAATTGTGTGTGAGAGGAAAACGAGAAGAAGAAAAACAAGAAATTGATTAAAATAACAATACTCATTAAATCGAGTGTGTGTGTTTCTTTGACAAATTACAATGGGGTTCTAATTTGAATTCAATTTGGGGTATGTAATGAAAAACTTTCGATATATATATATATATATATATATTGTATATTAAATTTGATATTCCGTTTGCGGAGATCCTATAAAATATATATTTTCGATCAGAATAAAAATCGATGTGGATGTTGACTGAAGTAACTTTAAACGGCATTTACATTAGAACTTTTAATCTACTGTATGAGGATTTGCCAATGGAATTGGCATTTAAACCCACTGGTTTAACAAAATCCAGTGCAATGTAAACGTCCCCGAAAAACTATCAAAACAAAAACTTGTGTGCTATGTTTAGACATGGTGAAGACTTAAAATCGGAAGGTCGCTAAAACTGTAGCATCGTGTTAAAAAATTATATTATACTAGCATTTCAAATAATTATTAAAACAGTTAATACGTATACACATTTTTATATTAGATTCGAGAAAAAATCAGATGTCACCTCTTTTAATGTCCTTTAAAAATGTTTGCAATTTTCCCAAAACTATTTCGTAAAGAATAAATAAGAATAAATAAGTCAAAATTAAATAATTATAATACGAATTTAACTTTCTGCTTCATAAATTAGTTAATTTCTATGTTAAAGTGTTTGAACATTAACCATGGCACCATGCTTGTGCTGGTAAATGCTAAAGGGAGGATCTAAGGTTATTTCCAAACAATATCAATCAAATTGCTATAACTTTTATAGATGAGGAGGGGGTTAGGACAACATCCAACAACGACAACATTCATGTACACAACAGTTTCAATTTGTTTAAATGACAATAAGTTTTTGTATTGTCAACTTCTTAGAAGAAGGATTGTCTTTGAGTTTATCTACAAGGAGACGTTATGGAGGTATGGGTTAAGCAAGTACATTAAGAACTGAGCAGGATAATATATAGAGAGGCGGACAGCGGCAGGTAGTTAAACAATTTTAAAACAATGGTAAACAATTGTAACAAACAAGCAAACATAAAATAATAATATAAACTAAAATTTACGACAAAAACAAAAATTTAAATTGACCTGGACGCTGTAAATATACAAAATTATGATTTAATTGAAGTCTGTCTAAAAATTGTGTTCACCCAATATTTTGTTTCAGTCTGCTCACAAATTTAATTGTCCTTTAACAATAAAATGTAAACCTATATTTATTTGTTTTGTAATGATTAAACCCGTTAGAATTCAAAAAAATTTACGTAGAAAAATCCAATCATTTTGATAAATTTTACACAAAATAGAAATAAATTTCTATAGGGACATTCAGATATAAATATAAAGGAAAATAATCTAAAGGATAAACGGTATAATCTACAAAGTTGGACTTACCATTTATGAAATATTTTATGGAACACTTGCTATAAGAACTTTTAAACCTTTATTTTTTTATTATATACATTAAATTTAAATTTAAAGGAGTGGAAAATGATCGGCAGTTTACTACTTTATGATGCTTTTTCCAATGGACTTTCGTTTGTGAAAGATTTTGGGCAGAGAGAAAAATCATGTTGTAAAATATATAAACTTTATTGAAATTCTTTCTTTGTAGTATTCAAATTTCTTGGCAACTAGGGGCATATATATGTGTATCCTATCCCCCTTGGACCAAGAAAATCTAGAATGACAATATATCCTGTACCATGGAGTAGTATACACGTAGTACACACTATTTAATATACAAAAAAACAACAATAAATAATTAAAATAAAACATAACACTGATCAAATATCAAGTAAAAAAAATAAAAATAAGGTTATCTTATGGAAAAAGATTGAAGAAATTGACGCAGAATTAAGTCAATTTAACTGATTTTGTTTTCGATACAAACATATTACATCATACATAAAGTATTATTTTTAGAGATGGTTATCAACAATTTATATCCTTTATAATAATTACATTATATAGTTATTAGGACATAAGGGAGAAGAAAAATACTTGAAAAAAACTTCAATAACATTTCTAATAAACTCAAGTAATAGGTTGCTTGATTATTTGACATTTTTTTTTTTAATTTTATTAAATTAAGGAATGTCAAGATTTTTCACATTATCGGATTTCAAATATTTTATTCAAATACTACTTCTTCAAATTCAACGATTTTCAAAAACTTCAATAGTATTGGAGGGTTATTTGGGATACCATTTGTATTTTGTTATTGCAAAATAGGCGTAATCCCAGTTTGGACAAATTTATGACATTGCCCACCAAGGGATAAGGCAAAACTTTAAGAAAAGTTTTTTTTTTAATTTTCATTTGAATTCCAAAAGAATTTTAAAATATTTTCAATTCTTTACAGAAAACATCCTGGCAGGAATTTGTTGTGACGAAAACCCTATGGTTTTTGTAATGATCGGTTAATATTTAGGGGAAGAAATGGACCAAAAACATTATTTTTGTCTCTTTTTTCGATCGCTCTAGCGGCCAAAATTATAACCCTAACATTACGCAGAGAGATAGGTCTGACCATAGAATAACCATGACAGTTTTAATTATGATCTGTCAAAGTTTAGCGACACTTTTGTGTGAAAAAATAGATAATTTGTATTCTTTGGCGAATTATATTTACTTTTGAAGGATATATACTAGAGGAGTGGTTGACCTTTAAATTGATACCATATTGTATGATACATATTGTATTGATATTCTATGTGGGAGTTATATGTAAATATTTACAGAGATTTACCTATTGTCATTATTATTGCCAATGTTATGGTCAAGGACAACGCACAGTGGGAAAAAATGCAGATCAAGCGTATGTTTATCGATATTTTGGGTAAGAATAGATTTAGATGGACAATTTTAATTATTTTATTAACAAATTTGGTAATTTTTTGTTTTATTAACCCACTAAGTGCCGATTTTTTTTTTTAGAATAAAATTAAATTTTTAGGTGAAAATTACTATTTTGAAGCTTTTCAAATATTTTTTAATAAGCAACATTTTTTGTTATAACTAATAGTACTCCTAAAATGGGAGCTTCTTTCAAAAATTCCGAAACATTTGGAGGGTAAAAAGTGGGTTAAGGGCAAACACTATTGTTATTATATATATATATATATATATATCTTTATTACTGTTAACATTATATATCTAAAACATTAAATTATATATATTTTATAAAATTTAGGCATTACTTATTAAATACTAATCACATTCAGAATCCGAGTTTTGATCTGAATTAGTTGGTAGCATTGGATCCTCCAGTAGCTTAAGGACTTCTTCAGATATTGGCTAACTATATCGATGGTTAAGAGATGTACCACGAGACAACCTTGATATTTTTGGATCAGAAGAAAATAGCAAACTATTGAAAAGATCCCTCGTGGTTTCCTCACGACTCTTTTTTCTGGTGTACAGTTCCCTGTAGTTCCGAAAGTCCTTATTTCTGGATTCCATGGCTTCTTCAGACAACATTCCTATGGGCAAAACTGCACATTTAATTATATCAACTCCATGCCCTAATATTTTGTGTATGCTTGAAGGCATATAGAACCAAGGATATAATTCCATGAAAAGAATAGTAGTCAATAAGTTTTTTAAATGACTCTACGTTAATAGCATATTCACAGGCCATGGTTGAATGGATGATACTACAATTTTTTATTAATTGTTCACCAACACTAGTTATCGACGATGCCAAGCCAGGTTGGCTAAAAAAGCCGCCTAGCAGTATTGCCATCGTTTGTTGTTCCGTATACTGGCTTAGGTGTTTCAACAATAATTTGCATTTCTTCCTTCAAATCGTTAATGATACGTGCCTTCTTTTCTTCGAAAAGTGACCGATCGGAGCTATTAAGTTTTGACTTTTTCAAAACTAGTCTGTATGAAATGTGCAAATTTACATTCTAAACATCGAATCCTTGCATGTAAGGTAGACATGCCGTATTCGTATAAGTTGATGTTTGGTGTTAATGACGAAATTTTGTTGTAATCATTCATTACTTTTGGTGTTGCACCGTAAATTCCACATGATTGGGTAGTTGATATTATTTCAGGGTTCATAAAGTAGACCCTTTATCTGCGGTATTTGAGAAGACTCTTACAACCGATTTCGTTGTAATTTCAATTTTTTTCAGTGCATTAGTTTAAAATCAATGTTTGAGGAAGCTTATTTAAATACCCTTATTTTCATACGCACACCCATTACTCTGGAGCCTTAGGACGGACATTTTGATCTTATTTTTTTCTTATCTGCTATGCCGTGATCTATTCCAACTGGAGCATTAGGACGGACATTTTGATCTTATTTTTTTCTTATCTGCTATGCCGTGATCTATTCCAACTCATATTTGATCTGTTTTGGTCGGACAATATTCAGCGGGTCAAATCAACCAAGTCCTTTCTGTGTAAAATTAAAAAAAGTTGGTGTTCCGACTATACTGTTCCGCTCACTGGTTTTAATTTCGTTTGCAACACCTTGAAATATTCACCGGAGACCCCACAAAGTATATATATCAAAATACGCATGTCCATCTGTGTGTTGAAATCACGATAGAGATTGCATTATTTAAGATAAAACTATAAAATTTTGCACAGACATTGCTAGTACTCCTAAGATGTTAGGTATTGCAAATGGGATGTATCGGTCCACGTTTTAGTTTCACGGTATCCCCCATATAACGGTACCTCCAGTATTCGGTATTTTGGAAATTTTGGACACGTTTTCCAACAATCTTGGCTATCATTTTGTATTTTGGTTTCTCATTGTATAGCACATCTCCATTCCAAATATTATTAATACTGACCCAAGTTTCAGGATATCCCCATAAAACGGTACCCCAATATTCCAGGGATTTTGGATACGATTTTCCACCGAATTGGCTGTAATTTGGTATTTTGGATTATCATTGAATAACACATATCCATACCAAAAAAATGTTATATTGACCCAAGCTTCAGGGTAGCCGCCATATAACGGTAACCCGTTATATGAGTTCTCTTTCTATATCACATTTCCGTACAAACAATTTTTAATATTGAGCCACGTTTAAAGATTTGTAATTTTGGGTTCTCATTGAATAACACATATCCGTAACAAAAATGTTTAATATAGACCCAAGTTTCAGGGAATCCCCATATAACGGTAGCCCCATGAATTGAGTATTTTTTGGAATTTTGAACACGTTTCCAACCAACTTGGCTGTAATTTTGTATTTTGGGTTCTGTTGTATAGAGTAACTTCGGGTAATGTGGACTATGCGTCTAATGTGGACCACCCCCATATTTCAGAAACTGCTTAAAATATATCAATGCCGCCTAGATAAATGTTTTCCTAATTAGTGAAAACAAACATCAAACTTGGTTTTTAATAAATAATTGCATTTTTGAAAATGTAGTTAAACTCTGATTTGAAGTTATATGGTTTTCTTGTTTTCTTTATCAAAATTATACGTTTAACTGTAATTACAATCGGTGATTTTTAATTTTTATTCATTTTTGATGCCGATAATTATTTTTATATAAAAATATTCAATGTCGGGTAATGTGGGCCACTATAAAAAAGTGGACCTTTCCATGAGGAAACATGGGCGCATTTAATATGCGAGGAGGTATTCTATCGTCTTAAAACTCGATATATGAAATTATAGCTGCTTCGGTTGGATAATAAAACTAAGACCTTCAAAATACCGTAAATGGGGCGGTACCCTTAAATGGGGGCTATTCCAAACGATGAACCCATATATTTTTGCATTCACTGTTACCCAAGGGTGCAATAAATTGAAATTTACCACATTACCCACACATACTGGTCCACATTACCCGCCAAGTTATTTTTATTCGCAGTTTTGAGTTTTGTGAAATATAATGCAATAAAATTTTTATAGACAAATATATATATATATATATATATATATATGACCTGACATTTTTCAATCAAATTGGCTGAAGTTTGGTATTTTGCATTCTCATTGGCTGTCAAATTTCACCAACAAAAAATATCAATATTGATGTCCGGTTTATTATAGCCCCATAAAACGGTAGCCCTAATATTAGACCATATCATGTTCATATTTTTTCACGTATTTTTCGGTTTGTCGAAGGTGCTATAATAACATGAATTTTCTCCTAGGAGCCCCCATTAATTTTACATATTTTGATTGACATCCTTATGATGGAGGATATCGTTTCTGAATTTTGCATACTCCAGATGTTATTTTTAAGAAAATACATATGACACCCTAAATACGATTGATTCATAACTCCGAACTGTATAATCGACAGATGGACGAACATACATAATTAGACCGATTCAATTAGAAAAATGACGAACGGAAAACTAAAAGGTGGGTCTGAGGTCAACATTTTGTTGTGTTACAAATTATTGGGCTACATAAACTCATTTCATTCACAACTCGATAACACACTCTTCATAATTATGGCATGGACAATTATATAGATGTTTTTAAAAAATATATTTAAATGTCATTATGCAATTGCAAACTTATCAGTGTTTGTTTTGTTTTGTTGGAATTTGGCACTGGCGCCTTGATTTCCTTTAAAGAGGTTCAAGAGGTTCAGTTTATGAAAACGTCACCGGTATTATATAATATGTCTTTTTAACGCTATCGAAAAGTACTTCCAATTTCAATTTAAGATTGAAAGCCTAGGAAATTATTCTGTAATGAAGGTATAACCTCTAACTAAATGTGATTCAACCAGTTTAAGCTTTTTAACAATATTTTTATTTTAAATACTGAAGAGCAATCAGTTCCTAATTGGATATTCAAAATTGTATTAAGGCAAATATTGTACACGTTTGTTAATCTGAAAATTGAATACTGTTAGTATCACAAACAGTTATACAAATAACACTGACAACTGTCAAATGACTGGATTAAAAGGGTGAAGCACATTTTGGCAGACATAAAATCAAAGCAAAAAAAATGAATTACAAAAATAATAATAAAAAATTAAAACAATAAACAAAAAAAACGAATATTTAAAAACACAAATAAATACAAACAGACAAAAAGGAATAACAGAACAGATGAAATTCTTTTAAATAGCTTACCCTGGGCACAGTTATATTTATCAGTCCCCAACAGATTTTTTTCAGTCCCCATGGAATCTAATCATGTCATTTTGAAGACAGGACAGTGTTGGAAAATTTTTGGTTTGCGCGATGGTAGTGGTGTTGGTTGGGTGTTGATGATTATGGTGGTGGTTGTGTTTGTGGTCGCGATGTGTAATAATTTTGGTGCCAAGTACATTTCGATGGATTTGAATGTCGATTGTGTTTGTGTGTATGTTCGGACAGGTTGTGTTGTGTACATGCGAGTGTTTGTGAGAACGAAAAAAGACGAATATTAGATAAATCCGTTTATTTGTTGGTTATTGGTGGTTAACATTCAAACGGATTTCCATTGGATTGCAAATTACGATTTGGGCCAGGAATGGTTATGGAATATCATTTTGAACATTGACATGGGGTCAGGTTGTGGGTGACAACACAATGAAAGGAATGGTGCAGGGGTTTTTGTTTTGTCATCATTGAATTGTGTGCGACCGACGTATCGATCGATCACAAACACAGGCACATTCGCACCCACACACACAGCACCGAATTCATAAAGTGCCGTGTTGTTGTTATGTTGACAAATAAATTATTCGATTTAATGAATAAACATTGGTTTGTCGTTTTGTTTTGTTTGGTTTTCGTTTTTATTTTTTGTTCGATTTAAAATATAATTATTATTTGTTTGGCGAATTTGTTTGTTGTTTGTGTATTGTTCATTTCATTTGTTGTTGTATATTTTGGTTTTTAAATTTAATTTCAATTTGTTGTGTTTGGAAAACGAAACAAAAACACATAGTCAAATCAAACAAAATAACAATTTAGGAAAATCGTAATGGGAGAAGAATAACTCAATCAGTGGGGGATTTTTAGAATTTTCAGGGGGTAATATTCGATGGAATGAGTACAAAATTAATATTATTGATAGGCGAAATAGGTGCAAGTATAAAAAAACCAATAATATTTGAAGTATTTGAAAAGAGAGAAGTTAAAAGTAGAGAATAGAAGAAGAAGAAGAAGAAGAAAAGGAAGAGAAAAACAGTTTATTTAAAACAAATAAAATAAATTATCAAAATTATTATTTTTTATAGAATATATCATTTATCTCTAAATGGTCTAGAATGGAATGACAATATTCGAAGGAGTGACAATTCGACATAGAGGACTAAAACGGGCTAGAGATAATGAATTCACTGTACGGCGAATATGTCCAAATAGGGTTTTTCAAATGGGTCTACTTAATGACTAACTGTATGACTTCATACCTTGTAGATTACCAGCCAGTTCACTTTTATTTTTACATCATTGTATTGAAATATGATAACTTAATTCGACTATTTGTTTCACATATATACATAATAATTTACATAACTTTACAAAACTATAAGGAGCAACCATTTGAAGCTCATTTAGAATAAATAAGCTCAATTTACAAATCTGTCTCAATGGATTTTTAATATATGCTACTAAATGATTATTATACGCACTACAGCTAGTTATTTACAGTAAAATATTGTTTCAATAATTCAATTCGTTTTTGAAGTTTTATAATAATATACACAAAAATTTACAATATATAAAACTAAAATAATTTCATAAGTTAATAATAATAGGGCATATTTTAAAATATTCAACATTTTATGAAGAAAATGTTAATGATACATTCTAAATATATATGATTACAAATGCGTTATAAGCCATACCTTTGGCTGCATTAAAATAATCATTCGAAATACAAGATCCAAATTTAAAAGTGAATAAGTACCTAAAAAATGAAAAAGTTCCCAAATATTTATACCCTTCACCACACTGTGGTACAGGGTATTATGTCTTTGTGCATATGTTTGTAACAGGCAAAAATAATCGAGATAGACCCATGGTTCCTTTTGAGAATATGCATAGAATCACTTTCTGAGTCGATATAGTTTTGTCCGATTTTATGTAAATGTGCACCATAGTTCCTATATATATCTCGATTTGCACGAAATTTGGCATAAAGTACTGAATTCACCCTAAAATGATGTGTGTTAAGTTTCGAGAAAATCGGGTCAGATCTAGATATAGGTCACAAATATATTTTTGTCCCATATAAGCACAAAGTCCTATATATATCTTTCGATTTGCACGACATTTGGCATAGGGTACTGAATTAGGTATAGAATGATATGTGTTAAGTTTCGTGGAAATCGGTTCAGATTTAGATATAGCTCCCATATATATTTTCGTCCGATTTTATGTAAATGGAGTACCAAAGCCCCTATATATCTTTTGATTTCACGAAACTTGCATGGTGTACTAAGTTAAGTCTAGAATGATGATTGATGATGAACCTGAAAATCGGTTCAGATTTTAATATAGCTAACGTATATATTTTCATCCGATTTATTTACATTAAATGTTGCACCTAAATCCCTATATATCTTTCGATTTCCACCATGTTTGGCATAGCCTACTAAATTGAGTCTAGAATGAGGTGTGTTAAGTTTCGAGAATATCGGTTCAGATTTAGACAAGTTTGTCCTATTGACACGAAATTTTGCACAACGTACCAAATATATTTCGAACGGGTGTCTGATTGAGATTATATTTTTAACAGTGCGGCATACTGAGTCGCGTGTATCATGTTTGCTATAAATCGATTTCCTTAAATCTGATTAAATTTAGCATAAATTGACATCACATGAAATTGTTAGGATACATATATACAATATACATATAGTGGTGAAGGGTATCATATATTCGGCCCAGTCCGACTTTGCTACTTTCCTTGCTGGTTTTTTATATAAAACTTGGGAAGTCATTTAATTTTTAGTTTGGGGATTGCTAACCCAGGCTTTGATTGCCTGATCGAAAGGTATCTAAGGATTGAATAAGTGTTTCAGTACCGACATTATCCCTCGATATCAATTCATACATCTAAAGTAAGTAGTTTCTAATCGAAGGTGCTTTCAATTTGGCGTACCACTTCGTGCAAAGCTGTTTCCACTGATCATTGGGGTTGTTCCTCTTAATCATTGTATCGACTGTCCGTTCCATAATTTTGAGTAAGAATGAAGTTACTTTTATTGGCCGATAGGATTTTGATGTTTACTTGCCGGGCTTTGGTATGACGGTATAGACGGAAATACCGAACACATCCTCTATAGTTAAGGACTCCCTATGGGTGTGCCGAAATTTCGATATGGTCTATCCAATGCTAATTTTAGGACCGAACACCTCTTCTATAGTTAAGAACCCATAGCGATTGTAGTGGTGAAAATTCGAATTACTTTATATAATTTCAATATTAGGACTTCATTAATTTATGAACATTTTCTAAAAGGTAACGTTCCGAATAGAAATAGATTCTTCAAAAAATTGTTAATGGCAAGATCATGATCACGATGATTATAAATTCGGTCAGCTGAGGATGTCTGATACACAATAGGAAGAATCCTGGTCAATTTGGCCATAGTTTTTGCACCGTAAGCTCATTAAGCTAACTCGAAAGAGAAATAATATGCGTAATAGGTCATCGACAACACCGAAAAAAGAAATGTTTGATACGGTTTGCAATCCTGCGGTGTCATTGGGCCATGCCCTTCACCAACGAAGCCAATCGTCACGTTTGCAGCAACGTGTTTTCACCCGCCAAGAATCCTCAATGGTAAATAAATCACTTTGGACCACACCAAAACTTGGTAAATCCCAAATTACAGACCTTTCGCGGTATTATACGAAAGTGCAAAACTTCAAAGCTCTGCCTTTATGAACACGTACCTCATACAAGAACAAAAAATATACTCCATTAAAACGCTGCACGTCGTTGGTTATGATTGAATTTTTTCTGCATTTTTTCCACAGCCGACAAGTATCATTAAATGCTCTGAGGTTTAAAAAATACCTTGACATATATATGACTTTGGAACTTTTTTTATGCTTGTTACAACAGACTTTGTCTCGTCTAAATAAATTGCTTTGTCTATTTCAGTCTGTTGGAGACAATTCAATCTTCATTTCAAATACGAGGGCAACCAGTTTTGGCGTTTGGCGTCAATTATCAATGGTGATTTAGATATGTCCATGAAAATATCAAATTCGTGTAATTCTTTTAAGAATACGTTTATTTTAATCTCACCTAAAAGGAATGGATCTGAGAATTGAAATACAAATTATTGTGCTAATATACACGTTGAAATGAGTTCATAAATACTAAAGGTCACATTAATCCTGCTCATTTTGGACTTTACTGCAACGGTTGTTACAAATCTACTCAACACTTGTTCCTTTAGTTTCCACAATTGTTGCTGTTGTTCCACTGGTTGTTGTTGTTGTTTTCATCTTAGCCACAAAACAAACAAAAAACTAAATGAATTTATGCCATGTGTGGCAGTGAACTAAAAGCACGTTCCTACAACTTCACTAGGGCTCTCGGGTTTCCCCTTTTGAAAAATAAGAGCGCGGACAAAACGTTGTAAAAGCTGGAAATATAAAATTAACGATTTGTGTGTTCCTAGAGTAGCAAACGGGTTTCAACTTCATATAAGAAATTTACTTTATACAGTAATAAAAGTAGTTTGATTATTTAATATTTCAAAAAGGTCAAAAGCACTCACGTTGTAGTTCTGTTGTAATACGCATTCACCCCTCGCCCACTATAAAAATCTTAGACATCCTACCCACAACGAGACTTTATCATAACACCAAAGAAATTTCTTTCTTTCCGACATTATTGTGAGTCTTGTTTCAGTTTGTGGCAATAAATTCCATGTGATGGAAATGCATGCTGGCGAGGAGGTTGAAACGTTGTTCCGCCTTGGCCAACAGCCATCAGTTGCCAGCATATGGCAAATGTGAAGCTTGCACTTTTCACACATTCTCAAGATGGCTTAAGACATCTACTTCATCCATGTGAACACACACGCACATACATTTATACATATTCTCACACCCAATGCCATACGTTAATGTTTATGTGCATGTAACACACACACACACTCTTATATATGTAGAGGGATAAGTGTTAATATACACAATTGTACCACAATTTCCTTTGTGTTTATTTTCATTACGTATGAAGTGGCAGTTGTTGTAACATTCAACCGATTGTTGCAATTTGTTAAATGTTCAACATGTTTTTTTTTCACACACATACATACGCCAACCGACATTTACACTTTACTCTACATTAGGTTGTAATGAACTATCATTTTTGGTTGTAGGCAACTTTAGGTGCGAAAGATGCCACAGAAATAAATCTTAGAGATTATTTACAAAAAAATTGCATTAGATAATGAATGATATTCTGGAGACAATGCATCTCGAGTGTATGTTTCATGTAATATACTTGTATAACTATATATCGTTACCTAAAATGCAAAAAGGCGTAACTAAAAAAGCATAATAGGAGCTCCTTTTTTGACCGCAGACGTGTAAAACTTTGTCAACACATGTAGTTTATTGACATTCACAATATTCATTCCAAAAGTCAGTTTTCAATTTTTTGTTAGTTACGCCTTTTTGCATTTTAGCTGACGATATACATTATCGACGAGTGCCAGTGATTACGTAATTGCTATATAATGATAACATTTACTTTATTTAAGTATCCGAGCCAATTAAAAAATGTATACAAATAGCACTGAAGAATAATTCAATTGTGGATGTAGTTACATATATTTATTTATATGACATACCCTAATATTTTCCATAATAAATGTGCATATGAGTGCGTACAAAAGGATGTGCGATTGTTTTTATCAAGGAAATGAATAAGCAGATGCAGATAAAATTATGCAATAAAGAAAAACGCACCACAAATGAATCACTCAAGGATAAATTGGAATTATGGATGTTTTTATCATTTGTTGAAGTCGTCCTTATTCTTCATTCTTATTGCGGCAAATTCTTACGAATTGAGTTAATTGGCTACCTATGACGTAAAATATAAATTACGATAATGAAATACATATTCGAGAAATATAAGAAAGAACTTTGCATATTTCATATATTTTTCGATATATGTTTTATTCTTACGATATTAATTATATTCGAGTGTGAGATAATGCAATTGAAAATCATTTTATATTGCATTGACAGAATTTAACGATTTTACTTAACTCTGTTTTTCGGTTTCTTTTCTTGTGACTGTTGTTTCGCTTAACGCCGTCCTGAAAGTATGTGTGGCCCTTGAAATCCTCAGTATGAGGTAGATATAGAACTCCGAAATTTGAAATGAGGGTCACCGATGGAGTGTAGAATAAAGGAGTTTTTTTTTTTTTTAAATTCGAACTATAAGTATTCAAAAATTACTAAAATTTACTAAATTTGGTATATAAATAGAGATAAAAACTTCAAATTTAGATTGCGGAATAGTAAGGAGGTGGTTTTGAAAACGTGTACTCATGTATACAAAAAGTACTAAACTGTAGTAAATTTGCGTTTTGTTTTTATGCCTTTTAGGGCGAAGGATCATTCATATAAATGTTTTTATTAATTTCTCTTTCGAGATGAGCTACATGATCGGAGTTGCAATGAAAAGGAAAGCCACAGAGTAGTAAATTTGGTTCAATTTGAATTTGGAGAAACGGATGGAGCTGGAATCCTGAAATTTGGAGTTAGGATCACCGTTGGGAAATGATACAAAATGTGGATTTTAGGTGAACCGTTGCAGCTGGAATCTTGAATTTTTAATGTTAAATGTTACCAAAATTAGTATAGATATAGATTTGTGTTGCTATATGAATAGGTGTGTAGTGTTCAGATGTGGATTTAGTTTTGGAAATACGTACTATAAGATAACAAAGAAACTAAATGGTACTAAAATTTTAATTATGGTCGATATTGGTGTGTATGTTGATTAGCTCTTCTGACATATGCAGTTTTCTGTGAAAACAAAATAAACATATTTAGACATTTCAAAATAATTCTCACATCCGCTAACGAAGTGGCAGGCATATGCCAGTTTGCAATAAAATTGTAAAGAACGTGTAAATGTGCGTTGAAATAAAAATCCAGTTATAGAAGGTATGAAGGTATATTATACAGTTGCAATAAAATGCAACCAATTTGTTCTTTAAATTTGTGTAACAATTTAATTTGGTTCTTTGTTTTTTCGACATGTCTGATGCATTAATTACACAAAATAGTATGTACAAGCTGCACATCGGAATGCATCCTATTGTAGGAAAATTTTTCAAGCGAAACATTATTTCTCTTTTGTTCTGCCTCATAAGCATAATGCCGAACATCATAATAGAAATGTTTTCTTTTATGTGTCCTTACCAGAAAGAAGAAGTGACAAGCAGATGTTTGTAGCATCAGTATTTGAACGAGATTAAATTTAAAATAGTAATATTATTTGCTAGACCGCATATTTTTTTCTTATTATTTTGGATAGTCAGTTTGTTTTTGGCAGGCAAAAAGGTTAATCGTGTTTTGGTGGGCTTTTAGATTTTTTTTCATTTGTTTTTTTTTTAATTTTGCGCAAAATCAACAACGCTTAAATATCTCTCAGGAGCTGTTGAACATCTTCAACGTCGATCTGGATTACCTCAAAAAGATCATAACTGGTGACGAGTCATTGGTGTTTGGCTCTGACTTTGAAACCAAAGCGCAATCATCCCAATGGAGAAGTCCGGAAGAACCAAGAAATTCAAAATTTCGTCTAATGTTAACGCCATCTAATGCCGTTAACATGCATCGACCACCGTATGAAAAATCGCATTCCACAAGTGTTTCAATGATTTTAAAATAGTTGGCATACATCAGAAGGTGATTTGTTGGATAAATATATTGTTCATCGGACCTCGTATATTAGATTTAGACTGGCGAACATATTAATCCGATGTGTTATCTAACTGTGATTATTTCAATTTAAAAAGTATTTAAATGCTATAGTTTAAATCGTCGATAATTCTCACTTCCGCTTACTCCGTTAGCGGATGTGAGAATTATTTGGAGATGTCTAAATACAGTAAACTACGGTTATAGGGAACTAGTAGGGACTGAGCAAATTAATTCGTTGTTGAAGAAGTTCGTTATATCCTAAGTAAGGCATACCCAAGGATTGTGTCATTTTTTAACAACAATCAAACTGCTTCTCTTTTTCAAATTGGAAAGCCGGATTTTTATAACTAACACTTCAATTTGAATATTTATTTAACCCTACGGTCAATAACCGGGTACATTTGTACCTTTTTTCTTATAAAAATGCTGTAAAACTTTTAATAATGGAGATATTCGGATCAAATGTTGAGGAATCATTCTTGAGGTATTTTCACACATAATCGAAGAAAAAATTATAAATATTTTCCATATATATAATTTTTAAAAATTTTTAAAGTTATTACCTGCGTAGATCAATAACCGTGGTACATTTGTACCCATCCAAAGATAACTTTGTAACCCATTAAAAAATTGGACTATCGTGAGGTTTTTTATTTTAAATTAGTCTATACGGATCTGATCTAGTGTTAGGAACTCAAAATTATATATACATTAAAATAATATATATTTCAATCCATGCTTAAATGATAATCTATCTAAAACAATCATAGTAAATTCGTTATAGCTTTCGAATGGGTTAAGCTTTTTAGTTATTTTTTTTATTGGGATCATATTTAGGTGTTCCTCAACCCCTCTGCAAATTTGTGGCCCTAGACAACATGGGGCCATCAGGGCGAGTCGTGGAAGTCAGAAACTACCATGTTTTTCCATTGGTATACAGGGACAAAAACAATAATTATTGTCCGTAATTATCCAATTATTCTTCATACTGGGCCGGAAACTTTTTCTATAATCGAATTAGTCTGATTTATTACAATCCTAAATTGACGTTCTTATATAAACAATAATTAAATAACGTTTTAAAGTATTAAATAATCTTAAAAATGCGCCAATCACAATCTCTAAACTCATAAAATGTGAATAATTGGCAATAATAATTGTTTTAGTACCTGCATACCAAAGGAAAACCAGGGTACTTTCTGACTTCCACGAGTCGCCCTGATGGCCCCATGTTGTCTAGGGCCACAAAACTTTGCAGAGGGGTTGAGGAACATCTAAATAAAATCCCAATAAAAAAATAACTAAAAAAGCTTAACCCATTCGAAAGCTATAACGAATTTACTATGATTGTTTTAGATAGATTATCATTTAAGCATGGATTTAAATATATATTATTTTAATGTATATATAATTTTGAGTTCCTACATCTAGATCAGATCCGTATAGATTAATTTAAAACAAAAAACCTCACGATATTCCAATTTTTTAATGAATTACAGAGCTATTTTTGGATGGGTACAAATGTACCACGGTTATTGATCTACGTATACTTTTTTGGTTATTGATCGTAGGGTTAAGTACATCATTAGCCTACTTCAGTTTACAGTTTGTCCAACAAAATTTTTTCTGCGACGATTTTAGTGATAAAGGTGTCATTTTTACATAAATAAAACTTTTGCATCAGAAACCCGCCAATGGGCCTAGTATTTTTTTTTTTAATATTGGAAAACTATCATATGGGGTAATTATGAGTATTTTTGTTTCCTTCTGCATTATACATACATATACTCCACGATATAATACCCCTTGCACACAAAATGATAACTCTTAGAATTTTAAAGCAATCAAATAAATATTGCCGTTATACAAAATATATTAAATTAATATTAAAATATAACAATATTTTTTAAAATTAATTTACAAAGCCGTTTTGTGAACACATTGTTGTGATTAAAATTGATACAATGCCATAATTGGGTTTCCATTGGTTTCGTCGATACAAATCTTACCAACTTACATCAATTGAAACAATTGTAGAAATACTTTAATGGATTTTGCTTGCCTGCGACTGGGCAAAACACAGAGAGAAACGATTTCGAATGTCGGAAGGATGTGAAGGAAAGTATGGAAACTCAATAAATGCGGTTACAAGTGTGCGTGTGAGTTTCAGTTCAGAAAAGTTTGGTAAATAATTATGATAATATTGTGTGTATATGTGTCTGTTTGTTCGTTGGTGTGTTGCGACCAATGGACATGGTGATAAAGAAGAACAACCAACAGGGTTAAACAACAACATCCGAATAAACTTTTTGCAAATTGCAAAAGTTACCGAACAATAGCTTTGTGGTGAACATTCAATGTTTTCGAGCAACTTTGTATTGCTCTGCTTTCGTTATTTCTTTCATTTGTTTGTTTGACTTTGTGTTCAATACCATCTCAACAAGCCTGAAGCAACTGAAATGCACTGAGGGTGGAAGTCAACATATTGCATTCATTTCCTTTTCTTTAATATTTATAGAATTGCAAGAATGTCATTTTGGGTTCCAACATGTGTGGCCTGTTGCATTAGGAATTTTCGTAAACAATATCATTTTGGCTGTATAAGTATCGATTTTGGATATTGGTATTACAATTTAAATTGGTATTACAATTTAATTGAATTGGAATTAAAATTTAAGATTATTTACCAAAAATAAAACGAAATAAAAACACTATTTGAATATCATGTTTTTTATGAAATGTATCCCGTAAATTTATGGAACTCACAGTAAGCGGCCATTATATTTGTTACCATACATATTTGATGTAGGTCGACAACATTCAAATATGAAACCTGGTGTGATACTGGAATCCAGGCACAAACGAAGAAACTGGATGTCATAGACCTGAATATATTATTACATACATGATTACATTGCAAAAGTGCCTTGTAATACTCAATCAAATATTCTTGATAACATCAAAAATCCACAGTGGTAACTATGTACAAAGCTAAACCGATTCTTCTTTGGCAAAAAGAGCTGTGACAACATTTATTAAATTAGAAATATACCCTTCTTACCAAAAATACATGGACATTCTATAACAAAATTCATAATTTCATAGCTGACATCATTTTTTTACGATTTCAGACAACAGTATTTCCTAGTTCCGGAGTGGATCAAATATCTCTATTCGATGTCCAAATAAATATACAATTGATATAACTATCGATAGATGCACAAAAAAGGAGACAAGACGATATGTGCCAGCTATAGAGGAATAAGTCTCCTTCCCATCGCATATAAAGTGCTATCCAGTGTGCTGTGTGAACGACTGAAGCCAATGGTCAATGACATTATTGAAGCATACCAATGCGGCTTCAGGCCTGGCAAATCCAAAATAGACCAAATATTCACTCTGCACTAAATCCTGGAAAATACCCACGAAAAACAGATCGACACATTCCACCTGATCGTCGACTATAAAGCCACATTCGACAGTCTTATCCGTCCAGAGGTGTTTAAAGCCATGTCTGCGTTTGGCATTCCTGCAAAATTAATATGGCTATACAACATAACTTTTCGTAGCCCTTCAATACAGAACGAGGATTCAGACAAGTTGACAGTTTGTCGTATGACTTGTTTAACATCTTGCTGGAAAAGGTCATACGATATGCAAATATGAACAGAAATGTGAAAGCTGATGGTATCAACGCGCAAGACGTCCAGTAGACTCGGACGAACTGTGAAACTTGAAAACTACAGCTTCGAGGTAGTAAAAGATTTTATATACTGTGGTACCCCCATAAACAAAACTAATAACATCAGCTTTGAAATCTCGGAAGAGTTTGGCCAGCAGCTGCTACTATGGTCTGAGTAAACAACTCAAAAGCAAGGTCACCTCTCGCCAGACCAAACCCACACTCTACATGACGCTGATATTACCCGTGCTGTTGTATGGATCTGAAGCATGGGTACTTGCACAAGCAGACGAGACAGCTCTTGGAGTTTTTGAGAGAAACATTTTCCGGAAGATCTATGGACCATCTTCGTCGACGGTGAATATCGCCGTCGAAAGAACCATGAGCTATACCATATATTCTCTGACGTCGATATAGTCGATGACGTATCGAGCTGCAGGGACTACGCTGGCTAGGCCATGTTGTGACAATGGATGTAGATGCATTTGCTCAAAAGCCATATAAAAGCGAGTGATGGTTCACGCAGAAGGGGAAGGCCACGAATCCTATGGAAAGATCAAGTAGAAGACAACATCTCGGAAAATGGTATTTCAAATTTGATGACATGCGCACAAGACCGGCGCGCCTTGAATTTTTTTAAGGTCGGCTTATAAGCCACCTATGAAAGTAAGTAAGATGTTATATCCTTCATGATTTTTTTAATAATACGTGTAACTAAAATCAAGCTTGCCCTGAGAGGTAACCACTGAGATAGACAGACACCTGTAAATTTTGTTATTTATCTAATTCTGCATTAGATGTTCGTTAACTTGTACTTGTACTTACAGTTTACTTAAAAAAAATGCTGATAAAAATGTTTAGTTAAGAGAACATCAAAAATACTCTCTACAGTAGAATAAAATTCTCTTCCGACAGCATTTGAAAGAGAATAGTAAAATAAGGTAAAGAATACTGATCAAAAAATGAAAACAAAAGCACACATCGACAAAACAAAGTATCTGTGTACATAACATACATGTGCGACTATCTCACAAATACACGTTGCCTCCCTCTCTTCCGCGCTCCATTAACATGCTAACAAGATTCTTTTTATTCGATACTCTTTGTTGTACTCGTGCCCAGTTGTTGTTGTCTTTTGCGTAAAGATAAGTTGAAGAAAAAAGAAACACAAAATATTTTATTTGATATTCTTTGGGTCAGCCGCCTATGAATGGGGACAGTCAGAGCGGCACCGTACAGATACAAGTGTTCTTTTTTCTATTTTATTGCAACAGAGCAATTATTTTTTAATATTGCATTTATATATTTTTTAGATTTCGTTAATTAAAACAAAATGTCAATTTGTTTTTGCTGTTTTAGGTTGGTATTTCTTGAAGCGCACTTACTCAGCCATTGAGATCATCAGCACTTTGCTTTAAATCCGATACATCAAATAACTTACAAATACCCAATTGGTGTGGAAAAACATTTTATCACATGTGTGGTGGCGGGGTGGGTGGTGAACAGATTTCACAACAACTTCTCGAAAACTGAATTACTCTTTTTTCAACTATAACAAAGCAGCGCACATTTGTTAATGTTTTTTGTTTTAGTTTTTTTTTTCTTTTCTTTCAAATTGATTTCGCGATGTAACAAATGAAGAAGAACACAACCCCGATTGTTTCTTCGAAACTCGCGAAAAATCGTAAAACAGAACTTGTAAACACCGTCGTCGTGACTTCAGCAATACTCAATTAATACTATCGGCTGCGGCGGGACACGAATCATTTGGTCAACAACACTAAACGTCAATCTCTTCAAATTGATTTTTATTTACAACTTGGTTGGTGGTTCTCCCAGCAAAACGTCAAAACAAACATTTCGGCTAGTCGATGGATAGGTAGGCCGGAGATAACGCCGCAAACTGATTAATCAATGCGTGACTCTCGCACTCATTTATTTACTAAGAGTATTGCCCCGTGGTAGGGTTGCCAAGATTATTGGAAATATAAACATTTTATGGTATTTCATATAATTGATATAAACTAAAAATTTACAGTCGAGAATTAATTAAAAACATAACTCGTTCTAATGTTTTCCGTATGATATAAAAAATAAAATAATAAACTTTTTAATATTCCCGAAGATAATTAAAGGTAACATTACAGCCTTACCTAAAATTCAACTAGCTCGTTCGACGTTTTTCACCACAAAAGTAGAACACATCTATTTATATGAATGTTAACGAATACGTCGACGTACGAATTTTCAAGTTGAAAAACTTCAACTATGACAGAACGTAGTTTTGTTTTTTCTTTTGTTAAAAATAGAAACAAAATATAAAGAAAAATAATATGAAATATTTGAACAAATTTTATAATTTCCTAATTTTGTTTCGGGATTTTGTTTAGTCGAATATTTTTTTAAATTAAGGAAAAATTTTGTGAGAAGTCAATTCAAAAAAACTTTAAATTATTTTAAAATTAACTATTTGCCATCAGAATTTCTTCCATAGTGAATGATGAATACACGAATAAAAAGTTTAGAATTAAAATTATTGAAAAATACTTGTGATTATGCTAGTTTTTCGACGCCGCATTTATAAACTAAAGTGCTTGAATTTCCTGGCTGAAACATAAGCATAAAGTCAAATATAAATAAATTAAATATATAAATACACTCAATCTTTAGAGCCACACAAAATGACAAAACTCTTTGTATACCACGTAATGTCTTTAATTATGAAAAACAAAAAAGGTTTCAGCGTCTCATACAAAGAAATGCAATCGATTTAAAATAACATACCAACACTGAATTGAAAATAAAAACATCAAATGTTCATCGATTTCTATGACCAATGTCCCATTTTGTTCATAAGGACTTTTTCGGTTGAATAAAATGTTTGGCAACCCTGTTTAATTTAGAATACTCTTATTAGTTTCTATTTCAAACCAATCTCTTATAGGATTTAAGTGCTTTAAATATTAATAGGCATAGAAAAGCGACAGGTGTCAGGATATTAACACAGATGTTCGATACATGTTTATCAGTTCGCCAAAAAGCAACAATTCAGATTTAAAGGCAGCGTTTCAACATGTAGAAAAAACAAAAATGAAAACAGGAAATATTGGACGATATGATTTAAGTCTTTTTATCCATATCACATTATTTCAAACTATACACAAATCAATATCATAATTATATAGTCGATTTGTTCGGCTTTATGTACAAATCTTGTATCTTTCATGATTGGTACAGAGAAGAAACTTATGATATGGTGGAAAATTTAATTCGAATTCTAATTAACATTAACAGCACAATTAAAATGTAAATATATACTTCCGTCCCAAAGGGAAGACAGGCCGTCACCTTGCTTCATTATCAGTCTGCAAAATGAAAGCAATTATGCTATCTGGATATGTGTCAACCGGCAACTGATATCGATGAGTGATAGATTTGTGATTATTGTCTGGTTCTAATAAAAAATATCATATTTAAAAACAGAAAACACAAACAAAAATAAATACAATCGTGTTCTCGTTTTATTCGTTATCGTCAGCAGTTTTAATTTACCAAGTAGCATAAAAACGATTGGAGCGGTAGTTAGCTCCCGGGCTTCACTTCCTTGGCATATGTTATTAAACTCCAGTGTTTAATATCAGAATTCACTCGACAATAAAGTTTTAGGATCATATACACACATTTCGTAAGAACGTAAGACATGGCGTGGCGTGGTTAAATTACATCTACGATAATAAAATTCGTATAGATTCTTCTATGTTAAAATTAGAATCTTTTTAGATTAATTTAAAAATGTGGTGTATATGCAAATGTATAAATTATAGTTTTATCTAGCGTAACTATGCCACATTCGAAAATCTTAACCACATCATAATAAATGTACATCTACGTAATTCGAAAGGGAGTTCATTAATAACATTCAATACAAAAACACTTACAAAAGAGCGGCTATTCAATTCTCAAGAAACGTACGTAATAACTATACAAAAATATAGAAATAATTATAAACACACACAAATGTTTTATAGCGTTATCATAACGTAGACACTGAAGAAAACAATGCTTTATTTTTTACAATATATAAAGCATGAAAATAACGAACGGCTTTTGTGCTATATCGAATAAAACGAGTCCCCTGAAAATTTTTGCTGATATTTTGATCTTAAAAAAATTATGGTACGTGCAAGTTTATACGAGGTCTGATAAAAAATGTCATTTAATTTTTTTTCAATATTTATTTATTCATCAATAACTATCTGGTCACCTTCAAAATATTTTCCCTCAGATATAATACACTTATGGCAGCGTTGTATGCAAACCTCGAAACACAGCATATGTTTCAATTGTTTTCATTTAACTCCTCAATTGTAGCAAAACGATTTCCTTTCATCCTTTTCAACTTTGCACATATATATTTGAAGATTTAGAAGAGAAGAAAAATAATTTACAAAAAATTGTTGTAATTGTTTTGTTGTTGTTTTTTGTAATTAAATAAAAGTCCTTATTTTTGATGGCGGGCATGATAACTACTCACTGGAACATCGAAATCTGAAAACGGTGTTAGAAAGAGTAGGGGAGACTGGGGCACCTTCGGCACGTTTTTTTTAGAGCTCTATATCTCAGTACTTATTCAACATATATAACAACTTTATGGCTGATTATTGTCCTCTGACACTTAATTATAAAAAATAGTACCAAAAAGATATAAAAACATTGTATTAGTTAAAAAATTTTACAGTTTTGTAAAAAAAGTCAAATTCGCCGAATGTGCCCCATTCCGGGGTAGCTTCGGCATTTGATGGGGCACATTCGGCACCATAGCCATAGCCGGGTAATTGCCATCGCTATCAGTCTGGTTGACATTCTGATCCTCTAAAGGCTCTATTTGGTTTTAATACGCCACACAATGTTTGAATTATATGGCTTTATTTTCGAGCGGCGGACGTTTACATCTCAAGGTCGCACACACCATCAGAAATAGGGGTTTTCTATCGCATTTTCGTCAATACAAGCACGTTTGATCTTATATATGCAATTTCGAACTATATTAAAGGATTAGTTTTAAAGACAAACTCAAAAACATTTTAAGGAAATAATATTGCACAATCTGTATATGGCCGAATGTGCCCCACTTTAAAATGCCGAATGTACCCCGAATGGACTTTTATAGTTTTTTTTCATTTTTTTCGATCAGTTTTGTAAAAACATTATATTTTTAAATATTTCTATAATAATACACATCGTAGTTAACCACTTTTTAATAATATTGTCTTAAAAATTTTAAAAGTTTTATATACGAAATACTTACGAAATGGAATTGAAATATTACAGAAACACCTATAAAAATACATAACCCCACGTATCTAAATAAGCTTATAAGCTAGAAACTTCAAACTTTGTGTCAGTTATTTATTTCGATATTCGATACCTATGTATCGAAACTAGTGATGTACGGTGAGAGCTTCATATCGAAAACGCGATTGCCGAAGGTGCCCCGATGCCGAAGGTGCCCCGATGCCGAAGGTGCCCCAGTCTCCCCTACATGTCTGGCTCTCGTATGAACTAGGATTATTGACTTCGCTCTAAAATTAACAAAATGGCGAACCTTTGAAAAAATATTTTTGGAAAATCGCCGATTTTTGACCAAAAACCTAGTTAAAAAATAAGGATGATCTTCACCGATTGGCTTTATCCTAGTTCATACGATAGCTATACACTCACAGAGAAACGTGTAGAAATTTCGTTTAAAGTTTGAGAAGCCTTTCAGCCGTCACTTGATGCTGACACAATAAATCGACTATATATTGAAGAGTTCTTGAGATTTTCACTTGAAATTTTGTAGGGACATTCTTGAATTGGTGTAGATTCTAAAAACTAAATAAAATTTTTGACCACGAGAATGTGGGGCGTGCCCTTAAAATAAAAGAAAACCCTTCAATCGAAAAATGGCCATTAATGCCATAATGACCATCACTTTGAATAACCCGGCACTATAAACATAAATATCGCATATTTGAGGTTTTGATTATGCCGATTGAATATCGCAAAATATTTGTTTAACATATTATCGATGCTCCTTTGCCTGTGTGTATATAAATATAATCATAAACAGAAACTTTATCGGAATTACCTATTAGTTAATCGTATAAAACGTTATTCGATTTATACTTTTCAATTGTAATACTTTCTTATACTCTTAGTACACAATCTGCATGAGAAACACTATTAGTGCCTATATTATTTTCTCCATCACTGTATATGGCATACAAAGGAATATATACTTATTTCACTGCATACTTTTAGGCGTTACCTTAAATAGTTTGTCTCAATTAACTGTCTTTGATGATATATGAAATAAAATGTTCGAAAATACGCCTGATTTTGATATAGATAATATGATGAAGCCATAATTTCAAAGACACTTGTTGCATAGGATCAGAAGTTCTATTGAGTTTGTTTAATAGACCTTTTTAAATCATATGATAATTGCGAACTGCACCAATCTAATATTTATTTGTTTCGACATATATGTAAACGGTACAAGCTATATATAATTAAAGCTCTATATAAGACAGAAATAAAACTGGATACTATCATATTTGTCTCCACCGAATTCACTTGAATTAATACTGACACACAAAAGCACATTTATTTGTCATATATTATATATTATTGTAATAATCGCTAAATATTTTTGATATAAGTAATATAAATATAATCTACTATCATGTTTAAATACGCACATAAATTCTAATACAAACATAAATGAATTATTGCCAGATAACCAAATATTATTATACATCTGTACTTTTTGGCAATCGAATAGCAATGAATAATGAATGCGAATGATAGACAGTTATGTATTCGGTGTAGGAAAATTCCGTCTCTAATTACAAATTTAATCTTCATACATAGGGACTGTGCCCTTATTTGATGCTTTAGGACTACAAAATTCAATAAGGTGGAAAATGTCGTTGCTCGCACATATATATTTATATAATATGATACTAACTATATTTTATAAAATATACGCTTTTGACCATTTCCCTCGTGCTCATCTACAATCCACATTCTGGACGTTTATTGATGTTTGGTGAACGAATAAACAGAAACTGAGAAAAGCGGGTGGGTTTGAAATTCACACTATAAGTGTAAGGAAAGTATTCTTTAGTACAGAAGCATTCAAAGTCGCAAGAAAGTGATTAATAAAACTCACATAAAACGGATTTTTCAATTTAATAGGCGGTTAAAATATTGTTTTATTTATAAAATAATTATTATAAGGTTTAGACGCCATACACATTTAACGTTTGTAGAAATGGAAAAAATCTCCCTTTGTATCAAAAAAATTGAAAAATAAGTTACTTGCAAGTAGAATATATCGTTCATTTATGTTTTCAATTGAATCAGATCTTAGAAAATTTTACCGGGTTAACCTACTTTATGAGGATGTATTTGGCATATATGCAATGAAATTGGATTAACGAAATCCAGTACAATGTAAATGTACTGTTAGCAGAACAAAATGTTTTTGTTTGTTCAAAGTATATCAAATTTATGAATTTATGGCCCTGTATATGACCCACGCCTAGCTATTATGCACTTGTACTTCTCCAATCCACATACTACGGCCCATACTAGGGTCGTTGGGTCTGAGTTCGAGATCTTTGGAAAATGTCAACGTGATTTTGGTCGCAATTGAGTAATTTTGAGACCGTAAACAATATATTATTATGCTCACAAAATAGGGGAATTCGTGAAATGTTTGAGCCCATGCTCGAACTTTGAAAATATATTTGAGGGTTTAAAAACATTAAAAACATTTCCACATATTTCACTATAAATTCGAATTACGCTACTGTCCTTCATTCGCATTTATTTTCCATGGACCACCGAAAAGGGTCCACAATTCAAAACTAAATTCACATACATATATCAAATTTCTTACGTTCGCCATCACTGTGCGGCTCACTCATATACATACATTGACATACTAGAGATAATCTAAAAATACATTTGACATCGAAATCAATACGAATTGAAATTAACTAAAGTACGCAGTTTATGCGTTAGATACAATACACCATAGATATAAGATACTTCAATACAATAATGGTAATAATGACGCTAATAAAACTACATCAGTAAAATAAAAGCGAATTGGCAGTTAGTCAAGTTGCACACATCGAATAAACGAATAAAGAAAAAAAATAAAATAAGAAGAGAACAAATTTCTTTTTGTAAGATGCTTTCTAGTTTGGTCCGACTATACGTCTGCTACCGAGCGCAGATGACAATCGGCAGCGGCAGGCACGCATAGTACAGATACATCTCTTAAGTTTACTATTAAAGACATTTACGAATTTATGTAAGTTTCTTTAGAAGGCATTACGTCTACGACTATGTAGTAAATATTGATAGAGAAGAGGTAGAACTAAAGAACGGAAGTAAAGGGAAGATAAATATATACGAAGATTAAATACAAACGACAGAGGGCGGAAAAAGGTAAGAGAAGAAAAAAACGAAACGAAAAATGGAAATAAAACAAAGTAAGCTTTGAACGGGAAGGATATTAAGGAGATACTTGTAGAATTTTAAGGAAATGAAATTGTATTATAATCTCTTGTCGAAAATGTCAAGGACTATGAAAAGGGTGGAAGGAAGGGAATCGCAAAACTAAAAGAAAACAAAAAGGTACCGAGGGCCGAGAATGGGATAGTTTGGAAGGCGGGTTGTGGATGCTGTGGTTTCTGGCTTACCGGTTTTGCTTTAGGTTTCTGTTTGGCTTGTCGTTTAGGCTTCAACATATTCCGAAATTGCGGAATTTTTGTAATTTTCTTCTTGCAAAACGCCACCACACCCACTTGTTTACGTTGCGACACGTTCTTCGCCAAATGACTGGTAATATTAGATGGCTGAGTGGTGCTCCTCCTCTTCCGTCTCCTTCTCCTTCTGTGATGGTGGCGGAAAACAAAAACTACTGTTTGTTCAGTTGGTCCACTAGCCGTTCACTGTAATGGGAATAGACTGTTGTCATTCGCCGCAAAAGGCAAATTGGATTTCCTTGATGTTCATACAACCAGCCGGCAGCTGCTGAAACAACAGCTTTGCGTCGTTGTTCGTTTTGAGTTTTTAACTCGTACAAGTTGTTGTACAAGTTGTCGATTTCCTCCTTGGTCTAAGAATCTGGGCTAGTTGCGTATTATTTTGGGTAGTTTTTGTTTATATTTATGTTGCACTCGACAACAGTTGTTCTTTATTTGTCTAGCGATGTGAAGGTGGAGTAGCATTTCATTCAAGGCAATCCAAATAAAAAAAGAGAAAAAAGAGAAAAAATACAAATTTGTATTCGGAGATAAACGGTTAAATTGCATGTTATCAAAATTTGAAATTTGGTTAAGGCAATGTAAATTTTTCCTTATCGCTAGTACTGTCGTTGTTGTTTACACATCGTTTTGTCTTAAAAGAACATAAATTCAAAATAAGTAACAGCCATGCAAAAAAAAAACTATATTTCGTTACATGAGCCAATGGAATTCAATAGAAGAACGTTTCATATTTCACGATTCGATAGCATTGTAAATAAAAAATCATAATTCGTATTGTTTTGTCAGGTGTCGCACAAAAAATATAAATATCAAGTTGAAGGCAGGTGTAGCTTACGTGACCTGTTTCAGTTTTACAAGGAATATGGAAAACATTTTAAAAGTGAATTATTAACATGTGTAATATATTACAGAAAATCTATATACAATAACAAATAATAGAATACCAAAATCGACATTTAAATAAATATTGTTCCAAATGGCTTCCAATTGGAAGGGGTAAATAACACTGTTGTTACCGGTTACATTAGACAGGTTTCATAGAATTCGTTAACTACTTAAAGGAAAATAGACAACATATCAATAATAATCTGTAAAATATAACGTAGAAGTAAATCTGAATATTCTTCTGTCTAGTTGGTGAATGACCTGGACAGATATTCTGACTAGATTTCTAATTCTTAAAATGGGTGTAAAATCGCAAAAAAAAATATAATTTTATTATAAACACATTATATCGAGGAACTATATTCCCTTTGAGAAAATGTACTACTTTAATTCAATAACTTTGTTGAAGACATCAATAATCAAAATTTTGAATTGCATTGGTTAATCGATTCGAATACGACACCCCTGAAACGTTTTTAGAAATAATTTGGCTTGCACAATTGTTTACAATTGGATATCGATATTTATCGAATCGGGGGAACAAGTAAGGCCCCCTCAATTGTACAGCCTCTACCATTGACGTGGGTCGATTTACCGATGGTGGCTTATTACAATACTTATAATATGTCTTTCAAACAAACTATGCCAAAATAAATGATCATATTTAAATATGTTGTAAAACTCAAAATGCTAAACCGCAGGCAAATTGGGTGCCTAGCTTCGGCACCCATAGACATAGCCTGGTAATTATCATTTCCATCAGTCTGATTTGAATTAAGATCCTCTAAAGATTATATTTTATTTTAATATGTGACTCAATCCTTGACTTTTAAGGCTATATTTTCAAGCACACACCATTAGAAATAGCTTTTTTCCTTTCATATTAAAGGATTATAAAATAGGACTTTCTGTATATGGCCGAATGTACCCCACTTTCTATAGTATTATTTTCTATACATTGTAATTAATGACGTTTTAATAATACTGTCCTAAAATTTTAATAGTTTTAAAAACAAGTACTTACGAAATGGAATGGAAATATTAGATTTCAAACTTTGCGACAGCTTTTTATTTTGATATTCGATACCTGTGTATCATATCTAATGATGTACAATAAGAGCTTCATGTCCAAGACTCAACTAACTAAAGAACTAATACTTTCCAACATTAAAAAAGACCTTTCAACTTTTATTACGAGCCTTAAAGTATGTACGTATATTGATATTATAAACTGTAATTTTCCTTCCTAATTTTGTAACCAGTCATTTCTAATGATCTTATTTAACGTTCGCACACTCCTATTCTTGACAGATAAATATCATGTCCTGTATTCCGTTTACCTGTGGTATTGGTTGTATAGGACAGGTTAAGTGTCCTACATTTATATGTCCTCATAATACACATTATGGGGCAGTTATATTTTTGACAATATTTTTATTTTGTTATTTACTTATTTTATATCACATTCGACTATTTCCGATTTCTTCCAGTTTTTTACATTTGTATAGTACTTTTTCATTCATTTCCAATCAATTTGGTTTCATATCAAACAATTTCCGTAAGTTAATAACTTCCATATGATTGACACACTTCGTTATAATTACTATAATTCACACCTTCTTTTAATGGCTTCATCATCGCTGGCTCCTGTTCAGTTAATTTCTCACTGATTCTGATTCAGATGCAATTATTTTTCACTTCACTTCAATGCACCATACACCCACTCAACGTTCATTTGTAGAATCACCGGTGGTGGTTCTGCTTCTAATTTTAATAAATAATCAAAGTAAATTAAATACTTCTGCGCTGGAATGCCCTGGCCAGCAAAATACTCACTGAGGTGACTGCATTCATGTACACACAAACATATTTATTTGAATGTGATTAATGGACAAGCATATTAACGTTTTTTTATCCAACACCATAAAATCATGACTGGACAGGATTGTGGACAAATTATGGGAGTGAAACATTTCATTTTCCATTTCTTTCGTATTTATGCTATTGTTGTTGTTTATAAGTGGAAAATTAACGACATCACTGACGACTGACAAAACAATACGACACAATAAATGGATTCAATGTTAATCCTTGCCTAAGGCTAATAATGTTCGGATGGTCGGTGGACAAAACAATGCAACATATAAATGGTCGAAAATAAATTGTTTATGACACAACACAAATAAATAACTAGAACTCTGAACAACATTGATTGTTATTAATTGGGGACACAAAAATAATCCTTACAATGAAAAAAAAAACATAAATCATAATGATAACGGTAGTCTATATAATGGAAATCAATTATCTGTTTTAGTATTGTTCTATTTTTTATATTATAAAAGGAAAATTGTTATGGAAATTCGTCACAAAGCTTTCAAATACTTACCTTTTTCGGTTTCTTCAATGAGACAGTACGTGAATACTGATGATAAACCTGAACATGGTTCGATGTAAATTTACCCAACATGGAGAAGGCCTATTTTTTGTATTTTCCTCCAAAATTAAGAATTTTATGTATTTTTGCAATTCTAAAAATAAATAAAAATAACAAATGAGTTATAAATAAAAAATATTAAACATTACAAATACATGTTATGTAGAATTTGATCCTTCAATATGAGGGTTATCTGTGGGTAATGTAATAAAGTTTTTAAGATATTTTAATTATTAATACTGAAAATAATAACATAACATATTGGAAATATTTAAAGTGTGTCAAACATATTGTACGCAACTCAATTGAAATGCCTACAAATTTAATATTTTTATACCCGGTTTCTTTTTCCTTTTGTAATCATTTCCGATCCTATAAAGTATATATATATTCATGATAGTAAAATTCTATGACAATTTAATAACACGTCCGTTGTAATCACTCTAGCCTCTAAACGAATTTTCAGTATTTTGGGGTTCTTGAGCACATTTTTCAAACGAATTCGCTAAAATTGGTTGCATTGGGTATCAAATTTGTCCACTAAAAATTATAAATTTAGGTCTACTTTTTCTAATTCTTATTGGATACCAAATCTCTCCACTAATATTATAAATATAGGTACATTTTCTCTGGTAGCCTCAATATAAGTATATCCCCAATTTTCGTTAAGCTCATTTTTCAACCAATTCACTGTAATTTGGTATTTTGTAGTAGTATGTGGTAGCAAATCCCATTCACGAAAATTATTAATATTCACCCCTTTAACAGGTAGTACCGAATTCACTGTAACTTGGTATTTTGTAGTCGTATATGGTAGCAAATATCATTCCCAAAAATTATAATTATTCGCCCATATAACCTCCCCCACTTTTTTTATATTAAAATAGTTCAGTGATGTGCTCCGCGTTATGCCCTATTCTACTGTAATGTTTTTTTTTTTAATTTGAAAAAAAAATCAAATATAACGCTTTTCCCGTTCATCAAAAACTTTTTTCTCGCGATTTTGTTTTGTTTATATTATTGAACCTGTAACTTTCTACTGGAGAAAATACAGATTTTGTAGAATAAAGGTAAATATACAATTTGAAGTATTTTTTTGAGGTGCCATAAAGTACCAATGCCTATTTCTTTGCCAGTATACCACCAATCACTGGTGTATACTGGCAGTAACATACCGCCAATCAATTCTAAAGAGCCGCCAACTATCCACCTTCAAATGACCTGTATGATCAATAGAAGTATTAAGCACAAAACGCACATTGAAAAAAACCTCCGCAAAAATCCACCAGCATTTCATTTTATTTAGCTAAGTAAACTGTACAGAGTAGCAGCAGAGCATCATTAAGCAACTTTAAAAAAAAATACGAATTAACCCTACGGGGTGATTCCACGTAAACTGACCCCAGCTCAGATAAAAATTAATAATAGATTTTAGCAAAAATAATACCATAACTGATATCACGAACAATATAATTTTTAATATCAATGAAGAGTTGATAAAATTTAGGACCAGTTTTTTTCGTAAGAATACTTTTCCATGGTGTATCATGAAATTGTTGGCTGCACTAATTTATTGACAAACTGGCAACAGTATTTTTCGGTATATTTTTTCTTTTTACGACATTTGACTTTTGGCCACATTAAAGTAAACATATTTAAGTATTGTTTAGTGCAAACTCGTAACTTATTGGAAATATATATTGCCTGTAAACGTCTTTGTATCACGAATGTCCCGTTTGTCACACCCGTTACGGTAAATATATAAAAAGTATAATTTTATGCATTTTATGTGGTTATTTATATAATATATTTTGCGCATGTTAGGTCACAGGTGTACTGTATAAAATGGATAAAAAAGTTTCAGTTTCATTTTAATATTTAAGCTAGTAGTTGCATCATAAGATCTGTCACACCCGTTACACAAAAATCGAGGACAACTTTTAATTAATTTCAAAATATCAATATCATTATTTCAGCTTTGGAATTCAAAAATAGAATGCAAACATTTCGGTTTGAGTTGAAAAAAGATCGAACTAAATAGAAAATCAGTAAGAAAAGTAGTAAAGTCGGACTGGACCGACTTTATGATACCATTCTCCACTATGGGTATATTAAACAGGACTATTATCATGAAATTGGATGAAATAAAATATGTGAAATTTATCTAAATGTGAAACGACCTAGATTTATCCATAAACATGTCATTCGTTTATTACAATGCGACAAAAGTATGGAAATCGACTTCAAACAAATATCAATAGATCATCCGTTGGGCTATGTCTGCACTTCTAGAAAACGCAACTACGTTATTCTATGCTCAAGTGCAAAATTTGATGTCAATCTGACAAACATGAGGAGTTTGATGCACAATTTACTTAAAATCGGACGAATATATATATGGAAGCTATTTCCAAAACTAAATATTTCAACAAAACTTGTCACAGTTTAGGTTATACTAATTTCAGTACGTATTGTTCCTATCAGCCATATATTGGTTCCTTGGTGCGTCAATTACTTAAAATCAATCTATAATATAAGGAAGCTATATGGTTTTACTTATTACACATCAAGATTGAGACTGTGTCACACCCGTTACATTTGCATGTCACACCCGTTACTTATTAATATATTTATATCAAACTAAATAATAATGGAAATGATTTGGAATAAAGTTTATAATAAACAGTATACTATCCACAATCCACGAAAAAAATATTTTGTTAACGGACCATACAAAAATTTTACAGTATGCAATACACAAAGCTGCTGTTCAAGATTTAATGAAAACTTAAAGTCACACCCATTACGTTGATATTCGAGCCATATATTTTTTACATAAAATATTATTAAATTTCCTTTTATGTCGGATTGTAACAACTAAATATATCTACTTAAATCACCCATTGCGAATTGATATTATAAATTAAATATCCCAAAATATTGAAAATAGTCAGTAACAATGTCACACCCGTTCCGTTGGAATCACACTAGGTCAATAACCGGGTACATTTGTACCTTTTTTCGAATAAAAATGATGTACAACTTTTAATAATGGAGATATTTGGATCAATTGGAATCATTCTTGAGGCATTTTCACACACAATCGAAGAAAAAAATATAAATATTTTCTATATACATATATAATTTTTAAAACTTTTTAAAGTTATTACCTACGTAGATCAATAACCGTGGTACATTTGCAACCATCCAAAGATAGCTCTGTAACTCATTAAAAAATTGGACTATCGTGAGGTTTTTTATTTTAAATTAGTCTATACGGATCTGATCTAGATGTAGGAACTCAAAATTATATATACATTAAAATAATATATATTTAAATCTATGCTTAAATATTAATCTACTTAAAACAATCATAGTATAGCTTTCGAATGGGTTAAGCTTTTTTAGTTATTTTTTTATTGGGATCTTATTTAGGTGTTCCTCAACCCCTCTGCAAATTTGTGGCCCTAGATTTGTGTATATATAATTTTGAGCTCCTACATCTAGGTCAGATCCGTATAGACTGATTTAAGGGAACCCCCCCCCCCCCCATTCTCGATTTTCTATTTTTAAGATTTTAAATGGGCTGGTAAATGAATACCAATGCTTGTTAAGGTTTGTAAATTGGCACATATATATCTGAAGATTTAAAAAGGAAGAAAAATAATTTACCAAAATTTGTTGTTGTTGTTTTTTGGGTTCAAAGAAAAGTCCATATTTTCGATGGCGGGCATGATAACTCCTCACTGGAACAGCGGAATCCGAAAATTCCAACTGTGTTAGAAAGAGGACATGTCTGGCTCTCGTATGAACTAGGATTATTGACTTCGCACAACAATTAACAAGATGGCGGAACTTTGAAATTTTTTTTTTATGGAAAATCGCCTATTTTTTACCACAAACTAAGTTAAAAAATAAGGAAGATCTTCACCGATTGGCTTTATCCTAGTTCATACGAGAGCTACCCACTCCCAGAGAAACGTGTCAAAATTTGAAACCGATTGGATTATTAGTTTTTGAGTTATCGTGCCCGCCATTCGTTTTGAGAAAAACGCGTTTAAAGTTTGAGAAGCCCTTTAGCCGTCACTTGATGCTGACACAATAAATCGGTTATATCTTCAAGAGTTCTTGAGATTTTCACTTGAAATTTTGTAGGAACATTCTAGAATTAGATAGTCCAATTTTTTAATGAGTTACAGAGCTATCTTTGGATGGTTACAAATGTAACACGGTTATTGATCTACGTATAATTTTTTTGGTTATTGACCGTAGGGTTAAAAGTGTAAATATGATTGAAAAAAAATTATTGTGAAAAAGTGATTTTAAAATTGAAACAATTCAATTTCTTATTCTGGTTTTTAATACATATTTAAAATTATATAATGTAAAATTTCGTTATCAAGTTAAAAAAATCATATTCACAACTTTTAATTCGAACAACATAGATTTTTGCATGAGTGTATATTGCTATTTATTAAATTCAACCTAAGCATTACCAATAGCTCAAAGAAAAGACAAATAATTGCTTTCTTATTTGAGCGGATTTAAATTATATTTTAGCGGTATCCACGGGGGCTGATCTTGGAAAGGCCTTCTTCATCGCCATCATCCAGTGTGGGTAAATATCTTAAAAAAAATGTCTCATAATTCTCATTAGTTGTTAGACTACTGAGAATAATGTAAAAACATGCGTATGTACATAAATAGTATTTACACTCTTAAATAGAGTGATCATTTGCATTTCGCTTTTAGTTTATTTTTTTTTTCTTTTCTTTTGAGCTGATACTTACGCATAAATGAGACAAAAATTGAAAGAGGAATTATCTTCTCTTCTTTATCGAAGCTGATAATAACCAATAGATTTTTTGAGTGAAGTGATGTACTCCACAGTTATATTAATTGCATTTTGGTGGTTTCTTATCAGTTTTGTTTTGCTCTTGTGAATTTGATGATCTATCACTAGAATTTCATTTCTATATTTTTTGTTTGTTTTGATTATGAATTTTCGACTGATTTTGTTGTAATATAATTTCTTTACTTTACAGTAGCTTACTGTTAAGAATAATGCTAGTTTTAAGCTTTTCGTTAGTATTCGTTCACCTAAAAGGAATTTAGTGATTTAAAAGAATTTTGTTTAAAATTTATAATTTGAAATAAAAAATATGTGCTTTGAAATGAAACTGATGGGTTAAGATATTATTTCAGGAGTTCGTCAATAATGACAACAGAAGTAATGGAATGAGAATGTAACGTTTGCTTAGCTTCGGGAGAAGCCCTAATATCTGAGGATAACTTTACAACCAATATTCTAAACGTCGGGGTTTGTTTTGTTTTGTTTTTTTTAGATATTTTTATGATTTCTATAAATGAGATGTTGTAACGTAAAATAAAAAGGGAGTTAATTTATTATTGTAGTGGTAATCAGGATATAGGAAGGGCAGGACTCGAAGCCCCCAGCCGACCTCTTCTGCTAGTACTTCAGAACTCCCACTGTTCTATCCCATCCTATTGACCATTGGTCTGCATAGACTTTAACTTAATAATTTCATTCGATTTTATGCCAGGATTTTCCCGGTACATTACACTACCGTACCTATACTCGATCAGGTTCGATAAGTTCTATTTCCTAGAACAAATGTTCGGTAAATCCTACACGATGGAATCAATATGGGCCCTATGGGCCAATATGAAAATTTTCATATTGGACCTCCAATTTTATTTATACACTTCTTCATGCATTGGAACCAATTGTCAAATCACTTCTTTCACTCTGATTGAGACACCTCTAAATATTTGAACAGCTAGGTCCTTCAGAGAACAACCTTTTTGTCGCCAGCTGTTCATACAAGAGTTTCAATGCGGCAGAGCTTTATCGCTTTATAAAGATTTAAGTTTGATCGCCGCTCATATCATATCAGACAGATCGATCATCACTGCAATATTTCGATATTTTCATCAGTAAAGTATATATTTTTATATTAAGACATTGTGTCACCAACAACTCGTTACCATTTTTACTTGCTTGGAATGCCAAACATTATTTCAAACAAAACACAAAATTCTTGGCCCAAAAATGCCATGTCATAAAAATTAAAACGAAATAATTCACAACATATTCATGAATGGTAAACAAAAACGAAATAAAATTACATTTCTTCCTCAGAGACATTGAGGCTTGTCAGATTTTTTCCTCACTTCCCAACATTACCCAATGCGTTAATAAGGAATTATTTCGGCTCACAAAACGAAAGAATAAATAAAAAGGGATGTTTATGCGAGACACTTGATCTGCAACTTTTGCTTCATCACACCAGTGTTTGCGGATGTTATTTTGCAATAACCATTTTTTAGATTACAAATATTGGATACAAATGTCGCGGGTACTTCTTTTGCCAACCAGTTCCAGAGAACAGATTCCACATAAAGTACTTTGCGGGAAATGACAAAAAAGAGGAAAAGGAAGGGCTGACATTTATTCTCGCTTATCTGTCGTGGTGATAAATGGCAATACAAAATACACTGCCAGCATTGAAATTGAGTGAGTCGGTACGACTCCTGTGTCTAGCGAAAGTGCGTTGTAAAGTGTAAATAAATAAATCTTTTGGATGTTTAATCTGCATGAGGAACTTTTATTATTTATTTGATGACATAATAAATACAAGTTATGTTTTTTTCTTCTTCGATTAATCGATGTTTCTTGTGACATTCAATAACAATCAATCTATGCATCGAACCATGACCGAAGAGGAAATCAAATGTGTTTGAATTTATTTTTTAAGTGTTTGGATACCATTCGTGTTATTTAATAATACTAATATATTATAAAATATTGATTTCCATAATATTTGACTTTATATATTGATGAATTGACATATCAGTCAATGGCTATTGTATTTCTTTCCATGATTCACAAGTGCAATTACCTTATTTGCAAAAAATGAAATGGAAGTATCATTGAAAATGTATTTCGACTAAATTCAAAGTTGTTGCATAGTATAACATCAAGTGATTAATAAATACTTTCTAATTAAATGATGTTTATGGAAGACCGCAGGATCGGTAAATATTTTTCAATTAAAACAATTATTGTTAGAAGTTTTAAACACACATTTGTGATACTTGGCAGGAAAATAATTTTAAGAATGCTGTATTTTTGTGTTTTTTTTTATTTTTTATTTATTTATTTTTTGTTTTTAATCACAAAATAAAAAAATATGTTACAACAACTATATAAGCTAATGTAACAATGGGACAATTTGGGAATGAAAACAAAAAACAAAAAAGATTAATTAGTATTGTTGAGGTTCCGTCGATTATATCATCGATAAGTCTATTCAACGGTACCTCAATGACTACCCATCATCATAAAAGAAGAATGATCGCTAAGGAAAGCAAAAAATCGAAAGCAAAAATACTTTGCCGCTATTAAGAACCAAGAATTGTTTTAAAATAAATAAACATAATTCAGACCGCCAGCGTCTAAATATTTAAATAAGTGTTTTATTTTTACCAACCACCACTTTGTATACTTGTTGTGTTGCTAATATTCATATTTACGTCTTTTTGTAACAAAACCCCTACAAGCCCATACGTTGGTATCGGAACTTGTACAAATATTAGAAAAATATGTTAAATGTCACAATTCAAAATGTACAAAAAATTTTTTCAAAACACTTTTAAACACTGTTACCACACACACACAGATTATATTGTTAGGAATTAAATATTTTTTAAACGAGCACGGAGCACCACAAAATTAGTGAACATTCACGACAGAGTTGTCATTAAAATGTCACTTAAAGCTTTTACTTATTGGCATTATACAATTAGAAACTAAGCAATGAATGCAACAGTAAAGTCACACGGGAAAATTATACTAAATATGAATTTTGTGCAAATTTTGGAGACAGTTGTCTTATGTTACCGTTTCGATAATAGAGTAACTTCGGGTAATGTGGACCAGGCGTCTAATGTGGACCACCCCCTATATCTAAGAAAATGCTTGAAATATGTCAATACCGCCTTGATAAATGTTTTCCTAATTAATGAAAACAAGCATCAAACTTGATTTTTAATAAATAATTGCAAAGTTGAAAATTTAGTAGTAGAAAATGTAGCTCTGATTGTAAAAGTGTGATTTGAAAATTTTTCAGCACAATAGTCGAACGTTTTTGCAAAATAGTCGAACACTTGTTTTTTGTTGAATATAAAGAAGTTATGTGGTTTTCTTGTTTTCTTTAACAAAAATATACGTTTTAGCTGTAATTACAATCGGCGATTTTTAATTTTTATTAATTTTTGAAGCCGATAATTATTTTTAAATAAAAATATTCAATGTCGGGTAATGTGGACCACTATAAAAATTTGCACCTTTTTATGAGGATGAGTTCGAAACATGGGCGCATTTAATATGCGAGTAGGTATTCTATCCTCTGAAAACTCGATATGCGAAATTACAGGTGCTTCGGTTGGATAATGAAGCAAGGACCTTCAAAATACCGCAAATGGGGCGGTACCCTTAAATGGGGACTATTCCAAAACATAAACCCATATATTTTTGCATTCATTGTTACCCAAGGGTGCCATAAATTGAAATTTATCACAACCAATCAACAACCTACCTTTAACGTACTGATCCTCATTACCCACATATACTGGTCCACATTACCCGCCAAGTTATTTTTATTCGCAGTTTAGAGTTTTTTGAAATATAATGCAATAACATTTTTATCAACAAATATAAATATTATTCGACCTGGAATATATTTAGCCAACAAATCTACTATGTTGTGAAAACAATTTGTTTTTATTTTTTACCATTGGTACGCCCACAATATCAAAAAAAGAAAATGGTGGTCCACATTACACGAAGTTACTCTACTATACAACATTAGAAAATGTAGAAGAATGTGAATATGTTAATATATATAGTAGAAATTGTATTAGCAATGAGAAATTGTATTAGCAATGATGTCTAAATTCAGGTATATTTGAAGTCGCGTGAGTGGCAGTTCTCAATTTTTGTTACCACTGATAGCACTCCTAAAATAGTACAAAAAGGTAATATTGTAAAAAATGTAATTATGGTTATTGAAAAATTAAAGTTTTGCCTCCGAAAGTGGTGTAAGTGACCGCGGAAGTGCCCATCTCCGTATTGGTTAAATTAATTTAAGGTGCAAAATACATTATGTATGCCATATAATGCAAATTTTATCGTTTTTCACACCAATCGTTGTCTAGTTCCATTTGGATTGTTTGGAAACAGATAAAAATAATTTAATCCATATGATTCTATAATTATTAACCGATATTGAACTTCATGTGATTTCGTATTTCAAAGTACAATAATAATAATATTAGACAATATTAGAATTTGTATATCCTGTAATACCATGTTCTGACGGGCAGTCGAACAACGTAGTTCGCTCTCACAACAACAACACGTTCATACAACACTATTCTTAATTCATGTCATCAGAGTTTATTATTTCAAGCTTGTTGTTTCTTGTTTTACACCAAAATTGTAACATATTTACGTGAATCACGTATAGATCAAAATAGAAATAAAAAATTTTCTTTCTTCTGACTATAGTATGGACCCATATGTATTTACTTTTAAATTATGTTTTCCATTTTTTCTGAAAATATATATTTTTATATTTTCTCAATTCAAATGTCACATATAAAAAATTGGAAAATTTTTGTCTGAGTTTCCCCACATTTGTTTCTCGTTTTGTCCGCTAAATAGAACCAAAGGGAAAGAAATGCATATTGCATTGGGTAGATTACAAAATTTACATCCTTCTGCATATATAAAAGCTAGAAATTTTTTTACCTTTCATTCATCATTTTCAATTTTACTGAAAAAGTTTGAAAATTGTATAAATATTTTCATGCTATCAAAATTAATTTATTTTCGATAAATTCTCTCAATTGTTAGGGATGAGACAAAATTCTTGGTTATTCAGAGAGTGATTCAAATTGAAAAATGTACAAAAGTCGGTGTTCGCTCATAAAATTTTGTATGGGGAACTAAATAATTACTTCATAATTAAGGGCCAAAAACGAATGAGAGAGGGAACAACGCCCGTCTGTACATGGCATAATTAGTTATTTTATATTTATGAATTTATGAATATAATCGATGTCATTTTAAATTTACTATCGACTTCTCAGGTCATAACATGCACATCTTGCCATTTTTCACTCAATAGCCTTGGTCCATTTGACAAAAATTTTTGTGGCGGAAAATGACTATTGGAACTGAAAGTCCAATAGTCAATATTCTACAAAAATGTTGTTCATAAGATTTTAGGTAGGTTCCTCAAGGGGTTTCTCAATTTTCCCGTGTCGTGTTACTAAAATCATATATTTACGTATTTCAATAAATTCAGTATAAATTCTTTATCGTGGATAACGGTCGTATTTGTCCGAATTATATACTGAAAACATAAATAGTTGCCAAATGCCCAATAACATTAAATTTCGAGGAAGAAAAACCCGGTTTTCTAAATTTTTAACCAGATATTCAGATAAAAAAAGACTTTGTTCGATTATATGTAACTAGCATACACCCGCGAGTTCGTTAGCGGATCTTTCCAAAACTACATACAATTTTATAGTTAAAATAAACATTAATTTAGATACACAATATAAGTTTATATGGATTTATGAATTTCTAAGTATGGTTGGTTCTAATAAAGGTTGGTCCTATATATTAATTTCATTTAAGAAAATTTAAGATCTTAGTCAGCATTTCATTCAAACATAGGTTTAAGAAGCGTTGATAGTCGAATCCTACTAAATCGAGTACAACTTACTAATGTTTGAAAGTGAACTACTTTCTCGATCATCCCGATAGATTAATACAAATAGAACCATAATAGGTTTTTTTGAAACTTGTTGACTCCTTCCGGTAGTTTAAATCTAATGTAGTACGTTTTAGAATCTGTGTACCCTTATAGTATGAATTTGTAAAATAATATTTTACACAGTAGAGTTCCTATTTAGGAACAGCTTCCATTTAAGGGGACCGACCCATTTGGGGTATTTTGAAGGTGCTAAGTTTATTTCCAACCGAAGCTGCTGTAATTTCGCATAAAGAGTTCTGAAAACCCTTTAAGCGAGATAGAATGCCTTCTCGCAAAAATGTTTTTAATATGTGGCCCATATTACGTTAAATAATAAATAAAAATTAAAAGTCATTAATTGTAATTACAGCTAAACGTACATTTTTGTTGTGGAAAATATAGATCCAGATAACTTCTTTATATTTGAGAAATGCAAATTGTTTGAGCTAAAAAAAAATTAAAATCACAGATTTCAATAAGAGCTTGTCTGCATAATTTTTGATAATTACATCGACATACTAAAAGTTGCGGAAATTTGGTATTTCTGGTGCGTTGCATGTTACAAAAACCTCATTGGAAGGAAGTAATCATTACATAAAAAGTCTTGGAAATATAAAATATTTCCAGTGGAGTTGAAAACATCATTGCACATAAATAATTTAGTACTTGTGGTTTTCAGTTATTTGTATATGAAATCTCGTCTGTTTTTCACTACATCGGATGTTTAAACCACAATTCACGAAATCATTCGCTGTAGTATAGATTCATGAGGGGTTGAAAACTATATTTCATGTAACTGTCAGTTATTGTTAGTATACATTTTCGAAAATATTTGCAAAAAAATATTTTATCCTTTCCGTTTTATACTATTTTTAGTACTTTTTAGCAAAAATGCCCAAATAATTACGTAATATATTTAATTAGTCATAACTAAATATACATACAAAAAGCGAAAAGCATTGTTTTTCGTACCCTATACAATGTGTTGCACCTTTTAGTACCTTTTAGAACATATTTCTGGGAAGTATTTAGTAGAAATGTTTGCTGTCATAGTTCCAGATGTGTATATAAAACCGGTTCCGTTAGTACTAACCTGTACATTAAGTACAATTTATAAACTTTTGTGGAGTATTTCATTTGGTATAATGTGACGTATAATGCAATTATATATAAACTCTTTAAATATACATTAGGCAATGTAAATTTTTCCAATTAACTTGTTGATGGCATTGGGAGTAATTATACTTTTATTTTAGAAGCCACATACACGAATTCCAAATTCTAACACTTATAATCTCGCAATACCTATAAGCAATATTTAGTGGTTTCCATGCCTTTTAAAACCCATTTAATAAAAAACGTTACATACACTATTTTGTTTTCGAACAAAAATTCTGCACTCTTAGTATATTTTTATTCACTGTGGTACAATGTTAAGTACTAATTTCTAAAAATATTTATGCATATCATTCTATTTCAAATAGTTAAACTACATACTATGTTTCAGATTTTAGTACCATTTTAGTACTAATTAAAAAAATACTAATGCATAGAATAGTCTTTGTAATAGTGAAATCTACCACGTTTCCGATTTCAATTTTTACCGGTTCCATTGTAATTTTTATTAAATATGTTTTTTAGTACTAATTTCGAAAAAAACAAATTATGCATTACATTCTATTTGTAATATTTAAAGTTATATAAGAAGTTTCATATTTCTAACTCTATTGGTTCTATTGTAACATACTCTTTTTAACTTCTTAGTACATTGTAGTGCTAATTTAAAAAAATATTTTTGGCCATCATTCTATTTGTAACTGCTTAAGGTAAATATAAAGTTTTAGATATTCTCCTACCTGTTCCATTATAATATAATATTTAGTATTTTTAGTACAAATGTACGCTTATCATTGACAAAGCTGCATACAAAATATCAGAATTCTACTTCCAACCGTTCTGGAATAAAACAGTTTTTGGTACTTTTTAGTCCTAATTTCCATAAAATATTTATATACAACATTCCATTTGTAATAGCTTAAGCTCCATACCAAGTTTCAGATATGTATATTTACCGGTTTCATTCAAATATATTATTTAGTACTTTTTAGTACCTCTTGGTAAAAATTTCCAAAACTACGTACATATCCCAATCCTACACTCCGACGGTAATGTTACCAGATCGATTTGTATTCCAAATTCCGGCGTAATACAATTTTAGTACTTTTTAGTACAATTTTAGTACTATTTTCTAAAAAAATATTTTTGCATATAATTTTATTTGTAATAGCTTAAGCTCTATACCAAGTTTCACATATGTATCTCTACCGATTCCTTTCAAATATAAAGTTTAGTACTTTTTAGTACTTCTTTGTACTAAATTCCAATATTTTTTCACAGATACCACTTCACTTACCGTAGGCAAAGCTGCATGCCAAATTTCAGAATTCTACATCTAACCATTCCCGCGCAATTCAATTTTCAGTACTTTTTAGTACCTTTTAGTAAGAATTTCCAAAAACCCCGCCTTTTCACACGCCTACGCACCAAACCCCACCTACATGCCAAATTACAAGTTTCTAGCTTTAGCCGTTTCGGCTGGGCGTTGATGATCAGTCAGTCACATATAACGCTCTTTTATATAGATAGATAATAGGATATATTCTAGAAAATAACTACATATCTCAAAATTATTGAAATAAATGACTTTTGAAAAGGAGAGAGAAGAAACGTATTATTACAAAAAACCGAGGGCTTTGGTAAAGATGAAGATGAAAACCTGCTGATAGATATAGATAGCATGTGGTATCAAAAAAGTGGCGGTGAAGAAGATACCCCAGAACCAATAAGAGATCACAGTATAGATTGTATATCGCCTAGCCAAGATGAAGTCAGAGTAGCAACTAATTGGCTGAAGAATAATAAAGCAGCAGATGCCGATGGATTACCAGCCTAACTATTCAAGACCGGTGGTCTGATGCTGGTCAGGAGCATGCCCAGTTGATTTGTACAATTCGGCTAAAGGAATGCATGCCCAAAAATTGGAACATTATCATTCAGTGTCCCGTGCACAAAAAAAGACAAGACGATATACGCCTATACTATAGAGGAAATTCGGCTTCAGGCCTGACAATTGACCAGATATTAACTCTGCGTCAGATCCTGGAAAACCCACGAAACCCACGAAAAAACATCGACACATTCCACATTCGACCAAAAAGCTGAATTCGACAGCTCTATCCATTCAGAGGTGTTTAAAGTCATGTCTCCATTCGGCATTCGTGCAAAATTAATACGGCTATGCAGAAATTGAGAAGTAGTCTGCCAAAGTGGGTCTGGCAGTAAATGGCGAGAAGACCAACCTGATGGTATCAAGACGTCCAGTAGACTCGGACCAACTGTAGAACTTGAAAACTACAGCTTCGAGGTAGTGAACGACTTTATATCTATCTAATAACATCAGCTTTGAAATTCGGAAAAGAATAGTGTTGGCCAACAGACACTACTATGGTCTAAATAAGCAATTCAGGAACAAGGCCACCCCTCGCCAGACCAAAAGTACACTCTAAAATAAGCTGATACTACTCGTGCTGTTGTATGCATCAGAAGTATAGGTACTTGCACAGATGAAACAGCTCTTGCAGTGTTTGAGAGAAAAATTTTCCGAAAGATCTATGGGCCCATCTGCGTCGACGGTGAATATCACCATCGAATGAACCATGAGTTGTGCCATCTATTCTCGGACATCGAAATGGTAAGACATATCGAGCTGCAGCGACAATGTTGGCTGGGTCATGTTGTTAGAATGGATGAGGATGCCCCAGCTCAAAAGGTATATAAAAGCAATCCAACTGTTGGATCAGGTAGAAGAGGAAAGCCACGAATTCGATCAAGTGGAAAACATGAGCATGGTCTTGGAAATCATGCGCCTGGAAATCTTTTTTAAACTCGGCTTATGGAACAAATGTTCTGTCTCGAGCCAGCTAAGTAAGTAATTGCTAGTTCCTTTGCTCTATATAGTTCCGTGTTTACAGGGAGAGGAGAATGATTAAAATTCGCTCTTTCTCACGAATGTTCACGGCGAGAATTCAAATGTTTTAAATTTATCGCGAATGATAAAATTACATTGAATAGACAAGCATTTGCAATCTCTCCCGAATGTTCGCATTGTACGAAAAAAACACGAACGATAAAATTACGCTGCAAGCATCTTCGATTAGTTCTTTCGCGAGCAATTTTTGATGAAGAATGGCGAATGCTCGCCTGGTAAAGAATTTATCGCGATAAATTCATTCGTATGAGTCCAAAACGAAAACATCTGAAAAACTAACGAGAACGAATGAAGAATACGGCAATAAAGGAACGAGATCAGTGAAAGGTATGATATCACAAAAAGGAACAAGATCAGAATTGGACCTCGTTCCGATCGGAATAGTTCCAATGAACTACTTCGTTCCACAACTACCGAACTCTAATTATTAATGATTTTTAATGGTCAATGTGGGATGGAATTGATCTGGACAACGTGAAACCATTGCTCTTTTACGAGAAAAGTTATCACTCGAAGAGGTGATCATAATCTATAATCATATTTCCTCAAAAAATATTATACCAAATTATTCTCTGAAATATATAAGCAATTTTCGTTCTCTGTCAATTCTGTACATGTAGGATGATTATTATTTTTTACTTGATTCCATGTCTCGATTTATATCAAAAATATCTGCCTGCAATTCATTACAAGGCACTTTTTTAAGAAAAATTCAATTAAATTATTTTTAATTTGTTTATGTTTTGCAGAACATTGTCTGTCAGTAATGAGTTTCTTAGTAAATTATTGAAATATTATAAATTATATACATACACACATCTCAACTTAGAATGGCAGTACACCATCGACACAGACATTATTGCAAAATATTGTTAAAAAGACGTGGACTTTTTTTAATTACAAAAAACAACAACAAAGCAATAACAAAATTTTTTTCTAAATAATTTTTCTTCTCTAAATCTTCAATTATATATCTGCCAAACCTTAACAAGCACATTTTGTTGTCTTCCTAATTATTATGTTTTGTAGAAATTGCCTGTCAGTAATGAGTTTCTTAGTAAATTATTGAAATATTATAAATTATATACACACACGGTTCATGAACCTAAGTATGTGGAATATTTGGAATTGTGGCGTAACACACACGGTTCATGAACCACATACATATATACATAAAAGTATGTATAGCAGTGCTCTTGCCAGAGTTATAAATTTAATTGCACAGACTTGTTATCATTGCAAATAAAAATATTTTTGCAAGAAAATGGAGACTCATTTTCTACAAACGCAGGCAACGAGACGCAGGCGACGAGAAATTGCACAAATAATGAAAAATCCACACAGATGAAATTGATACAGACAAAGGTCGGGTAATTGTAACCAAATGGTGATAAGCGTTACTTTTTTGTTGTTGTTTGTTTCTGACATAATAGCCACTGATGTATGTATGTATGTATGTGGTAGTAGATTTAATTTTGTAACAATGTACGTATGAGTTATAAACGAAGTGTATAACTTATACGCATTGAAAGCTCACAGACAAATGTGCAAATCCCCAACGAAAATACAAATACTAATGCCCTTTTTATTATTTTATTCCAGATGTTATTTTTGTATTTAGAGGCCATAACAATGTTTTTAATTCACTTATAAAAATGTATTAAAATAATTGCAGACGCAAGACTAATTGCAACAATGAAACTGTACAAATTAAAATATTATGAAGTGAATCGAAGGGTATGTTGTAATGTAATAATAATGAAACCAATTTGAAATCAATTAAATAAAAGTATTAAAATATTAAACAAAAATATAATGGGTACCAAGGGTTATTTGGTTAAACCATGCATATACGTTGAGCATTGAAAAATATTTTCCAAATTATTATTCTGTGAAAAAATTGATGAAATTAACCATAATGATGGAATGGTCCATTCTATTATACTTCTTCCTTAAATTTTATTATATACACGAACTGGGATTTTTTTTATATGAGGATATAATCATTGTATGTTAAAGAGTCCTAATGAGCTGACATTGCAGTCTATTGAAAAGTCTGTCAAACATGAACACCAAATTTGAGTAGACGAAATTGACAAACATATTTGTTGGCTCACGGTACAGAGATTAGAGTTCTAAATGTCAATGTGAAAAAGTAAAATTAAACTTCATCTATGGACATAATTAGGATAAGCTGGTTTAAATTTATAATTTGAATGAATATTACCATTATTCACGTGCTTTCGGAAGAACTGATTATATTAGATGGTAGGTTCATCAACAAACTCCAAACTATATAAAATTAAAACTAAAAATAAGATGTTATAATGGAAGAAGTCAAGCGTGTTCCTTTTTACATTGTGGATGCGAGAATTAAATCTAGAGCTTTACATTTCTGTCGAACGTAGGCGTATCTCCATTTCGATAAACTTCCTAATTTATTCTCTCTCTCAAATTATTTTTACTAGAAGGAGACAGTTTTCTTTCTAACTGACGTCTCCAAGAAACCTTGACATCGACATTTTAGACCATCAATCGTAAAGCAATTAAATGTTTTGTTGACTAGACATTTCATTCTAGCATCTAGAATGGCTAATCTCCTTCTTATGCAAACACGTTCCATACTGGCACAACTAAGGTCCTGGTATAGAAATGTTTTTGTTCTTGTTTCCAAAATTCTGTATTTCTGCCTTCGAAGCCCTCACGTTACACATCCTTTATTCAATCATCCAACGAAGCTAAAGTACAAAATATACTTTTATATTCGTATTTTCTGAAAAACAAACATTGATTTATTGATCGAACGAAAATTTATATCAAATATAAAACTTAGATCTCCGAATACTGAACGAGAGACAATTTTGTCTTGCACTGAAATTTTAAAAACCAAATAGACTTGCATTTCAGAAAACTTTAAATATAAAAAAACAAATACTAATAAATGTATTAAACATTAAATATAATTAGCATAGTTTTTAAACTGTTTTGTGGTCTAAAATATGTGATTTTTATACCCTTCGCCACACTGTGGTATAGTGGAAACGAGATAGACACATGGTTCCTTTTGAGAAAATGCATAGAATCACGATTTATGCATGTCCGTCTGTCCACCTTTAGATGTTAAATTGTAAACAAAGTACAGATCGCATTTATGATCCGATTTGGACGAAATTTGGCACAAATCACTTAGTTGGCCCAAGGACGAACCCAATTGAAATTGAAGAAAATCGGATCAGATTTAAATATACCTCCCATATATATTTTCGTCCGATTTTATGTAAATGGTGCACCAAAGTCTCTATATATCTTTCGATTGCACGAAATTTTTCATAGAATCTGAATTGAGCCTTGCACGAAATTTGGAATTCGTCCGATTTTATGTGAATGGTTCAGATTTAGTTATAGCTCCCATATATATTTGCGTCCGATTTAATGTATATTGTGCACAAAATACCAGCCTAGCTATGGGTCTTTAGTGCACAATTGACACAACGTACTAAAATTAGTATTCCTTCGAAAATGCGACGTCTGTTAGGATATATATGTAGAATATACCCAAAGTGGTGAAGGTTATCATATCGAGCCATATTCGCCAAAAAAAAAACGTAACCCTCAAATTAGAAATTTTACAGGAGAAGGTTTGTTTTAATAAATTCACATTTAATAAAGCTACTATTTTGCAATTTAGAACTATAGATTAAAACAAAACTAGTTTATAACAAGCCTATAGTTCTAAATTTCAAAATAATAGCTTTATTAAATCTGAATTTATTAATACAAACCTTCTGCCGTAAAATTTCAAATTTAAGGGTCAAGTTTTTTTTGGCGAATATGGCTCGATATAGTCCGACTTTACTAATTTCCTTATTTGTTTTTAATTACAAAAAACAACAACAGTTTTTATTTAATTTCCTCTATACAATGTTACAAGAATTTAAAATAATATATTTGCCAGCCTGTTGAAAATCGTCGTAATTAGAAATCGAGAATTGAGGCGCCCCCACAAGAAAAGTTCCCTCTATCTTTAAAATTTCAAGTTAAAATATCAAATACTCTAATGGCGATCAATGGTGGAAAAGGGCTAATAAAACTTGAACGCATTTATCTTGAAACTATGAATACAATTCGTTGCAAATTATAATATTTAATAATGAGCTAGTACAAATATGACCTAATACAAATCAAATCAATCATTAATAAATATGATATGTGGTTTTTGAAGGCTTTTCAACAAAAACTTTTGGTAGGAAACCAATTATACAAAGTTACATTTGGAAATCAATTCGCCAAAAAGAAATTCTTTAAAACCTTGTATCTTAATCGTGTATGTTACAAAAAAATCCGTTTTAGTGTCAAATTAGATTCAACATATTCCTAGCTATTTCGTCTTAATTTACTTTTTTATGTGTAACATATATTTTTTCAATACAAATATACACTCTTAAATAAACACACACACCAACAAATAAATATACATTACAAGGGCAAGGTCGCGGACAATAAAACCCAGTCATAAAATCGGCATCTGTAGCATTGGTGCATTCATTTCAGTGCTCCTAGTAATTTATGATGTCAAAATGGAGGCCCAACATTGTTCGGTTTCTTTGCACATCCTCTACCCACCAATGTCATATGCGGCTAGGGCAGTTAATAGACTACTTCTCTGGGCCAATAATAACCAAGCTATTGTTCTGCTTGAATGGATTCTGAATTGTAAACAACAAACAGTGTACCTACAACAACATTTGCAGCATTGATTGGGCCAGCAAACATCAGCCAACTGTTACAACTTTGATTTAGGGGCTGAGGGCTCTTTTATACCGACGCCAATACTGTCTTCTGTGCTTTGTTACAGGTAATGAAAACAAATATTGCCAATATACTAAATACGGATTCGTACACCTCCTATGTAACTGTTAACATTGCTATTTAAAATCTACAGGACAATAGCAAACATCAGAGTGTCGTTGGTATATCCGAACATTCAGCTAGTTAGCTATTGAAGAGAAACGGACATTGTTGCACAAATATTTACGTAAAGCAATTACACCCACATGTCCGTAGAATGTATCCTTAATAGTGGAAAAGAAGAAGCAATATGCCAACCAACTAACTCATTACTGTCGCCAGAACTGGAAGTTCCCGGAAATTTCGATAAAATGCCATCTAAGCTTAAAACTAATATCCATAACATTGAGTTGGTAAATAATCAAAAGATTCTTAAAATAACGATATTTTTGGATACCTTATTTTTAAAAGAGAATCTATCCATTTTGGGTTTAGTGTGATGGTCCTACATCTAAAACATTTTGTTATGTTAATATAGGGGCTATATTGAAATTTTTTTACAAAAGTAACTTCTAGTCATTCATGTAGTACCGTTATATGGCAATGGCAGCAAATTTAAAGCCTCCAGTTTTTATCTTTTGAGATAAAAATCACGCAACTTCAAATATACACACGACGTCTTCAACGTAAATAAAATAAAAAAAACATAAGTCTAATAAAACCGAAAGCGCCTAAAAGTATACAATAATATTTCATGAATGAATGAATCATGCAACTTGTTTCAATGAGAGGGAATTTTACTATAAGCATCTAAGGGTAACACATTTCAGGTACATATCCAATTATTTCGTAATCGCGAATACTAATATTCCATAATAATACTAAAACATTCCATAACGATACTACCAAATATTCAATTCACTAAATCGCCAGCTTCAATATACGTGTTAAAACTTATTTCTGTTGTAGTCAATATATGTCAGACCCAGCTTAATCAATTGTAAGACCTGACAATTATTAAGAGAATACTACCTTCTCTGTAAGCGTATGGATATGTTAATTCATTTTTAATAATTTTTTTTTTCAAATTCATTATTCATTCAAAATTAATAATGTCTTTGGGCATGAGCGATATATTTTTGTAATGTATGTATACAAAACTCATACTTTTAACAAAACCTTAAGCGCCTAAAAGTATACTATAGCATCTCATGCTTTATTGGCAAACCGGTAAGCTATAAATACGATAGTCCTTTCCGAGAAATCTACATAATTGTGGGATCTTCGGAAGTTGTGTTAATGACATGAACAGTAAGGTTGTTGCAATAATTGTATTGCTTTTTTAAAGTTAGGAAAAAAATCCTCCGAAATGTATGCGACACATTGTGAGGGCAATGTGCCCCTACTATATATTTAATGAATAGTTCATACTGGAAAAATCAATTTATTTTTGAATGCATTTTTTGCTTCAAGTTATGAAAATTTATACTTTGCAATAAGCGTTAATACGTGTTTATTCCCCATCAAAAAAAAAAAAATTTAGTCCATGTAAACTGCTTGAACTCAAAATACGCTCTTCTGTAATTTAATACACCTGTTTGCCTATAAACTGTAATGTTGATGTTTATGTAATGTCTACAAAGGCGAGTGTCAACTATCAACGGTTACCCCACTAACACAATTTAAAAAGTTTACACATTCCGATTATATGACACTATAAAATCTGTTGGTTGTTGAAAGGTTGTGGTCGGTGTTTACAAACGTTTTAAGAGGCCTCGTGTAACATGGACAAGATGCCATTTGCCTTCAGTAATTCTCCTCTATACAGACGTTTTAGGGCAACAAATCCTTACAATACAAAAAGTATTGTAGTTAAAGGTCGGAACTGTATCGAAGTTTGTATGTTTACAACTGTATGGTTTGCATAGCTATGCAAATATTTATGCGTGTGTGTGACACATTGTCACCACATGCTGGTCATAAACTTGACCTAGTGAATGAAGGATGTTTTGAAAAACTTTTAAAGAATAGTTTGATATTCCGAAAAAGGTTAAGGACAATTTACGTATAGTACAAAGTAAACTATTGCTTTTTGTCAAGAACATTTGTGGATTTGGCATATAGTACGCCACATGGAAAATCTATAAAACGAATTATATTAAAGTAGAAGCATATAAACTTTAATCTATACGCTAATATGCATTAATTTTAGTTCGAACATGTCAACACTTCAAAGATCAAAAAAGTACTGACTGCGTACTATACCAGGGTCAGGCAGAGAACCGTACGTTTTTTTTACACAAATTAATCTCAAAGAGAGCACGGATGCGGGGTTTGCATGATATGATACTATACATGGTGAATGGTGGCTATTCCTTTTTAAATTATCTGTCCATTCGCGCATCCGATTTCGTGTACACCTTAAAAAATACATCGATCTATACTTTTTTTTAATGCGGTCCATTAAGAACCAATTTTTCAGATGATTGGGTACATCTCTTATTGAAACCGAAATGATCTACCAAAAAAGGAATTAAACACTCATATTCTCAAATATATAGGGGAGAGGGGGCACCTTTGAACAGCGCTCATAAAATCTTGGTTTAAAATTTTTCCGACCCGCAACCACATTTTTGTATATGGTAATCTTGTTCACTATCTGCGTAAACCACTTTGGCTTGCTTTTTCAGTTGTCGACAAAATGTGCCTGGGTGACCATGTTTTCGCAGTGTCATTGTAAACTTTTATTCATTTGATTCTAAGGGCGTATGAAGAATTCGTCAAACAAATTTTTTGCATTCCAATAATCATTTCAAACATAACTAATGTAATTTCTTTCATATATATTTATTACAAAAAAAGTTATTATAAATTTCCAAAAAATGACATGGGTGGGGCACCTTTGAACATGCCAATTAAACTCGAGTAAAAAACGGAGTTTTTAACTTTTGGCTTCGATTTCTCAAAATTTCAAATGGGCTAATAAGATAACGAAATTAACTGTATTTTTCACCAGATTAATTTTTGTTTTTAAGTCATTTTATGTTTTAATAAAGTTTGATCTAAATTTTTTAAATTTTGAACATTTTTTATATATTTGTTAATGAATAAATGCATTTCTGATATGTATGAATAAAATACATACATATTTGAACATAAACACTGTAAAAAACATTTCGTTCAAAAATGCCAACCCTTTTGAACACTTTGACTTCGTCCATTAAAACAGCAATAACATATATTTATCAAGCTTATGGTATATCATATGTATATTCATTTTAAAGGTTACATATGTACCTATTAGTTAAATGTTATAAGAAACCAAAAATTATAAAATAAAAAAAATTTGTAAGGCTTGAAAGAAAAAAGTGTTCAAAGGTGCCCCCCTCTCCTCAACTTTTTGTAAAATTTCGTATTTTTGGCTGGCCAGTTGGATGGATTTTAACGAAGAAGAGTTTATTTTATCCGGAACGTAAAAAACACTTACTGACCGCTGGTAATCATATGAATCAAATGGCAATTCTATAAATGATGTTTGGAAATTCCTGGTTGCACATTTAAACTGGAAGACAATTTCAAAACACACTCACTTCAAAATGTCATCATCGCTTAATGGTAGATGCAGGTAAATTTTCGACGGACGTACTCCTCATTTTGTAGGCTTCTACTTTTAGTTTAGCACGAAGGCCGTGAAATGAATGGCTTAGTCACAAATTGAGAAAAAAAAACATATAAAGCCTCTATTGCCTCACCCCGCTTTTACCTTTTAATACCCTTCACCCCACTGTGGTACAGGGTATTATGTCTTTGTACATATGTTTGTAACAGGCAAAAGGAAACGAGGTAGACACATGGTTCCTTTTGAGAATATGCATAGAATCACTTTCTAAGTCGATTTATGCATGTCCGTCCGTCCGTCTGTCCATGTTAAATTGTAAACAAAGTACAGTTCGCATTTATGATCCGAATTGGATGAAATTTGGCACAGCTCATTTATTTGGCCCAAGGACGAACCTTATTGAAATTGGGAAAAATCGGTTCAGATTTAGATATAGCTCCCATATGTATTGTCGTAAGATTTAAGGTAAATGGTGCACCAAAGTCCCTAAAAATCTTCCGATTTGCATGAAATTTGGCACAGCGTACTGAATTCAGCCCAAAGTTTCGTGAAAATCGGTTCAGATTAAGATATAGCTCCCATATATTTTCGTCCGATTTAAGATAAATGGTGCACCAAAGTCCCTATATATATTTAGATTTGCACGAAATTTAACATAGCGTACTGAATTCAGCCCAGACTGATGTGTGCAAAGTTTCGTAAACATCGATTCAGATTTAGATATAGTTTCCATATATATGGGAAATTACAAAATTCTTTTAAAATTCCATAAAAAAAAATTTGAAAAATTTTTTTGCGAGAACATTCATGATTTTTGGTACATAGGTTAAGAAAAATATGCTGATTCGAAATATGTTCGCGTTCACAAATTCGGATGCTGCCCACAAAAGTTATATCGATTTTAAATCTTGTATTTCAAATATAAATTAAATTAATTCCTATTTATTGTAATTCGCGAATTTCTTCACAAATGGTTAAATACATTTGTTTTCTTTGCATACTTGTCAAATCACATTGAATTACGGTTAAATTGTCGCGAAAAACAAATAGAAGCATGAAGATATCTGAAAATAAAATAAATTATTTTTTTAATTAAATCGAAATGTTTTTTGAATTGTCGATTTTTTTTTTAAGAGAATACGGTTTTGCTTCTAAAATATAAGACGCTTTTTTCTTTAAATTCTTTTAGATGGTTGTTAAATATCGGTATATTCATCTGATAACAGTTTTGACTGTAAAAGTGACTAAATATATTGCAGTTACAATACATAAAACTTATCAATATTTAAAAGCATGCAATTCGCGTATTCGTTGTTGCGCATGCGGTTTTCGTATAAACAGAATCAATGTCTTTCAATCATTATGAATTTTTCGATGTTTAATTTAGCGGTCAAAGTGTGCCGCTCGATGCCCTTTACTATGCAAAAACCCTAAAAATGGCTAAAAATCACGCAACGTGCATACGATTTTTATACGCATCCGATTTCAGTAATCTCCTATAAAAATACACAAAAGGACACCTATTTTAAAAGGATCGGTTAAGAACCGCGGATGTGCCTCCACAATCGATTTTGGACAAAATAGGCATATTATTCGCGTATCGATATATTTTTGACCTATTTTCACACAGATTCGCGAATATGATAACACAAGAATGCATGTATGTGAAATCAATTCGAAGATAAACGCGATTATATACGAGAATTTGTCAAAATAAGTTTTTGCAGTTTTTCGGAATTGAACATGGATGGGCTCATTAGATCCGGCACGTAAAAAAAACTAAAATCACGCGGGGTTCCACGGAATTTGAATGGACTTTCTTATTTTTAGACTCTAAAAATATGTTTTTTTATAAAAATTTACGCACCAAATTTTCAAATTCATGAGATATACACTAAACGAAGCAAAATCAAGAGTTCTAGAATCCTATAATCAGTTTAGTCCATTATCTGGATGCGCATCCTATATATAAGAAAAATTCAAAAAACCCTGAAAATCCGGCTTCAAAATACCCATGGGGTATTCTGCAACTTTGTCACTGATCACATGTGCGTGCGTTGCGTAGTTTAGCCACAAATCAGGAAGGAACACAAAAAAACTCGTTGGCTTCAACACATTTTCACCCATTTTTTTACATTACCACCATCACAGCTTCCACCCGACTTATTATTTATTACCAAAATTTTAAGATTTTGACAAGAACAATTCATTTTATAGAAATGAATTTAAATTATATGCAATATGTTCATATTTCGCGATTTGCAAACCTCAGCTTCACGGAATTTAAAAGATTTTTGTAATTTCCCATATTTTCGTCCGATTTTATGTAAATGATGCACCAAAGTCCCTGTATATCCTTGGATTTGCACGAAATTTGGCATAGCGTACTGAGGTGAGTCTACAATCGTGGTAAGTTTCGGGAAAATCTGTTCAGATTTCGATATAGCTCCCACATATGCATATGTATTCGTATAAAATGGAGACTTGAATGACGTTATTTTGTTTTGTCAGAAATTGGGTCAGATGCAGTCATAGCTTCCATATGTATTTCGAACGGGTGCCCGAATGAAGGATGTTCCTTCGAAGGAACATTAGTACATATGTACAACATACCCAAAGTGGTGAAGCGTATCATATAGTCGGCCCAATCCGACTTTACTAGTTTCCTTACTGTTTTCACATTAAAGTAGACACAGCTTCCATGAAAATAAAGTTTGGGGTCGATATCATGAAAAATTTGAAATGACAGATCAATAAATCCAAAACTATTCCATTTTTTTTAACAAACCTAATTAATTTTCGAGGTATAAAGGCAATATTGCCCATGTACATGTTCTACTATAGGCCTATATAGGGGCTCCTACCACTTTTAGATATTTTTAATATGAGGTTATAACAGCCCAATGTTACGAATTTTTCTAATTCTGATTGTATATATATAAACAACTATTAAATATATATATATCATAGATATATAAAAATGAATTGCTGTTCGTTAGTCTCGCTAAAACTCGAGAACGGCTGAACGGATTTTTCTCATCTTAGTCTTGAAATGTTCGTGGAGCTTCAGGGAAGGTTTAAAATGTGAGAAAAATCGAAAACCGTGAAAAGAATATTATGAAGCTTATATGCATTTCCACGAATTTTGTATCAAGCTATTTTGATTGTACCACGTCGTAGTTGCTTTTTGAGATATTTTGGGCTAGAATTGGTAGCGAATCAATCCTATTTTATTTGTCAATTATTGAAAATTTTCCAAATATTTTATTTTTTTATAATTGAATTGACATTGTATTGAAACATTTTTTGGGAGAATAATAAAAATAATTGATAAGTATATCATTGAATGTACACACGATCATGGTATCTACACGTTTTCCATAGAATGCACGTACATTTTGGGACTAATTCAAATATGGAAAATTAGAGGACATTCCGAATCGAGTTCAGGGTATTCGTATTCTAAGATCAATGCCCTAGATTAATTTGTTTGAAAATAAACGGGGGTAAGAACTTCAACAAACCGAAAATTGGACGGGAATATCCCGGAATGACATATTTTAGCTACTACAATGGGAATGGAGATATATTAATTTGTTGTAGGAAGAAGATTTCATACCACGTAAGAAATTATGGGGATACCAATTTATGGGTGCTACCCGGAAAGTTGGACAAATATTGATAATTCTATGTAAGGAGATTTAGTACTCAATGATCATATAAAATTACAGCCAATTTGGTTGAAACCGGTGACCAAACCCCCCAAAATACAGAAGAATTGGTCAATATTGACAATTTTTAGTAGGATCCATGGAACCAAATAAAACAACCAATTACAGCTAATTAGGTTGAAAAACGTGAGAAAATCCACAAAGGATCATATAGTGTGGAATGCCATTATATGAAAACTTTGGCACATTTTGTTAGGAACATTTTTTCCCCAATGATCATCCAAATATAAAATTACAGCCAAATACCGAGTATTAAGGGGTTAACTGAATACTTGGGCCAATATTGATAATTTTAACTAGAAGCATTTTCCTTTTCATTGCAACTACGATCATGTAGCTCATCTCGAAAGAGAAATTAATAAAGAAAAATTTTACATGAATGATCCTTCGCCCTAAAAAGGCATAAAAACAAACTAAAAGCAATTCTGTTGAAAACCGTGCCCAAGATATTCAAAATACGGAATGATTAGGGCTACCATTATTTGGGCGGTACCCCGAAACATGTGTCAATATTGATAATATTTAGTACGTCATTTCTGCTCAATTACAACCAATTTTTCATATTGCGAGATACCGTTATATGGGGGCTACCCTAAACAGTGAACTAATATTGAATATTTTCAATACCAAATATCCAAAGAGTAGTAGCAATATATGTGCAAATTTCAGCGCACTATCTCAAATCGTGGAGAGTAGAAAAAGGTAACGTAATATTGGGCTATCGTTATGTAAATTATACATCAACAATATTGCTATGCAAGACGACGTTTGCCGGGCCCGCTAGTATATATATATATATATATATATATTTAAAGTTAGATCTCTCCATTTGTGTTTTTTTTTTCACTTTTTTCGCTGTATATTCCAATGATAAAATAAATATCGCTACAATCTCTGCTTTGATCTACACATCCACAAACATAACTGAATCATTCCAACTAAACTAAAGTATTTAACATTCTTCTCAAAAAAAGAAAAGTATTTGAAATTTGTTTCAATATTATTATTGCTTCGTACTGCAAATAAAATTGGTAACAGGAAATTGAGCCCAAAATGGAATCGAACAAAATGATTGAAACTTTTTTACAACAATCTGTCTATTTTTGAAAATATTCAAATATTTTCTGTGGCATGTCCATAAGAAGTGGTTGCTTTTTGGTCTAATAGTTTACGAATATGGCATTTTATGGCATTGGCTTGCAATAAATTCTTTAAATCGTTTCATTAAAACTTGAAAAATATTTTCAAATATTTAAGTGTTGCCAGGCACTATTTGTTTGCTACAATAACGGTAAACAACAACAACAATATCAGATATTTAATGCCATTAGGCAGCAATGTTCAACAATTTGTGGTTAAGTCCGTCGTACACAAGACTTCACTTCCGACAACAATCCCATTACTGATGTTTCCATAGGAAATGTGGCATCATAATGTTATAAAATAACAACAAGTTTTTCTATAGACCCAAACACAAGGACGACGAAAGGCCACTGCGATGAAAGAGAGACCAACACAACTACAACAACAACCACTCGTATTTATTTATTTATTTTATGTCCAAGACAGTGTATTGGCGAGCTTGTTCTTTGAAATTGAAATCCGTTGACAGTTTGATGGTCATGAATAGCAACAGCAAATGTGGGAATGTCGAAATAAGTGGCTAAATCTTATCTATATTGAGGAAAACTACCATATTCAAATAAATAAATGAAAATATAAAAAAATAATGCAAATTAAAGAGACGGAAAAAAAAATATGCAAATGAATATAATGGAGTTGCAAACTTTAAAAAACAGAAGCATATTGAAATAAAAAAGCATAAAATGTCAATGTCATACGGTGTCCTCCATCTATGGATATATAAAAATAGCACAGAATTAAAGAATATGCCATTTTTGCTATTGTTTCGGAAACTCTGGAAGATCTTTCATATATAATTCGTCTTCGTTGGTTTCTTATCTTTGCAGACACGAAAGTATTTAAATGAAAAAGTATCTTGTTTGTTATTATATTTTTATTATATTGTTAAGAAAATGTATGCAGTTTCTATTTTCCTTCTATAATCAGAAATGTATCACAACATTCGTTATTTCAAAATATACTATATGACATTTAGTTTTGAATAAAATATATCGAAATAAATCGTGATAATAAATAATATACAAACATTTATTTCTGGCCATAAATATGGCTTTATATTGGTTTATCGGTACCTGTCACGCACTAACCTCTTGTTGACACGACATGTTTCAAGTCTACTCTGTGGGTGGCTTTGAGCTTGGAAATCAACACAATTCGTTCTGTAGATTTCACACGCCAACCAAAGGCACGATTTCCTTTGGTAACATTTCCTGCTAACGGTAACATTTCAATTGGAGCATTATAGCAATTGAAGCTAATAATAATTGGTAAATTATGGTAAATTATTGGAGGGTCAGATTTACTAATTACCACAACCAGTACGAATGCTAAGAAAAACCTTTAGAAATAATTACAATTTTGAGACAACATTTGATTTAAATGGAACAGATACAGATTTTTGGTGTTTAACATTGAAAATTGTTTTTTTCTGGATGTTGGCGAAGGGTGCGCCACACAGTGTCACGACCGCGGCCAAAAATGCGTTTTATAAGCCTAATTAAATGTAAATTGCCAATTTTCATTGAATTTGTTTGAATATTAAAGTTTTTATAGGTCAAAAAGGGTGACATTCTCAAGACCCATTATATGGGAGGTATACCAAATCTTGGTCCGATCTATTCAATTTTTTTGTCAGTTGCTCTTTAGGCCAATAATAAGCACATGTACCAAATTTCATTAACTTACGATAACTCCTTCTATTTTGGCCGCTGTTTATATGAACTCTCGACATAGTGCGTCACCAGATATAAGATGGGTCTCGCCACAGTGCTATACAACCAGTGTATAGACGATGGATGCAACTCCAATATCGCCTATACACTGATTGTACATATAACACTGTGGTGAGGCCCATCTTATCCTAAGGATCTCTTGTTTGGTAGTACGCCTTCGCCAACATTCAGAAAAATAGACAAGGTGCGAAGAGCATACATATTCTCATAACTGAAGCCGCGAAGACCAAGCTGCTCTGAACGCAATGTTGAACTTAAGGTGCCTGGGTCTCAGCATTAAATGTCGGGCAGCACGTAGTTCGCTAAGGCTGCAGGAACAGAATCTTTGGCGAAATTGTGCCTATGCGCATGAATGTACTCTGAACGAGTTAGGACCAACGTGGAAAACTAAGCGACCAGGGACGTACGCAGGATTTCATTTCAGGGCGGGCCAAACGGCGTGAAATGACAACAGTAAAATTTGTCCTTCCTTAAATATAATATTAGTAGATGATTAAATTTAAAAAAAAACAATTTTTTATTTAAATATAAATTGGTATATGTTTATTAGAAAATATATGGAAAGGCATTACTAATCGTGAAAATGTTGTTCATGTATTGCGTATATATTACATTTTACATTGCATATTAAAAAATAATCTTTATTTCAAATCACGTCTTCTTTTTTTAGATTTTTAATTATGTGATCAGTGTTTACTTCAGATTTATACATAGACATAAGAGCGTGGGCTGTGCATTTGATTTTTCAGATACTTTTTACTCGACGTGGAGTAGAAAAACTTCTTTCAGCTGATGATATTGTTACCGGTATCGTTATAAAGATTTATAACGATATATTTATCAAATGGATTAGATGGTCGGTGGTCTTTCGCTTTCGACATAGTGATCCACAGATCCATTTTCACATATTTTCCATAAAATTGTATGATTTCTTTAACATATTTACATTAAAATTTCATTATTCTCGATAATGTTTTAATTATTTTTTTAATTTTCCAGAAATCTGCTTGCCATAGTTATTAGTTCGTCCAAACATGGGACAAAGAATGTAGTTCTGTAAAAATACCCGAGTTCGGACTCATTACATTTGACCTCTACGTTTGCGTACCATCTCTGAGACCTGTACATCTTAGAAATAAATCCCAATTAAATCTTACCATTTTCCCCTATTTCTTCCAACGATTCTACTATCTCTTCTATAGAGTACTTAAATATTTGTACGCAATAATGCGGCTCAGCCCATCGTGTTTCTCAATAAGAATGCAGTCGTTTAAAATATTTATTAGCTTCTCGAAATATTTTAGATAAAGTAACAGACCTTTTTGGAGCAAATGAGCACATTTCCGAAATTGTAGAAAATATACTTCGAATTTCTCGAATCTTCCAATTTGCATTTAAAATTAAATTTAAAATGTGAATGTAACAATGAATGTATACTGCAGAAGGGATTTTTGATTTATAAATGGCCTGCACTCCATTATAATTGCCTGACATGGTAGACGCGCTGTCATATCCTTGGCCTTTCAAAAATGTTGGATCCAAACACAAATTGATTACTGTGTTTATTATAACGGTCGGAAATTCTTTTTCCTGTTAAGCCTTCTAATTCCACGTAGCAAAGGAAACATTCTTTGGCGTTTTTAGATACCTTGTCAAAAATCTTATTCGTATATAATTACATCCGCTTCATAAATAATAGACTTCTGAATGTATTCTCCAATTAGTTTTATTAACTTATTCTGTATTCTGCAATTCAGATATGCTGCATTTTTGGGTATACTCTCCAAACTTTTTCTAAGTTTACGTATAACGACAGTATTCAGGAGGCTTTATGATGCTTACCTTTCACCCAATAAAATTGTCTCAATGGCCACTTAAACTTTATACTTTAGTTCTTTCAATATATCTGAAACTTGTTTGTCCGTAACATGTTCTATACGTTTTGAAACATCTTTCATTCTCGATATAGAGTAATGAGTCCTCATCAAAACAACTCAATTCGAATACTTTTCCACGTATATGAAAAAATCCCAATATTAAAAGATTTTTGATATTTTATCCACAATATATGATCTCCGTATACTTTTAATGTGGTTTGGCTATTCTCCGCCAATTTTTTTCTTTTTAATTCATCTGGGATTTTTTTTTTTACATTTGTTTTGTGTATGCAGACATTTGGAGAACTCTAGTGAAAAAATTTTCTGTTTCAAAACTTAATTTACTTAAAGAAAAAATAATTTCGGGGAGGAGGGAGAGTATCAACGGGAGACTATCTTTGTTCATAGTCAATGTCACATTGGACCGGAAGGTCTCCGAGTGACACAGTCAAAGTTAGTGACTGTGCATCCCTAAACCCAACCTAAACTGTTGTACATACGAGTAGCCTTTTTTTAGGCGGTGATATTGGATCGAAAACAAACGGCAGTTTTTGGACATCCTTTGTCTTTGATCGGGCGTCGGTAATGACAGAAAGCACTTCAGCGCCATACAAAGATCGAAGTGCTCTTAAAAAAGTAAGAAACCATGAGGTTGACAATTAAAATATCTAAAATTAATTGAAGCTCCTAGAAAAAATGTTTTAATAGGACCTTGAAAAAAATGATTGAAATTCTCAAAATGTTTTAATAGTTGGTCTACCGTTATATAGTATAAAATAATATAATAAAATGGAGATCAATATCGATATTTTTGGTAGTGAATTTTGACATCCAATGATAATACAAAATGTCAATTTACAGCCAATTCGGTTGAAAAACGTGTCCAAAATTCTCAAAATGCGGACTTGGGTCAATATTGACAATTTTTAGTGCGGAGATGTGGTGATACCGTTAAGAACCCAAAATACCAAATTACATTCGGTTGGAAAACGTGTCAAAAATCCCCATATTGGGGGGTATCATATTATTCGGGGTACCCTTAAACGTAGGTCAATATTAATAATTTGTAGTACGGAAAATTACAGAAAATTCGGTTGGAAAACCAGTCCAAAATAAATCTAAAATCCCAAAATACCGAATATTTGCGGGTATCGTTATATGGGGGTTACCGTGAAACTTGGGTCAGTATTAATAATTTTTGGTACATATATGTGATATACCATGATAACCCAAAATATCAATTCGATTGGAAAATCTGTCTAAAATCACCAAAATACCGAAAATTGGGTCCGAAGGACTCTCACTGAGCTAGGAACCGAAAATTTCAATCAAGGTTCAGAATTGATTTTTTGAATAATTTAATAACATTTAAAAATATATTAAATTAAATAAAGTAATTTATTATCTACAATTTAGAATTTAGCTTACCTTATGTTTGCAAATGAGAAACGACGAATCTGTAAAATTATTAGTTCTATATAAACCCATAGTATTTAAAATTTTTACGAACATACGATTGTGTTTAAGATATTTAATCGGTTAATGACAGAACATTAGCTTATACTGAAAATTTTCTGCAAAGAATTTCCGTAGTTATTACGGCTCAGAAATATCAATTCAATTCAATCAGAAACTGCGCTTAAAAATGCTCCAACTTAATTAAATTGTTTGCTAGCAGAATACGAAGTTTGGAAGAAGACTGTTTTATCTATTTTAAGAAACTTGTATTATTGCTGCATATTTTAATATCATAAAAAGCTAATTTTCTGATTTTACTGAGTTTAAAAATTTAATCATTAATTTGAAATATTGTAAAACATGAACGAATTTCTCACAGTTATGCTAAGATATATAATCGTATATACATTTTGATGTATTATAAGTTATGCCTTCTGACATTTTATATAACAATCTGTTATTGTTTGCAAGTCTTTCGAATGACAAGAAGGCTGCTGGGATAAGACGACAATAGCTCACATTTTTTAGCCTCTGAGCTTGTGAAGCCATTGTCATACGGCTATTATAAAAGTTGCCATTGAGACGAAAGCAACAGGGTGGCACTAACAATGATCATGAAAAATACACAGCAGATAGAGGACAGGGTTGTAAACACGGCATGACTGAATGAAAAATGCCCTCTTATATTAAAAACTAAAAAAAAAATTATCTAAAGATGACAATGGTGGAAAATTCTTCTAATTTTTTATTGCCTAATGACAGAGGATTAAATTTTGGAAATATAAATGTTGAAAATCAAAATATCTTCTCAAGGCGTATACATTTTTTTTAATTTCTCATTACCTATAACAAGGCACGAATTTGTAAACATGTTTACAATGTTTACAAAAATATTTTCTTAACATCTGTATTAAAGCGTGGACATTTAAACAATATGCCCCAAGATTTCCATTCAAAGTGTATAATAACGCATTGATTTTTCGAAGAAATTTCCTAAAGATCTCAATTAAGGCTAAACATTTTATAAATATTTTCTGGGATTTTTTTTTTAATTGGAAAATTTTTTATGAAAGCTTTTAAGAAAGTGTGAACTTAATTTTTTTTACTTCTTTCCTGATCAGCAGTTTTAATACACAGACAATTTATATTTACCTTTTTCACAATTGCTTTAAGAATCCTCTTTGGAAAAATAGAAGTCAACATTGGCAAACCTTCGCGATTATACATCAAATTTGAATTGTAAAATATATTTAAGTGACAAAATGATATTCCTCTTGGTTGTTTGGCATGCTGTGACCAGTAACCGGTTACACGGCGTGAAAGCGGATTACAAATCCTATCCAAGTTTCGCTGCCTCTGTTGATGATGATACAATTGTCGAAAGCCAAAAGAGCCTTAACAAAAATAAATTATAAAGTCTTTGTCAATGGCAAGCAGTATTTATAAAACATTTTGCTTTTTGAAAAAATACTTTTAAGGGAAAGTGTATTCGAATTTTCTTTATTACTCATTTCATTTGTTATTCATATATTCGTCAATCGTTAACATCATTTCTGCTTGGAAAAGTTTGGTTAAACATTCGTTTACATCTTTCGAATTTAATTTAAATATTCTTTTCTTGGGATAGGATTGCAAGCCACACCACTTTGTTGCTACTACCCTCCTCTACTAAGACTATATAAAAAGTATAACATTCAATCAACATTGACTCTGTTAAGTACATCGAAGTCGAAAACTTTGTTGGTCAAGTACAATATTTTATAACAAATTTACCAAATGGAAAACTATTTTGACCATTCTGATTGATTGCCATGGTAAATAAATTTATTTAAATTCAATTTCACTTACAAAAATTCTTTTTTATTTTGTTTTATATAAAATGCATTAGCGCTGAAATTACTTGCAATAAATTTTCCACAAAAAAAAATAAAAAAAATTGATTAAGGACTCCACTCTTTAAGAGGGATGTCTTGAATATGAAAAAAAAACAAAGACCTCTTAATCATCTGTCAAATTGAAGGGTCGTAACGAATTTATGGTCATCATTATTTGCAATTACGGACGAGTACATTAATGCGTTGAAAAGCGGTACAGAAACTAATAAATTTTACGAGTGGTCATCAGTATTATTAACACAAAAAATATAAGAGTGGCTGGTAATTTATAACAAAGTTTTAAAAACAAAATTGAAAATGTCTGTCCGACACCAAACATACAGAAATGTTTGTAAATAAATTTGTTTACAATTTTCAAGTTCAAGTTCACCAATCTTTATAATGTTAGTAGTTAATATATATACTTTTATTAAACGTATATGGAATATAAACGACAAGATGTTTATTAGTGTGACATTTTTAATTCGACTACACTTGCTTGCTTTACTTGAGTATCCACAGACACCAAACTCTGATTTAATCAAGGATTTTAGAATAATGTAAAGAATACTAGGATCTTGTCGAAAATTAAACGGACAACATAGTCAAAACTAATGGACTCCAAAAACCGTTACATCAAACGAATCGATAAAATGGACACTGAAACAACCAAGCACAGGCGTAATACGATTGAAAAAATGTAATTTACCAAAGAACACCTGACCACTGTCATATATCACTATGACATATCAAGTACATACTGCCCAAATGTCTAGTCGTTCAACCGGTTGGAAAACTTTTCTGGCGCAAGAAGTTGGGACATCAATGACAATATTACAATGAAATCGGTATCATTTTTAACATTGAAGGATGAAATATGTGAAAAATTCATTTAAAGAAAAATAATGTGCCGAAAGGAAGCTCAAAACTGTAAAAACGACTTCAAAAATCCATGAATCGGAAATTACATTCGCATTCACATATTCCTCCGGGTTTCTTGTTTTTTTCTAGATACCTTTCTGTTGACATCGAAACTGAAACAAGAGATAAAATCAAACCACAAACTTGGTCTAGAAAAGTTGCCCTTCAAGACAATTACGTTAAAAATGAAAAAACATTGGACGTTTTAATTGATAAGATACATGGCGCGTGATCTAAGCAGTCGGTGTGTATGATTATTATTAAGAAATTATAATCCGATTTGTTAATAAAACAATAAATTTGTTCGAGCTTGAGGTCTAGTTTCTTTTTTATTTCACGTTCAATATTTCGCAATTGATTTAAATTGCATCCTCAGGATAATAAATAAACTAGTGTCAAGTTTACTTAAAACTATTATATATATCGGATGTAAATGGGGAAAATCGGGTCATATTTACAAATAGCTCCCATATATATTTTCGTCCGTTTTAATGTAAATGGTGCGCCAAAGCCCCTATTCGATTGCACGAAATTTTGAATAGCGCACTGAATTGAGCCTAGAATGATGTGTGCTTAGCTTTGTTGACATCGGTTCAGATTTACATATGGTGCACTAGGACCCAAAGTTAGGCCGATTGGCACACATTTTGTGTGAAGTTTTGCCGTAATCGGTTCAGATTTAGACATAGCTTCCACATATATTTTCGTCCGATTTTAAGTACATAGTGCACTAAATACTCAAAGTTAGTCCCATTGGCACAAAATGTTGTCATGTTATATAGAAATCGGTGTAGATTTAGTTATGGCTTCCATACATATTTTCGTCCGATTTTAGGTAAAAGATGCATCAAACTCCTAATGTTGAGACTAGAATGACGTTATTGCGTTTTATTGAAATTGGTGCAGATGCATACATAGCTTCTATATATATTTCAAACGTGTGTCGGATTGAGATAAAATTTTAAACAGTGCAGCATACCGAATAGCGTATGTCAAATTTGCTTTAAATCGATTTACATGATTTTGTCACATTGTACGCAATTACTCTAAATCTGACCCGATAAAATAGATTGATGTTAGTCGGTTCACATATAGATAAAGGTCTCATATTTAAGTTCGTTCAATTTCATGTCAATGTTCCTTCGAAAAAGGGACATCTATTACGACACATCTGTATACCCAAAGTACAGATGTCCTTACTAGGTTTAAACCTAAATATTTGGCCTAAATTTTAAACATGAATTATTGGAAAAAAGGGGTCCTGTATTGAAAAAAAAAACTTACAAAGATAACTACATCGTCATAGAATTTTACGTTGATGGTAAATTTCCGTTATTGTTAATTGTTTTGCGATGATAATAATTCTAATAATACTGAACAACCACTAAATATTTGTAAAATTAGTTGCAATTGATTAATACATATCTTGGCATAGTTTGCAGGGAATAATTTAAATAGTTTCAAACTGTGAACAAATTTATGAAGAATTCTGCCATCGAATATATTATTAGAACAAAACAACTGTCAATTCGGTTGCAAAATGTAACGAGAACCTTAAAAATACGAAGAATCAAAAGATATCATTATATCATATCTCAAGATATCATATCTCAAACTGTCACGTCTAATCGACTTATAGAAAAAATTAAAAAAAATAATTTTGGTTTTATTTTATTTAATTCGAACTTACACTAATTCAAGAATGTCCGCATCAAGCGGCAGCAGAAGCGATTCTAAAACTTTAAAGGCGCTTTCTTTACCGTGTTTTTACGATTGGTGGGCACGATAACACAAAAACTATTAATCCAATTGGTTACAAATTTTAGCATGTTGTTCTATACATAGCTATACTATAAAAAAATATTTAATCGGTCAAGATCTTCATTATTTTCAACATGGTTTGTGGTCGGAAACACCAATTTCATATGTCCGCCAATTTGTTATATTAATAATCCTAATTCATAACAGAGCCACACATATACTCTTCCGAATGCCATTGAAATCGAATATTTCAAAAATTGGAAATTCCCGCCGTCAAAAAAAAGGATTTTTTGTTAATTAAAAAAAATCAATAAAAAAATGTCACTTCATTTTCTTATCTTTTTATTCTTCAAGTGCTTATATACAAAGTTACAAGTCTTGGACGTTGAAAAATCATAAAAAAATTGAAATCGAGAATAGGAGGGTATCCTTAAATTATTTCTGTCTTCAATGTTCTCAAGAAAAAATCAAATTAATACTGAGCAATATTGTGTAAAATTATTTTTTTCTCAGAATTTATATAGATATAGTGTTATATAATCAAAACCTTTTATGGAAGGAAATTGTTAAAACTTTATTTTTACCTCAATTTTTTTTATTATCTCTTTGTACAGTTAGAAGCTAACAAGTTGCTGTTGAAATATTTAATTAGCACTTGTTCACGAGTTTCCATCATTCAATGGCAGACAAAATAAAAACCAACTGACTAATTCTATTGCACGCAATATCTACAACAACATATTTTGTGAATATTTGTGTGTTTGCTTTTACACTTGGGGGAAAAGAACTTCATTTAACTATGTAAAGTTGTTGTTCTGTGCGTGTTTGTAGATATGTGTAGGTGAAGTCCATGGGGTATAACGTGGACGTATAAGTGCTATGGCTTCACGTGTATGTTCCACATACGACACCATGGTGGAGGAGGGTTGCTATGAATTTCTTCTTTTTGTTTGGTACTCTGGATATTAGTTTCGTGTGGTTTTTGTTTGCCAATTGTTTACCTTTACAACAAATTGCTGGTATTTGTAATGTCCCACAATTTGAAATCAAGGTTGGTTGTATACATTTCAGTCACGCCATTTGTTTACATGCGTGTGTGTGCGAATGTGTGTCCCCTTCATAACAAAAACATTCTAGATTTTTTAGTTGTAAAACATGAAATTCAAATAAAATGACAAATAAAAAATGACCAATTCAACATGTAGTTCAGAGTATATAATTTGACCTTTTCATATTTAAAGCTGTTTTTATTACAAAACTAAAATTTAAACAAAAAAGCAAAGTTCCCCCACAGGTCACAGTCGTTATGGCGGTTATGTCACACAATTACACGAAATATGTTGACAGTTTATGGATTTATGACACTCAAAGAGCCACAATTAAAAGACTCTTTGGACACTGCATTTTATTACCTTGGCCAATGAAAATGTTTAAATTAAATCATAATACACGATTTAAAAAAAAAAAACAAATTCGTACAAATAGGTTTCTTTTAAATTTCAACGTAATTATATAGAATTCGAATAAAATATGTATTTACTAAACTTTATTTAAAAACTATTATTAATATACAACTATTTTAAGTAATTTACACATATGTCGAAATTTTTCTTAAATGAAGCATTTCCAAAAAAGGTTAATAGATCTTCAAAACCTCTCCATATATTGTATTTCTTTGTCAAAATGTCATAGAATTTTTACGTATCCTTTAGTTTATTGACCTAGAAAATTTGCTTTCATTTTTTGTTTGTTGCTAACCCGTCCGAAAAAAATTCTTCCCATTAAAGCTTCCCTAATAGTTGACTACGGGTGGTATACACCTGACCCTTAAATATTCAAAATGCTAGGAATGTAAAATATTGTTGCGTCATTCGATAACTTTTTCATGGTGCATTTGGGGACAACATGTTGCGATGGCAAAATTACTCTATTATCTCCAGGGGAAGACTTGATTTGTGTGTAATATTTTGTACTCAAGTAATGTTAAGCATGCGTTGAATATGTTTTTCTTGTTTTTTTTTTTACCTTACATTGACGTTTAAATGAACCTAAAATGAAAAATTGAACTGCTCAATAAATAACTAAACTAGAAATGTTCTTTACATATGCGTACATACATATGTGTTTATGGGTAAATTTCTGAGATAAAATATAATACAATACAAACTTTATGGCTATCATAAATAGTAAACAAAAAATTTAGTAAACGTAGATTCATGTAATATTTTGAGGGAACATTTTATGAACATACTTTGAATTTATTACAATTATCTGTGAAGTATAAACAGAACCGTCCATATAAAATTGAAGCATGGCATTAGTGGAAGAGTGACTTCCTTTGCACTGACAAATCTGGACTATACATTTTAAAATATTAAATTTAAAATATGTAGCATCGACAGAGTGTTCAATCGGAAATATATTTCATTCAGCAAACCTATCTCATATCGCAATTTTTTAACATAGAAAATAACTCAAGACTCAGATATCTTATACCCAAGTTGTGTATTTCTTGTCTACTAGTGCTTGTAATCATTCATAATGGTATGGGTACGATTATATTGTCACATAAGATTAGTTAAAAGCATTTGCCAGATTTAATCGCAATTACCATATAAAGATGAGTTTCAAAAAAACATTCAACTCATTGTATACTTATGTTTTTTTCCAAGATTTTTCACGATTTTATCAACATTTTTTGAATCGCCAATCACCAAATAGACCTTTGATTTTGCCAAGTATTCATGTAATATTGAATTATTCGCAAGGATACCTCTATATCACGGTATTATGATCTAGAGTTATAACATCATGTACCACATAAATGCTATGTGGTACAACGACCATTTAAGCACGTCATTCATTTGCTAAAGCATTAAATATAAATATTTACACAACATACTTCACAGACACTTTTCAAGAACGATGACCATAATTTCTTCATCTGGATATGACATCTGTCAATTCTATCCTACAAATTGTGAAGGTTGAACCTAACTAACAATGTACATGTGTCAATTGAACGATTATATGCACATTTAAATTTGGAAAATGTTGCTTAGACAAAACAGGTGTTTTAGACTGCGAATATGACAACATGGGCTTTCAGACAATAAAGAACGCATCTACAATTTCATATCTAACTTAGAAAACAAATGGCAATAAGCAATCAGTATTAACTGTGCATATACAATCGAATTAAACTCCGAAAATATTTCAAATATTATATCGATCTTTTCATAGATTTTTCAGAGTTGTTTAGAACCGAAATGAGACAGTTCGTATATGATAAGCATATATATTAAAAACTATAATTATAATTTTTAAAATCAAACATTAGTTTTTATATATGAAATAAAATATGTGTAAAGAATCATTATTCTTTCCCGCAAACTCCTTCATTTCGCATTATCGAATGTGATATACCTATTGTTGCGGCTGTGAGCCTATTTAACTCATAGAATGGGTTAAGGGGACCCCCCCCCATTCTCGGGGTCAAAATTTTTGTTGACTTAATTCCAATCTACACTAATTCAAGAATGTCCCTGAAAAATTTCAAGTGAAAATCTCAAGAACTCTTGAAGATATAGCCAATTTATTGTGTCAGCATCAAGTGACGGCTGAAGGGCTTCTCAAACTTTAAACACGTTTTTCTCTAAACATTTTTTTGCGAATGGCGGGCACGATAACTCAAAAACTAATAACCCAATCGATTTCAAATTTTTACACGATTCTCTGTGAGTGTATAGCTATCGTATGAACTAGGATAAAGCCAATCGGTGAAAATCTTCCTTATTTTTACCTAGGTTTTTGGTAAAAAATGGGCGATTTTCCAAAAATATTTTTTCAAAGGTCTGCCATTTTGTTAATTTTAGAGCGAAGTCAATAATCCTAGTTCATACGAGAGCCAGACACCGTTGGAATTTTCGGATTCCGATGTTCCAGTGAGGAGTTATCATGCCCGCCATCAAAAATAAGGACTTTTCTTTGATCACAAAAAACAACAACAAACATTTTTTGTAAATTATTTTTCTTTCTTTTTAAATCTTCAAATATATATGTGCAAAGTTACAAACCTTAACATGCATTGGTATTCATTTACCAGCCCATTTAAAATCTTAAAAATAAAAAATCGAGAATGGGGGGGTTCCCTTAAATGACATTTATTATCCTATAGGAGATCAAGTAGCACATAAACTTAGAAACTAAGAAATAAAAAATGGGGATGTTTGGGTCAAATGTAATATTCCATTAAGTTCGTATGAGATTTACAAATTTTCAAACATTCACAGATGCAACTTCGCATTAACCGCAATATAAATACAAGTTATCAACATACGACCTTTGTAAAGTCACATAGCTGAATATGCATGATGAGCCGCATATGCCAACGGAGAAATGAATCGCATAATGGTTCTTCCCTGGTCATTAGGCTCGACTCAAAGAAAAAAAAAACTGGCTTAAGAATCATTAAAATGATCACCGCCCTTGAAGACAAAACTCTAATAAATGAAAGTTTTGGTGGAAATATTAAGTTCATTACACATCATATTATAATTTTATGGAAAGGTACCAAAAGAAAGAAAGTTTGCATCAAATCGGTAACTCCTTTCGAGAATTATCATGCTCCAGCCAGCTAATTAACAAACAGAGGGTCATGGTATAATTCTAAGTCTCATTTGAGAGATTGATAATAGCAACCCTTTTTGATTTGTAACTCATACATCAATTTCAAATAAAATGATCAATTTCAAAATAAAATTTCTTGTATGTCGATTGACGTATTTTCAACAAATTAAAAACTAAATATTTATATTTTCCCAAGATGTGAATATAAGTGTTACACCTTATATCTATAGGCATTTATTTTTGATCTACTCTCATTATACATATTTCATTTGAGAAAGAGATAATTTTTTTTCATTTGGCATAGAATTATACGAAATTTTATGATTTAACCTGATACATTACAGTTCAATCTAAGAGTAGGAAAATAATAATAGTTTGTGAACGAAAAAACTTCGGAGAATATAATAGAACAAGTTTTTCTGAAAACTATATTTTTTCCCCGAAAATATGTAACTTTCTTGTTTACCTAATTTAAAAAAAATCGCATATCATATAAAATGGAAATGTTTTCGAATTTGATTTAGACTTTGCACATAATATGTCCACTAAACTCAAATAAGGACAGACAACCGGATACTTTTTTACTAGTTCACAAATAAGGAGTATAGTTACAAACATTTGCAGCTCGCGAAGATCGATTATATCGTAATTTCGTTTGAAAACACCCCGAAATAGTCATTGTTTCGCGTAAGTCAACTTTTGTTACATTTTTATTTATTTATGTTTTACATATTTTTGAATTTCTCCACTTGCATCTAAAATCACTCTTCTGAATTATTCTGGGAAGGTGTTATATTGAAAGTACTCAACCTGTAGCACAGTGTTGTTTGCGGCGTGCTTTGTATTTCAAAACTGCTCTCATGTTTGTATTTCAAAACTCTTTGTCATTATTTTTTTTATTATTGAAATATATCTGAAATTATGCAGCCTCCTCCTTATCTCAGCTTTACGCAGTACAAATGTTGTTATTTATTTACTTTTTTTGTTTCCCCATCTTGGATTTCGAGAATTGCCCAATGTCGGGTAATCGCATCGCCTGAACTTTTCTTGCTGTTGCCGTTGCTGCTGCTTATCTTATCATTTGGCCAGAGTGTGGTGACATTGAAATTTCACTGATTCACATGATGCTCGTATAAATCATTTAGCACTATCGTTCGGTATTTAGTGAATGTTTGGGCATTTTCATGTTTGGTGAGATAAAATTTCTAAATTTGGTAAGAATGCTTAAAATGCTCTGGGGTCTTTAGATTGCTTGGACGGTTATCTCAAATGTGGATAAAAGTGTTATCGTTGCCTAGAGGCGTTTGTTATCGGCCACCGTTAAATGGTATGGAACAATTGTTTTTCTGGTATCACTGGTTCATTTAGGATGCCAATTAATCAGAGCAAATAAAAAAGTATTTCGTCAGAGTCACCCTCTTACGCACGGATGCTCGTTTTCTATTGTTGATTTTGTTGTCGAAATCACGTAAATAATTTACAAATTGTTATCTGACTTTGAATTAAATTTATCCATAATTTCATATTAGCAATGTTGATAAGGTATTTCATTTTTTTCGTGAAAACATGAAAACTAACGTATTTGGTTATTACGTGTGCAGGTATCGATTATTCGTCGTTTGAAAATATTTTTATTTAAATTGAAAATGTCCTATATTTGAAGTTTAAAATATATTTAGAAATACTGTAATATGGAAACATTTTCAGTCAGATTTACTTTAACGAATGCTGCATAATCTTTAATATTACTCTCGCACGTTGAGCAATGTCAAATTTAATTATATATACATACAGATTAATCTCATTTTATCTTATCAAAGGTCTAGTTATGGCAATAGTAATTGACATTTCTATCTTAAATCGTCAGAAAGGGAAATGAGATCAGCACCAATAAACTATATAACACTGTGCAACAAGAATGATAATTTAAATATAATTCTGAAACAAATCAACAAATTTTCCATTTATAATTAAGGTATTCATTACTTATCGCAAAATTACATTCCGCAAATTTTCGTATGAAATCAGAACGTGTATAGCTATATCAATTAACAAATGTCAAAACATTTTACGAATAAATATCCGCATTTCGCCATAAGTATAAACTGATGTTCATTGTCCCAGAAAATTGGTAGCTGAACGTTCTGTGTGGCGAATGAGGGAGATCCTATAAAATTTAAATGAAATTACCACAGTCCGACAGACATCACCATTGTGATATATACACAGTACATGTTCCACTACATGCGTATGGACTTGTTGGGGTTCTTAATATACAGAGTAGATTTAGTTACGAAAATAATTGTTGCCCAAAGTCGAACAACAATATGGACTAGGATGCGTTGGTAATTAGGAACCGGTAGTGTAGGATAAAAAATCCAAGACTCAGCCTTCCCAGCTGAGTCGGTATTACGAAACCAATATGGGCCAGAGATCCAATTATTTCGTGATAATTATAGCAGTGGATATATGAAATAAATAAATATAATTACATGTTTGCTTTCATTTAAGAGTTCGACAGAACTTGTGAGAGAGTTATCGTTAAATATAACCTTAAGAAGAGAGCGTGGATCAGCTATGGTAGCAGACCTTTATGCCCGGAAACTATCAAGAAAGATCTTTTATTTTTGAAAATAATCCAAAAGCCAGATTGCTTTTCGAAAAAGCTCATATTAATTAGAATTCTATTCAGTGGAAAATATTATGCACTCGGATGAATTAAAGTTAAAAATTAAAGACTCAGACATGAAAAAAAATCCGTGTGAAAGTCCATATATGAAAGGCTCATGCCACAACATTGCATGGGTACTGGTAAGTATTGAGATGGGTCAGTAAAATTTTGCATTTTGTTGATTCAATGTCTCGTATGTGTGCTGCCGTAATAAAAAATAATGTTTATGCTGTCGATTACTAATAAAATTTGCTTATATATAGGAAAAAATCAAAAATTTGCTTTAGTTTTGACCATGCAAAAATTGAATCAATTCAGGTTTCCATATAAACATTTTTATTTCAAATAAATTTTGGGTATATATATTTTTTTTTTATTGAATAAATTACATATTTATTTCTGCCGTGACTGACAATGATATAAAATTGTACTGGCTTAAAGCTCAATGTCTCAAGATTTGAAATATATAACGATGTTTCCTATTTACATGGAATGGACTTTTTGCCAAAAAATTGGATTCCTGGCCTAAATTGGATTCCTGCAATAGATTTGTCCCAGAAACTAAAAAAACAACCAACGGATTGGGTCGAAATTTCAATATTAAAGCTCAAGCGGCTATATGATAAATCCATACTTGTCTTTTGCCCTCCACATTGGTCCTAAAACCTGGTAAATTAGATAATTCCTATCATGCTGTAGATAATTCCTATCATTTTCATACGTTCGTAAAATTGATAAAAAATTGGAGCTATCTTTGATGTAGACGCGGCCAACATTTGATATAGATAATCTTTAAAAAATAAATTCCAAAGTATGTTCTCTGAAATGTTAAACCTTTTCACATACAATTTCTTAAGTAAGAAGCTTCTAACTTGACTTATCTTCTCTCGTTGCTCATTAGTTTCATATTTATTTAGTCTGGGTTTACAAATGCAACTTACATGCCAACTCTGCTGCTGCTCTTTACTATTTCCTTTTGAAGTTCTTCCTTATGTTATTATTATTATTCCCCTCCTTATGTTATTATTTCCCCTATCTCAAAGAACGCAACCTTACCAGTTCCACAGAATAATTACTTATATTTCGTATTGATGTGGTGGAAATCCTAAAGATTTTAAAATCCCCAACAACTTAAGGGAACACCCCCCCCCATTCACGATTTTAATTTTTCAAGATTTTCAATGGGCTGGTAAATGATTAATTGAAGATTTAAAAGAGAAAAAAAATAATTTACAAAAAGTTTTTGTTATTGTTTTGTTGTTGTTTTTTGCAATTAAAAAAAGTCCTTATTTTTGATGGCGGGCATGATAACTCCTCACTGGAACATCGGAATCCGAAAATTCCAACGGTGTTAGAAAGATTACATGTCTGGCTCTCGTATGAACTAGGATTATTGACTTCGCTCTAATATTAACAAAATGGTGGACCTTTGAAAAAATATTTTTGGAAAATCGCCGATTTTTTACCAAAAACCAAGTTAAAAAATAATGAAAATTGGATTATTAGTTTTTGAGTTATCGTGCCCGCCAATCGCAAAAAAAATGTTTAGAGAAAAACGCGTTTAAAGTTTGAGAATCCCTTCAGTCGTCACTTGATGCTGACACAATAAATCGGCTATATCTTCAGGAGTTCTTGAGATTTTCACTTGAAATTTTGTAGAGACATTCTTTAATCAGTGTAGATTCGAATATATGAACAAAAAATTTGACCCCGAGAATTGGGGGGTCCCCTTAACAAATTATATTCATTCAATACGCTTCCATGCAAACCCAATGAGACATTTATTTGCATACCGATGTTTATCTCTATTTCAACACACACACAACTTAACTTACTGCAAATATGGATGTTGATGATACATTTTCTCATATAAAGATATATTTGTTTCTGTTTTTTCATAATATTTACAGGCATACAAATATATATCTCTATATACATATATTTGTATACCCATAAAGAGAAAGTAATAAAGTCCTTTACAAATTCATGTGCATCTGTTTGTTCAACTGTTTTTGTGTGTGTGTGTACATTGAATGACGACAAATTGTCTGCATTCGTTCATTGCTAAAGGATACGTGAGATATTACAGGTGTTAAGGTGACATTCATAGCAAGAATATGATGGCAAATAATGTCATTTCACATGCACTGGATTACGCAGCGCAGCACAGCGTCGAGCAATGTCCTCATTATACCATCTGACTTTTGAGATGGCTTCACACACACTATTCTAGTGTTACTTCCATGGCTGCGTAACTGTCAACTATAATGGCGCGGTCTGCGTTTAAAAGAAAACCTAGTCCTTGAATCGTAATCACAACAATTACTTGTTGTAGAGTATTTAGTGCGAGCGTGTGTGTGTGTGTTTCTTTACAACTCGAGCTCCTCCTCGTTACGCGAATTGCAATGGAATTGCTAATTAATTTATGTATGTGTGTGTAAGTGCGTTGAATTTTTTGAATTGCATTTCAGTGCAAGGAAGGTGGGTGTATCCACTTACGAGAGCGTTTGTAAGAATTAAAAAAGAAACAGTATTTCATATGTGGTAAATGTCGGCAGTAATGATGTCAAGGGCTTAATTAAGTCCTTTCAGAGTGTTAATGTGGGAAATCGTAATTGAGATATTGAGTAGTAAAACAGAATACTTACATAGTACTTGTTAGAAAGCGTATTGTTGATATTAACACAATTTGAAATTAGCTGAAAGAAAATAAAGAAAAATATATATATGAATGGTGTAGATTGTAACTGCACTATTAAATGGGTAAAATGTATTAAAAATGATTTTAATTGGCATTATAATTTTACACTTTTTGGAGTCCTTGTGGCTTATTGTGGTATTTGTATTATTGCTTCTACTTGCCCAAAATATTTTTTCTTGTCATAAAATTCTGTAGATTTTACAATATTTTGTATAGGACGTATTTTTTTCTTATAAAAAATTATTTTATTAATTTTTGCGAATGATATTTTCTATTTCTTAACTTTTCAAAAATACAAAACTTATACTACAATTAAAAAACAATACTGTGGGTAGTAATATATCATGCCCACATTTGTACAAGGAATTCCAATTGATGTCTAGGACTAGTGATCACCAATTATCCTTATGCAATACAACAGATAGCAATACGTTTATGTACCAATAAAATCCGCTTAAATTTTAATTATACATTCCTCGTGCCACAAAAAATTTTTATTCAAAATATTACATTTCAAACCTGGCCTATATTTTAAGTATAATCTCAAGAGACCAAGTCCAGTTATTTTAATGGCCCTTACCATATAAGAGTGGCTTTTTCTTTTAAGCCGGCTTAAACGAATCACTGCCAAATTACAGAGATTTTCCACCGAATTAATTATGATATTATGGCATATCAGAGTAATAAGCAAAATGTGGTAAATATTTGAAAACGAACAGACAGTGATTGTAGACATTAATAGCCTGTTGTTGTGTTTTATCAAAATTTTTTATGAAACTATGTTGTTTAATTCCAAGGGATACTAAGTGACATATTTTAGTACCCTTCACCATAGTATGGAGGATACATGACAGTTTGTAACTCATCGAAATATTCATTTCCGACCCTATAATGTATAAATATTCTTGATTATGGTTGATTGTGACGATCTAGCCATGTCTGAAGGAACTAAGATAGGGTGCTGAAAATTTGCATAGAGTTGTCTTTTGTCTGCAGACAGGTCAAGTCTGTTTATATCAGTCCACGTTTAAGCATATCCCCATGAAGGGTAACTCACAATTTTCGATATTTTTGGGTTTTCAACCGAATTCGCCATAATACGGTACTTTTCGTTCTTATTGAATACCAAATCTGCCCATCTAAAATTATAAATAAAGGTCAATTTTTTCGTGTAGCCCCCATATATCGGTAATTTAGATTCTGACAGAGTAATAATATATATATTGGTCCTCTTTTTGAGGTATGAGCGCGTTTTTCAACCGAATTATATGTAATTTGTTATTTTATATTCACATTTGCTAACAATTTTCTCTACCAAAAATTATTAATATTTGCCCCATATAACCCCCTTTTTATATTAACATGTTAACTTATTTGATCCGCGAGATGGTCCTGGCCCATATAGACGTATTCTACCACATTCTCAGTTTATACCCTACTAAGCCGATTTATCAATCTGCTGTAATCATTCTACCTTCGGAGGATATCGATATAAAAAACTAGAACATCATGTTCGAAAATCATTTAGGACTAGCCTCCATATAATAATATCTCCAAATCTATTGAGAACACGATGTAGCCTCCAGAGACGTACTAAACAATTTTTTTCTGTAAGGACACTTTTCAAATTGAACCAACAGCTTCCACCCCACCCCCGAGAAAATCTGCATAAAAATTGCTCAAATTTATATTTGGTGTACATTTTGGTTTAAATCAATAGCTTAGTAAGATTTTTGGTATAGTTATACTTGTTGGTATTCCCTATATCTATGGTGGAAGGTATCCAAAGTTCTGCCCGGCCGAACTTTACTTTTATTTTCATGACGTAGAAAGTACAAACATCACGCTTCTGCACGCCCTGTATATATATACTTTCATTAAAACTTTTTTTGTATGAGTCAAATTGGCTATACAACCCTAACCACTAAAGGTTCGTACTCCAGGTTAAAATATTTAAATGTCAAATCTTTCTAACTCCCACCAAAAAATTGCCCAAATTGAACCAAACGACTGTGGCATCTATACAGATATGTGGCCTATATGCATATATGTGGCCTCTATACACTTTCAATCTGCTATTTCTTTGTTATGGAATATTGGCTTTCCATACCCGGCTCATTAATTTATAAACAAGATTCAGATACATTTTAAATAAAAGTCTTATACATTTACTTACATGCAATATTTCACATTAACACTTACAAAAATATGGCCAACAAATAAAACAGCCCTTTTAAAGTGTGTGAGGAAATTAATAATTTGTTTAAACGTTCGTCCCAACACATTTCCGTCGTTGTCATAATGAAAGCCTATTCAACAAATTGCTGTGATTTCAATTTGATGTTGGTGTAATTTTGAGAATAGTTGGGGTATAGTATTTCTGTTATCCGACAAATATCTTTGACATTTACCACACAAATTTCAGCTAACACAAAGCACCCAAGTGGGTATGGGACGAACCATCAAACAGAAGCTAAACGATAAAGTGGATTTCCACAAAGTGTCAATTTCCATAAGCATAAATATTAATGACAATGGTCGTGGAGAATGAGGATGGGAGAAAAAAAATACCACGGACTAGAAGGATGATGATGATGACATTAGAGATTGTGATAGCACAAGAATAACTGCTTCCAAATAACATCAACTTTGCCATTGAGCCATGCTAAGAGTGTATACAAATCTTGCTAACTTAACAATAATGGAGCAAGCAAAACCACTACTATGCGAACTCCCTCTTTATTCCTAAGTAAATACAAAATGTCAGTACATATGTATGTGTAGACTATACAAAAAAAATGAGCACGAAGCACCATAACCACAGCAATATAATGTGGCGGAATAAAGAATGAAAAATAACCGGAGCAACGTGTATAGACGAATGACACCAACAGCATCCTTTAATGGACGAATTGCCACCGTTGTTGACTGACACTGCAGCCACACTATAACATATAAAACATCCTGAAGCTGTCAATTACTTGCAAGTTATGTCATTTTGATGTCTTTTATGATGAAATTTACACTGTGTCTGTATGAAAGGACGGACATATCATGGGGTATGCTTTTGAGCTAACACATTGCACCGCTAAAAGTTTAAATGTATTTATTTTTTGTTGACTGCATCAGATTTATTTATTTTCTCATTCTAAAACGTTGTGGTTTAAATTTTTTGGATTTTTTTAAAGAACGTTGGTAAAAATTCCAAACCAATTTACATACACATATATGAGGATATAGTGTTGATTGAAATTTTAAATTAATATCACAACAAAACAAAAAACAGTAAGGAAAGTTCAAAGTCGGACGGGCCCGACTATATGATACCCTTCACCACTTTAGGCACATACAAGAGATGCTCATATGTACGAGTACAATATCCTTTAAATAGAATAGACACAGTATCTTTGGAGGACCATTGAAATGGAATCGAACAGAATTAACTGCGTGAAGTACATATCTGAACTAAATTAAAACATCCCATACACATACCAATCTGTGAGCAACCGTGGCATCCATCATTTGGTGTGTTGCAACACTGTGCGCTATCCAAAATTTATCTCGGCACAAAATGCAATACACTTTGTTCTAGGTTCGATTTGGTACGTATTGCACTAATTCGTCCTAAGCGGACAAAATGTAGTTATTTGTTACATTATTTTAAAGAAATCGTATGAAAATATATATGGAAGCTATATCTAAACCTGAAACGTCTTCAATCCAATATTTGGTGTAAAGCCAACAGAAATAGGCTCCATGTGCATAAAATCGAACAAAAATATATGAATCGATTTCAACAAAACTTTGCATACATCAATCTAGACCTAATTCAGTACTCTGTGCAAAATTTTGTCTCAATCGGACCAATATTGGCAGTATGGTGCTACATTTATATACAATTAGACAAAACTGTATGTGGGAGCTATATCTAAATCTGAATAGATTTTAACAAAATGTCGCATACATCAAACTGGACCTAAGTCAGTACTCTGTACAAATGTTTGTCTCAATCGGACCAACTTACATAAAAACGGACGAAACTATATATGGTGGCTATATCTAAATCTGATCCGATTTTCTCCAATTTTAATAGGGTTCGTCCCTAGGCGAAATAATTGACATGTGCCACATTTCATCCACATCGGATCATAAATGCGATCTGTACTTTGTTCACAAATATACATGGACGAACGGACGGACATGCATAATTCGACTCAGAAAGTGATTCTATGCACATTCTCTAAAGGAACCAATATTTTGTTACCATATGATATTTCCTTTGGCCACAATGTCATATTGTATTGATCATAACTTCTAAAAGGATACACGGGCGTCCACCAGTTAAATTCCATTAGATAGGTCCCAATTTTCATTTTAATTTAATAGGTCTTTAGGTCCTAGTACTTTAAAATTAAAAATAAGAGGAAAACCCTCTACAATATTTCCTTTGGCCACAATGTCATACGGTTTTGATCTCAAATTATGGAAAAGCTTTTTCATTTTTCAGGTCCTAGTTTTATAAAATGAAAAAATAGGAGGATAAAAACTAGGTTTGATCAGAGTTGCGGCAGTTTTGCATGGCACTGTCTCTTGTAGTTATTATATCCAAAAATAACTTAAAAAGAGTTATATTTATTTATTAAAAACATAAACAATAACATTCGAAAATAAAAAAAAATCAGATAACATTTGTTAAAGCAGAAAAAAAAAATAATCTTCAGAAAAAATAAATCAAACCATATTGTGAAAATGAAATTTTAAATTTAGAGAAATTGAAGCCGAATGTCGTCAACTACACTATATGTTGGTTTATAGGTGTTGGAATCTGTCAACGTAAGGCATTTATGTACCTCTTGGCTTCTATATAAGGATAAACAAAAATTAATGATTTCCTCTTCCAAAAATTTACTGATTTTACATTAATTTTATTAGATCAGTCTATTAATGTCTACTCTTCTGAATTTTATTCGGTCTTCAAATGATTTATCAGCAATATTGAAATCGAGATCAGTATCACCATTCACCGAGATCGAGCTATCAATAGGTTCTGAGCGATGAAAAGAAATTCCAGGGAAACCCTGCTTCTCATTGCAAAACTTTGATCATTAAGCTCGACTCGAAAGAGGAATAACTGACTTAAAACTCCTTCACATGATCATCGCCCTTACAGGAAAACTTCAAATAAATAAAAATTATTTCAGCTGAGCATGACTAGGGTTCGAAGCTAGGTCTCCAGAGCAACACAATTTTTTGCCAGCCCACCATAAACACGTTCTTAACCATAAACACGTTTCCGAAATGTTGCGCAAAGAACATGCATATATCATGGAGCCAATTGTAGGTGTGTGGATTAATTGAGTCGTTAATAATGAAAGTGGTTTAAGTCTATTTTTTCTTATATTGGGATATTTAAAGGTTTAGATTTGATTTGATTTTTTTTTTTTTGAAAAATATTGTTAAGTGGTATTAATTTTGCTTGAGGCTTTGCTCCACACGCATGAAAAAGAATATTTGTAAACTATTTCTAGAAAATCAAGATTTGTATCAGAACCTAAAATGGACTTAAACCACTTTCAAAATAAATGACTAAATTATCCAACGCTACAACAAAAAATCTGCTTTGAAAAGAATTGTTTTTAAAGTGAAGAAAAATGTCAAACGTTGACAAATTTGAATTTAATTCGCAGATGCAATTTCGCATCAACTGCGACATAAATACAAGTTATCAGCATACGACCTTTCTAAAGCCACATAGCCCAATATGACTTATATGACTGATAAGCCGCTAAACCAAAGGCGAAGCGCAGGTTCATTTCCTGGCTTTCCCATTGATTGCAAAACTTCGAACATTAAGCTCGATAAATTTAAATATCACAATGTTATAGTTTTTATCAAAAATAGTAAATACATTCCCTCTGGGTTTGTTCCAGCATACAATGTCCATAATTGTACTGCCACTTGTGCCTATTAGCAAATAAGTGCAAATATTTTCGGCGTTGTTCTGATTTACATATTTATTTTACTGCTATCAATTTTGAGTTGTGGTGGACATGTATAAATAATAACATTCATAAAAAAACAGGAGAAAATATAGCCAAAGGCAAAGCAAAATATTTGGTAGTATTCCAAATTTTGGTAGAGTTTCAAGCCAATTTCAGGTTTCTTCCAACAGCCAAAGAAACGCCAGAAATTGTGTATAATTTGACTGACAGTTTCATTTGACACTAAAAAATTATTGAAACAGTCATTGCAACTTGACAATTCAGCATTCCACTGCTGTTCGTAAAAAGTATAAATAATTACAACAGTACATACAAAAAACAAGTTGGCAGATTTTTACTTTAGAGAATATTGACGACATCTATTAACGAAAATGTCGACGCTTTTTTATTTGAATACAAATTTATTTTGAAATAATGATTTGACATATCCACATTTACTTCAAATAACTAAATCGTAAATTCACACCATTCAACAAATATCACTTCTTTTCTGCTATTTAATTGTTCAGACATTTTTTCTATTATCTCAGTTCTATGAACTCGAATCAAATTTCTGAATGGTAATCAAATTGTAATGAATCTATAACGAGATTTAACATTTATATGATACGCCTAACGTATTAACTTTCGTCTGGTCACATCCACACGCATGCACACACACACACGCACACTCATAATCGTACACAAACCCAATCAGTTATATAAAAAATTCACACATATGCCATGATATCCATGTCTGAGTATATGTTTGTATGTGTATGTAATGTTGCTGGCTATCCTATATCATAAGACAAGTTTACTTAATTGACACATTGATAAAGCATCCGGCTCTGTTGTGGGAGAACCTATCTATTCGAACAGCAGAATTGCAAAACCAAATGAACCACTACCACCGCCAGCACCACATCCAACCATGCCAACCAAAGTGTTCGGTTGGTTGGAGATATTGATTTTGGATTTTTGTCAAATGTTAGAGAATAGAAATAAATGTTGGTGACAGCACAGCACTGGCTAAAGTAGCAAATAGATAACAAACTCCCTTGAACACACATACACTACACTGAGGGGTTTTTTATTACGAAAAAAATCTGAAAAGGGGAAAAGCGAAAGCGGAACAAAGTAAAATGGTACCCGCTAACCTCAAACATCCTTAAGTGCATTCGGAAGCCATGAATGCAGAGTTGGATTGAAAATGAAATCACTCAGCAAAAAAGTCAAATCAGTGAATATTAAATAGGAAATTGGGTTTTCGTCAACCTTGTTGTTGTCGTTCGTTTTTTTTTTATTCAAATATTTAGGATCATATTTCACAACGTGTATGTAAATCAACAAATGATATACACCAACAATATTGTTCAAATGTTTGTTCCATGCTGAGATTTAAGATTGGCAAAAACAATTCGATTTGTTCCATATGTTTTTTATTCATGTCCAGTATAATATTCGGGGTATATAAAAAACGAACCCAAAGGTGGACAGAAGGCTTAGTTTTGTGAGATTGCAGACCATTATTATGTCGATCAAAAATTTCGGATTTTTTCATAAAAAACAAACAATGAAACATTATTTAACTTTCGAAAGATCTTGTTTAAACCTATACTTAAACTGATGGCATCCGCATTGGCTATTTCCTAGTTTAAACCCTAATTGCTATATAACACTGTGCGACAAGGTTTTGGGGAGTGAAAAATTTTGTTTTTGCAAAATAGTCAGGCTGAATCCCTATTCCTATTGGTAATGAAAGACTGGTGAGAATATGAAAACCCCAAAAGCAAAAATTCGCCATAGGATATTCGTTCGGATATATGACGTGATCATTTAATTTTTTTTTTTTTTTTTTTTGCTGGCAACCCTATTATACATGAGATATTCCTTCATATCATGATTTGTAGATATTGCAAGTTTTTTTGAGATTATATTTTTTCAGAAACATCGAAATTTCGTCGTGAATTTATTAAACCGGACTTTAACTTTGACCTATGGCGACCTATTTTTATACCCCACACAACTATGTTGTCAGGGTATTATAGCTTTGTGTAGCCCCAAGAGTTTGTAACGCCGCGAAATATTGGTCCTAGACCGACCTTTAAGTATACCAATCGTCATATCTCGACTAGCTGAGTCGATCTAGACATGTGTGTCCTTCCGTCTGTCCATTATAATTTTAAACACGATACAGGCCACAGTTATGGACCAATCTTCACGAAATTTTGCATTTAGGATGGGTTCTGCTCAATGAAGACCCCTATTGTTTTTCTGGTCGCTCCAGAGGCCGCAATTATGGCCCAAACATCGCGAATTTTTACATGGAGAAGGGGATCGGGCCAAAGAATAAGCACGCGTATTTTGATAAAGATCGGTCAATATTTAGCGGGTCAAATGTGTGAAAAATTACAAAATTTGTATTCTATAGCGTATATATTTACTCCTGAAGGACTTAGATCCGAGAAGTTGATAGTATATAAATTGATACCAATTATAGTGCCGTTTGTACTCGGATGTGGGAGTTGCACGTAAATATTTTCAGGAGCGTACATATTCATATATTATTTGGTAAACCGTTACCACACTGCAGGGCGGAAATATGGCGGAGATCGTTTTGAAATGTTCCATGAGGTTCCAGCTATGGTCAAGAGCAACGCCTATAATTTTCGATGATGAATACTTATTTTTTTTTTTTGTGTCCATCTATAGATCGTAATTATAAGCCGAACATCACAACACAACCCACGGTGAAGGGAATATGGACAAGTAATTAGAAGGACTATACTGAATATTAGTTATATTCGGAAAATATATCAGTGTAAGGAAGAAGTGCTGTTGACCTCTAATCGGGCAAGAGGGTGCAACTATCACGAAATAGTCCATGGTAGTTGTGTAGAGTATCGTATGGTCGGCCTCGTCCGACTATACTGCTCTGCTCACTGGTTCCTTCTGGGATTTTCACATACTCACCAAGGTCGTTCCTCCCCAAAAGGGTTTTTCGACCAGGCCATGACCTCGAACTTGTCGCACAGTGTAATTAAGTTATTGTAAATGTCGTAAAGAAATCCTATGCCCTACAAATATCTAACTTTATCAAAAATCAGAAAGTTTCTATAATTATTTAATCACTGCTTCCAAATACCAGTATAATAAATAGCTTTTTGAAAATCTCGGTTTGCTCTAGCACAATTTATTACAGTTTAAATGACTGTAATTGCCCTGTCACTTGTATGTAACATTGCAAATATTTTCAGTGTTTAATTTACATATTTATTTTACTGCAATCAATTGTGAATTATGATGTTCATGTAAAAAAAATATTGATATCCGCAAAGAACAACAACGATATATAGCCTAAAGCAAAACAAAAGAGGTTTTGGTGGTATTCCAAATTTTGATATAATTCCAAGCCAATTTCATATTTGTTACAAATGCCAAAAACAAAAAAAAAAACACCAAAAATTGTATGCAATTTGAATGGCACTTTGTTGCAATAAAAATAGAAATAATTAAAAAAATACAAACTGTAAAAAAGCTTTTGTATGTTTAACTTCATACACATATATATCAGGACTAATAAATAGGCTTGATGATAATAATCGTTCTAAAAACTCTCAGTCAGTTCATGACTTCTTCATTAAAATATACTCCCAGATTCCCATTCCCATCTGCCAATCTTTCGATTTTTATTTTGGAATAATATTTTTTGAATATTTATCTCTCCCGATCTCATCGTAGCTTGTATATATTTGAAACGATAACCAAACATATCCAGAAAAGACAAAAATACTTTAAAACAGGTGATAAAGTGTGCAAAATTGAATATGCCATAAATGTAAGTATGTGTGTGTGTACGGTCTGAAGGACATGTCCACTTTCACACGACACGTCATGCTGTTGATGGTGTTGACCCACATTTGTATGTTTATGGATTTTTTACAACACAGACAGACGTCGTATTAGCGTGTTATGTATTTTTTTCTCACTGATTTTATTTTGTTGTCCTTTCCATGTCATTAGTTTATCGCTCATTTGTTTTAGGGCGTATAACTTTGTCTGCTATTTTACACCCAACAGTGGGATATGACTTTATGATGGCTTTATTTGCCACCAAAAAGGAATGTAAAATTGAATCTCCCATTTTGGACACTGTAATAAGTTATTTTGAATAGAAAAAAATACTCGATACGTATATAAAATAAAACAATAATGTACAGAAGTAAACACAAAATAAAAATCTTGGGCATTAACACACTGTGTTATATTTCAGAAGATGAGTACATATAGAGTTAGGGAGAATGTTATATGAAGAAAATTTTAAGGCTCAGCTGGAAAATCTTAAATTTGACAAATACATATGTAATTAGTCTCCCTACAATATTTGACAAAAATAAATATAAAAATGTTGATCCGATATCGCATCACCACATGCATTTAGAACAAATTTTTACAAATTTTCTGAACTTAACCAACAAAAAGTTACAACTAAGGTTTTGAAAAAGGTATTCAATTCACACGAAATGCCAATCTAAAAATAGAATATCAAAGTAACGGTATAGCATTACATTGTAAAATTGCCATGGAAAAACACTGAGTCGAACTGAAATACACAGACACCCAACAGTTTCCCATTCCTAATAAGGACATGCGTTCACTTTTTGCATTTTACCGAACACACGTTCGTGTTAACAAAGTTAAGTTCAAATAGAAAAAAAAACAAACAACACACTGAATTCAGAAAATAAGAACAGAAAACATTTTAACAAACTACATTTGAAAGTTTTCACTCCTGGCTGGTGGTAACCATATGACACTTTCGGCCTCATCCCACATTTTGGGGTAACGTGCGAATATAGCAGCGAAATTTATTGTCTGTGACTAATGATATCAACTACGCCAACAACAAAACGTGGGGTCATTGGAAAGTAAATTGTAGAGAGATGTCCATCGTTTTCACACTCCCTCCTCCGACAATTCATTAGCGTTTCCATTTTAAACATGGACAACAACTACCCAAAGGAAGAGATAAAATTGAAATCCCTTTTTTGATTTGCATCTAAAATGGTAGACTACTGTTTGTTGAAAAGGTCATTTGGACTAATGTAATTTGTTTGCTATAACAATAGACGACCCTATTTGGAATCAAATTTTCAGTCGCCGGTTACTACCATCCGGGCAAAAAATGTTAATGGAGGCAATAATGAACCGAAGAAAACTCCTAAGGAAGCCACTGACTTATCATTAAACCCTATTTTATAATGTAAAATTATTTTTTTTATAATTGGAGAAAAGATATTCAATAACACTTTAGGAAGGGGTTCACAGATGTACCACGAAGAGGAGGAATTTCTCTATGGCAAAGTACTTGTAATCGACATTTAAGTTAGTGCTTTTATTTCGACGAGTTGCACAGAGTTCAATAATTATCTTCATATGATATTTTTACGATTTGTCACCTAAAGAGAGGACGAGGTTATTGAAAATGTGTCTTTGGTTTATAGATTTTAGAGGCACGTTGTCTGGGTTATAGTTGTGACTCAATATTACGTATATCGTGGCCATATATTAGCTTTATTTTCATAATTTTAACTGAATTTGAAAATTTGTACTTATAACCACTACCGTTGCCTAGTGATTATAACATGCATTAAAAAGTGCGATTTAAACAGTTTGCGATTTCCAGGAAGTGCTGATGTCTATCTTCCAATCCATGTATATTAGCGAAATTTCGTTTGTCAGCTAAGATGTACCACATGTTGCAATAATTTCCGAAAAATATACAGTGAGTGTAATAAGTATTTTGCCTCAACACAAATTTGACAAAATTCCAACACATACGTCTTAAGCCAGCATAGAGTAACTTCGGGTAATGTGGACCACCATTTTCTTTTTTTGATATTGTGGGCGTAACAACGGTAAAAAATAAAAACAAATTGTTTTCACAGCATAGTAGATTTGTTGGCTAATTATATTCCAGGTCAAAAATTATATATATTTGTCCATAAAAATGTTATTGCATTATATTTCAAAAAACTCTTAACTGCATATAAAAATAACTTGGCGGGTAATGTGGACCAGTATGTGTGGGTAATGAGGATCAGTAAGTTAAAAGTAGGTTGTGAATTAATTGTGATAAATTTCAATTTATTGCGCTCTTGGGTAACAATGAATGCAAAAATATATGGGTCCATGTTTTGGAATTGCCCCCATTTAAGGGTACCGCCCCATTTGCGGTATTTTGAAGGTCCTTGCTTCATTATCCAACCGAGGCACCTATAATTTCGGATATCGAGTTCTCAGAGGATAGAATACCTCCTCGCATATTAAATGCGCCCTTGTTTCGAACTCGTCCTCATGAAAATGTCCCACTTTTTTATAGTGGTCCACATTACCCGACATTGTATATTTTTATTAAAAAATAATTATCGGCTTCAAAAATGAATAAAAATGTAAAAATAACCGAAAGTAATTACAGATAAACGTGTATTTTTGTTAAAGAAAACAAGAAAACCACATAACCTCTTTATATTCGAGAAAAACAAAATGCTCGGCTATTTTACAAAATCGTTCGACTATTGTGCTAAAAAATTTTCAAATCACACTTTTGCAATCAGAGCTACATTTTCACCTACTAAATTTTCAACATTGCAATTATTTATTAAAAACCAAGTTTGATGTTTGTTTTCACTAATTAGGAAAACATTTGTCAAGGCGGCATTGCATTATTTCAAGCATTTTCTTAGATATGGGGGGTGGTCCACATTTGACGCATGGTCCACATTACCAGAAGTTACTCTACTAAAGACTTTAAATGAATTATGTGTGATGGAATATGTTTGTGGACATAATTAGATCGTATTTCTGCAAGAATCATTGCGAAAGACTTATTGGTCTCGAAGATATCGGCCGAAATCTATAACAACCCAAATATATTTATCACAAAAAAGTATTTTGCTTTTTATTATTATTTTAGAAAAAATATTACATAAAACAAGTTTGGTCTTTTTATAGTTACAATTGCGGTTAACCATATACTATAAGCGATTTGTCGACGATGCCTATACATCACGGCATTTTTCGTGGGTATTTTCTCACATTTACATTCAATACATTCTCCTTCTGTATTTCATTTAATATTTGGTATTTTCTCGTCCTAATCTTAAGATGAGAGTATTAAACATAGTCATTGCGGCTTCAAAACATCTCAAATATGTTTAGAATAATAAAAAAGAGGTTTTGCAAAATATAACGCGAGGACAGAACCTTAAAAACTATTAAAACCAATATCCGACAAACAAATTATTTAAAAAATCGTGAAACCCAATTTTCCTGACTTCGAAATTTGTATGGTCCATTAATATTGATCTAGGAACCAATATATGCAATGGAAATACCAATAATGGGTCAGATTCAAAGATATGAACAGTTCTAAAGCAATATTAATAAAAAACAATACATGAAGTTGGGAGAAAACATCATTATTCGTCAAATCCTATTGTCTTTTGAAAAACTGTGGTGGCTGGTGGCGAATACGCATTCTATATTTTATCTCCGATTAACACCATCAGTTGCGAATAAAATGCAGTAGGGAATAAACGGGTCGATCTATTTATTTTCCAAATAAGATGTATTTCCATTTCCAGAAAACCGTCCATATCTTTGAATCTGACCTCTTTGTTGCTATTTTCATCGTATATTTTGGTCCCTAGATCAGTAATAATGAACCATAAAGTTGTCGAAGATAGAAAAATGGGGTTTCGCGATATTTTTTTTTAAATAATTTGTCTGTCGGATTTTGGTTTTAATAGTTTTTAAGGTCCTGTCCTCGCGATATATTTTGTTAAACCTCCTTTTTATTATTCTTAACATATTTGGGATGTTTTGAAGCCGCGACGACTATATGCGAATAAAATGCAGTAGGGAATAAACGGGTCGATCTATTTATTTTCCAAATAAGATGTATTTCCATTTCCAGAAAACCGTCCATATCTTTGAATCTGACCTCTTTGTTGCTATTTTCATCGTATATTTTGGTCCCTAGATCAGTAATAATGAACCATAAAGTTGTCGAAGATAGAAAAATGGGGTTTCGCGATATTTTTTTTTAAATAATTTGTCTGTCGGATTTTGGTTTTAATAGTTTTTAAGGTCCTGTCCTCGCGATATATTTTGTTAAACCTCCTTTTTATTATTCTTAACATATTTGGGATGTTTTGAAGCCGCGACGACTATATGCGAATAAAATGCAGTAGGGAATAAACGGGTCGATCTATTTATTTTCCAAATAAGATGTATTTCCATTTCCAGAAAACCGTCCATATCTTTGAATCTGACCTCTTTGTTGCTATTTTCATCGTATATTTTGGTCCCTAGATCAGTAATAATGAACCATAAAGTTGTCGAAGATAGAAAAATGGGGTTTTGCGATATTTTTTTTAAATAATTTGTCTGTCGGATTTTGGTTTTAATAGTTTTTAAGGTCCTGTCCTCGCGATATATTTTGTTAAACCTCCTTTTTATTATTCTTAACATATTTGGGATGTTTTGAAGCCGCGACGACTATATTTAATACTCTGATTTTGAGATTAGGACGAGAAATTACCAAATATTAAATAAAAAATTGCTGGATAATGTATTGAACGTAAATGTGAGAAAATACTCGCGAAAAAAAATGTCGTTGTTTATTGGAATCGTTCCCAAATCACTTATAGTATGTCGTTACCCGCAATGGTTACTATAAAAAGCCGAAACGTGTTCTATGTTACAATTTTTTCTAAAATAATAATAAAAAGCAAAATACTTTTTTGGGATAAACATTTTTGGATTGTTTTATATTTCGGCCGATATCTTCGAGGCAAATAAGTCTTTCGCTGTGATTCTTGCAGAAATACGATCTAAATATGTCCACAAACGTACTCCATCATAAATAATTCATTTTACATCTTTAGTTTGCTATATTATATATTGGATTTTTTTCAAATTTTTATTGAGGCAAAATACTTATTACACTCACTGTATATGCTTTTAACGGGAATCCGATTTCGGTGTGTATCCTAAAAAAATACATCGATCTATACCTATTTCAATGCGGTCCATTAAGAACCATGAATGACCCATCTCACACTACTTACGAGATAAATTGGGTACATCTCTCTTTCGGCAGAAGATTTTAAAATTTTAGTGCTCGTTTGGCACAAAAAAATTATAAAATATAATATTTTTCTTATACGTGCAAAAGTATTCCAATTTTGTTGGCAACCACCAAGTCCCAAATTTACATATGTCGCAAAGTAAAAATGTATTTTTGTGTTGCAGACACTTCTGTGGGTAAATGGTTTTAAGTACGCAAATAGGACGGAAAATTTATATGGAGTATATCTTCAAATATAGAAAATTGTTCGTATAAATATTTTAAACCCTAACAGAGCATGCGGCTGAAACTCTCAAAATACATCTCTGGGGGCTACACCAAAAATCAAATATTAATAATTCGGTAGGGAGACTTTCTGTCTAATGAGAATCCCAAACATCAAATTAAAGCCACCTCGGTTGAAAACTTGCCTAAAGTCACCAAATCATGGAATAATTGAGGTACCTCTCTACACCAAAACATGGGTCATATTGATAATTTTTGGTAGTAAAATTTTTTCCAATGAATCTTAAATTTAATTTTAAAACTTAAATATTTTATTTATAAATGATATAGAACAAGATACAACTATAAAATAAAACCAGTAAGGGGAGCAGTATAGTCGGACGGGCCGACCATATACGATACCATACTCAAATTCCACGAAAACTTAAGTTTCTTTTGTTCTATATTCTGAGCTTGGACAATATTTCGCGATATTTGCACCCTCTTGACCGACTAGAGGACAACAAATGTTACTAATATTCAGTACAGCGTTTCTAATTACTTGGCCGGATTCCCTTCACCGTGGGTTGTGTTGTGATGTTCGTCTTTCAATTGTGGCCTATAGATCGACTCGAAAAAAAGACAACAAAATAAGTTTATCGGTGCTGTTAATTCCAAAATGATTATCTGATCATCACCGAAAAGTATAGGCATTGTTCTTGACGATACCTGGATGATGAAAAATTTTAATATATATTTCCGCTCTCCAGGTGGTAATGGTTTACTAAATAATATATGAATACGTAAGCACTCGTAAAAATTTAAGTGTAACTCCCAAATCCGAGTACATGTGACAATGTAATTTAAAGGACAACAACTCCTCTTGGAAATACATTCAACTTCTCGGGTCTAAATATATACGCAATAATATATATATATATATATATATATTCCGTATATATTTATCCCTGATAAATATAGATCGATCTTTATCAAAACAGGCATGTTTATTCTTTGGACCGATCCCCTTCTCCATGTAAAAATTCGCGAAGTTCGAGCCATAATTGCGGTGTCTGAATGGACCAGAAAAACGACAAAAATTAAGTATTTGATCCATTTCATCCCCATAAATACTAACCGATTTTTACCAAAAACAAAAGGGATTTTCAATGGCCAGAAATTCACTCAAATAACTGTAATAACAGTTTTCCAGAAGTAGTATTGCCATTGTTGGTGTTATTTTAAAAGGACGGTGGCGCCAAGTGAGCTAACACTTAATAGAATCTAAGGTGAATATTTCGAGATGTTGCAAGCAAATTTAAAATACACTCACTCCACTTTGTGTTTTCATTTTATCTGAAACGTAAAGAGGCTTACTGATCTCGGGTACGCATATGAATCAAATGACAGTTATAAAAATGTCGCCGGAAAAATTGGGTTTTCAGAAATTTGATCGCACAAAATTTCCACCTTCGGATGAGTTTTACTCTGAAGTCCTACATACTACAACACAAAATATGTATAAAATTACTTAACGACCCTAAAACTAATTTTTGGAAATTCTTGATTGTGTGTAGAAACTAAAAGAAAGATTCAAAAAAACACTCAAAATCCAGCTTGAAAATGTCAACACCATTCAAAGGTAAATGCAAATACATTTTCGAAAAACGATACATAAGGGACGTACCATTTTGTAGGCTTCTACTTTTACTTTTACACGAAGGCCGCGAAATGAGTGGCTTAGTAACAAATCGAAAGAAAACATAAAAAACCTGGGTTGCCTCATCCTGTTTTTACTCTTTTTTTTAACATTAAAGTAGACACAGTATCCACGTAAATAAACTTTGGAAGTCAGTATCATGAAAAGTTTGCAACGACAGATCAATATATCCAGAACTATTAAATTTTTCTCATGTACTTTAATAATTCCGGAGTTATAAAAGGGTGAACCTCGGCTTCAGATATGTTATGAAATTGGCAATATTGTCCATACATATTTCGCCGCCTGTTTTATTATTGTTGTTTCTATAAAACTACATGTGCACGCAAAGGCCGCACAACTTTGACCTACCACCCAATGCCAAGACAAAAATGCGTGGCTAAAAATGCTCAAACCACATATTTTGGAGGGGTCAAGAAATAGTTTAAGCCCTTACCTGTGTATAAATCATGCTGGGGAATATTTTGAAAAATAACAATCCATTCTTGATGTGCAATATACGCATTTTCATTCGTAGGCTATAAATGTATAGTGCTGGACCATTTAATTGAAACTTTTTACAATTTTTATTTTTAAGAACTCGAATAAAGAAAACTATTTCTTTTTCAAAATTCTTGTTAAATGCGATCAATTTTTATAAATTTATAAAAAAATACAAAAATAAATGATATATCATCTACTTTTTATGGACACATTATGTCGATTAAAATAGATCTGCAACTGGTGCAGGTTATTGTATTCCGAATGCCTATTGACCTATTCCTTGAGCAGAAAAAAATCCCGCACCATACTAGTGACAGCTTCAATCAGAATTGTCTAGTATATATACCTTAGGTTTAGTCTATTTCCCTGTGGGTGATTTACAAATTGTCTTCAATAACAATCCCCTTAATTTCTCGAGACCAACTTTATCCGAGCAGCCCAGTTCTTCTCAGTTATCAGAGGTAAATATTTCAAAGTAATCCGACAATTTATAATATGTTCGATATTTATTACAGTTCAGGGATATAATGTTTTCTGAGTAAGTATCTGACAAATGTGTATACATTTCTTGTCCGGGGACTCTATTTAAAATCATTTGACCGACATAAGATTGTAAAACCAACAAGTCTCGTCTTATGGCATTAAGTTTCTGATTCAGGAGAATACCAACGCAAAGAACTCCCAAGGACTCGAGATAGAAGGGTGATATGTTTTATAAAAATATTTCTTATCCGATTTGACTGCAGATATGGCATCTCAAAAATAATCTGTAATAGCCGGTCACAATGATAGAAACCGTTTTCTTCATTAACTATAGAGTTACTAGCAAAAACTTCATGCAACCATAAATAAAAAACTTGACCTTTGGTAATTTTTCCTTCAGAGTTTTTAATATACTGGCCAATGGATTTCATACTCACAAAGAATTTCTTTCTACTTTTTTATATTTTTTTGTGGGAAAACATTTAAATTAAGTTTTAGTTTATAAATCTATAAAAAGATTGCAATGTGATAAATTAAAAAATGTTTTAAATTTTTGATTTATTTTTTTAATTTTAAAAAAAATTGAGTTTTTTGGCTCTCGTATTCCAATTTGAATTTTTATGACAGGTTAGTTAAAAAAGTTATGTCTATGTACATAAATACGAAATGTATGTGGTTTTACGACGGGCACATATGTAATTTATGTAAGTTCACACGGAGAACTTCCGTTAGATTTTGGTTGTATATTATTATTATATCACACATTTAAACCGATGATAATATAACAGGCCATAATGTATTCTATTCACCGAATATATGAAATGCTGCTACTTCATTTTTGGTTCCCGAGGGGCATACAAATTTATATTTTCAATGTATAAAATAAAAATGCTATTTTCCTTAATCAATTTCGTTAAATTAATATTTCGCAAATCAATTAATCCTATAATTATTTATTGACACTATTACAGAATCTATGAAAATTATTCAAAGATTCTACCTAAGTGTCTCACAGCCACAAATAAGTGGCAGATAAATTACCATTCCACAAAAATCTAATTACAGATATCTTTATTTGAATACACCACGTGTTAAGTCTGTCTGTATGTCTGTCCATTTCAAGGAATCCATTTGAATGATACTCTTGATAGAAATCCACTGTAAAGCTATTTAATATCAATTTTCCTGCTTACGATAAATAGGCCTCAAGATATGCAAATGCAAAACCATGCCAACTGTCCCCCCACCATCCCTCCTCGTATACCCTTACGACCGAACGACGACCATCTTAGCAAGTGACTAATACAAATGCATTGTATTGGGGTGGGGGCTATGAATGTGATATTAAGAATGCCTTTGGCATCATTATGGCCAGATGCTAAGTAAATATCATAACGGTTGTGTGAATGGCAAATGTCAGTCACATGCATTGACCATGTGACTGGCTGGCACGGTCAATGTGTTTGTGTATGAAAATAAAATGTACTTACTTATGTACATACATGCATGTGTATATATGCTATGTTGAAGGTGACTACTTGTTATCTTTGAGATGAATAGCATAATCCTTAAATGCAACAACAACAACTCCAACAAAGAACACTGCTTTAAACGCATAGCGAGGGCAGTGGGTGGGCGATGATGAGTGTTGGCGATAAAACTATTTCAATTACTTAGTAGTAACTTCTTAGAATTAGAAATATGTAGTGAAATTCAAAGGCTTTAATGCTGTTGCACAGAAACATACACGATATTAATGGCATATTCACAACATACATGAATATTGAGAGATGATTAAATCATTACCGTGTATGTTTTCAATTAATCCTCTGACGAATAGTCATTACGATGAGACTTGGGATGATATACAAAATATTTTTCTCTGTTGTATCAGAAGTTCAAAATAAACTATTATTTCGATAGAACCACTTTAAATGAGAATTCTCACGAGTATTGAAAGAATTTTGTAGTCGAAGATTTTTCTTAGAATGGCAATCGCACATGGGGAAAATGTGTGTTAAATTTACAAAAAAATATTTTTATTTTATTTTTATAACTCTATAGAATGCGGGGGAATATTGATGCAGATTTTTAGATACAGCTTACGTATTATAATACATTATCTAAAACTGGTGTCAAAAATGTTACCCAAATTTGGATAAATCCTGTTTATATTTAAATATAGCTTAGGGATCTTCGGCACTTTGATTTCTCTTGGTATAGCACATCTCCGTTCCAAAAATTATTGATATTGGCCCATGGTTTCATGGTTGCTCCAATACAACGGTACCACCCAATATTCGGTATTTTTTAGACATTTTGGACACGTTTTCCAACCGAACTGGCTGTAATTTAGAATTTTGTGTTCAAGATCCTATCATAACATGAGTTTTCTACTAAGAGCTCCTATTAATTTTAGATCTTTTGATTGACATAAAAAGTTCGTCCGGGCCGAACTTAATTATTTGCTTGTTTTACTGCAACCAATTTAAAGGTAGGCTTTTCTCAAAACAGTGCTTTTACGATTGGCGATAACAAATATTCCAATAGGTTCCTAATTTTAACACGCTAATGTTATTTAGACGTACATAGCTACGCGGTGTCACTTGGGGTAACTATTTTCATCATCCATTGAAATAGTGAGCTGATATGTGCCGCAAGTTCACCCATAAGAACTATAAAAATGGGTTGACTTAGTTGCCAAACTCGGGAAACCCCCCTTACTATGAAAAAGCAAAGAAAATGAAAACCAAATGTTGACGACCCCCGCAAATGTATAAAGGACCACGATTTGAAAAGATCATGCGGGATGCAAATGTGAACAGAAATGTGACTCTGTTTACCAAACACCATATGTTACTCTCCGACGACATCGGCATAATGGGTCGAACATTGCGAGCGGTAACAGCCAACTTTGAACGAACTGAGAAAGAGTCTGCCAAAGTGGGACTGGCAGTAAATGGCGAAAATACCGAGCTGAAAATACTACAGCTTCGAAGTAGTGAACGATTTTATATACCTTGGAACCGCGATAAACAAAACTAGTAACTTAAGCTTTGAAATCTGGAGAAAATGACTAGAATAGGGTTGGCCAACAGATGATACTATGGTCTGAGCAAGCAACTCAAAAGCAAGACCACCTCTCGCCAAACCAAACTCACACTCTACAGACGCAGATATTACCTGTTGTATGGATATGAAGCATGGGTATTTGCGCAAGCAGATGAGCATAGGTTCTTATACAGCTTTTAAATAGGATGGTTCATCTGAATATTTTACACAGCATGAAGTTTTATATAGGGGAAAATTCTGCATCAAATGAGCGATATGTTCGCTTTAAACTCTCATAAAATTGTCTTCTTCTTGACATTTAAATTTTATAATTTTTTAAGGTGTCATTTATGCAATTTGATATACTTTCAACCAAATTCAGTACAATTTCATTTGAAATATTCTTCCAATCACATCAGATCGTCTACATTATTAGGGGGGCACTGCCCCACCTTTCTCTTTACGATTGGCCACAAATTAACCTTCAGATTGTGGAAGAGACTTTGTCCTGGTCACTGCGTTAAATTAAAATTTTGCTCACCAAGATATCTTTTCACAATTTTGGTGTATCGTGTATATGGTATATCTTGGAACACAGTTTATCCACTAAAACTGGTTGATATGACTTTAAAATGCTCTCAATAGACTTAATTCATTATTTTAAATCCTTTTCTATTCTATAGTTTTTAAGATTGATTGTTTCACGAAATCAGCAGGAGCATCTATTGACATGAATCGTACATATTCCCAAAACCCATTTGTATACCATTTTTTTGCTATTATTTACGTTTTTTTACTTTAAAATTTGTAACAAGCACATTATTGCTGACATTTATTATTTTTATTGCGCGCGTGGTTTTTTGTTTACAAGTATTTTTGGGGGCAATTAAAACTTTTCAGAGAGTGTTTTCAGAACACAGCGTGTTTTGATTGTATTGAGCATGCTAGAAGGAATGACACTCACACTAACAAGTGGATACAATACATAAATGTTCCAATTATACCGGATGATATACATAAGTGTTGTACACTATTGGTGTAATCAACAGTTTGTTGTAGTACTTAGCGATATGTTTCTGGATATTTCATATTTTACTTTGCTTTGTGGTATTAAACAACAATAATACCTTAAGTTATATATATATATAATAACAATCCGTTATTTGATGTTCTATTAATAATCGCAACCAACCATGACATGACAACGAAATCCAATCATATCAAAAATTCATTAACTCAAAATCAATGAAGCCTCAACAAATCCTAATGGTGACAGATTTACAAAAAAAAAAAAAGAAAAAGTGAAAAATATTTAGCAGACATATTTGGGTGTTGTTGCTGTTGTTGTTTTGCTTTTTGTCGTAATGGTATTTTGAAACATTTGCACTCACACATTGCCACCTTGAACGATGTCATGGTCAATGCTGGAAGCAGAATGTAATCAAGCCGAAAAACACGAAGAAGAAGAGGGAAAACCCATGTACCGTATAAAATAGTCCTTTTGCGGAAACAAAATGCCTTACAGTGTAATTTCGCATTTGGTTTGACTTTATAAAAAAGAATGCCAGCAACAACAGTGTTGGCCCTAAACACCATAAAAACAATCACAAACACACACACACACACACAACAAAACTAAGAGCAAATATGTCGAGAATACAATTTAGAAAACAATTTTTAGCTAACAAAAGTCAACGACAATTGCTCGAATGGCAGAACGGAAACTGTAAAAAAGGACGAAAAGGATTTGGGCCATAATTTTAAGTTAGCTTCGTTAATGTTTTTATTTTGCTGCAAGATTATTTTTGTATATGTCTATGCGGATTTAAGTAAGCTCCATCATTATATGAATATTTTTTTTCTAAAGTCGTAACTTTAATTTGGGTGTGTGAAATTTAAATTGGCGTTTATCTTTCCTGAGACTTTTGTTTATGTTAGTTGATATACTTCGGATTAAAAAATGGGAATTGATTTATTGTTTGTATTCCTTGAGGAGTTACTCTGTAAAGCGAATATATATAAGGCCAATATTACCAATTTTGTAATATTTCATTTTCAAAAAATCGGCTTTATTTTTTTCGTACTACATCAATGATTTTTTGTACATATATGGAGACAAATGTCCTGACTCCAAATCCGTTGGTGATAAATTTTTTGGTTGGTGCGCGCAAAAGTTTTATTTTTGGAAGTCTTCTTTTTTACTTTGACACGAAAGCCGCGAAATAGGTGGCTTAGTAATCTGAAAATAGATGCAGCTTCCACGAAAATAAACTAAGGAGGTTAATATTAAGAAACCAATATCTACGACAGTCATTTATATTGCCTATATGAATTTTAATATTTTGCAATCGAATATCGAATGCATACAGCTAGTGAAAAGATGCAACATTTCTCAATTGTACCCCAAATGGTCTGATGGGCCTTAATGATGCCCCTTGTAATTATTCCTAGGGGTATATTGGGTTTCTTTGAAGTTCTATAGACAGCTCTGAATACTTCGTCTCCATTTCCAATAATGCTCATTTAATCAGATGAGCACGTGAAAACTACTCTGGCTAACTTAGCAGGTTTGTCTTTCTGTGCTGGATGGTATTTACAACCAAAAAATCGTAAGTATTTCATAGCGTGCTGATCATTATCTAATTCTTCAGGTTTTATTCGGCGTCAATGTTTCCAAAAGCAAAAGTCTGGGAAAAAATCATTTTAATAATTTTATAGTCGATTTATGCACTGACTACTATAATCTTATTCATGACTACCTTAGTATTAAAAACTGCGACCAGCCCACTATTTTACTGATTGGCATTAAAAAAGAACGATCAAAGGAACTTAACATAAAAGTGACATCGAATACAAGTCCGCTATCGAATACAAGTCCGACGCACTATTTTTCTCTACTCATTTTAAGCAACTTTAATTCCAAACTTTTTTTAATTTAAAAGGAAATAAATACATATGCCATGAAAAGGAAGTGGGCAACGCCAGAGAGAACCTAATGTGTTGTGTGTATGAGTTATTTCACCCTTTATAAAAGTTATGTTATTATTTTCATTTTGAAAATTCCTCACACTACCAGTTTCACGTTTAAAGTTGTTTGTCTGCCTGCACGCGATAAAATGAATAAGGTCACTACTAGTTGAACACCAAAAATAGTAAAAATGCGGAGGGTGTAGGTTAATGATTGTGTGTGTTTTTAGTTTTCTGTCCAATCTTTTACTATGTCCCAGGAGAGTTTGAGAACATAATCCCAGTTGACCCAAACATAAACACGTAAAAGAATGAAAAAATGGCTAAAATAAAACTTCTAACAATAATAAAAAAAACGAATAAATCCCTAAACACTTTTTTGTGTTAGTGTGTGTGGGTGTGTGTATACACATATGTGTTTGTGTGCACTGCATACATTCATGAAAGCTTTCATAATTCCAAGTCAAGAATGCCACATCATGATAAGCCACAGCAGAAAAAAGGATAATCACATGAAGGCACGACAAACACATACACCCACACACGAACACTCGCCCAAAAATATACAAGGAAATACACTCAAGTGTGGAACATAAAAATAGTTTTTTTTATTATTATTATTTGTATTTTTTTTTCGTGCGTTTCATTTGACACCTAGAGGCCAAGGGCAACATTATTTTGGCTCCAAACAATAAACGAATAAAAGACCGTTAATAGTTCCACAATATCAACTTTGTGAATTATTTTCCGGATTAGAAGTATTAAAGCACAATGGATCAATATTGGGAAATTTGGTATTATTAAACCGAACAATATTAATATGAGAATAATAAATCATAAGTCATAATCAATAATGCAAAGTATAAACATGGTTTAGAGAAAATAAACGTTTAGGAAATAATAGGCGATAATAAAATATATAAATAAACTGAACTTATATTGGAAGTCGTAGTTGAATGTAATGGATGGATAGTGGAATTCAGGTAGGATTCAAATTTCAATTTATTATAATATATCGAATCGCTACAGTCCCACAACTATGGGTTTCATCTGTTTTATCTTAATGAATATGTGAAATGTTTCGACATGGATGGTATGGAATTTGTAGATTTAGGCAATGTAGTTCACCGAGTGAATCGATATTTCTTGTTCCTTCTTAAGAAAGGAACTAGTTCCTTAATATAGTTCCGACTCCCAGTTAGTTCATTTGAACCTCTCTCAACAAATTGAGTAAAAAGTAATTACCGACGATTTTTTATTATTTATATATTTACTTCTATGTTTTGTTATTATTTATTTTTTACTTCTCTGTTTATGTGCAGGTGAAAAACATATAATAAATTGACGATAATATGTTTACATATTTTAACAAAATGGGAAATGTATCTAAATGTAGAGCCGCAGCTGAGTGAGTCAATCTCTACTGAAAGTGACCCCAAGATCAATTCCCAATAGAATGAAATTACAACATCCGTTAAATAAGATGATGGGGACCAATAAGGATGGCGAAAAATCTAAGGAATATTGGCCAATATAACCACAGAAATATGCAGTTTACTGAACGACTTTCATCGGAAACTAATTGCTTTTGAGATGGAGGATATGCTTCCATAAAAGATATGTAATTTTATGGGCCTAAAGATATGTAAACTATTAATATTGACTTACCAAAGCCGTTGTAAATGTAGTTTTATATCTGAAATTATAAAAAAAAAATATTTTTTTAATTGCTCTTTATAAAATTATTTTACAACTCATAATATATTCAAATTAAAATTGATTATTTTTTTTCTTGAAATGTCGATGAAATAAATTTAAAAATTAACTGTTATCTTTTTTTTGTTCATTGATTTGGATGCTGCCCGCAAAATTGATGATTGGGTTAGTTCATTTCTATATTAAACGAATTGTTATTTTGTAATTTTCAAATATGTGGGTAAATATGTAAAACTAATTTTTAATATAAAATAAAATAATATTATTGAAATTAATGGGTCGATTACGGATGGTAACCATAGTTTAGTGGCGTTGCAAGTTGCCAAATTTGAATTATGGATGGCAACTGTTGTCAACTTCAGTTGCTTCAAATATAATTTTTCGGAAATCATTTATTTCTGGTTGCTGTTTAATTGTGTTTAGTAATAAGAACTGAAATTTGTAGGCTTCCCATAATGGTTAAAAATTTCTACTAAAGGTTTAAACTAATGTAGCCTTTCCTATTTAAATATAAATGGCGAACATCTCCTTTTGGGCCCATCATATGTACGTGTGTACCATCTATACATCCGACAACACCCGGGAACTTTGTTTTCGAATAAAAAAATGTTTATTCTTCCCTTTAACCTCCTCTGTTAATTTGAAAACAATCCAAATTTTACCCAGTTTTTCCTCTATTTGTCGGACAACTTCGGTCAAAATCACCGACACACTTTTAAATAGGAGAAATTGCTGCAGACAGTCGGACTTTTCGGAAATCAGAGTTAAACGCTTCAAATAAGTACACAACGGCATCTTTTGGTAGCCGAAAATACGTCTGAAAGCTAAAATGAGCAGTTGATTGGAAACTTCTCTATACATAAACATCTACTCACAGCACGGATGGTAGTTCTAATGGATTGGATTTATCTCTTAAATGCCTTCTAATAGATGCCACGCCTTGCACATCATTTTCATCATCAAAAACTAATTCCATTGAGCTTATCGTCACTTAAAATTAGTTGTTCTGAAATATTCTATTCAATATTCATAATGTAAAGTTTTATTTCAGTGGCGTTGCCAGTTGAAATCGCAACTGGAGTTTGGTTGCTTTCCATAATCGACCCATAAATATAAAAAATCACGTTTTGAAACTCAATATTTGGATCATCCGATCGAGGATTGCCACAATGAAATTTTGAAAATAAAAAAAATCTACGAAAATGCGAAACAATCTGTTACATAATATATTTCTATTAATTTTAGAATTTTTGTATGTGTTTTCCCTCCATAATTTATAGTCAAATGCGCAAAAAAAAACAACTCGAGAAAGCAGAGAACAATATTGCAAAATTTTTTGAACCAGATATTCAGATATTTTCAAACTTTGACATTTTTACTTTTAGAGTTTTCAAACGCTCAACAACGTTATTCAACCCCATTTGGAATTCTCCACTCCCAGAACACAAACAAACTTCTTTAATATTCAAACTTAATATATGCCAAACTTTTTCAATCAGTCGAATATAAAAATCTAAACAAAAATATCAAACTATTTTAAATGGACGCTTACCACAAATTGTCGATTTTCTTATCATTGCATCATTGATTTAGTCAATGGACAAAAGTTCAATATTACTTTTCCTTGAACGGCACTTGAACACTTTTTTGGAAAGGCGCACAAAGAAACTATAACACAATAACATAAATCTCGGATCAAATAATCTGCTACAATACAAAGTAGTCAATAAATTTAAAGATTAAAGAAAACTAAAAAGGATACAAAACGCTTTTGCTGAGAACCGAAACACATTCATGTAGAATGAAAGGGATTATTTGAACATGGATTCCATTTCCATGAGAGAGAGACATACCATTTTATTTGTTAAATATTGCACAATAGAAATACCCACCGACGATCTAATAAAAAAACCCTTAAAATAACTTTGACATAAAACATAAAATAATGTTAAAAATGCATTATTTATGTTTTATCCATTGAGGAATTAAAAAAGTATAATTCCAGAGATGCATGAGAGAATTTATGCTCAGCACATAGTAGAGAGCACTCGCCTTTGATAATAGCATGCCACTTTAAAAAGAATAATAAAAAAACGCAAGTGATATGTCGCTATAGCAATTCTAAATAATTATACATTTTTTTCGCTTGCCCTCCTCCTCCGAAAGCGAAAAAAAGACAAACACAACAACACAAATAACAACTGAACTGGAAAATAAAATATCTAATTAAGAAAATGCATAAAACCATAATCCCTGTTATGATCAATGAGATTTACTGAGTAGACCACAAATGAACCAATTTCGCAACCACGTTATCTTAATTTGGCCAACAACCCTTGGCGTTTTATGATATGGATTACGAAGACAAACACGTACACACACACAAATAAGCCAAGAAGAAAGAACATGTTGACTTCTGTATTCGGAGATTTCTATACAATTTCGAAAACAACTGTCGGCCATACAATGTGGTTTGCCAGACTGTTGTAAACTTTTCAAATTTCTCATGAAATGAAATATTTAACATTAATTAGTTTAATTGGCAAAATCTACCATTTTATGGTTATTTCAACAATGTAAGCAATAGAATTGTTCAAATATATTTTCGTATAAAATCAATTAGAAATTATTACTGTATTCTGATAGACATAAAATTAAAGTTTACCGAAAATAGTTTGAGACGTCAATATTTAGTCATATTAAACGTATAGTTTAACGTTGGTAAAGGATCTGCAGAATAGTTGTGCATTCTAAATACGCTTCAATGAAGATACGGTCTCAACAATTACAATGGAGCTTTCCCAATGAGATTTGAGAATAAATTTAACTTTTTTTTGCATGCGAATATGCGAATAAGAGTTTATCTACCAAGATCCCGGAATGAAAAATGACTGATACTTCGTGATGATAAAATATAGAACCATCAACGTCGGCCGTTATTTACAATTAGAAAAAATTAGAAGCTATTCACTTGGAAAAATTGGATACTCTTATATAGGTCCCAAAATACAGAAATTTGGTATGTCCTTTGGTACCTATTAAGAACTCAAAAAAACTAAATTACAGCCAATTCGGTGGAAAAATACGATCAAAACCCCCAAAATACTGAAACTTAGGAAGTACCGTTGTATGATGGCTACCAGAAAAAGTGGACCTATATTTATAATTTTTTGTGGAGACATTTAGTACCCAATAAGAAAGAACCCAATGTACCAAATTTCAGCGTATTCGGTTGAAAAACGCGATCAAGAACCCCAAAATACTGTTATATGAGAGCTATGCCTAAACGTGGACCGTTTAGGCATCTTCAAACTTGACCTGCCTGCAGAAAAAAGACAAACCTATGCAAAATTTCAGCACCCTATCTCAATTCCTTCAGAAGATAGCGTGATTACAACAGACGGACGAACGGACGGATGGACAGACGAACGGACATGGCTAGATCGTCTGAGAATTTTACCCTGATCACGAATATATACACCTAAGTCTGTTTTTACACAGTAGATTGGTTCCAGAAGAAGCCGTGTAAAAAAAGACATTAATCTTATATATAAAGAGAATTCCCCTAAATTAGTGCTATTCATATTTGCTTTGACCAGTAAAAATTGTTTGTACGCGCTAAAGGGGAATTCACTTAAATGTTCGCAAACTATCGATACTATCGATGGTTTCAGACTTTTTTCTTTCATAAATACTTTTTTGTGATATGAACATACTTCGCAAAAATTAAATTTTGACAACAAAATTTAAGTACATAAAATTTCAAATCGTGCGAAATGGAATAAAATCGTCTAAAAAAATTAAAAATATTCAATTTTCAAACCGTGTTATATCAAAACCGTGTACAAAAAGACCGTGTAAAAACAGACTTAGGTGTATACTTTATAGGGTCGGAAATGAATATTTCGATGAGTTATATACAATGTTATTCATTTCGTGGTTTCAAAAATGTAAACGTAAATCAAACACACATAAAATATATGTTTAATTGTGGGAATCAGAATTCGACAAGCGTGAAATATGGCTGTGGTAGAATAACCATTTATAGTAGATTCTGAAAATTTTTATCCTTTGGCTATGTCAGACTTTCAACAAAAAATAAATAAAATTAGTTTAACAACATAGTTTGACAGATGTCGAATTAGAGTCTCATACTTTTGAAACCACGATATGGATTACTCTCCATAATGTACAATTTATTCGAAATTTATTAGCATTCATAAATATAGGGGTTTCTGAGCAATGATTGTCTAAAAGTGGAAAATGGTTATCAAAAAATGCTAATATTGAATTTTTGTTTAGGGGACCATATTTTAAATCTTATGAGCGAGATTTGTAGTTCAAAAAATCTCGTCTTTAATTTATGATTCAGGAAAATAGAGACAAAAAACAACCAAGGATTTGACATAGAAGTAGGATATTTTTTACAAAAATATTCATTATTCAATTTTACTGAACGCATATGATCCCAACAATAACCTTCAGTAGCCGACAATAAAAATTAAAGTTGTTTCTTCATGAACTTTAGGGGTACTAGCAAAACAATTCATACCGCCATAACTCAAAATCTTGATCTATGGCGAATTTATTCTAATGGGTTCTTAATACACATATCCGTATAAGAAATTTTCCACAACCACACCAAACGGCGAAACAAAAAATATCTCTAGAAAGCACTAGAACATGATTTAATTCAATTGTCGTTCGAATATCGGAATTGCCCAGATAAATTTCTATATGCCTTTTAATCTAAACCTGTGTTTTCCATATTATTATTATTTAAACTCAACCTATTAATTATTGCGTATATAAGTAATGGGTATTTTTGTCGATTCAAGCAAAAACCAGTAGAACATTTGTTATAGTGGTTGTCGCCATATTTATCGCCCAGCCATTAAACGTCATGTTAACATTATTATGGCCTTAGCAAATAAAATAAATGAGCAAACCTCTCTCTCGGTGTCGTGCAATGTTAACACAACAACTCATGAATCTCTCTCACTCTCGAAGATGGATGAATGTCATTACCAACAAATGGTAAATTCTTTGTTTGATGGAAGGCACCGCACTACAATTCATGATTATCCACCCTCCTGTCGTCCGCCCTCTCCTTTTCATTAAATAATATTTCCTTACAAAACAACACTTGTTGATGTCTATGCCCCACGCCACTATAGCTGACACTTTCCCCAAATATATAAATCTAAATACCACATTTCATCCGAACGAAAGATTTCATTTCATTTTCCCTCAACAAGAAAATGCTGTGAGCTGCTATTCATGACAAACTTCGTACGTTCAGACGTCAAGTGTGTATCGCGCGCTCTGTCATTTTTCATCAATTTGCATTAATAAATTCTTAATGAATGCAAATTTCAGTCTGACTCAGGGAATAAATTCGGTTGGTGTGGCGGTGTGGCCCACCCATAATTTTGTTTGATGAATAAGCATTCCAACCACCGCCACAGTGGCAGGCCTTTGGGCCAAAGGTACATGCACACACATGTTCATACTTTTATACTATGCTATGTGTATAATGTATGGCCGTTAGACTTTTTGCCTGTTCACATTTGAAATGTCAACATTTTCATTGCGATTATATTTTAAATTTAATTAAAGAACGATGTCTGTTATTTTCACTTTTATAGTAAAAATTACAGAAAAAACACCGCTTAAATAATTAAGCTGAAATGTGAAATATTGTCTGTCGAGCGACAATAAGTTCCTCCTTTAATTTTAATAACCAACAAAAAATGGCCAATATTAATCGTACCTTTAATTTGCAAATTAAGACTTGTCGTATCTCAAAAAATTATTAAAACTACTCTGGACACCCACATCTTAGCTATCTAACTACATACCCACACGTGCACATACACATTGCCGTAAGTATCAACATAAGTTACTCGAGATGACACTCACATGCGTTCGAAGTTATAATTGTGGCATAACTACATGGAAACTTCTCCAAAGTTCATTAAAAAGAAATAAAAAAGAAAAGAAATTACAAAAAAAACTATAACAAGAGAGAAGAAAACAATATCGTTTAAAGACATTGAATGTTCGAGCACATCCCCTTAGACTCCATGGCAATGTCATGAACATTTTTCTAGGACGCACACACACAAGCATATCCTCACTCACACATGTTGAATAGTTAGTAGTTCGCTCGATATTGGAACGCACTATGTTAGGTGTTATTAGGAAACAGTGAGCGTCACCATCCATCCATCCATCCATCCAGCCAGCATCATTATCATTAACATTGATAATATGACGACATTATGATGAAGACAGAATGTGTCACAAATGCGATTTGTTCTTTTGGGAGAGAACAAAGAGTTGAACTGGCAGGCATTGTGACATTTAGTTTGTGATTACCATCATTAGAAAAATGTCATCGTTAATCACAATTCGTGCTATTTATAACTATGTTCTTTTTTCTGCTTAGCAGACCTATTTTGCCATCAGCTTAAAGGCGTTTCTATAAATATATATATATATATATATATATATTTTGATTATAGTGAATATTTAGAAAAAGGTTTTCCATGGAATGCCTATTTCATTATTGAATAAAAAAAGTTAAAATCGAAACATATAAAATTGATTTCATAACTACAACCAAACAAACCCGTGCGTAATAAATAATTGAATGAAATTGTACCAATGGAGCGTATGAGTAGTATTATAAGATATATCATGTAAAATGTATACGCCCTAAAGCATAGTGGTTGCGGTAAGAAACAAAAACATATTCCATTATGAGGTGAATATTCAGAATACCTAAAATTGATCGGGGCCACTTGAAAAAAACAATGTACTAGGATGAACATACCGTAAATGACGCGTTACGATAAAAAGGATGCGTGAAATCTTCAAAATACCGAATAGTGCGGCTTTACCAAAACGGGACCTACATTGATAATTTTTGTAGAAAGATTTGACTCACAATGATAATTCCAAATAATGCAGGGGATGATAGATACCAACCAACAGCTCTGATTTGTTGTAACGAGGCAAAATCCAGGATTATCTTGGTCCCTCTTCCATCTCAATTGTGGACACTGACCTCGCCGCGGTGCCCCCTGGGGTAGTTACATTTAACACCCATAGTTTCCCACACTCGGAAACCTCACCTACTATGAAGAAGCATCGAAAATGAAAACCAAACCCCCCTAATGTTGACGATCCCCACAAACGTATAAAAGACGTTGAACAGAACAGAAGTACAAAGAGAGGGTTTACTAACAGATGATTACTCTCTGTGTCATAGCTGCCATGAAACGAGAAATGAATTTGTCTGTGGATTTAAGGTTAAAAGGAGAATAAAAGACCCCATCTCCAGATTCAATCCAGTAGATGAGAGAATTGCTGTAATCGGAATAAAAGCGAAGTTCTTCTACATCAGTCTCATTTGCAACAATGAACCGACCAACGACAAAGATGAGCAAACAAAAGACATATTTTACGAGCGCCTAGAAACAGCATATGACCGCTGCCCTTGCCATGACATTAAAATTCTGCTAGGAGATTTTAATGCAAAAATCGGAAGGGATATTTCCCTTTTCCCCCCTTTTGGCCCCTCCGTCGGAAAATTGAACCCCCCCTGAAGAAACATCCGACAACGGCGTGAGGCATATTGACGTCGCGGCAGCAAAAAGCATGGCAGTTAACAGTATATACACAAGGCTACATTTCTTTCTCCCGATAAAACAAGAAGACAACAAATTGATAATGTTGTGATAGACTGAATTCATCCATCCAGTGTTATAGACGTACGAACGATCCGTGGAGCACTCGTCTTAATGTTGCAGCAAAGGTGCGATCTAACACAACACGGAAATTCGACATCGAAAAGCCGCAAACACAACAGGTAGCGAAAGCCTACTCCGCTCATATTACCTACTTGCTCGTGGAAAGCACTTCTTGTCCCGATAATAACATAGACGCACAATGGCACAGAATTGTCCACTCCTCACAAACTGCAACAAAAGCAACACTTGGGTACCAAAGACCACCATCAAGAAACCCAAGGTACAATCAGGAGTGTTGTAATCGTACTGTTGTGAAAAAGCAGCGTATAGAGCAACATTGCAAACAGTAGCAACACGCGATGCGGGAGAGAATAATCGGAAGAAAAGGAAAGAGGAGAAGCGTATTTTCAAAAGAAAGAGCAGGATAAACATGAGCAAATCGAGTTTTACAGAAGTCAGAATTGGAAATTTTAACAACGAGTAAAACACCAAACCTCTTATAGTGATGAAGATGGAAACCTGGTGACAGATACAGCTAGCGTATTGAGGAACTGGAAGGAGCATTTTGTAAAGCTTCTGGATTACAAGCTGATCAGATGCTGATAAAGAGCATGCACCAATTGATTAGTACAATTTGGCTAGAGGAATACATGCCCAATAATTGGATCCTCAGCATCGTATGACCCGTGCATAGACTTGGCCAACAGATGCTACTATGATCTCGCCTGATCAAACTCTGATGCATGCGCAGGCAGGTGAGGCAGTAATCAGCTTATGGAACAAATTTTCTGTCTTGAGCCAGCTGGTATCTCATTTTTTTTCAGAAGATAAACAACTTAAGGAGACAATTTACAATGATACAGCCACCATGTAGATGTCCCGACCGACGTTAGGAATTTTTATGTGCATATTTGTGTGGTGGTTTATTTAATTTAGAATATAGTTATAGTTATTCCGATTTTCCTACTATATATATATATATAGTTTTTTGTATATTTATTATTAAATTTACAAAATGTACTTTTAGAAGGACAAACATTTCCCAGCAGCAACGTGAAACACACATTGAAAATAGTAAAATTCTTACCACTTAAACTGTATTTCAATTTATTAAAATTCAATACAAATTTCCAGGATATCAGATGAAAAGTTTATAATAAAAAATGTATAAAAGATATTGTAATGCAATAAAACTTAATTTAACAAACAAAAAAATATGACCCTCAGCAGAAGTTTTGTGTCAAATCAGACAGACACAACATCTTATCATCAACATTTCCATTGTCAATTAACTTAAGATATCAAATAGTTTACACAAAACTCAATGGTATTCATGGCAACGAAAAAGATGTCGTGTCAAAAGGTTTGACATTAACACTCAAAAGAATATTCGTTAATAAAAACAGACGAAAAGAAAAAACGAAAACATATCCCAAGACAACAAATATCGAAGCTAACAAAATAATCAATAGGGATACGCACCCAAACTTTACCCGGACCCGTCATATCTGACACATGTTCAACCATAATATGGTCAAGAGACGAACAACTATACAAATGACAGACATAAACACTTCAACGGAACAAATGTTGTTTTATTGATGTATCCATGTAGCCCTTGGTAACTAACCTTTCACCTGATACACATACTAATCTGTCTTAGTCAACATGAAAAAATATTTGTTGTTGTTGCTGTTTTTTATTCGGCAACAATGCCTCACTTAGGACTAATTCTTTTTTAATTTGGCCAGACCAAGTCGAGATGAAATGTTATTTTTATCGTTCATCAAGATGTCACTGAAAGTGTCCAAGTTAAAACGATTATCTACATTTTATTTTGATTTATGAGGAATGCGTTTCGAAAACGTCTCGGTGTCTGCAACATATGTCGGTTGGTGGGTGGGTGAGTGGGAGGTCGTTATGTTTAGTTCGAAGGTAGGTAGGCAGCAGAACATTACACACAATGCCATTCAATTACATCGTAACAAGTATTCTTAATAACCGCAACAAAAGTTTCTCAGAACTTGTTTTTTCACATGTGGCCAAGTGGTGCGGTGGCGGTAATGCCTGTCAACGGTAATTGGGTTGCCTTAAATTGACCTAGACACGACAAATGAGCACGGCCGATGTCATGGAGTTTGTATAGCCTAAAATGAAATATTAATTAGGTTTATTCTTGACATTGTTGTCTTCATCTAAACCACAAGCACACACATACACACACTCAGACATACACACTTCAAATATGCAATTATTGTCAATGTGAAGGATGGTGGGTAGTTGAGAAGACGAGGGTGGCAAATAAACTTTGGGATACATATTTAAGCTGTTATATGTTACACGAGTGCTACAAATGTTATGTGTTATGTTCCACCAACAAAATTATAAGTAACATTGGATTAGAATATATGTTGCCTATCGATATTTGTATATGATTCAAAGGGAAGTGTTTATCGAAAACAAATAATTACTTAGTTACCGGATAGTCCAATGCAGCTTGAATCTTCTTAATATTTTAAATTGAACTTAACATTGGGACTAATGTCAAAATAGTGCCTAGTATTAAAAATGCTATGACAAGAAATATTTTAAACACTTTGCCGGTTGGAAATTTTTTTAAAATACGAACCTATTTATATTGGAATATTTCAGCATGAACGTCTTTGTTTGAAACCCGTGGCCCAAAACCTTTATATGGGAGGCTACATGAGAATCCGAACCTAAATACAGTCGAATCCGCTTAATTGCAAACCGTTTAATTGAAAACAGTTTTGAACCTAATACTTCTTTAATTTTTTCACACATCTTGCACCGCTTAATTGAAACTCAGTTTAATTGAAAAATCGATTGATCGAAAACGAAATCATGTTTATTTGAAAACAACTCCGCTTAATTGAAATAATATATTTGCGGTGCGTTGCCAAAGTTCGAACGTTGCCAAAGTTCATTTTACGTTGCGACTAATTTCTATAATATTGACTGATTAATCAGAAAAAAATGTTTGTCCATATATGGACCAAAATAAAAAGTAGGAGCTGGACTCCATGCTTAAAGCTGTTGGGAATAAAACTGCTTCTTCTTGGGGAAAATGCTGTCTGGAAGTAGGAATTTTGGAGAATTTATATATTACATTTCTGCCAGCAAATACGACGTTATTGAAACAGCCAATAGATCAGGTGGTTATTCGATCAATACCGGATAGAACATTGTACCAAACAACAAATTCTTCATTAGGAATGTAGATTTTCTTTGGAGCAATTTGCAAAAAAGACTTACTGAGGAGGCCGAAATTAATGAATGGGATAACATGGATGTTGAAGCTATTTCCAAATATCAAAAAAAAATATATTTTTATTGCTGGTATTTCAGATGGACCTGACTATCTCGGCTTGGTGAGATCACCAACGAATATTTTGAAGTGTTATGGGAAAAAAATGTGTATCCATCAAAGTACTTTACAAGTTCTTTGGCTAGGGTTTTCATAAAAAATATTCCATTATTTACTTAGTTCAACATCATCCTCCAAGTTCTTTGTTAAATATAAGTACCATCAGACAGAAGTATTTCCAAAAATCCAATCCAATGCAATACTACATTGATAAGTGTTATTAAAATGAAATATTGAAATCATGTTCAAATATTCTACAAAAAATAGATTTATCTATTTTTAATTAAAACAAAAATATTTGCAAAAATAATATTCAACAAATCTAGTAGTTATTCGTGTTTATAACGGAAACATGTTCTTTTCACCCTTTCCATCGAAATCGATAATGCTCTTGTGGCAAGTCCAATGTGAATCTAATTGGAAAAGTGTGTTTATATTTCATATTCTTTGTAATAGATTTCAAAATATTTTTATGTTGTGGTTTGCTTTCTGGTGCCGTTTGCTTGTTTTTATTACTTTGTGCGAAGAAAAGTGAAGAAAAATGTTTTTCAGATATTGGCAATTTTAATTAAAATGAAACGTGAATGTAACGACCATGACCTCTGACCCGTAATCCAATGCTTTTATTTGATACCGTTCAACGCCAATCAGTAATCTTTAGATTGATGGCTATGAACTGGAATAAGAAATTCAAATAAAATAAATATTAAATTTCCAAGAAAAGTAAACAAAAAAACACAACGATTCTCATTTTTGGACTACAGGCAGTTTTTTTTTATTATTCTTGTTTATTGGTAAATTTGTAAATGTAATTGCCTCACATAAAGACATATTATGGCAGTACTAACTTTGTTCAGAGGCAGGCAGACAGAAAGACAGTGCGTTAATCTTGGATGTGAAAACTGTAAAAAGTGTCAAATCTGTGTAATATGAAATAACGATGCAATTTGCCTGTCATTGTAAGAGAGACAAATTAAATTTGTCTGTCAAAAATTTCATTTAAAAATGATTTATTTTATAGGTCGGCGTGTTCAATATAAATAGCATGTATTTTTTTCATATTTGATTATAAAATAATAATACTAATAAACAGTGAAGATTAAGGAAGAAACAAATAATCGATAGAAAATACATGAAATTTTTCGCATAATCAGTTTGAAAACTTTGGCAAAAAATACCTTTACTAACTTTTTAGTTACACAAGATAAGCAAAAATGTAAAGAGAATTATTGAAAATGAATTAACAATTATTATTAAGGAAGAAAGCGACCGTTATACCGGTTGATAGATACACTTACATCAGTAATATTTCAGCTATTGGAATTGGAACATTTGTCATTTCGGCCATTTTGACCGCTTTCCAATTTCAAGTACAAAAGCAACTGTGCATTTAATGACACTTTTTTTTAAAAATATGGTGACTTTTTGTACCTCATAGAATTACGTTTATTATAAAAAATTCACCAAATTTTAAAAAAAGTGTCATTAAATGCACAGTTGCTTTTGTACTTGAAATTGGAAAGCGGTCAAAATGACCGCCTTCGGCGTTCTTGTCTTAACATACATGTACTCAGTGCGAGTTGACGTACAGTCATGTGTTGTGTTGTTTACAGTGACAACATGAATTATCACAGAAAGAGTTCATATTTGAATTAAAGTCTTTGTATATGCATGAACCAACATCCAGTAGCAATGTGAAAAATTGCATAAATTAATTTACTCATGGCCGACAACGGCCGCTGTGCCATGGAACTTTGATGGGGTGCGTGAACGGCCACTATTGGTTTGATTCGCAGAAATTTGATAAACAACAAGTGAAAAAGCGTTAAGTTCGGCCAGGCCGAACTTTGAATACCCTCCAACATAGGTATACTGACAGATACTATAAAAGAAAATATGGGGATCATACCAAAAAGTGAACCTATACCGATAATTCTACGAACCGATTTATGTAAACCATTGTGTACACCAAATACAAATTTCAGCAATTTTTAATGAAAATCTTAACTGATACTAATAACACATGGTAGAATATAAAATCCTCAAACTAATGCAATTTAGATTACAAAGTTAGATTACATAGTGTTGGAATTAACGAATATTTGGGGGTTATAATTTTATGAGAGCTATCCCTAAATAATGTTTTGTGTCTCAATTCATTCCTTCAGGAGGTAAAATTATAGGGGGGAGATGACTAAATGCTGGGCGATAAATTTCATTATCGTGAGATTCGAGTTTTTCACGATTTCCTCAGAAAGCGGAATGAGTACAACCGATGGCTAAATCGTTTTTGAATTCCATAATTTTTAGGGTAAAACTGACTATTTCGAGTAACGACTATCCCCTATACTATGGTAGAATACGCCTATATGGGGACAACCCCTACACACGGAACTAAACAGCTAACTATTTTAATATAAAAAGGGGGTTATATGGGAACTACACCTAAAAGGTGGAGAATATTAATAATTTTTGTTAAGAAGATTTGTTACCCCCAACCATACGATATGTGACTACAAAATACTTAATTATAGCAAATTCCCCAAAATAAGAACCCAAACTCACTAAAACCCCCCAAAATACCGTAAATTGGGGGGTGCCGTTATATGGGGTCTACCAGAAAAAGTGGACCGATATTTATAATTTTTAGAGGAGACATTTGGTACCCAAAGTACCAAATTTCAGCGAATTCGGCATAAAAGCGCGCTCAAGAACCCCAAAGACAAAATACGACTCAATGCAAAATTTTGCGAACATGGCTAGATCGTCTTAGAATATTACCCTCATCAAGAATATATATACTATATAGGGTCGGAAATAAATATTTCGATGAGTTACAAACGGAATGACAAATTTAATATACCATCCATGCTATGAAGGAGGGCATAAAAAAGAGAATCGAATCATTTTGCACTGTGTCAATAAGAGCTCTCTCATCACGGCTAAAACAAACGACTTTTTAATCGGTCCAATTAATGGGTCATGCGTTGTCAGCTCTTTTCATCGACAGGAGATGCTGTTAAAGCGTTCAAAAACTATGTTTTGGAGATATATCAATTGGAGGGGGAAAGTACTGGCCAATTTCTGAAACCCATACTTTTAGTTACTTTTTCTTTTTTTAGATATATACTCTCAGTCTATGGTAGTTTACAGAATTAAAGTCGTGTTTCGTGGATTAAATTTATAATTTTTAAATTTTGTACTGTCTATGGGGAAAGTACCAGTGATGATGGAACTATATAGTCGATAATTGTATTAAATCTACATTTATTCTATATAGTGGGTGATTTAGGGGATGATAGATATTAACATCGCAAAGCCCAGTCTCATCTTGGTCCCTCTTTCATCTCAATTGTGTCCACAGACCTCCCCGCGGTGTAGATATATTCATCATACGTTGAAATAGTGAGCTGATATGCGAGTTCACCCACAAGAACTATAAATCTGGGTTGAGGCGTCATGTTAGTCGCCCACATTTGGAAAACCCCTTCTACTATGGAAAAGCAACGAAAAAGTAAACTTAACCCCATAACACGCAAACGCATAAAGGACCACGAACTCCGAATGGGTGCGCACGTTGTACAGAACATGAGCAGTTTTCGCTTTGGCGGATGTACTCAAGAAGTTCAATGTCGATATTATTGCCTTACAAAAAATGCGATGGCTGCGGATTTATGGTTAATAGGAGAATTAAAGACCTCGTCTCTAGATTCACTCCAGTAGATGAGCGAATTGGTATAATCCGTATAAAAGCGAAGTTCTTCTACATCAGTCTTATTTGCGCCCATGCTCAGACGGAAAACAAAGATCAAAGACATATTTTACAAGCGAAAAGAAACAGCATATGAACAAGAAAAACGTGAACAAATCGAGATGCACAGTAGTCAGAACGAAGTCCGAAATTTTACCAACGAGTAAATCAAGATGGAAGATGGATAGCGTGTTGATGAATCTGGAAGGAGCATTTTGAAAAGCACCTCGTATCAAAAAAGTGGCGGTTAAGAAGATACCTCAGAACCAATAAGATATGATGGTATATATTGTACTAGCAAAATGCCCGCTACTTCGTATGCAGAAAGGGAATTAAAAAAAATAATATTTCATATGAAAGTCGTGAATACTTTATAATTTGTTGTACTATAGTCCTGAATTCCACCCCTATTTCTACATCTAATATCATGTTTATTATCATTTAGTACTCTTCATACACAGAAGCGCTATTCTCCGAAATATCTTTCTTTTTTCCATTACACTGATTAAAAGTATATCAGAATTCCAATTATATATTTACGTACAGATTTCACATTTTTATACTCATATATAAAAATTTCTTAAACTACATCAATCCTACACTTCAACAATAATCTTAATTCCACCAAAGTTAAAATGGTACCAAATTTAATACTTTTTGTATTTTCAAAGTACCGCAATCCTGATTTTAAATAGTAATCGTAAGTCCAAATTTAAAAATTCCAGCTCTGTATGTTCATTAAAAACCAAATTGTACCAGATTTGGTACCATTATATACTTTTCGTACCCATATTCCAAACCTGCTTTTAGACAGTAATTGTAAGTCCAAATTTAACCCTTTCAGTGTCAACAAACATTTTTGTCGGAATAAAAATATAAATTTTATATTTAAGATCATATAAAGGCACAGAGTTTAAAAAAATAGCAGTTTTTATTTTAACCCTCGGACAATTTCGTCTGTTTTTCAGCAAAAACAAAAACATCAATTGTAACGGTACATAGGATAACCGAAAAATCGCAAAGAAAGAGAGTACTTTTAAATGTCGAATATATTCCACAAAAACACTGAAAGGGTACTTATGAGTTCGAATTTCCAACACTGTCTCAATACTGTATATAAAACCTTTTAGTTCATTTTCGAAACTACCTCCATGTCTCATCCTACACTCCAACCGTAATTTTAATTCCAAATTATAGGTTTCCGCTCACACAAAACGAAGTGTACCATATTTAGTACCATTAGTGCTTCCATAAGTACGAAATTCCAATACAACCTTAATTCCGTAATTTTTATTTCAAATGTAAGTTTTAAATCTCTATCCGTTCGCTTAAATATAAATTATACCAAATTTAGTACTATTTAGTACACATAAGGACGAATTTTCAAAACTTCCGACATATCTCAATTCTGCACTCCAACTGCAATATTAATTAAAAATTTCAGGATCTCATCCCTATCCGTTCACGCAAAAACTATTCCAAAATTCTGGATTCAAATTCTATCCGTTCACATATAATCAAGTTGTACCAAATATAGTACCATTTAGTACACATAAGTGCCATGATTCCATACTCAATTCTATATTCCAACAGCAACCATTATTTATTATTTTAGGTTTCCAGCTCTCCCGGTTCACTCAAATCCGAATTGTACGAAATCTATTGCAGTTTAGAACTTTGCAGTTTAGCTCAATCTTCAACAGTAATCTTAATTCCAAATTTCAGGTTTTCAGCTCTATCCTTTCAACTAAAATCCAAACTGTACTAAATTTGGTACCATAGTACCTTTCGTACCAATAAGTACGAATTTCCTAAACTGCCTCAATACAACACTCCAAAGTTAATTTAATTCCCAATTTTTAAACTCCAGATCTATATATTCACCAAAATACTACTTGCACCAAATTTAGTACCATTTAGTACTTTTCGTACACATAAGTACAATTTTTAAAGCTACCTCAATCCTTTCCTACAATAGTAGTCCTAATTCCGATTTTCAGGCTTCCACCTCTATACACTCATTTAAACGCAATATAAATATATACTAATTTCATAAACCATTCCCATACACCACCACTTCCCAACCTGTATTCTATAGAAAATGTAAGATTCTAGCTACATATGTTCAATATACATACAATTAGAACTAAATTTAGTAATGTTTACTACACTTATAGGTCGAATTTTCAAAAACCCTCTTGTACATCTATCTAACTTTCCATCACGTTCGCCTAATATAAAGGGCACCATATTTGGTACAGTTTAGTACTTTTCGTACCGTTCTAGTTCCAATTTCCAAAAAACCAGCCTTATCTCACGCCTACACACCAACAACAAACCACACTCAATATTTCAAGCTTCTAGCTTCAGCCGTTTCGTCTGGGTGATGATCTGTCAGTCACTCACTCACTTAACACTAAGCTCTTTTATATATTAAGATACCACCTAGTCAAGATGAAGTCAGAATAGCAATCAATAAGCTGAGGAACAATAAAGCAGCAGTTGCCGATGGATTACACGAAAAGCACATCGCAACATACCACCTATTCATCGAATATAAAGCCACATTCGACAGCCATATCCGTTCAGAGATGTTTAAATTCATGTCTGCGTTCGGCATTCCTGCAAAATTAATATGGCTATGCAGGATAACTTTAACTGGCACAGGGTAAGCAGTTAAATTCCGAAAGGACCTTTTGGAGCCCTTCAATACCGAAGAAGGATTCAGACAAGGTGACAGTTTGTCGTGTGACCTGTTTAACATCCTGCTGGCAAAGGTCATTCGAGATGCAAATGTGAACAGAAAATGGCGGTAACAGGCATATAAAAGCGAGCCAAGTTATGGGTAACGCAGAAGGGGAAGGCCACGAATCCGATGGAAATATCAAGTACAGAACAACATCTCGGAACATGGTCTTTCAAATTGGATGAGACGCTCACAAGACCGACCCGCTTGGAAATCTGTTCTCTCACAAGCCAGACCACATAGGATTAACTATTCGCAATTTATAAAGAATGTTTTTATCAAAGAGATACCGGAAGAAGTTTTTCATAAGCCCTATATGTTGATAAAAGAATTACGATTTTCAAAGTTTGGATCAAATCGGTAAATCCATTCGCTTGATATTGGAGATCAATATATTTTCACTTTGTCCAAATTATCTGAAACGGATTTGGTTCACAGAAACATGGGTTCTAAACCCAATTAGGCACGTTTTAGCCGTAGCAATGTATATATACCCCTTCATTAGCCATAAGGCTGAGAGTATACATTTTTGTTTTTAAATGTTTAAATCATTTGTAATAACAGACTTCTTCAACATGTAACTAACTTCAATATTTTAAACAAAACGAATAAAATAAAAAAACCCTTTTATTTTACAAATCCGAATACATTTACTCGTAGCACTCTTAGCTTACCATCGATATTAAATGGAAGCAATACTTTATTGAAGCTAAAGGCTTAACAAAGATTTAATAAAAATAAGACGATGACAATAACCGTGCACACACGCACAACACATGACAGCAACATCATCATCACCACCACCAATCAAACACAATATCGAACAGTGATTTGAAAAGAATTTCCCCAATAGCGAATGATTCCGCAGCAAAGGGGTATACGGACAATGTCCTTAGTTCGGCGGGGAAACGACGATTACGATGAACAAATCAATCGACTGATTCTTTGTGGGGATTTTGCCAAATAAAATCTTAAACTTCTTTTTGTGATAACAAAGTGAAAGTGAAGGAGGAGGAAGAGAAACGAGTGTAAAGTGCAAAGCATTTAAACCACATTTTTGAAGCTTTTCACAAAAGTTATTCAGCCGTAACATTAAACATTTTCAAATGAAATTCTTCCTTGTTTTTTTTATTTTCTCTTCTCTTTAAGTTAACCCACACGTATCCACTTCAGTTGCCTGTAAATCGAGACAGCACAAGGGTAAATGGCAGAATGGTGATGCAGTTCATCTAAAAAATAGGTGACAAAAGCATGTCGACGACATTAATTTAAATTAAATTTCATAAAGTTTTTCCATAAATTATGAGCAACGTAATGTTGCTGCCGGGCTATTTGTTCGTCATAATTCGCCAAGGCGAATACCTCCAACTCAGTCATAGAGATGGGCATTCCTTGGTGTTTAAATTTTACCGCCATACCCACCATGTCCTAAATTTCCGTCCCATGAGACTTTGTCAAGGTTGTCTGCATACATTAAGGTCTGCATGTGGTGTGTGCGTGTGACACACACTACACACATACATCGACGGTGTTTGGTGCAAAATACCGTACTTGAGTCGGTGACAATGGTTGGGTGTATGAAGGTGTGTGTGTGTATTTGCGTGTGAGGTTGCGTACGAGTGTGTGTGTGTAGATGTTAAGGAAATTTAACAAATTCGTATCCTTAAATGAACACAATTAAGTACTCAAAATGTCCGTGTAAGTGTCAAAGCTTAGAACTTTTCTTTTCTTTAAGTGTATTTTTTTCATTGTTGTTGTTGCTGTAAAGATTCTATGTTAAGCTTATGAAAATGACAGTTTGACCTTTGTACAAGCGTCGTAACATAATATTTCAACAACAAAAACATAAAGAAAAAGGTTACGCTAGTGGCTTAATTCACAATTTGATATGCTACGCTAATAACTACATCGGTTGCGTGTCTAAATGATTGACTGACTTATGGCATTATCATATTGTAGGTGAAATTACTGAAGATAGATTCATGCAATTTTATTTAAAGGATTTACGGTTATTGTTAAGGAGGAAAATAAAGTTAAAATAAATAATTTTTATAAAAGTAGCAAATTAAGATAGTCATTAAATATTTGATTTAAAAAATCTATGTACAAATTTCAATACAATATACTATATATGGGTAAAATTGCCGAGGTTCACATCTGTATAACACGGAAGTTATTAAAGTATATGAGAAAAATTTAATAGTTTTGGATTTATTGACCAGTCGTTGCAAACTTTTTATAAAATTGACCTCCAAAGTTTATTGTCGTGGAAGCTGTGTCTACTTTAATGTAAAAATAGGTAAAACAGGGTGCAGCAACCCAGTTTTTTGTGTTTTTTTCTCGATTTGTGACTAAGGCACTCTTTTCACGGCCTTCGTGCCAAAGTAAAAATAGGAGACTACACAATGAGGAGTACGTCCCTTATGTATCATTTTATGAATATTTATCTGCATCTACCTTTGAAAGATGCTGAAATTTAAAACAGAAAAGCTCGATTTTGAGTGTTTTTTGAAATATACTTCAGAATTGTTGTACTCGCGAATCTAAGTAATTATATATATATTTTGGGTATGTAAAATGCTCAGCTTCAGAGTAAATCATGAAAATGTATCTACTATAACGGCGGGAATCTGGCCTGCCAAAAACACGAAATTTTGCAAAAAATTGTTTTTGAAAATAATTTCCGTTTCAATAAATGGCCTGATACGGATTTTGAGTTGTACGCAATTAATCTCAAAAGTATATACACAAGAAGTTATTACAGCTAAAATAGCAGAATTATTTCAATGTTTTTTTTCTGAGATTTTTTGTATAAAATGTTTTTTTCTGAGATTTTTTGTATAAAATAAAGAAATAAATATTCTGATATTATTTTTTCAAACCAAAAACAAATAATTTTCCCCAATATCGTAATTTTAAGATTTTTTCTTATGTCCAAAATTAAAATCTCAATAACTTTCGCTCGCAACAACCAAAAATTGTATATCGAACGTATTCGGAGTCAGGACATTTTTCCCTACATATGTACCAAAAATCTTTGATATAGTGCGAAAACAAAATATCGTCCTATCAAAAATTTACCACATGGTGGAGGGTTTAAAATGTTTGGCCCGGCCCAACATAACGATGTTTTAACTTGAAAAATGTTATTTCACTTACAAGTATCGAATCGGATGAAGCAGAGTATTTCAAAACCTATCCCAATATAGTCGAACGCAGTCGAGCATGCGATGCCCTACACGACAGTCTTTGGAGTTTAAAATCCTGCAAGGCTAATTACCGTACGAAATTTTATCAACAATTCTCACAATTGCAGTCGAAGAGAATAATGAGCGATACCTTAATTTGTCACCCCAGGATTCGTCACCAATTACGACGTTTTGAGCTAATCGTTGACGGTATTCAACCATTCCTGAGCGATGCGACCTTGTTTTTGCTCAAAATTAAAAATATTAAGAAAAAATAGAAGAACACATGGAACCACTACATACTTTTTATCTGTCAGACATGGTATGTATTTTGGAAAAAATTGACATTTTAGCATAAACGTTCTCAGTACATGGCTCAGTAGTGGCTTCAAAATTTAATTTGGCAAAAAATGGAATTCAGTTAAAATTGTGTGCTTACCTCAAAAAAGGCTCGTGTCGATTGATTAATAAAGAAGAAGCGCTTCGAAGAAATAGTCACCTGCAGCTTCTTTCGCTTTAAGCAACGTAGGTGGCCAATTACTTGAAGGAAATTGGAAAAACGAAAAAGAAAAAACGAACCTCGTGCACATATTTCACACATGGGTAAACATATTTCCCATGAAATATTTCTAATTTTTTTACACAAAATTGTAGGTCCATTCGACCAGCAAAATGATGACAACAAAGCTGCATCAAACATGCAATGTTTTTTCATTGCCCAGTTCCATATTCCATAGCAAAATCTACAGGTTATTTTGCAGATATTCACCCCTATTCCGTAAGTCGTCGTCGTTGTCGACGACGATTCTTTGTCGACATCACTTCGCATCGACATCACTTCGACATTGATTTGGTATTCTGTAATACTCATGCGACGATGTCGACTATTTATCGATAATATCAATAAAACAAAAAACACATCTCTAAAATTGAAGTCAGCTGTTCATTTTGTTTGATATTTTTGTGCAAAAATGTATTTGTATCCTTCACCACACTGTGGCACAGGGCTTTATGTCTCGGTACATGTATTTGCAACATCCAAATGGAAACGAGATAGACCCATAGTTACTTTTTAGTATATACATCGAATTACTTTTTGAGTCCATTTATGCATGTCCCTCCGTCCATACATTATTTTAAAAAAAGTTACAGATCACCTTTATGATCCGAATGGGACGAAACTTTTTTTGGCACTAGACGAGCCCAATTCATATTGGCCAGATACAGATCCCACAATATATTTTTATTTACACGAGGATACGTCATCGAGGATGGCGTATCCTCTTCTTGACCGGACATATTTTTTTAACTTCTTAAAAAAAATGTTCAAACACTTCATTCGTCAACAAAAATAATGACGAAGAACCTTCGACATCGTCGTCGTCACACTTTGTTACGGAATACCAAAAATGTTTCAATAGTTATCGATAAATGTCGACAACTCTCTTCGACGTCGTTTTGTGTCGACGACGACATACGGAATAGGGGTGATTGTTATAATTAAAAGGCGGACGCACATAGGAAGGTTTAAAAGTGGGTCTATTCCGTTTCATGCTGTCATGAACTCTTCAAGAAACACAAACTTATACAACTTTCAAAGCATTATTAGGTAGGGTATAATGAATGTTGGATATTATATTCAAATGTATACATGGGCTATGTAAAAATAAAGACCTGTATAAAAAATTTTCTGCAAATATGTTTTTTACCATCGTAAAACTTGGAAGAACAAATTACAGTCACGACTTTTGATAACGCTTTGCAAGTACCATATTACAGCCATTTCGGATACAGTCGACATCGCTTATTACAACAGTCAAGGGACCTTCGAAATTAGTCGCTATAAGCAATATGTCGCTATAAACGTATTTCAAAATGACAATCAAGCACTGGTAATCGTATAAAATAAATAAGTTTAAAACAATTGGTATTTCAGGTATATTTCATTAATATCTTATAATCTTTCGACACATGTTTCTTAAGTAGATACCATAGTCGGTCAGCATTACGAACCGTAATGACCAATAAAATATGAAAATTAAATGTAATGTCTTTAATAGAATAATTCGGAACTTACCACAATAATTAGACGCTTTCTTGATGGGCTTTATTCGTTGCCAAAGACGATCTGTGCTAGCCAATAACAATTATTGTAAAAGTAACAATTACGGTCAGATGGCAATTGGAGTTTGGTTAATGTATGCGGTTTATATTTGCTGCGCATCTACAATGACCCACAACAAGAGTAGCTCCAGCAGCAGCAATAATAATAATAGTCTGATGCAGCTGAGGCCGATGATGATAGACTTGTGATAATGGAATTTTATTTGATAACTGACAGACTATCTATCATGTCACGAAATTGTATTAAATCCTAGTGAGCAATGGTCCATTGAGCAGATGGTCAGTTGGGGGTGATAACAGCAACGGCAGCAGCGGCAGCGATGGCGGCAACAGCAAAATAAATAAACATTCACACGTTGGCCTTAATGGAGCACCATTAACAACAATCACCAGTCAGTTTGTTTGTCAGCCAGGCAGACGGACAGACAAACGGTCCAATGGATGTATTTAATTTGTTTGGTTGGTTTTGTCTTGTTGTTATCCACACTCACGGACACACACGGAGCAGTGTTTAATTTCGAATTAATTCACTTTTGTTTTATTCGATTCTGAATATTTTCTTCTTCTGGTTCTGCTTCTTTTTCCCATAAAAATCGCAAAATTACAATTTATGTTCTTTTCCGCCTCCTCTTTTCACTCGTATTTATTGTTTACATGGCCACGGCGGGATAAGATTCAAAATTGTTGTTGAGAATTTTTATTTCTATTTTGATTTGAATTTTGATTTCAGTTCAATTGTTTTCGGAAAAATGACTAAAATGGCAGAGATAAACGAAAAGAAAAAACAAATAAACATTTATAATTGGAATGGAACTGAACAGTAAATTCGTATTGTTTTATTTTTTCGGTTAACAAACAAATAATTTTCATTGGAGGCACATTTTGCAATTTGTAGTCGCTGTTGTTATCTTTGTTTTCTATTGTTTGTTTGCAATTGTTTTGCGCTCTCCTCTTTAGTATTTGCTTTAAATCATTTGTTGTTTCTCTTTTATTGTTTCACTTTACTTCTTATACACGGCAATAAAAAATATTTACTTCGAGTCGATTTTCCCTAAACAAACCACTTTGTTTTGGGAAGCATTGTGAGAGGGTCTGATTGGTTCCGCACAGTGCATTGTCCTACAGGCAATCTGTGATCGTTATTTCTAACCTCAAATGAGGAGTTTTTTCAAATGAGTTTTTTTTTCATTTTTAACAGTTAAAAATCAAACTTTATTTTTTCCGTTAAAATATAAATAATAAATATTATAAAATAATATTTTTTTATTTAGACCACCGTTGTTTTAAAACTGATTTGATATTATTTATAACAGGTATGGTACCTCCCAAAAATATTAGTAGCAGACCTTTCTATACTTCTATATATTCTTTAAGGAAACCACTATACAGATAGCAATATTGAAGATCTAGCTTTAGAATTTTATTGCAATCCTAGGATGTTTGGTTGAAGAAGATATAACCGATTTATTGTGTCAGCATCAAGCGACGGCAAGAGTGCTTTTCAAACATGAAACTTTAAATGGCGGACACGGACAACTCAAAAATTAATAATTCAATCCGTTCCGTTTAATCGGCTAAGATTTTCCTTATCTTCTAACTTGGTTTTTGGTCCAAAATAGAAAATGTTTCCAAAAATAAAATTTCATAGGTCCGCAATTTATATAATTTTAAGCCGATTTGATAAAAGAAACCCGGAAATTGGGTGTAACATGTTGTATTTGTGGTTTCATATAGTAAATACCCAAATAAATTACCCACTGCCCATATTTATTACATATTTAATGTGGATTTTTAATTTTTGTAATATTCTACAAAAAGATTTTAACAGTGCCTGCGGAATGCTTAACCAATATGGTTAAAATGAAAAATGGACACCTAATATTGGTAATACTGGAAAATTACAGATATGGGATTTTGGCGTTAAAATATTGGTAATACTAAAATTACAGTGGGTGGCGTAGGGGATGATAGATACCAAGCAACGGCTCTGATTGGCTTTAACATGGCGAAGTCCAGGCTTATCTTGGTCCCTCTTTCATCTCAATTGTGGACACTGACCTCCCCGCGGTGCCACTTGGGGAGCTATTCTCATCACCCGATGAAATAGTGAGCTAATATGTGCCGCGAGTTCACCCATAAGAACTATAAAAAATGGGTTGAGGCGTCGGGTTAGTTGTCCACTCTCCGAAAACACAACCTACTATGAAAAAGCTAAGAAAAAGAAAACCAACCCCCCTAATGTTGACGACCCCCGTAAACGTGTAAAGAAGCACGATCTTCGAATCTGCGCTTGGAATGTACGCACGTTGTACAGAACAAGGCCAGTGTTCGCTTTGGCGGATATACTCAAGAAGTACATAGCTGATATTATAGCCTTACAGGAAATGCGATGGAAAGGACAGGCGTAAGTAAATCAGACGATTACACCCTGTATTAACCTGCCATGAAACGAGACATGAATTTGGCTGCGGATTTATGGTTAACAGGAGAATAAAAGACCTTGTCTCCAGATTCACTCCAGTAGATGAGCGAATTGCTATAATCCGTATAAAAGCGAAGTTCTTTTACATCAGTCTAATTTGCGCGCATGCTCCGACCGAAGATAAAGATGAACAGTCCAAAGACATATTTTACGAGCGCCTAGAAACAGCATATGCCCTGGCCATGACATTAAAATTCTGCTAGGAGATTTTAATGCAAAAATCGGAACGGAAAATATCTTTGGCCCCACCGTCGGAAAATTCAGCCTTCATGAAGAAACATTAGATAATGGTATGAGGTTGATTGACTTCGCGGCAGCAAAAAACATGGTAGTTAACAGCACCAGATTCAAGCATCTCGATATACACAAGGCCACCAGATAGCCGAGGACTACTCCGCTCAACTTACCCATCTGCTTGAATAAAGCACTTCTTGTCCCAATAATAGTATAGAAGCACAATGGCAAAGAATTGTCCACTCCCTACAAACTGCAGCAAAAGCAACACTTGGGTACCAAAAACCACCACCAAGAAACCCATGGTACGATCAGGAGTGTCGTAATGCTACCGCAGCGTATAGGGCAAACCTGAAGACAGTAGCATCACATAACGTGACGGAGAACTATCGGGAGAAAAGGAGAGAGGAGAAACGTATTTTCAGAAAAAAGAAGAAAGAACAAGAAAAATCGAGATGTACAGGAAATTTTACCAACGAGTAAAACACCAAACCGAAGGCTTTGGTGCAGGTACATTCTCCTGTAGAGATGAAGAAGGAAACCTGGAGACAGATACAGACAGCGTGTTGAGGATCTGGAAGGAGCATTTCGAAAAGCTTCTAGTATCAAATAGTGGCGATGAAGAAGAGATGATGGTATAGAGTGTATACCACCTAGCCAAGATTAGGTCATAAAAGCAATTAATCGGCTCAAGAACAACAAAGCAGCAGGAGCAGATGGGTTACCAGCCGAACTATTCAAGACTGGTGGCCAGATGCTGGTCAGGAGCATGCACCAGCTGATTAGCACAATTTGGCTAGATCAATGCATGCCCAATGATTGGAACCTCAGCATCCTGTGTCCCGTGCATATGTGCCAACTATAGAGGAATAAGTCTCCTTCCCATCGCATATAAAGTGCTATCCAGTGCGCTGTGTGAACGATTGAAGCCAATGGTCAATGACATCATCGGACGATACCAATGCGACTTCAGACCTGGCAAATCCACCATTGACCAGATTTTCACTCTGCGCCAAATCCTGGAAAAGTCCCACGAAAAACACTATGAAGCCGCATTCGAAAGCCCTATCCGTTCAGAGGTGTTTAAAGCCATGTCCGCGTTCAGCATTCCTGCAAAATTAATACGGCTATGCAGGATAATATTAAGTGGCACAAGGTCAGCAGTTAAAGTAGGAAAGTAGGAATCGGAGCCCTTCAATACCGAACGAGGATTCAGACTAGGTGACAGTTTGTCGTGATCTTTTTAACATCCTACTGGAAAAGGTCATACGAGACGCAAAGGTGAACAGAAATGGCACTCTGTACACCAAACTACACATGTTACTCGCCTACGCCGATGACATTGATATAATGGGTCGAACATTGCGAGCGGTAACAGCCACCTTTGAACAAATTGAAAAGGAGTCTGCCCAAGTGGGTCTGGGAGTAAACGGCGAGAAGACCAAGCTGATGGTATCAACGCTCAAGACGTCCAGTAGACTCGGACCAACTGTGGAACCTGAGAACTACAGCTTCGAGATAGTTAAAGACTTTATATACCTTGGTACCGCCATAAATAAAACGAATGACATCAGTTTTGAAGGATTGTGATGGCCAACAGATGCTACTATGGTCTAAGTAAGCAGTTTAGAAACAAAGCCACCTCCCGTTAGACCAAACTCACACTTTACTAGACGCTAATATTACCCGCGCTTTTGTATGGATCTGAAGCATGGGTACTTGCGCAAGCAGATGAGGCAGCTCTTGGGGTGTTTGAGAGAAAAATTCTCCGAAAGATCTACGGGCCGATCTGCGTCGACGGTGAATATCGGCGTCGAATGAACCACGAGCTTTACAATTTATACGCGGACATCGACACAGTCAGTAGTATTGAGCTGCAGCGACTACGGTGGCTAGTCCATGTTGGTCGGGTGAATGAAAATGCCCCAGCTCAAAAGGCATATAAAAATGAGCCTACTGATGGTTCCCATAGAAGGGGAAGGCCACGAACTAGATGGAAAGACCAAGTAGAAAACAACATCTTGGAACGTGGTCTTCCAAATTGGTGGACTTGCGCACAAGACCGACGCGCTTGGAAATCTTTTTTTAAGCTCGGCTTATGGAACAACCGTTCTGTTACAAGCCAGCTAAGTAATGTAAGTAACTAAAATTACAGTTCCTTCGGTTGTATAATGCGCCAAAATAACGAAAATGGGACGGTACCGATATATGGGGCCTTTTTTTGTAACAAGTTTTTCACTTTTCAAAATATCTCAATCCTAATTTATAGACATTTCAGGTGGGGATTTTTAAAGAAGTAAAAAAGTGTCAGTCGGTGTTGCCGACAGATATATACCCCCAGCCTATGGTTTGCGGAGGTCTTCGGAATTACACACAGATTTTATTATTAGCTTTATATAAGAAATATCTTTTTATCAAAGAGGTTTCGTATTTAATGTTGATAAAATTTTATAAAATATTGACCATTTGTGAGGGATGTACGGGAAGGTGTGGACTACTGGTTCCCATCATCGGACTTGATATAGGGTTGGTAAAGATAAAATGTTGTGAAAGGTTTGGTTGAAATATGACATTCCATTCGCCTGATATTGCATTTACAAATATTGAACATTTTGACCATTCGTGGGGGAGGTCCATTCCTTCTGGTAAAGGGTCCCATCATTGGACTTAATCAAGACTTCGTAAAAAATGGGTTGTGCAAAGTTTGGTTCATATCGGACATTCATTCGCCTAATATTGGATATGCAAATATTAAAAATGTTGGCCATTTGTGGCCATCTTCGGACTTGATTTGTGGTTGGTAAAGATAATAGATTTTAGATAATATATAATAGATTGGTTTGGTTCAAATCTGACATTTCATTCAAACTTGATCTATTCTTGGTAAAGATAATAGGCTGTGCAAGGTTTGGTTCAAATCTGGCATTCCATTCGCCTGATATTGGATTTACTAAAATTGAAAATTTTAACCATTTGTGTGGGAGCTACCAGAAGGAGTAGACCAATGAGTCCCATCATTGGACCTAATCTAGACTTCATATAGTTAATGGGTTGTGCAAAGTTTGATTCACATCTGCCATTATATTCGCCTGATATGGATTTATAAATATTGAAAATGTTGACCATTTGTGGGGGAGGTACTAGAAGGAGTGGACCAATGGGTCCCATCTTCCTACTTTATCTAGGTTTGGTAAAGGTAATATGTTGTACAAAGTTTCATTAAAATTGGATAGTCCGTTTGCATGTTATTATAAAATAATAATTTTTAGCACAATTTTAACCATTTTGTGCGGGAAGTACTAAAAAGAGGTCATCAATGGGTCCCATCTTCAAACAAGTTTGGTTCAAAACGAACATTCCATTAGTGTGATGTTGGTGTTATAAATATTGAAAATGTTAAGCCTCTGTGGGGGAGGTACCAGAAAGAGTGGATCAATGGGTCCCATCTTCAAACTTGATCTAGGCATGGTAAAGATAATAGCTTATACAAAGTTTAGTTAAAACCGGATATTATAAAATTAATTTTTAGCACAATTTTGACCATTTTGTGGGGGAAATATTACGATGTACAAAGCTTGAATGAAATCGATTGCTGCCTTCGAGAGTTATCGTGCGCACCAGCCAGACAGACGTACAACGGACGGACGGACATGTGTAAATCGACTCCAAATTTCAAAGTAAACATACGTTTTAATAACCTTTTTGATAGTACACGTGAGGTTCGTATCCTAAATTCGTATCAATTTATTTACTTATTTTTTTTTCAGGCATTTCATCATGAAAAATCTAGAACCTGAAAAACGTTTACAAATCGTTGAAAAAAAATTTTAAAATTATTTTCGGTATTTTCGACCGAATTTAATTCGGCGATGAGTCCCATTTCCGGCTTAATACCCAAATTTTGGGCTTTCACTAACTCTCAGTTTTCTTCTGCATTACATTATGTTTGTTTTTTTTATTGCAAATAAACCACTGTGCATTAAAGTAATTTAAATATGGTAATTGTTTTACTTAGTCATAAAGTAATTATTCTCATTTGTTTTGATTGTAAACTTTGTTTTTTTAATAAATATTTGTATTCTGTTCTCCTTCTCTCTATATGTCGATGCTGTAGTTCGACATCCTCTCAGATTCTGTTCATCCCACCCACTTGTTCGTAGTATGTTCACTTTCCAAATCAGAATAACATTTTGTTTCGTCCAACAATAACAATGAAATGAAATGAAAAAAGTGAAATAAAATAAAAACAGAACAACGGTACATTTAACTTCACGAACATGTGAACAAATTCTGAAAGGATTGTCTGATTAACTTTGAGCCGCCTCCACCCAAAGAACAATTAACACATGGCTGGCTATTCGAGGAATTCCAAGTGTTCAAGAATCGTTCATGTGAAAATGGGTTAATGTGTCCACTTATATTCCCCGCAGTTTTGGAAAGGTCTATAAATATGCAAAATATATTCCAAAAAAAAATATAGAAGACCATGTTTGAAATTATAATTTGCAATTTAATTAAAAAATAATTGTTTATTATATGTTTGGGGAAAGGAATAAAATTTAAAATTATTAGCTGTGGATTTCGCAGCTCATCGCAATCCTTAACATTTTTGTACACGCAGTCGTATGGCTAATAAAGGTATAAACACTTTGCTTTTAGACAACAGGCTTTTTTGGGCCATATAATAATACGATCAAATTGTATAAGTAGTATATTTGATACCAACATAAATAAAATATATTTCTATACACTCATTTGCATTCCCAAAGACCTAATTGAATATTCTTTACGATTTTTAACCTTGTTAAGCACTTTTTAAATTAAATCTCTGCCTATAAAAAATAACAACTAATTTTAAAATATCATTGTACGAAACATTTAATAGGGCATATTTTTATCAGTTGTTAACCTGTACCATTTCAAATCTCCCTGTTATCTTTCTGCTGAGGAGCAAATTATTACAAACCTCATTACAACGTAGATAAAAATGATGTGGATAAGTTATCAATATTTTGTAACTGAATATTTGTGAAACAATAATAAAATGGTAAAGTGAAAAAATAACAAATTCTAACACCTTACACAAATCACATCGATATGCCGGTTATTATTAAGATAAAATATCTGAATTAAGCAGACCGACCGCCACATCCATTTTGAAAGTAGGCTCATAAAATCGATATAATTTGTTGTGTCATATTTTTGTCTTCCACTTCGCTTTGTAACTGTTGAAAATAATAGTTGAATACTTTGGAGAAAGAACTACAGACCTCCTTTCATTTCATTCCACAAATTGGATTAGCGAATGGCTTGATGTGTCATGAATTCTTGCTTCTAGGACGCACTATGTCGCGAGTTCATATAAACAGCGGCCAAAAATAGAAGGAGTTATCGTAAGTTAATGAAATTTGGTACATGTACTTATTATTGGCCTAAAGAGCAACTAACAAAAAATTGGATAGATCGGACCAAGATTTGGTATACCTCCCATATAATGGGTCTTGATAATATCACCCTTTTTGGCCTATAAAATCTTCAATATTCAACCAAATAAAATGACAATTGGCAATTTACATTTACTTAGGTCCATAAATCAACTGACCAAAAACTGGATAGATCGGACCAAGATTTGATATACCTCCCATACAAAGGGTCTTGAAAATTGTACTATTTTGGGCTATATAATCTTTAATATTCAACCAAATTCAATGAAAATTAACAGTTTACATTTACTTATGCCTATAAAAGAAACGGATCAAGAAACTGGGTAGATCGGACCAATATTTGATATACCTCCCTTTCAAAGGGTCTTGAAAAATCCGCTTTTGGAGCTATAAAATTGTTTATATTTATACAAATTCCATGAAAATTTGCATGTCTTCGTCCAAATTACTTCAAAATTGGGCGAAGACAGTAATAGGTGTTGCAATTTAGTTGTTGGTAACTTTCTGTACTATAAAATCGTTATATGCAGCTAAATTAAGTATAGTAGTTTTATTTTTGTTATTTTTATTATAAGATATATATAAAATATATAAATGTACGATTTAGTATCATCCATGTTATAATTTGGGGCCTTTACTTTATGGCTGTTTAAGGATATAACAAGGTCGGATTGTAAATACTAAATAAAATCCTTATTTGACTCGGCTTTAACAAAAGTTCGGTCTGCTACTAATTATTTAGTGGCATGACTTGTTAGCATCTTGTGAATGTCGCTCAAAAGGTATTATACTGCACTTTGCATATCCCGTGCCATGAACGAATATTTTTCTGTATGAACTTTCCACAAAGGTAATTCATGTGCGACCTCTAAATTTAGATTAAAAGATTATCTCAAATAATCTGATAAAAAAGTATAATCTTCAAATTGACTGAAAATTTATTAGAAGCTATATTTTAAAACCAATTCTCCCATATCTCCGCTTCGAATAAAGTTTTTACCACTTAATTGCAAATTATATGTAAAATATTGTACGATTACTATGTTCTGAATCCATCTTCTCCTTCCTATCTGCCCTCAAAAACTTATTTATTGTATACATAACATATTGAACCATACGCTTCTAACCATTTCATGAACATGCCATATTTTTTTATAAGGTGGTCGCCAAAAAAGTTAAATAACTTTTAGGACCGCAGGTCTCCGCAGCTAATTTTTTGATTCCTCAAATAAAAAATAGAGTGAAAATTTTTGAAACTCTTTTTCTGCTCCACTAATTTCAAATTTTGTTTTACAAATTTGACGAACTAAGTACTCAAGTGTGGACGACTGTATACACCATATGATATCTATATATATACAAACTACAGCGAATCCTAGTTTTTAACATCCACAGCAACTAAAATAAACACTTATAATAACCGTTAACAAATGCATGCGAAATAACCTAATTTCCTATTTTAATTTGACGTATTTTTCGTACATATTGTTGCTATTGGCAATTTTACTTGCGGGGACGTTGTGAACAACAATTGGTCTGTTCCAGTACTTTTTTAATAGTAAAACTGCATTTACATTAGAACTTTTTGCAGGGTTAACCTACTTTATGAGGATTTTATTGACAAATATTCAATGGAATTGACAATTCAAATCCACTGGGTTAACTAAATTAGGTACAATGTAAACGTGCTATGAATCTAGTAAAAGGGAAACATTTCAAAATTGCTCTCAGAGTACAAAATAATTTGAAAAGTTCGGGAACGCAAATCTGTAAATATGCCAAAATTAGATGGCAATACTTCAAAGTCAACATAACAGCCAATCAGAAGTAGGCATTCCTGTTTACCATTTTTACTCGACCAAATTTCTCGAGTAAAAAGTTTACAAAGAGAACGCCATTTTGTTTTGTGCTCTCTTAAATTTGAATCAATGTTTTACCAGTTTTGTGGGTTGAGGAACGGTTTTCGAGTAAAAAATTGGAAAACATGTAAAATGAGTACATTCTTTTAGGTTCTGGAACGGAACTAATATGTTTCCTTGCTTTTATTTCTTTCATCAAACCAAATATTTAAAATATTATTTTTGTTTTTTTTTATTCTGAAGTTTCCTACAAAAAACTGATATATCTTGAAAAACGCAAACAATCGCAGTTTGAGACCTATTGGAATCAATTTAGAAGGCTTTCATTAATATATTTCAGTTGTCAAAAAATCAAACAAATTTAAACATTTTAGTAAAAGTCTATCTAAAATTTCGTTCGTTCCCACGCCTCTCACACCCGCCCCTGCCGACCGAGGGGGCTACCTCCCTATACGCAGGGAGCACGTACACACCAAAGACCGGACTAAGGCGGGTTAGTAGTGGTTTAACAATACCGGCTACAGATTGATCATCAGCCGGCAATTAGTAATTATACAACAAATATAAATTAGAATTAGATCAATAAATACCATAAACTAACTTACTATACATTAAAAACAGACAACAGTAAACAAAACCTACAATATAAAATTTGACAACTGCTGCAAAAATTTCAGGGTCTACTGTTTCCAAGCCCAGTATAGAATTCTTGATAGCATGCAATGGCTTATGCGTAAAAAATAAACACCTTTATTTTATTAAAGTCAACTATTTTGAATCACTACACAAACGTATTAAAAAATATTATATATGAAATAAACAGCACAAACCACCGTTAATACTCTCCATGTTTCATTTTTATTTTTATACTTTGCATTTAGCGGTTTTAAACTTCGCCTTGATTTTTTAATTTTTTTTTTCAAAGTGTGGAGTTTATTTTTATTTTCAAAGTGTGGAGTTTGGCTACGATTTCCACCGCTTTTAAGTTAATTTTCTTTGGACCTAATCTGTTTCAGACAATTTGGAGCCGATTTGCAAATGTCCGTCCGTCCAATATCAGGCGGACATTCCGATTTGAATCAAACTTTCCACAACCTATTATCTCATGTTCAAAAATGGGAACCAGTGGTCCATTTCTTTTGATACTTCCCCCATAAATGGTCAAAATTTTCAATATTTATAAATCGAACCTTCTAGTTCGAATTTCCAAAAACCAAGCCTAAAAATATTTTATCTGCTTCCCTACTAAATGATGTTTTGAGATCTTTTTATCATAAATATTCCAGACAAATCCGAAAGCCACTAATATTAAAATGAGTAAAAGTAAAATGAAAACATACAAATATACATTTCTTTTCCGTGAGGACCCTACCTAAAATATAATGAGCGACATTTTTGTACAGTGGCAATTAGGTTACGGTAATAAGACCAAAAAGAACACGCAAGTAGTCGAGTTAAAGAGACAAAATGTTCTACTAAACTATTCCTCATTCGATTTGACTGAAGATATTATAATTCAAAGTTAGCACGATATCCACAAAAAGGAGATATAAATCCAAAGCAATAAAATAATCACACCATAACTCGAAATTTTCACCTATGGCAAATTTGACATTCTGTGTTATTTCAATATTCGCCAAGGGCTTTCATCGCCAAATGAAATGTTACATCTTTGCACGTATCTTTGTATAGAAAAATTTATGGTCTACATAAACATTAGGCTGTCAAACATTACAGTTAAAAGTTTCTTAATATGTCAATATCTGAATTTAATCGGTATGGTGAATTTTCTACAAATATATTCACCATGCCGATTTTTGAATGATGGTTAATTTTACCATAAATTATATTACTCGAAACTATAAACGTTATTTAAATTTGCATAGATGAATTAATTTGTAAAGCTTGTGCCTACAGCCCCCACCCCCTGACACACCACTAATGTACTTGAACTTATACACAAAGTCTGTGGCTGTGTTCGTTTGTTTGTTGAAAATGCAATTGATTGAAAATGCGCTCATATTAATTTTGTGCATATTTTGTATCTAAAACAGATCAAATCGATTTTTTTTCGTATCCCCCGTGGTTACGGAAAGCTCCGCAGTACATGCGGTGCGGTGCAAGCGGCGAGATTTTAAATAAACATGACGGAAAACATGAAAAGACGAGAAATTGCAATATTTATTCTTTTGGACGGCTGGCTGGCTGTAAAGCAGCGGCCTCAGCAGCATCATCGGCAGCCGCAACGGCATTACACCTTCGACAGAGTTGTTTCATTCGCTTTGAAATTAAACAGAGAATATTTTATTGAAATGAAACGTAACTTGCACGACGGCCAATCGGTGCGGGTGTCAATCGAAGAGGTCCGTCTGCGAGTGTGTGTGAGTGTAGGAAAATTTTATATTGAATAAGTTCATGTTGTTATTGTTGTTGTTGCTTTTGCTGTTGTAGGTCTCATGAAATAAACAATATAAACTGAACGCACGGAAATAGACCGATCGATCGTTGCCACAAAACAAAATATTTTAACTGGAAGGTAAAGAGTGGGCGGGCTGTGGCTGATGGAATTGGTGATTAACTTGGCTGGCCGGTTGGTTACGCTATGAAAATGGTACAGCGTAATTGAAAATACAATTATTTTGTCTGGAATCTGCACTAAACAATAAGATATTTGCTAGATCAAAATGTGTTTTCTCATAAAATAACAACAACAATGTAAACAGATGAAATGTTGAGTAAAAAAATAATCACAGAATATGTTTTTGAAAATTTTTAGATATAATGAGACCAAAAATTAAAACATTGTGACATTTCTGTACTTTTCGCATATAACAGCTCAATTCAAATATCTCAGTTATGGTACATTCGAATTAGCTGAATTCTGCATCTTTGTACATCAACAAATTTAAATACTGCAAATCACTTAAATTTACTCGTAAATCAAATTGCATGTGGAGAGGGATTTTCTATGTTATTTATTTGATTGAACATTTTACTAGTTTTGTGGGTATAGGAACGGTTTTTTACTAAAAAGTTGGAACGGAACTAATGTAAGAGTAAAATCTCAAAGTTCTTTCAAACATAAATTTACCCTTATAATTGTATGTCACTGTTCACTCGAAGGAACATACTCATGTCTTTCTGCAACCTATGATAAATTCCTTTTTATTCGGGAAGATTTAGAGTCGTCTGCGTACAATGGAACAAATTTATGGAAAACGATTTATAGCAAATATTATACACGCTATTCGGTCCGCCGCACTATTAAAAATTTAATTTTAATCTGACACCCGTTCGAAATACATATGGAAGCTATGACTGAATCTGCACCAATTTCGTGTTAATCGGACAAACATTAGGAGTTTGGAGCACCATTTATGTAAAATCGGACGAAAATATATATGGGAGCTATATCTAAATCTGAACTAATTTTTACGAAACTTAGCACGCATCATTCTACTCTTAATTCAGTACTCTGTGGACCGATTTTCACGAAACTTAGCACACATCATTCTAGGTTTAATTCAGTACGCTATGCACAATTTCGTGCAAATCGAAAGTTATTTGGGGACTTTGGTGCAAAATTTACCTTAAATCGAACGAATATATATATGGGAGCTATATCTAAATCTGGACCGATTTTCCCAATTTCAATAGGGTTCGTCCTTGGGCCAAATAAATGAGCTGTGTTAAATTTTATCCAATTCGAATCATAAATGCGACCTGTACTTTGTTTACAATTTAACATAGACAGACAGACGGACGGACGGACATGTATGCATTCTATGCATATTCTCAAAAGGAACCATGTGTCTACCTCGTTTCTTTTTGCCTGTTCCAAACATGTGCACAAAGACATAATACCCTGTACCACAGTGTGGTGAAGGGTATAATTAAAAAACGTCTTTAAACACCGAATACTGGGGTACCGCTGTATTGGGATCCGTAAAAAAAGGACCGATATATCTCATTTTAAATAAAAAACAGAAGTAACATCAATATAAATTCAGAATTTCTATCTTCAATATTGCAAGCTTTATTCCTTTGCATATACGTCAAATAAATCCTCATGAAGTAGGTTAACCCGGTAAAAAGTTCTAATGTACAAGGAGTTTAATGAAACTAAAAGTCAATTTTATATTTTTCTGCAGTTAAATGTTGACGATACATTCTTGACCAGAATTAAATTCTATGTCGATTTATACGTGTCCGTTCGTTTTTCTGTCCTTCCGACTGTTGAAATCACGATAAAGATCGCAATATTTGAGATAGAACTCTGAAATTTTGCACAGACATTGCTAGGATGTCGGGCCGGGCCGAACTTAACATTTTTTTATACCCTTAACTACTTTGTACACATGTTTGTAACAGGCAAAAGCCTATGTTTGTTCCATATACACAAAATTTGGCAACGAGTATGGAATGAAGTCTAGAATACTTTGTGTAGAGTTTGAAACCGGTGCATATTTAAATAAAGCTCCGATATATACTTTAGTGCACCATTGGTCCTGATCGATTTACACGATATTTTGTTTAGCATATTGAATTGAGTCTAGATTTATACGTGTTAAGTTTTGTTGAAATTGGTTCAGATTTAGATATAGCTCCGATTTCATCTAAATAACTAAAATTTATCTGATTGGGACGCATTTTAGCACATCGTACAAAATTAAACCTGGAATAACATGTACCGCTCCGTATTTTCGTCTGAGTTCATGTAAATTGTGCACCAAACAAATAATAATAACATAATAACCGCTTCTCCGATCAAGATAAATTTTGGACACCATACTGTACTGCAGCATACCAAATGGTAGCTCAAATACGTTTAGATTTACATATAGACTGCCCGATTGACAAGTAATTTTTCATAGATTTCAGAATTCTATGTGTATAAGATGTTTTTAATTAGTTCAAATATCTATGTAGTTCACATATTTAATTTCGTCCGATTCCATTTAAATGGTCCTCCAAAGATGCTATGCCTGTTCTATCTACATCATATTGTTCATATGAGCACCTCTTATGTTTACCCAAAGTGGTAAAGGGTATCATATTGTCCGCCCGTCCGAATTTTGAACTTTCCTTACTGGCTTTTACTTGTTTTATTATACAATTGTTGTCTCCTCACTTTGGCATTACCGACAAAGTCGATAGAATTAAAATGCATAATGTGCTTATTTAAGTAATAACAATCTTTCTATAGCCAAATTTTAGCTGCCAGGGCATACAATCTTACAAAAGTGAGATTATGATTAATTGTCGGTAATTCTATTAACCTAATTCAACCTAAAATTTGTTCTGATAAATCAACACATAGTTTCGCGTGTCATATAATATGTGTCAAACTAATTACAAATTTAATATATTCTCCGTTTAATAGTGGAATAAAACGAACTAACTATTAGCTCCCAATTAGTGACATTTCCTGTTGGGGCATTTAAGAAGATCTCTGCCGATTACCACATGCCAAATTAAAACAAAAAAAGAGCACAAACTACAATAACAATATGAAAGCAATTTCTGCTACAGACAAGCATCGAGATATTAGCAGCAACAGTAGCGGCAGTGGCATCTCTCTCTTGCCCCCAAGACTCATTAAGAAATGCCTCACAAAATCGAAGAAAAAATAAAAAACAAAGCACACAGAACAATTTTTATTTGTTATTCATTTTGTATTTTTTAATAGTTTTACACCTCACACGCGCCACACAAAAAATCATGCGAACACAACTGAGAACATTTTTCGAGAATAATTTTTTTTCTATTTTATTCACTTCTGGCTGGCTGGCTGATTGTTGGCTAGCCGCTCTATCTCATTCAAAACATAAAATTTGTGTGTTGTTTATTTTAATTTTTTTTTTCTCATTTCATTTAATTTTTATTAATTTAAGGTCGCTCTTGGCGGAATGAATGTACTTGTTTTTTTGATTGATTTCTCTTATGGGTTACGCTTCCAATTTAAAAATTCACAATATACGCTAATATTTTATTTATTTGTTATAAAAAATATTGGCATTTTCACACTGTTTTGTTTTTGGTTTTGCACTTTAAACAACATTTCTTCTTTGTTGCATTTCCGAGTTGAATCGATGCACGTTTTATTTCATTTCTTTTTGGTTCCTTATTTGTTTTGATATTAAGAGAACAAAAAAATACTAACTAAGAATTAAAACGGATACCGTCGGTCGTGCAGTTGCAAGCAGACACAATAAACGCCAATATTACTTTGGATTTGATTTGCTTTTGTTTGCTTTTATTTTTCAAAGTTTTATTCACTGTTTGCCGAAAGGAAATAACGAACGAACTGAACGCGACGAACTTCAATTTGCTAATGTGGAACGCTGCTCACTGTGAGAGAGCTCCAACCATTTCGCAATGAAATATAAAAAAAAAACGCAGGGTTGTTAATAGACCAATATTGCCATATTGTTTTGTTTTCAAAAAAGCAATGAAACGTTACGAAATTCGAATTTTTAAACACAATTTATGCCACTATGTTTACTGTTGGTGTATGACTGGTTAAATTTGAACAATATTGAGGGACGTTTTATTAATTTGCATTAGCGTAGCATGGAGGATATATTTAATTTTGAGTTGCAAATTGTTGTAACACAAATTTTTACTCATGCAATCATTTGAGACTATAAAAAATTTTATGAACAAACGTATTTATTCTCCATTTTTATCAAATTAAAAGTATTTTCATGCTACTTCCATGCCGTGTACCACAAAATATTCTCCAATTCGAATTGCCTCAAGAGAATTAACATTTTTTCAACATATTGACCGTTTGTGGGGCAGGTACCAGAAGGGTGGACGATGTGTATAGAACGGATCAAATCGGATACTCCATTAGCTTCATTGAAATATGGAAGTGCCAAAATGAGGTTTGGTAAAAATAAAACTACGGGCAAAGTTTGGATCAAAGCAGACTTTCCATTCACTAAATATTGGATTTTCAAAATGTTGACACTACATGGAAATTGGCCGATTAATCCCGTCTTCGGACAAGATCTACCCTTGGTAAAAGTATTACGATGTGGACTGTTTGGAAATCGAAACTCAATTCAATTGATATTGGATTTAAATTTTTTTAAATGTTGACACTTTGCGGGGAAGCTACCAGAAGGACCATCATCAACTACGATGTGACAAGTTTGAATGAAATCGTATATTCCGTTAGCTTCATACGAGATTTACAATATTTGTCAAATTCTGACTTTGGCAAGAAGACAATTTTAACGATTAAATTTTGGCAAAACACAATAGCAGACTATTATCAGGCTTCCATACCAGGTTTACTTGAAATATATAATTTGAATGGGCATATGTTCCGAAAAGTAATAAAGAAAATTAGCAAGTTTTGTCTCTATAACTAATAACAGTGTAGAATATGGGCATGTTTTTATCATTTTTAATCTCCTTCGTTGCTTAACGTTAAATACAGATACGAGTGAAATATATCTAAATAGGTACAAGGACATGATCTGCACATTATCTTCTGATCTTTGAAAACAAAAATCAGTGCCATTAGTTACGGCTGAGGAACTGATTGCTTCTAATTGCCCTGAAGATACAAATTCTTCTTCGTCAAGCTAAAAATTAGTTCACCGCCATAATAATTGCACACGTATTAGTTTATAACATTGCACACGTATTAGTTTATAACACCTAAAGTCAAATGAATTATGTATGATGGAATATGTTTGTGGGTCCTGTTTCACTGCGATAGACCTATTAATCTTCAAGATATCGGATAAAAACTATACCAACACAACAATTTTTACCACAAAAAAAGTATTTTGCTTTTTATTATTTTTTAGAAAAACATCAGATCTTTTTACTAGTTTATGAGAACGGAAAACAACGAAATAAGACAATATGTCATGTATCTAATATAGATTAATTTACTTCATATTCCTCGTCAGCTTATTTTTCTATGGCGTGGCATATTAGGGCAAGTGTTAAAAATTTCCAAAATGTCAAATGTTTTTAAACCAACTAATTCATTCTAAATAGGAAATAAATAAACTAAATAGGATCAACTTGACATAGACAGCTTTTGGTGAATTTAGGACGATTTGACTCACGATTTTTAGTATTTGGAATGTCCTTGGCAAAAATTTATTTTTCAATATTTTTTGTAATATTTAATTCTAAATCCAACAGTTATTGGCATAATTTATGTCTAGCACATGAAAATATCTTATTAAGGGTTTATGAGAAATGTTATAGCAACCGCAAAAATACACTTGTCCCCATTATGTTCTTAAAAGAATTTATTAATCTTTTCCTGTGTTTCAGCCATTATCACAACCAATCCTATACCAGCATGGTTTTAAAAACCCTTTGAATAAAAATCACAAAGGTTTTATTTTCATTAATTAAAATTTTTAATTTTCAAAAATTTCCATTTCACTTTTACATTAACACACTTCACTTGAAAACTTTTCCTTTCATGATTTCCATTATCGTATATAATGAATAGACTTTAAAATGTTTTAAAATACATTATATACTACTATTGGATATCGATTCGTATTTTTGCAATTATCCGATCCGAGTTAACAGCGCAAAAGTCCGCAAAGAACTGATTTCGGTTTCCTGCAGTACTTTCACTATTCACGTCGAGAATGGGAGTTCTGCTGTTGGGAATTTTGGAAGCTCTCACGAAATTCTGAGGACATGCGCCCATCATACCGACCTTCTCCCTCCTTTTTGGAGATATAAACAAAAGCAACAATGTGTTTTTGGTTTGTTTTTTATTTTATTTTTATTTGTGCCAATGTGAACCAATGTTTGTTTGTCCCAATTCACGCCACCATCACAACTTTCGTCGCTGTTGCTCCCAACAAATCAGAGGAGATGGCTGTAGGGAAGGCAAACACAATGAAAGGAAAAGTGAAAATATGCATTTCCGTACAGGTATCCTTGAGACTTGAATGCGGCAGCCTAGGTTCTGTCTATATATCCGTGTATGTGTGTGTGTGCCACAATTAGTATAGACGGATGTTCTCATTTCCGTTTGCACCCATTTTGGCGTACGGAAGCAGCCAAAGTGAAAAGTAATATATGGTAATGGCTTTCCATATCAGCGATGTCCTTAATTCATTGTTTCAAAGCCCACTAACACGAACACCAATGCCAAACCGCCACATGATTTTTGCAAAGCACGTGCATTTATTTTACTCTCTGCGTTTTACACTCTCGCCGTATACGGGAGTGTTTGAGTGTATTGGCCAAAAGAATTCCATGGGTTTTGCCCGGCGGTGGTGGAAGGGTAACAGAGAAACTCAACAAATAATCCATGACCTAACACAACCGGAACATTTTTTGCGGCCATTGTTTTATATTTGGCGTCCTGTGCTCGCTCCATGACTTGACTATGGAAGCCAAATGTAATTTTTGGATCACTTTCCAGATGGCAGACATTGGTAAGTGGGTGGGTGTTTGGTTGACCAAATGTTTTCCAAATAACTTTCACTTGCTGCCAAGAAATCTGTAAAAAGTAAAACTGATATGGAGAGTGAAGGCATGTGTTCATTTAGGCACCAACCAACCAGCTGTACGATTGAGTCCTTGTCGGCCTTAAATGATGACAATGACGTCATCGTTGACGACACACAGTGAGCCACACAGGCCTGTTAAGTTCGATCGAAAGTACGTTGCTCGAAATAAAAACACAAACAAACAAGGTCGGCTGACAGCGAGACACAGGACACTTTACAAATGCAACCAACTCTCGGCAAGGATATGAAAAAGTTTAGTTTTTTTCACATAATTTCCAATTAGTTGAGCTGAACGGCGAATGCACACAAGATATTCGAACAGAACATACGCGCGTATACGTAATTATAGAGAGGAACTTAAAAAGAGCAAAGTCAAAAGATTTGCGACAAGGCAACATCTGTCAGAGGAAACCGGTGACGACGAATTAAGCAAGTCGCGGACATACTCAAGTCAGCTATGCAAGGACATCTATAATGATGACATACACACACACATATATACATATGTATATTGTGTCGTTGACACACTCGAGTTTGGGTGCCATAAAAATTAAGGGGTTTTCATACAAATGTACATATATGAGGGCGCTGTATAAATCGACATACATATGTGATAGTCGGTATCAGAATCTTAAAATTAATGTAAGTAAATAATTATGTAATAATATTAAAAGGCAAATAACACTTAGTCTATTCAAAATCATAAATTACATTTTGAATTTAAAATATTTATAACATTGTTGTTTAAATTTGTCGTCATTTTTTCCTGGAACCACGAAGTACAATAAAAAGAAGTCGGTGTTACCGACAAATATAAACACTTTTGTTTAGGGATGAGGTTGTACAAATTTGTGCATTACACTATAGACCCAGTGGCAGGTTTCTGAGGCAAAAAGTTAAAATTTCAAGTCATATATTTAAATAATAGCCTAGATAGACGGCGGCCTTAATTTGAATTCAAATTAATTTGAGCATTATTTCCTTTTATATGTCATGTTAAATGCACGAATTTAAACCGAATTTAGAAATTTCATTATGGCAATGCTGTTGACAATCAATAAATCATTTGTCAAATAGTTTACGTTTTGTGTAAATAAAAATGGAAAACACAACAGAAAAAGTATGTTTTTTTAATTAATTTAAGACGAAATATTAATAATATGAATTTTAAGATGTCAAAGGGGAAGAAACGTAGTGTATGGTGCGACAGAGATACACATCATTTACTGTAACTTTGGGAAGAACGTGCCATCAAGATATTGCGGCGCAAATGAACAATAAATTTACTGCGGAAGAGGTGCACATCAAGATTAGAAATTTCACGCAAAAATTTTATTTCTTTTCTTTCGCGCCTTCGTCATCCTCAGCAAAAAAGTGAAATAATTTAGGCGAAGTTATAAAAATTATGAAAGAGCAAAATGAAATGCTAAAATATGTGGTAGAAGATTGCCAATTTTTGTCAAATGAAATTGTAAGTGCCATCCGAGAACAAAATGAAACCAGCCGAGAATTTATTTATTTAATGAAAAATTTAATAGATAAGATTTAGAAATAAGTAATAGTATAGTCTTTCATTTACTTTAATATATAATAAAATATAATTTTACTTACTGAAACTCAATGCTATTGCATTTCTTATGATTTATGCTGTCACATCATTTTCACCGCTTCTTGTTGTGTGGCTAGGTTGAGGTGGTGCAGTTGAGTCTCCGGCAACATTTTCCATCCACACAGGAGAAACTTCATCGTTCTCCATTTTCAAGAAATCGTGCATGTGTTTATTATTTGGTCTGTTCCCGTACTGCAAGAATCTACTCGATTTTACTATTTTCTTCGATATCATAAAGGAAAATTCGTTATCGTAGTAAAAAGTAGTAGATTCTTGCAGTACGGGAATAGACCAATTATGTTGATATTTTTTGTTGATACTTGTAAGCCCCTATCTATTCTCCTGAATCTAGCTTTCAGTTGCCCAAATGCATTTTCAATCACGCGGCGACATTTGGATAGTCGGTAGTTCAACATTTTTTCTACATCTGGCTGATTTATTGAGAAAGGGAAAGGCTTCATCATATAGCGCGATAAGCGAAAAGCTGAAAAGCAACAAAGGCACATGAATACCGGCAATTATTTTACTGTTTTGGGCAAAAATGTCGAAACGTTTAATGCACTTTTCACAAAAATATAGGAGTCATTATTTTTCCCACTTGATCCGATGTTTATATATGTAAATTTTGACCTAAAATAAAAAAGTTAACATTTTCAAAAATGATTTAATATAAAATTTACCTGTAATCGCAACTTGCTAAAAGTATTACTGAATACCAGCCTTTATAATTGTGGTAATCCACGACATCTTTTTTCGGCTGAATTTCTATATGGCACCATCTACTGCTCCAGAACATTGTGAAAATCCAAGTTGTTCGAACCCATCAACAATCCCTTTAATTTCTTCAGCAGTATGAGGATATGAATTAACGCAATTAGATAGGTTATTATATATCGCATTGCAAAAATCTTCAACAATTTCACCAACGGTAATGCGTCCCACACCAAATAAACTTACAATAGTCCTACAAACATATATTCCGGTATTCCACGCCCTCCGGACGGCATAGAAATCGTTACGTATGCAGATGATTGTACGATTATGGCGTCGGGTCCCATTGTTGAAGACATATGTGTGAGGTTGAACGCATATCTCATCGATTTAGCAGCATTCTTCAAAGCGAGGAATATGAAAATATCCGCCGCGAAGTCGTCAGCCACACTTTTCACCACATGGACTGCGGAGATGAGAATGCCGTTGAATGTGCAGGTCGAGGGGCATACAATTCCGACCACCAACTACCCCAAAATACTCGGGGTCACATTTGACAGCATGTTCAAATCGTCCGCGCATACCACAGCTATCTGCGATAAGCTGAAAAGTAGGAACAAGGTCCTCAAGTCGCTTGCCGGCAGCACTTGGGGTAAGCGCAGGACCTCTTACAAAGCGATAGGTCGGTCTGTGGCTAGCTATGCGGTTCCAGTGTGGTCTGCGAATTCCAGTGATACGCAATGGAGAAATATTCAGACCTGTCAGAATGCCGCCCTGAGGACAGCGACAGGGTGCCTCCTCATGACACCAGTGGACCATCTTCATGAGGAGACGAAGATCCTTCCCGTACGTCAGCATAGCAATATGCTTTCGTTGCAGTACCTGCTTGGGTGTTTCAGGGACGATCATCCCAACCATTACATGGTGGATAGGACTCCCCCGCCCAGGCGTGTCAGGAAGGATCTGCATGATCTAGAGAGAGAGGTCCAACGATACAAAAGGGAGCCTCTAGATCAAGTTGCCTATCGAGCGGGTCTGAATGGCATTCATACAGATGCAGTAGCCGCAGCGCTGAACGGTTACAAAGTGAATGCCGTCCTCGGAGCTCACCCCCCACCCATCGCAGCTGAAGAACGTCAGCTGCCCAGACAAACCAGAGTAGTTTTGGCTCAATTACGTTCTGGATGGTGCAGTCGGCTCAATTCGTATTGGGCACGGATTGATGACCAGGTGCTAGATGTCTGCCCAGCATGTGGTACAGGCCCTCATACCACACTGCACTTGTTCAATTGCCCAGCCAAACCTACTCACCTTACTCCGGAAGATTTGTGGCTACAGCCAGTGGAGGTAGCTGCATTCCTAAATCTGGAGACAGAACTGGAGGAAACATAACAGGAAACATTCAATACATATAAACTGCTACAACAACAACAACAATAGTCCTATATTCCGCTGAGGATCCCAATGAAAATAGTGCAATTGCAACTCTCTTTTCAAGTGGTATACATGGCCTCATATTTGTGTCAAACTTTTCCATATTTCGAACTTTTTCGCAGATTTTTCGAAAAGCACTCCTGTTGAGGAGAAAGTTTTCCTTTAATCTGCTATCAGATTAAAGCAGGCACGCCATGTTCCCAAAAAGTTATATTCCGGTCTTAAAAAATACGTATATACATGTGAATGTTATACTATATGAAATGCACATAAAGCTTACCAATTTCCACAATTGCCTTTCTCTTACTTAAGCTTCTCCTTTTGCGATTCCAACTTGCAACAACACTTTGTGATTAGTGGTTGATAGTGCATGAATAACTCTCAAATTCTGGATCAATTTCAACAACAATCCTACGACCTAAAAAGGCATAAAAACAAAAACTCAACAACAATTTAAGCTTCCTTTCAAATAAGTATTTTTGTTTCACCAAGCATCATAGCTGCTAATCTTATATTTTGTTTTCTGTCCATTTGTTTGCTAGTGTCTTCCAAATTATTTTTATTTTTACACAAACAAATATTTATTTACAAGAATCAGCTGTTACATAAATGCAGAAACTACCGTCTGTCAGGATGAAGTTTTAATTCAAATTAAAATTTGTTTAATGCAAATTAACGTTCTCGTCTGTATACGGTATAAAATACAAAAACTTCAACCTGGCAACACCTAATCATGGCATACCAGGCCGTCAAAGATACTGCTTTTCACACTGTACATTTTTTGGTATGAACTCGTACTGCAAGAATCTACTTCTTTTTACTACGATAACAAATTTTCCTTTATGATATCGACAAACATAGTAAAAACTGGTAGATTCTTGCAGTACGGGAACAGACCGATCCGCAACCAATTTTTTTATAAGACTATCTTGTTCTATAGCAGAACTTTGGCTAGCTTTTCACTTGTGGACAAAAAGTAGATGAGTGAACATGTTTTCGCAGTGCCACTGTAAATTTTTAATTTTTTTCATTATAAGGGCGCAGGAAGAATTTAGTGACCATAAATGCATTTCTGATAGATATGAATAAAAAACATAAATTTTTGAACCGAATCACTGTAAAAAACAATACCGTTCAAAAATACCAAATCATATGTATATTCAGTGTAAAGGTATGAAAATAAAATATTAAATTTTATGAAGCTTTAAAGCAAAAAGTTTACCTAACCGAAGAATTGGTTTTGGACCCCATGTTTCTTTGGACCAAATTCGTTTTAGAACATTTGGAGTCTAGTTGTAAATGTCCGTCTGACTGGCCGACTGATGTGTACTATAACTATCGAAGGGAGTTACCGATTTCATACAATCTTTGCACTTCTTAATACTTAGTCAAAAAGTGGTAAACATTGTTCGAAGTATAAATTTTATAAAATCCTATTCCGATTTGAATCAAACATTGTTCAACCCATTATCTTTTGCCAAGCCTACAACAAGTCCGAAAGTGGGACCCATTGGTCCACATCTTCTAGTACCTCCTCCAGAAATCCAATGTTAGGCGAATGGAATGTCCGATTTGAACCAAACTTTGCAGAGTCTATAACAAGTTCTCCCCCAATAAGGATATTTTATAAACTTATAAATTTTATTAAATTGATAATGGTGTTTTTACACGATATGTATTTTACATATGTGCTGTCACTTATTTCATCCATATGTAATTCCTTATGTGTGTCAAAATTAGCTGCGTACACAAAACATTTATTTTTGTGTTCAAATCGGCATATGTATTTTACATATGACATAACCTATAAACAAACAGACACCTTCATTTTTTCTTAAATCAACATCATTTTTTTATTAAACACCTACAAACGAAATAATAATTTGTAATTATTGCCTTCTCATCCTTTTCTATGACTTGCAATTGAAATATTTTCTTCCACCAATGTGTATCATTCAAACAGCTGATTTCCTTATGTTTCACATACGAAAATAGAGCGCGTCCTATTCGGAAAAAAATACATATGTAATTGCATATCTTTTGACACATTGAAATTTCCGTATGTTTCACATGACGAGTTCGATTTCCATATGTAAAAAAGTGACAGCACATATGTAAAATACATATCGTGTAAAAACACCATAACCGATTTGACCAACATTAAATCTGAAACCCCTTTGATAGAAACATACATTATATAAAGCGAATAATAATTTTAATTCCTATGGACATATTACATCATTTAACACAGACTTCTAAATGACATGAATTGACATTTAGATTAAAAGCATAACAACAAACACCTACAAACTTGACTATCTTATTTGTGTTCCTTGGGTTTAGTCTCTTTCCATTTTGTCGCCCTTCAAATGATCTTCCACCGTTTACCTTTAAGGGATTCCAACGGTGTTAGAAAGGGTTCATGTCTCTCTCGTATGAACTAGGGTCGCTTAAGGGAACGCCCCCCCCCCCCCCCCCCATTTTCGACTTTAATTTTTCAAGATTTTCAATGGGCTGGCAAATCAATACCAATGCTTGTTAAGGTTTGTAACTTTGCACATATATAATTGAAGATTTAAAAGAGAAGAAAAATAATTTACAAAAAAATTTTGTAATTGTTTTGTTGTTGTTTTTTGCAATTAAAGAAAGTCCTTATTTTTGATGGCGGGCATGATAACTCCTCACTGGAGCATCGGAATCCGAAAATTCCAACGGTGTTAGAAGGAGTACATGTCTGGCTCTCGTATGAACTAGGATTACAGACTTCGCTCTAAAATTAACAAAATGGTGGACCTTTGAAAAAATATTTTTGGAAAATCGCCGATATTTTACCAAAAACCAAGTTAAAAAATAAGGAAGATCTTCACCGATTGGCTTTATCCTAGTTCATACGATAGCTATACACTCACAGTGAAACGTGTAAAAATCGATTGAGTTATTAGTTTTTGAGTTATCGTGCCCGCCATTCACAAAAAAATGTTTAGTGAAAAACGCGTTTTAAGTTTGAGAAGCCCTTCAGCCGTCACTTGATACTGACACAATAAATCGGCTATATCTTCAAGAGTTCTTGAGATTTTCACTTGAAATTTTGTAGGAACATTCATTAATTAGTGTAGATTCGAATTATATCAACAAAATTTTTGACCCCGAAAATGGGGGGGTCCCCTTAAAAATCAACAAAATGGCGGACCTTTGAAAAAAATATTTTTGGAAAATCGCCTATTTTTTACCACAAAATAAAAATAAGGAAGATCTTGACTGATTGGATTTAACCTAGTCCATACGATAGCTATACACTCACAGAGAAACGTCCCAAAATTTGGAATCGATCGGATTATTAGTTTTTGAGTTATCGTGCCCGCCATTTGCAAAAACGGTGTTTGGAGAAAAATGCGTTTAAAGTTTGAGAAGCCCTCTTGCCGTCACTTGATGCTAGGACAATAAATTGGCTATATCTTCAAGAGTTGCTGAGATTTTCCCTTGAAATTTCAATACAAAATAAAATTTTTTTGAGACCGAGAATGGGGACTCCTAGGAAAATACACATGACACAAAAGGGGCCGATATATATTCCATTAGCTATACCAAACATCCTAGGAGTACTAGCAGTGTACGTAAAAAATAAAAATTTCTATCTTAAATATTGTTATCTCTACCGTTAATTCAACAAACGAAAGCAGAAGAAGCCACACGTGCATAGTTGCTTTTTTGTTTTTGTTTTTTGTGAATAACAAAAAAGCAACTATGTACGAGTGGCTTCTTCTGCCAAAAATAAAATAAATATGTATACGCAACAAGTGTTTGTGTTTATTTGACATTTTTCAACACAAAACTAAAAACGCAAAATATTAATGAAAGGTTATGATTTCTTCCCAAAATCCAGTAGGGAATACCATCAAATGTTTGTTTCATCCATAACAAAGTAATTACTTCCAGACGAACATGTTAAAAACATAATTTTCATTTCAATTAAATTTGAATATATTTAAATTTATTTTGAATTTATTTGACATAGTATTCAAAACATTACACACACATTCACAAAATATGTATTTTGATTTGATTGAACAAGCCACCTTGAGAAAAAATTGAAATCGGTTGGTAGCTGTGTCCTACCTTGTAATAATTATACCAAGCGTCCACGCATGGTACAATTATAAAAGGTAACAGCAAATCCCAGCTGATTTGATTCCAACGTAATACTAGTGTCAATATGAATTTGACAAATTATGTTTTTAAAAATCACCCAACAGGAAAATTGGGAACGCATTCAATTCGAATTTGTTCTTTGTTAAATGTCCTCCCGTATTCAATTTACTCAATCTGCCTGCTGGGAAAGTTTGAGGAAGCAAATCTTTCTTCAAGGAACAACTCGCTATTCCCAGCATTTTCATATGTGTTACACATATATATGGCAATGGCTCAATTATAGGAAATATGTGGAAGCGATAGAAATATACATTTTATAGATTTTCATTCATATTTTTCAATTTTTATTTTGAGGATTCAAAAATATTTCATTTTCAAAATAAAAATAATTTGATGATAATTTGTTTGTTTGTTTACATTTTTCTGTCAAATGAGTTGACACTAGTAGAACTTACAACAACAAATTTCCATGTGGTTGTTGAATCGTTTTTTGTACAACAACACTTGCTGTTACCTTCTATTATTATACCATGGCGTCCACGTACGAATTTTCAAAGTTGAAAAAATTCAACTATGACGGAACGTAGTTTTGTTTTTTTTTTCTTTTGTTGAAAAAAGAAACAAAACATAAAGAAATATAATTTTTTTCAATAAGAATATGACATATTTGAACACATTTAATAATTTCTTAATTTTATTTCGTGATTTTGTTTAGTTCACTAACCAAATGGATTCGACGTATTTGGGTAATACGGCCGTACAAAACATTTTGCCGTAGTGGGGAAGTTGAATATTTTTGTACGCTTCGTAGGATTTAGGTAACGTTGTTATGTAAAAAAACTTAATTATTTCTAATTAAAGTGCGCAAATAAAAAGTTGTATTTCTTTATATTATTTGCTCTTTTATAAAAAATAGCGAAAATAACACAAAAATGTTGGAAAAAATCAATAGTTTGATACACGTATAACTTTGGTTTATTTAATATTTTTTTGTAAATCTCTTATTTTAAATTACAGCCTCGCGACGGCACGGCATAGGGTTGCATCGCTATTCTGGTATATGGGCCCATGTTTCTTGAACTATATCGCATAGTTACATTTTTGTTTCGGCATTGGCGACAAATCGTTATACATCTGCCCACACATTTTCTATCAGATTAAATCAATCCTTTTGAATACAAATCAGCCCTTTGTGTGTTTGCTGGTATCTTTAGGATAATTATAAAGTTGAAATGTGCATTTAATGCGGATTTCGATTCGATATGGTATTTAGCGGCAATTATTTCCTGTCTCTCCTATGCGCAACCTTAGAAACGTTTTTAGATTAGGTTGGTCCTTATCGCCGACTTGCGGGGTCCCTAATCGGCAATTCTCCCATGCCTCTCTTTCTCAACAATACTCTTCTTCAGCTGTCTCCATTCCACCTTATTCGTTTTCCCCTTTCAGTTCTGCTTTTATCGGCCATTTTGTCTTCACCCACATTTGCAGTTGGTGGAACGCTTTTACTTTTTTGCAGTTGTAGAAAAGGTTTGCAGAGAGTGGACGCAATTTCGCAATTCTTTTGAAAATAACTGTAAAAAAATAAATCCTGTGCTAAATAGTATTGTCTAATCGGAACATCGACAGCTACATATATGGGATTTTTTATAAAGAAAATAATGGGTTACGCATAGAAAAGACTAGAAGAACATTTTGCTCTCGTTTGGGGCGTCAAAAAAAAAAAAAAAAATAATCAATAATCCTTTGAGATCAAATGCAGAGAGAGGAATGAACAAGGAAGTAGATTAGAGAAGAACGAAGAAGTTTACCTAACCTGGCACTGAGAAAACCAACATGTCTGACGAAGAAGAATCTATGTCGGAAGGATTTTCCGCCAGTGAGGACGAGTGGAAACCCAGTAAGGAAACTCGTGGCGGCGAATCGTCGGACGATGACGATAGTGATTTCGAGGAGTCATCGCCAATAGCTGCTATTAGCGCATCCAGCGGTGGAGGCGGAAGGAAAAGGTAGGCTATTAAAGTAAAGTCTTTCATTGGCAATGTAACTAATCCAATACTTATTCCTTGAAACAGAGGGGAACGGGAGCCAAAAGCACGCAGTGCTGCCAAAAAAGGAACATCGAAGAAGCGACCTGGCCTGTCATTACGTGCCAAATTGTACAACAAATATAGGCCACTGCCAAAGACATGTTCTCCGCCGAGTAGTGAAGGCAAAAATTCACCATCGGCCTCTACTTCACGTACGAACTCAAAAAACGCCAAAACGCCCAATGAAAGTAGTAGAAAACGCAACGATAACGAAGACGATGGCTCTAGCAGCGACGGCAGCATCGACAACTATTTGGTTGATCCAAATCAAATTGACTTCGAGTCCAGTTTATTTAATTTGGACAAAGCTAACGAATGCAAACCATCAGTGTCACCAGTGCCCAATTTTGATTGCAACGCTGGTTTGGGTAATTTATCAGACTCAGAATCCGATGCTGACGAAAACAACGATTCCGGTAATTTTCATAAAACAGAAGACACTAAGGCTTTTGATTTTAGTGATTTATTACAAAATGCCAAAAGCCTGGAGAGGGTAAAAGAATCGTTGGCAAAGCACGCCGCTGAGGAGGCAGCTGCTATGAAAGCTGGCACACCTTCCAAGAAATCGTTGGGGTCTCAAATTGATACCATGGATGTATATTCGATACTTGCATTGGGCGAAAAACAACATCGATCTCACAACGATGGTGAGGACGAAGAGGACGATGATGACGAAGAAGAGGAAGATGTCAGATCAAAGGGTAGCAGCAGAGATCGTCATGGCAAAGAACCGTCGAAACTGAGCAAAACGAAATCAACTCGCGTCAAACGTCATACCAAAACCCGACCAGCCTCTACTGTGGTGGCGGGCGGCGAAACGGACGATTCCGATTTTGAGGAAGTTGCAGGTAGGAAACGCAAGTAGTGACACCTTGTATATTGGTTGGTGATGGTTGGTTGGCTATAGGCGTAATCGTATCGTCATTGTTATGATTGTAGTTAATTTTTAATGACATATTTTTGACTGTGTGTGTGTCTGATTTGTTGTAATTTTATAATTTAGTGTTGTCCCTAAGACAACTAAAAACTAACGAAGATATTTAACTGAATTAAACGAAGGGGATATTTTCTAATATAAGGTCTCTAATGCGCGCGCTTCCACAGTTTCAGTATTACAAACGAGACTGCAAAGATATTAAATGCTATTGCAAAATTAAAGACGATAAAGATAAGCTCCATATCTAAAAAAAGAACACACACATCTAGAAAATAATAAGAAGAATAGAAGCCATCATAAGCAAAATGCAAGATAATACATATTTCATAAATCATCTTTAGTTTATGATAGTAATGAACAATGCGGCGTGCGATGATAATCTAATAATTACAATTGAGAGTGTTTCGGAATTTTGTACAATTTAACGATTAATGGATAAATTCACAATTTTAATTTCGAAAACAGTCTCGAATATGTAGCTTGTTCATAGCTATCAAGAACGAAATTTTGTATATTTTTATTTTTATATTAAAAATTAAAGGTTGTGATATTTTGTATTCAACGCAATCTTTTCTTTTCAATTTCTTTTTACAATTTTACGTTGTCGACAGATATGTTTTTCTTTTTTACACTTCAACAAATTTAACGAATTATGGACTCGGATAATTTTACGATGACAAAATATACGTTAAACTAATTAGATAATTATATTTAATTAGAATTCGGTATGAAATCTTTTAAATTATAACAGAAAGTTCATCAGTGAAATCTGAAAAAGATCAATCCTCACGTGATAAATGGTAATTTAAACGTCTCTACTTTGCATACTCAATTATATAAGTCCATAATATCGCCATACTGAATATTTTAATGTTTTTTGTTTACAAAAATATGTTTTCCAACTCTTTTACTCGTCCTTTTGTTATCTCTTTTTTAATTATATTTATTATGATCTCATCGTTTAAGTTTCAATGCATTTAAGGGTTTTTCTCGAGCGTAACCTATTGTAGCAGTTATTAGATATAGTTAGGAATAACGACAATTTTATTTATACGAAATTCTAAAAAATATTTGATAATAACAACAAATGCAATATTGATAATAAAACTAATAACAATGGTCGGCACAAAAAATAATAATAGGATGTGGAGTGGTAACTGATTAACCATTACGGTAATTTGAATCAAAATGATGCATTCATATATTTGCCATGTCAGATATTACAAATATAAACTAAAAAGAAGATGCTACTTTTGTAAATCTTGTCAAAAATGGGAAAAACGCAAAACTAGTCAATGTAGTTAATTTAAATATTTAGAACTGAATTAAAACGAATTTACTTTAAAAATGTATTCATATGTTGAAATTATATAAAAAAATATTAAATTATATATTACAAACAAATAAAAAAGTTTGGTTTAAATCCAATATTAGCATCTTTGATTTAGAATAAAACCTATGAAGTCTACATAGTAATACACAAGTTAGTTCTCAACATATATTAAATAATTAGTTCAATAATTAAAAACAAAAACAATACAAAACATGCATACATACAACAACTGTTTGTTTAAAAATAAAACACTATACAAAAATAAAGATTACAATTACCAAAAAATTAAAAAACAAAATCAAAAATAATAGAAAAAAATACTAGTGCAATATAAAACACAAATATCGAAATGTTACAACAGAATCAAATCACAACTATTCAATATCATCAATGTCAATCATAATGTTATTATTATTATGAGTGTGTGTGTGTATTTTCACGAAATTTAATATGTTTGTTTGCCAGACTTTTAAACGTTGAATGGATGTTGAAAAATGAAAACAAAGTTTGATTTAAAGCACATTTGACATTTGCTGAATACACACAAATAAATGTTATAAAATATATCCAAACGCATTTTTTGTCTTTTTTTTCTTATTCAAAGTTAGCTTTATTGTTCCATTAAGTAGTTATTACTAGTTGATAAAAGCACTAGTTTTTAGAAATGACTGGACTAAAAAAACCCTTAAATGCATGCGTTTTAAATTAAATTAAATTTTTAAATTAAAAACAAAATATGGGCCTATAATAACGATTAGTAGGTTGACACCACAAAATGATATTCTACTTTACAAAAATGCTATCCGTATTTCGACCCTGAATTAAGAAATAATTACTTAGTTCCCCACACAAAATTTTCTGAGCGAACACCGATTTTTGTACGTAGTTCAATTCGAATCACTCTCTAAACAACAAATAAATTCGTCCCATCCCTAACAACTGAGAGCATATATCGAAAATATAGTAATTTTGGCAGCATGAACAAATTTCTAAAATTTACAATTTTTTTCAGAAAAAATGGAAGCGATGAATGAAAAGTATAAACATGATTAAAATGGAAAACATAAATTAAAAGTAAATAACTGTAGATTCTTACTATACTCAGGAGAAAGATAATTATTTTTTCTATTTAAATTCATAGGTAATGCACACAAATACGTTGAAATTTCGGTGTAAAAGAAGAAATGAATTAAGAATAGTGTTGCATAAACGGGTTAATTCATGTAGGTAAAAAAGGTATTTCCAAAATATCCGAATGAAATTTCACACATTTTAGCATTATGTATGAGGGTATAATAATTTTTTTTTTTTTCAGAAATTTAATGTGCTTTTTTTACTCCTCTATTTAAGACGGGGGGTTTTCACTTTGTGCTAGTGACTTTACTGTCCGAAAACAGTATCTCTTCTAGGATATGGCACTATACTTTCACCCCGAATTTTCGTAATCTCAAATCCATTTTTAGGGCTTCTGATTATTCATGATTAGTGTTAGAATTTGTAAACTGTTTAATATGTACGTAAGTATAAACTTCTTTCCTTCTTTCCATAAAATATGCAGATTAAACAAATTTTATATGTATATCTGAAATTTTACTGAATGATGACGAATTTTATTTTCTCTCAGATTCTTCCCAATATGCTGATACTTCAACAACGGCATCTAGTGACATTTCCCATTCCGGTAACCTTGAAATTCACATTGAATTGCCTGGAAGACAGCAAAAAGACAAAAAGACCCGTACACAACAGGACTTAGAAATGGCTTTGAAGAGAAAATTCAATCGAGACATGAGAGAACGTCAGCTTCTAATGCACAAGGCCAGTTTGTTGTGTCATTTCGGCCGTACCTATCGTTATAATCGGCTGCTTAATGACACAATACTCATGCAAAAGTCTCTAAAACTTTTGCCTAGCAAAAATGCATATCCTCCCGAAAGAGGTACTGAAATCAAGTACTACCAATCATTGGTGACCTGGTTTAAAAGCACCATACAATTGAATTCCCAAAATTTGTACCCAGACAAGAAAGCAATAAAGAAGAAAGCAATGGCACATCGCCAACTGCTCATGCAGATTGAGAACAAACAAGCTAGGTGCAAGCAGGATTATATATTCATATTTATAATATTGTTGCGTGGAATGGGTCTCCAGTGTCGTTTGATAAATAATATGCAACCCTTGCCATTGAAACCTCAGCAATCCGATTTGATATCAATGAAAGTGAAAAAGGAGGATGACAAGGATGAAGGCAAACGTGCTACAGTGAAGACGACAGGTGACGAGAAGAAAACAACAACAACTTCTAAGCACGTTGAAAAGCCAGGCACATCATCTAAAATCAAAGCCGTCAAAGAGGAAACCGTAAAAAGAGATAATAAGCACAACGAATCCAAGGAAAAGCCAAATTGTTCAAAGTCTGCAGTAGAAAAATTAACAAAGTCGGTTAAAACTGCAGACAAAATTAAAGACAGTCAGGAAGATAAAAAAGAGCTTCTAAACAAATCTGCTGCGTCGAAAGAGGAGGCAATACCCAACACTAAAACCTCATCTACTTCGAAAAAGGCAACAGATAAACCTAATTTAAATAAACTTACAGTACCAAAGGCAGCAGTGAAAATTGAAAAGGCAACTATTAATGTTCAAAAAGACACCTCAACGGATGAAGAAAAACACTTGGAAAATCTAGACAATATATCCAAAGATACCAGCGCAGCTAAGCCCAAAATATCTAGAATGCGTTCCAAATCATCTGAACCTACCCATGCAGATAGTAACAAATCGTCATCTACCCAGGCCGTTAAAAGTGAAAGAAAAGCCAGAGCCAAAAATCCAGTAACAAAGGCAAAAACTCGCGGTAAATCGACTGATACTCTCTCCCTAGTACAAACCTCCAATGAAAAACAACCAGAAGTCACTGTTAAGCAAGAACACAATTCCGCCAATAATGAAGAATTAGAAAATTCACAAAAAGAAAATTCGCCCAAACCCAAGAAAGCCAATTTGGCTAGGTTAAAACGGAATAACGTTGCAGATGATCCTGATAAGCCACCTAAAAAGAAACTGGTTATCGAATCAGGAACTCCATTGATTCCAACAGTTGTAATTAAGGGCGGTAAAGAAATAGTAAACGACACGCCGTCAACTGAGGACCCACCAACAACATCTACTCGTACCCGGGCTACCAGATCCCGTTCAAAATCTCCTCAAATTCACATATCAACAGCGTTCTTGCAAACAAAACAGTACAGAGAAAAATTCCCAGGCATTATACAACAAAATACAAATGTAAAAAATCGACAAGATCGTGGAAAAAGTCCCAGCGAAAAAGTGAAGATATCTGCCGATTTCCTCTCTCATGTCGACAAGAAGACAACAAATAAGAGGGTACTACGTTCCAGTCAAAAACCGAATGAATCGGAAACAGTTGAAGCTCAAAAAAGCACTGTTCATCTGCAAATCCCCCAAATGGATGGTGCCCATGATGATAATACTCAAACACAGGGTTCTCGTAACAAAAAAAGCACACGAAAGAAAAAACTAACTTCCCAAACAAATGTCAGCCATGATTCCGATGAAGATTTTGAACCATCACCAATAAAGAAACCAAAAATAGCTCCAACAGTTGCAAAAAAAGATCGTCGTGTTCTGTCTACAGATGAGGAGAGCAGTCCGGATAGACAAAGAAAGCCGACAGCTGGTGATATGTGGGTGGAAGTTTGGAGTGACGTTGAAGAACAATGGATTTGTTTGGATTTATTCAAGGGGAAGATTCATTGTGTCGATACTATCAGGGTAAGATAATGAATTCGTGTGAAAATGTGGACATTTGTAAAGAGCAGTTATTTGATAAAATAATATTTTGCAATTTTTATCGATTGTGTTTTTTTTTTCATTTAGAAATCTGCCTCTCCAAATATGGCTTACATATTTGCCTTCCAAAATGACCTCAGTATAAAAGATGTCACTGCACGGTATAATCCACACTGGACCAATGTTGTTCGCAAATCAAGAGTTGAAAAGTCATGGCTGGATACGGCTCTGCAAAAATACCTGGGTCACCGTACAAAACGTGATATCAAGGAAGACCAAGAATTGCGACGCATACACGAAGAGAAGCCATTGCCAACATCAATAAGCGATTATAAAAACCATCCATTCTATGCATTGGAACGACATCTGCTTAAATTTGAAGCCATTTATCCACCGACAGCACCGACTTTGGGTTTTATTCGTGGTGAGGCTGTATACTCCAGAGATTGTGTTCACACTTTACATTCAAGAGAAATTTGGCTGAAGCAGGCGAGAGTTGTTAAATTGGGCGAAAAGCCTTACAAAATTGTTAAAGCTAGGCCAAAGTGGGACAGAGTATGTTTGTATATCAAATGGAGTTTTTTAAGGGATATATCACATTTCTTTCTCTTCCTCACTTCTTAGATTACACAAACTATCATTAAAGATCAGCCATTGGAAATATTTGGCTACTGGCAAACTGAGGAATACGATCCACCTACAGCAGAGAATGGCATTGTTCCACGTAATGCCTATGGCAATGTGGAACTATTTAAACCGACTATGTTACCCAAGAAATGTGTTCACATGCGTTGTAAGTACTTAATGTAGTTATATTTTGCGTAGATGGCTAATTGTGTCTGCTCTAGTGCCTGGTCTAAATCGTGTTTGCAAAAAACTTGGCATTGATTGCGCCAATGCTGTGGTTGGATTTGATTTTCATCAAGGCGCTTGTCATCCTACCTATGATGGTTTTGTCATTTGCGAAGAATTCCAAGATCAAGTTACTGCCGCCTGGTATCAGGAACAAGAAGAACAGGAGCGTAAAGAGCAGGAGAAATACGAGGCGCGTGTGTACGGTAATTGGAAGAAACTAATACGAGGTCTACTCATTCGCGAACGTCTCAAATTAAAATACGGCTTATAATCTGCATTCACATTTATTTTCTATCATCTATCTATTTTTTCATTTGCAAACAACTACGTTTTAGGCAGCTGGAATTTCTGTCATATATATTTGTAATCATCTCCTTAGTTTTCATTTGGTCCCATAACCCAAATCACATTTTTGTTATATGTTTTTTGTGTATTTTTATGTTACAGATTGCACTTTCAACATTTTTTGATACTTTATGTATTTTTGTCCAAGCTTTAAATGAAAATAAAAAAAATCAATAAAAACATTTTTACGTTTTTAAGACTATGAAGAGATTTTTAAGGCTATAACAAAGGAAATAAATATTACTGCTTAAGGTAAGTAAACAAAATAGAATGACGGATTTGTCACAGATATGATACACGAAGTATCAACAGATGCTACTATGATCTAAGTAAGCAGTTTGGAAACAAGGCCACCTCCCGCCAGACCAAACTCACACTTTACAAGACGCTGATACTACACGTGCTGTTATATGGATCTGGGGGGTTACTCTGTATTGCGATGCGTAAGAAAAATTGTATCGCATCGCGTAATTGGTACTCTCTAATTCGTTTTCGTATCTCCTTTCGCATCTACTTTACGCAAATGTGGCATCACCGCAATCTGTAATGCGAAAACGCATGTCAAACTCGTTCGTTAAACGCAAATATCTTGCGTTAACAAAATAGCAAACGCAAATGAAGCGAAACATGTAAATAAGAAAAATTAAAGTTTTTATTTACATCTAAATTGATAATTATTTTGGGTGAAAGCCAAAAAAAGTTACAGTTGACGACTCAGCACCGTCAGTTCCAAACTTTAGTAGATTTTATGGTGCAACACAGCGATTTGGCAAGGGGCCAGTTGTAGAGTTCAAATGCGAAACGACGCGCCAAAAAATTGTAGAGAAAACTGGATGATGACCTTAATTCAGATGGACCTCCTGTAAGAGATGTCGCTGGTTGGGAAAAAGTAATGTTTTATATTTTATATATAAAATGTGAAACTATGTGTGCATATTTACAGGTTGGTGTTGATAACCACCTTGTCCAAGCAATTTCAACGTCCACTTTTATTGGATTTGGAATTGCTGTGGATCTATTTGGAACGACGAGGTCATTTTTAATAGCGTTTACTAAAAACATAAACGCATCTTTATTGTGACGAAAATTTTGTACAAATTTATAAAAATTAAATATTTGAAAACGTTTGACACATTATTCGTACTTCTATTTTCTCTTAAAATTCTTTTTTTTAGTTGGTTCGTCATTTTGTTTAAAAAAAAACACTCGTACCACATAAAAATATGTTTTTATTTACAATTTGTTGACGTTTCCTTTTGTCATTTTTCGTTATTGTTTACTTTGTGGTCCCAGTGTTGCCCTATTTTGGATTTATTTTGCGAATGCGTTTGCGTGAGCGATACAGAGTACCAAATTGCACTCTTAACGCATTTAGCTTTCGCATCGCACTGGCTTTCGCAACACAATACAGAGTAACCCCCCTGAAGCATGGGTACTTGCGCAAGCAGATGAGGCAGCTCTTAAGGGGTGTTTGAAAAAAATTCTCCGATCTGCGTCGATTGTGAATATCGGCGTCGAATGAACCACGAGCTCTACAATTTATACGCGGACATCGACATAGTCAGTCGTATTTAGCTGCAGCGACCACGGTGGCTAGGCCATGTTGTGCGAATGAATGAGAATGTCCCAGCTCACAAAACATATAAAAGCGAACCTACTGATGGTTCCCGTAGAAGGAGATGGCCACGAATTAGATGGAAAGACCAAGTAGAAAACAACATCTTGGAACGTGGTCTTTTAAATTGAAGGAGATGCGCACAAGACCGACGCGCTTGGAAATCTTTTGGAACAAGTTGAGTTTAGGGGCTCATCTCCGATTTTTCTGAAATTTTTGTCATAGGTAGATCTCGTCTCCCTGATCACGAAAATATATAACTTTCATGGGGGAAGTCCATAATTCCCGAGATATGGACCTCTAAAGTTCCGAAATTCCTATGCTCATAACTTCGTTATTTATGAATCGGTGAAGGTAATATTGGTATGATTGTAAAGCGTACACATTATATTTCCACTTAAATTCGTCTTAATTAAAAATTATCCAAAATAGCCGGCCTTCGGCCGGGGATTTAAGACTTTCTCCTATGGACGGGCGGAAAATTCGGCTAACGCATCAACAATGTTTTTTAAACTATTTTTTTCTAAATAGCCGGTCTTCGGCCGGGGATTTAAGACTTTCTGCTATGGACAGGTGGAAAAATTGGCTACGCGATTAAAATTTCCTTTATATCAACGTTTTTCTTATATAGCCGGCCTTCGGCCGGGGATTTAAGACTTTCTCCTATGGACAGGCGGAAAATGCGGCTAACGCATCAACAATGTTTTTAAACTAATTTTTTTCTAAATAGCCGGCCTTCGGCCGGGGATTTAAGACTTTTTGCTATGGACAGGTGGAAAAATTGGCTACGCGATTAAAATTTCCTTTATATCAAAGTTTTTCTTATATAGCCGGCCTTCGGCCGGGTAATTAAGACTTTCTCCTATGGACAGGCGGAAAATTCGGCTAACGCATCAACAATGTTTTTAAACTATTTTTTTCCAAATAGCCGGCCTTCGGCCGGGGATTTAAGACTTTCTGCTATGGACAGGTGGAAAAATTGGCTACGCGATTAAAATTTCCTTTATATCAACGTTTTTCTTATATAGCCGGCCTTCGGCCGGGGATTTAAGACTTTCTCCTATGGACAGGCGGAAAATTCGGCTAACGCATCAACAATGTTTTTAAACTAATTTTTTTTCTAAATAGCCGGCCTTCGGCCGGGGATTGAAGACTTTCTGCTATGGACAGGTGAAAAATTGGCTACGCGATTAAAATTTCCTTTATATCAAAGTTTTTCTTATATAGCCGGCCTTCGGCCGGGGATTTAAGACTTTCTCCTATGGACAGATAGAAAATGCGATCGAAATTTTCTTTTAAATAAACATGTTTCTCTAAATATCCGTCAATATTACCATTGTCGGCCTACAAATGTCCAAGTTATGAGCATATGAATTCCGGAACTTCAGAGGTCCATATGTCGGGAAATATGGGTTTCCCCCATGAATGTCATATATTTTCGTGATCAGGGAGACGAGATCTACCTGTGGTAATAATTTCAGAAAAATCGGAGATGAGCCCCTAAACTCAACTTAAGCCAATCTTTTTTAAGCTCGGCTTATGGGACAACCATTCTGTAAGAAGCAAGCTAAGTAAGTAAGTATGATACACGAAGTGAAGTGTGTTCAAATTGAAACTGACCACAGACAAATCAAATCATTTCTTATAAACACATCAGACAATGTGTTGGGATTATAGAATGGACGATAGTCAGTCAAAATTTAAATCCGGCGGCCTAATAAGTTTCTAACATGAAACATTTCTTCTGCTTATTGTGAGAAGTGAGTCCGCGTGTATTTTCTAAATGTATAGATTAGCGTATGTTGTGTATATATACAGTATCTTAACACACAATGCTCTTACACTAAAAAATACTATAATCTTTTATATTCAATTAGATTGTTAAATAAATTTATTTATCGATTTTTAAAAGCGAATTTGAAATATTTTACAATATATATTTGTTTGGATATACCATTGTTAATAGATGTTCATATATCCTTTTGTCCTGGTAGTACATACATATACACGTTCATAATTATACGATATACATATGTGTAGAATAAAGTATTTTATTTTTTATTTTTCATATTTATGCTATTTTCTTCACACTTTACATATGAATTAGTCATTTGGTTAACAATAGAACATGGAATGGGTCAAATGAAAGAATATATTTCTTAAAGAAATCAGCCAACAAAATACATTTTTAATAAATTAGAAAATAAAAAGAAACAATACATTGAAGACTTTATATCTAATAATAAGTACATACGATAAATTCTTTTATTGTTACAAAAATCAGAGTCTTTTTATATAAGTGAAAACAGCTACCGAATATACGAAGGGTTAAATAAGAAAAAAAGAACAATACTATTATCCAGTCACTGTTAACAATCTTTGGTGTTTCCATATACATAATTAATTATAATCAAATGCAACAGACATTTTATTTTGCGCTTTCTTTACGATTTCGTATGAAATGATGATGACGAAGATGTTGGCGCTTGGTTGCTGGAATGTTGTTGGAACTTTCTTTGTGTTTGACTGTGATGGTACTTCTGTGGTGGTGATTGTATTGCCGTCGTTGCATTTCTACTGAGATCGTTTAAATGCTGTGGTGCACTATTTGCTATTACTGAGGATTGCTGTTCGTGTTGGTGCTGTTGCCGTTCTTGGTTGTGTGCTGCATAACTTTTTAAATAATCAATATACATGCGTCTAGCTTGGTTCAGAACTCGAGTCACATCATGCTTACGCACCATTTTATCAAAGTGCATTGCTATTTCATTGTAGTCCATGTGGGCTTTCATAATGACATTCCGATGCTGCAATAGTAAAGTAAGACAGAGAAACATAAGGAACGGATTGCCACCTCCAAATTCCGAAGGCGGTGGCAATCTTGTTGCCGGTGTGGAATTTGTAGAGTTTCCGCTGGGGATGGACTGCTGCATTGATGATGACGTTTTTGAAAAGGCGACTTCATCAGCCGCATTTGTAGCCATCTCATCGACATCGCCTGTCTCGGGTACAGTAGTTGAAACAGGAATCAAAACTTCGGGCAATGAACTCGAACTACTTGATGCGTGGCTGTAAAAAGGTTCACAACTACTGCTATTCTTAATGCCTTTCTCCACTTTAGTTGAATAACCTGGATTTGCAGTTTCCTCGAGAAAAGGATTCAAAGTAACACTGTCGTTATTTCTATTTTTATTATTTCCATTCACATTTGGATCTAATCCTCCATTTGGAATTAGCATGGCTCTGACTTCGCTGTGATTTTCAACAGAACTTCTTAAGGCATTACTATCATGATCCACATCAAGATCTTCTATCATATCCAACGAGTCCTTCCCAAGTTTTTCATATTCAATTTCTGAACATGTGGAGTCCTTAGTAACTGTATTGTCACCAAATACCTGCCTATCTAAATTATCAGCTTCCATGTGCAACTCTCGTATTATCGCCGGATAGTCTAAATCTGGACCTTCCTCTGGTGTGGTATTCGCATGGTCATGTCGGATTTCCTGATGGCTGGGTGTCCTAGCATTTTGACGTTTATGTTGTGATGTCGCTTCCATTGTAGGCGTACGTTCTGGTGTGTGAGTTTGGGAAGAAAGTGAATTGAGCTCTAGATGTAAACTATTGCTGCTTAAATTATTTGCTTGTTGTATTGCTGTGGCCGCTGTTGAACAGCTCCAGGTGTTATTGGTTGTGTCAGGTATTGACGATGAGTCGGACTCTTCAAGTGATGAGGTAAAACCTCCTTTGGTGAGTTGTACAAGGGGATGAGGTGTGGGAGAAAGCTTTTGCGGAGAAGGTGTTTTGCGTGATTTTTGTGCAACGTTGTCGTCGCTTGACAAAACTGACGTACTTGTCTTGTCGACATTTCCCACACGGCTTTTGTTCATAGATGCAAAATTCAGAAATTCATTGAAATTTTTCACCAATCGTTGTTGAGATTTCTCGTTACATTCTTCGAGAGACAAACCTGTCAGATTATACACATGACTGTGAATCATTAGTCAAAATTAAATGCCAGTCCATTACTTACCCTTTCGACTAGTGGCTGCAATTTTTTCCTTGAGATCTTTGAAATGACCTCCACTCGTGTTACTGGCATTCGTTAACTGTTTTACAATTATATTGCTCACAGTATTATAATTGGATATTATTTTTTTGTTTTGTAATTTTGCAATGCCCTTGGGCAGTGGAAGTGCTTTCTTATCGCCCGTTTCATTAGTTAGCCCATCATCCTGAGATACGTTATTCGTGCCATTGTTTGTAAGGTCGGAGCCAACCAAGGACGACGATGAACTGCTACTCAAGAATGCCTTGTGTATTCCCGACGATCTGGGTGTGGGAGCGTTTTCTGTCTTCATGGAGGTATCGTCTTTAAATGGATTTGTATCGTGAAACGTAAAATGACTACTGTGATCAGAAAACACATCATCGTCCTCCGATTGGTCTGTGTCTAGCTGCCTATCTGGCGTAGCTGTTGAACACACTTCTAGAGCATCTGGAGTTTCATGTCGGCCTTCAAGTAGTTGCAACATTTTGGTCTCATCCAAAGATTGTCGATTAGATGGGATTTTCCGTCTGTTGCGTTTTGTAGCAACATGGCGGGCCATATTATCATCAAGGCTTTGATTCAAGCGTCTAGTGCAATCCAATTTGGATGTGAATGATCCAGATCCCTGATTTAGACTTGACGTAAGAGATGAGCTTAGTGAATGTAATGAAGCAGAGGAACTCTGTCTCCTCAAGTCGCAAACCTTTGTATAGGCATTCTCTCGTGGCTTTGCCATGAAGTAAGAAGGGCTAATAGGAGGCATTGCGCCGCCAACACTAGTTGGTGTAGATGGTAAAATCGTTTCAGTGATTGGTACAAACTCCTTTTCAAACAACTTCAGTTCCTTATCAACGCTAGTTTCGTACTTCAAAGAACTCCACTGAACCTCCAACATCCGTAGCGCATCTTCGAAGGGAAACTCTCTTTTCATTTCGAGCAACAACCAACGATAACAGAAGAGAAGGTCATCTGCTTGCTGTGATTTTAAGTACTCCCAGAAATCCGAATCGTAATAGCTTAACGCTTCAGTAAGATGAGCAAATTTCTGTGTCATTGCTATTCCGTCCAGCATAAAGTTCCCCCTCACCCTCTCCATGATGGCGCAGAAGCAAATGTAAGCTTGTGCTTCATCATTCATCGTTACCAACAGCGGAGAGGCTATATCGGACATGCCTTGGCAATAGCTGACTGATGGGTGATTTAGAGCATATGTAGTAAGAATGTTAAAAAGGGAGGCTATATTCTGATTGTCGTCATTGCCTGCATAGAATGGATGCAGTCGGTCCGTGCGCAAGACATCCTTCTTAACCATACTGGTGACATACGCCAATTCCCCAACTACGTAACCTGTAAAAGGAAGGGGGGGACACTGTAATATTAAATGCTTTGTTCCTATCGAATTGTTCTTACCCTGTTTTATGGCCGTTTTCCATACGTCTCGTAATTGATAATATTGTTCCGATTTGCGGCGCATATAGTCCATCCGTTGATGACCATTCATACCGGCAGGGTAAACATTTAGGATGTGCTTCCAAACCACCCTTCGCAGACTGGGATCGATGCCACCCAAGAAAATCACCTTTCGTAGTTCATCTGTCCTTTGGATTTGACCCAGGGCATCCAAGTACATACGGAATTCATTGTCAGCCAACGATGGCCTAGGTGGCATTGCAGCCATTGTTTCTTCGTTGAGATTAAATGCCTTCTGAACCATCGTAAAGGTCTTCTCCATTTGATTCATGATAAGACCGGGCAACTTTGTTTGCATTTGCTGGACATATTTTTGTGAAGCTCCAATGGACTGCTGCAGCGGTGATATTAACTCACGAGCCGATGAGCCCGTGGGTGTTACTCCAGTGCTGCTGCTGACTGATCCCGAACCAATCAACGCCGATGATGCACTGGCCGTACTCTCGGGATCCCAATCCTTCACTTCGGTAAAGGGTTTAATGTCGATCTGTAACATAAGGCATGGTTCCGTAGATGTCTGTATGGATATATTGTGAATTCTGAGAAATGCCGCATCCAAGTCCCAATCGGACAAGACAGCCAGGTATATTTCATTACCGGCTGGATCGTACGCCTTATATTTTATGGAGAAGTCCGATTTGATATCGAAGGCTTTGGCTAACAATGAATATAACACTTCTAAAGAGGTTATTTGAGGGTCAACGCTGAACTTACGCCATTCCGGCGGTCGATTCGGTTCACATTTCTGCAATAGAAACAACATCAACAAGAGAAACGTAAAAATCCTTGAGCCACTCTTGCCATTCACATTCCATCGTGCCAACTTACCTTCACTTTGCAACGCACCGCCTCCCTCGTATGAGCGAACACGTTGTTGGACATTGTGGCAAACGATGATCGATCCGTTCTAAAACAATGTCCCGAAGTAATGAAATCTTAAAACATATTGAAATCTGAGTTTTGGTGAATTATTTTGCGAAATATTAATTTCTTCCAATTGGACCAATTGGAAGAAGGTAGGTGAAGTGATGAGAGAGTGAAGTTGGTCGTAAGCCCTCTTTGTTTCTTTGCGTCACTTCTGAGCCGATTGAACTTAAAAACGTCCCATTTGCAAGAGACAAGAGAGAATGGCGGATAAATAATACACTCAAAACAAAATGACCGAGAGTTGATATTGTTTACGAATGATTGTAATAAACAACGGCCGAGAGGAATAGGAATCATCTGATAGCAATGCGGATTCTATTAAATGAACGATCGGAACCATTTCTACCTGAATTTCGAACGAAAACTATTATCGGATCGAAACTGTGTTTAAAATGTTTTTCATTTACTTTTCAAACAACATCTTTATGGTACAATTATAAAAGGTAACAGCAAAACCCAGCTGATTTGATTCCAACGTAATACTAGTGTCAATATGAATATGACAAATTATGTTTTTAAAAATCACCCAACAGGAAAATTGGGAACGTATACAATTCGAAACTTTTCTTTATTAAATGTCCTCCTGTATTCAATTTACTCAATCTACCTGCTGGGAAAGTTTGAGGAAGCAAATCTTTCTTCATGGAATAACTCGCAATTCCCAGAATTTTCATATGTGTTAAGGGCTCCATACACTATACATCATGCCGTACAGCATTTATCATAGTCCTGATTTATATTAGGCGAGTTTACTTGCGGCTATTTTTATCGTTCTCTTTTGAACTTGCTTCATTCGTCTATACAAGGCAATTCGATTTCAAATATTTTCAATATTTTTTTTTTGACAATGTTCTGGATTGGTATTTAAAATTACTGACACTACAAACAAAATTCACAAAACGAATTGCCAGAAAATTGTCGGTACGAGCAATTTTTCAAGTTCTATTCCCCTTGCCCCTCTCTCCTTCAAACAAAGACTTGGCGCAATTAAACTCACCTAATATAAATTGGGACATAGTATGTGTTATTTTTTGAAAGTTTATTTATGTATGTGTGACACACGCAATGCATGAAGAAAATCAAAATAGTTTTGATTTTGAAAATAAAAACCTATCAATCTGGTGAATAATATTCTGTTTGAAAGTTGTCAGTAAAAAAATTTATATAGAAAAATAATAAAATTATGACGGAATAAAAAACAACTGAATTTACGACACAAAATGCAATTTTTGGGACAAAAATCGATTTTTTGGAATAGTGATTGAAGTTTGCCATAAACCAGCCAAACTCACATATACAGAAAGGGGTTCATCGGCATGACGGCATGATTTATAGTGTATGGGACCCTTTACACATATAAGTGGCTATACATGGTACATTTATAAAAGGTAACAGCAAATCCCAGCTGATTTGATTGCAACGTAATACTAGTGTCAATATGAATTTGACAAATTATGTTTTTAAAAATCACCCAACAGGAAAATTGGGAACGCATACAATTTAAAATTGTTCTTTATTAAATGTGCTCCCGTATTCAATTTACTCAATCTGCCTGCTGGGAAAGTTTGAGGAAGCAAATCTTTCTTCAAGGAATAACTCGCTATTCCCAGCATTTTCATATGTGTTACACATATATATGGCAATGGCTCAATTATAGGAAATATGTGGAAGCGATAGAAATATAAATTTGATAGATTTTCATTCATGTTTTTCAATTTTTATTTTGAGGATTCGAAAATATTTCATTTTCAAAATAAAAATAATTTGATGATAATTTGTTTGTTTACATTTTTCTGTCAAATGAGTTGACACTAGTAGAACTTACAACAACAAATTTCCATGTGGTTGTTGTATCGTATTTTGTACAACAACAATTGCTGTTACCTTCTATTATAATACCATGGGCTCAATAATAGAAAAAATGTGGAAGCGATAGAAATGTAAATTTGATAGACGTTCATTCATGTTTTTCATTTTTATTTTGAGGATTCGAAAATATTTCATTTTCAAAATAAATATAATTTTTTGTTTGTTTACATTTTTCTGTCAAATGACGTTGACACTAGTATAACTTACAAAAACAAATTTCCATGTGGTTGTTGTATCGTATGTTGTACAACAACACTTGCTTTTATTATTATACCGTGCAACATCTTGAAAACAAATTATTAAAAAATAAAACGAAAAGCATAAAAAATCAAATTTATGCCCAGTAAATGAAAAACGAAAGAGAATTGAGCCTACATGAGGGTCATACCTAAATTCAGTGCATTGCGTACTAAAATATTCACCTGTTCACCTTTATAGGGTTTGTTGAACGTCCGTATTACCCAAATAATCAAGGACCTTATTTACTTGTGTATCGATTGAAAACGGCGGAAATTGATGAACACATTTTCTTAATTAACCGAAAAATGTTTACATGTATAGAAAAACACATTTTTCAATGACTGGTATAAAATTTTTAAAAAGCAAAAAATCCAAAATACGCATTGTCAATGTTGAAAATGTTAAACTTTTTATTTTTATACGCAATGTATTTAATTTTTGAGGTGAATAAAATCGTACGCATACACTTGAATTTAGGTACGGCCCTGAACTTCACAAGCAGCATTTTATCCTGCGTTTACAAGCGACAAGACAGTCGAAGACAATTGAGTTCATACATTAATTGTCGAAACTGGAGACACTATCCATTTTAAATATACGCATGTCAAGAACCATTGTAAACATGGATAATTATGAAACATTTTCAAATGTAGAAGCTACAAATAGTACGTTTATATTATACCGGATTTATAAAATCCAGTAGATCCATGGTACAATAATACAATATAATAATAATACAAGTGCAACTATGCACTTCTCCTGCCAAAAATAAATATACGCAACAAGTGTTTGTGTTTATTTGACATTTTTCCAACACAAAACAAAAAACGCCAAAATGAAGGAAAGGTTATGATTTCTTTCCAAAATTCAGTAGGGAATACCATAAAATCTTTGTTTCATCCATAACAAAGTAATTACTTCCAGACGAACGTGTTAAAAACATCATTTTCATTTCAATTAAACTTGAATATATTTCAATTTATTTTGAATTTATTTGACATAGTATTCAAAACAATACGCACACATACACAAAATATGTATTTTGATTTGATTGAACAAGCCACCTTGAGAAAAAAAATTTAATCAGTTGGTAGCTGTGCCCTACCTTGTAATTAATATAGGGTAAACGCACCTAATTCCGGCATGTACCAATAGTCGGCATCTGTTTTATATAACTTCAAATAACTAAAAAATCCTATAACAAAATATGAAAAATAGCTTTAATAATTTTTAATGACACTGCTATCTATCTTTGTGTAAAATTTAATCGAGCTAAGTTCATTTATTCAGTCAAAAATTGGCATTTGGTCAATGAGGTTTGTCAACACTAGCGTTAATTCATTAATTAAAAAAAAAAAATAGTGGGCATGACGATTTCAAAAGACTTGTAACTATATTAAAATTATATTTTTTCACAAGGATCTTCTTTATAATTGCAAAGAACATAGAGGAGAATATTTTAGAATTTAAAATCAGTAAAAAATATTTCTAATAACGATATTTTTATCGATGCCGACCTTAGGAACAACAAATTTTAAGGTTTTCCTATAGTCGGCATATGGGCACCTTGTCGATCATATTGGTGGCTCAAAATGTTAAATAAGTCCTCTAAATAACGATTGTCTTGTCTGTTTTATATAATAGAAAACACGATTGTAATCTCAAATTCTTTTAACCTCTGAAATGTCTTATTTGGCCATGCCGAGAATTGGATAACAGGTTCCCAATGTCGGTACCATGTTTTATAATTGTAATATTTTAATAAATAATATTATTTTATATAACTTTTTCAATACAACACTGATGGAAACGTCCCATAGTAATAATTTATTATTGCTAGTCCCAATTTATATTAGGCGAGTTTACTTGCGGCAAGTCTTTGACTGTAGGAGAGAGGGGCAAGGGGAATAGAAATGGAAAAAAATTGCTCGTACCGACAATTTTCTGGCAATTCGATTTGTGTATTTCGTATTTGTTGACATTTTATATTTATTTAAATGTGAAAAAAACTATTGTCATCAAATGAAATATTTTCGAATCCGAATTGCCTTGTATAGACGCATGGAGCAAGTTCAAAAGGGAACGATAATAATTGCCGCAAGTAAACTCGCCTAATATAAATCAGGACCAAATAGCAGAAAAATCAATTAAATATATATGGTCTGCTCCCGTACTGTTTAAGTAAAATGTGACATGCCGACTATTGGAACATAACATGCCGACAATTGGAAAAATGTGCCGACTATTGGCACAAAGGCACTATTTTACATAATTATTAATTTAATTTACTTTAATACAAGTTAATTAAACAAATTTGTATTCCATCGGGGAGTAAACAAAATTTCTAAACAGATGAACCTAAATACAATATCGTGTAAAAGATGCACTTGGAATGGTGAAACGTTTACAAAGCGAAAATTCTTAAAGTGCCGACTATTGGTGCACTTACCCTACCATGAGTAGAGATCTAAATTGTCAATTCCATTACATATATGTCAACAAATCCTCATAATTGTATGATGTACTCAGTTTCACCAGTGTCAAATAACTCCTTACACATATATTGCTTTTTTATTACGGCACACAATGTATGAAACTAACGGTACTTTCTATGTTTTTGTGCTGTCCACTCCTTTTACTTTATATTGGGAATCATTTGATGACAGCATTTGTAAGCGTACGCAATATACCTTGAAAAAGAAAATTTGAAAAATGCCAGGCAAAAGTTCTCCTAAGATGTAATCCAATTGATATATTACATCCGCCAGTTGGGGAAAAGTGTAATGGAATTGTCCGAAATGCAGCGTTCGAAAATAAACATTATGGTACCGTTCCATAGTGTTCTGTACCGTACCAAGGTGGATAGGTACACTAAAATAACGTACTGTACCGGTACACAAACACTAAAAATATTTTTAGCGTTACTGTTCCGGAGCACAACGAAAATCTTAGCGTACCAACTGCGGTACACTAAAAAATCGTAGTGTACCGACAGCGGTACACTAAAAATCGTAGTGTACCGGCAGTGGTACACTAAAAACACGTAGTGTACCGACTGCGGTACATTAAAAATCGTTGTGTTCCACTGGTCGGTACACTAAAATTTTTAGTGTACCACTGGTCGGAACACTACAAATGTTAGTGTTCCACTGGTCGGAACACTAAAAATGTTAGTGTTCCACTGTTCGGAACACTAAAAATCGTAGTGTTCCACTGGTCGGAACAATACAAATCGTAGCGTTCCACTTACTTGAACTGTACTGGTAGTGTACCATACATGTCTGTTTTGTTTGTTTTTTGAGGTAAAATGAGATCAAATAATAACAAGTGAAAAAGCGTTAAGTTCGGCCGGGCCGAACTTTTGAAACCCTCCACCATATATACTGATATACTGACATGTACTAGAAATGAAAATATAGGGAAGATACCAAAAATGGACCTATACAGACTAATGAGGGTGTATACACTTTAACACGGTGAAAATGTGCCTTATCGAAATATTGGTTCTAGACCCCATGTTTCTTTGGACCAAATCCGTTTAAGAAAATTTAGATTTCATCCGAACTTTGCCCATCTTATTATTTCTTCCAAACTTAGTTCAAATTCTGGAACTTCCAATCAGGGGCTAGGTCTAAATGCAGCTATAGTTCATTATCGAACCTTACGTTCTAATTGTTTATCTCTCTATCCTCCGCAGGTGAAATGATTACAAAAGAGTCTTAGATCCAAACTCAAAACGCGGAACAAATAACTATCTTATTATAAAAAGGGGGTTATATGGGGACTACCCCAAAAAGGGGGCGAATATTAATAATTTTTGGTAGAGAGATTTGTTACCATATACGACTACAAATTACCAAATTGCAGCAAATTCGGTTGAAAAATGCGCTCACGAACCCCCAAATACCGAAAATTGGGGGTACCCTTATATGGGGGCTATCCGAAAAAATGGACCTATATTCATAATTTTTTGTGGAGAGATTTGGAACCTATTAAGAACCCAATGTACCAAATTTCAGCGTAGTCGGTTGAAAAACGCGCTCAAGAACCCCAAAATACCGAAAATTGGGGGGTACCCTTATATGGGGGATATCCGAAAAAAAATGACCTATATTTATAATTTTATGTGGACAGATTTGGTACCCATTAAAAACTCGAAATACTAAATTACAGCCAATTCGGTAGAAAAATACGATCAAAACCCCCAAAATACTGTAAATTAGGAGGTACCGTTATATGGGGGCTACCAGAAAAAGTGGACCTATATTTATAATTTTTTGTGGGGACATTTAGTACCCAATAAGAACCCACTGTACCAAATTTCAGCGTATTCGGTTGAAAAACGCGCCCAAAAACCTCAAAATACCGAAAATTGGGGGGTACTGTTATAAGGGAGCTATGTCTAAACGTGGACCGATATATCCCATCTTCGAACTCGACCTGCCTGCAGACAAAAGACAACCCTATGCAAAATTTCAGCATCCTATCTCAATTCCTTCAGAAGATAGGGTGATTACAACAGACGGACGGACATGGCTAGATCGTCTTAGAATTTTACCCTGATCAAGAATATATATACTTTATAGAGTCGGAAATGAATATTTCGATGAGTTACAAACGGAATGACAAAATTAATATACCCTCCATACTATAGTGGAGGGTATAAAAAAATAAAAATTAATATAACTTTATTTGCAATTACAAAATGTAGGTATTTTGGCCAGTTTTTGTGACAAAATTATACAGCTTTGGATAACATTTTCATTAATTTACAGAACGAACACGATTTTTCCCATAAAATTAGGAGATCTTCTTGTAAAATGTTAGTATGAAAATGTTTTTCAAAAAAAAATTATACCTGCATCTATGATTCATACTTTTAGGAAATTTTATCAAAAATATTCAAAATTTGGTGATTGACACACAATCAACATAATTATTACCTGCTTATTCATGAAAAGAAGTGTACAAGTTACGCGGATATGAAAAAAATAGTTTTATGATTTCGATTTTTTTATATTCCGATCAGCGCAATCGATTATAACCCAAAATGCAATTCAATGGAATTTTCAGTTATGAGTTGGCCGTCACTAGACGCCCTTTTTAAGTTACAAAATATTTATTATGTTGAACTGTTTATGTTAATATAATATTACTATTTTTTAAAAAATATAAACAAAAAAAAAATTAAAAAAAAATATTGCATTTATTAAATATATTGAAAAGCAATAAAAATATAAATTTTATTCATACAAAAATAAAAGATAAATACATCATTTTGTTTTCCGACAAATGGAACACTATAATTTTAAGTGTTCCGCCAAATGGAACACTACGATCTTTAGTGTTCCGACCGCGGTACGCTACAATTTTTTAGTGTTCCGACCGCGGTACACTACGATTTTTTAGTGTTCCGACCGCGGTACACTACGATTTTTAGTGCTCCGACCGCGGTACACTACGAATTTCGTTGTGCTCCGGAACAGTAACACTAAAATATTTTTTAATGTTTGTGTACCGGAACACTAACGCTAAAATTTTTTTAATGTTTGTGTTCCTGGTACGGTACACTTCGATAGTGTACCGTTTTTTTGCGAACACTGCCGAAATGTCTTCAGTTACACGAAATACAATTTACAATCTTTTAAATCCAGGAAAGATTGGAGTTAAAGTGAGGAGGTGTTCCGAAGACCAAAACTAATACGTGTACCGAGCTCATAATTATTAGATAAATTATACAAAAGCCTTACATTTCCCCAGGGACGTTTGCGAGGGACTTCGAAGAAAAGTGTGATGTTAAATATTGCCACGAAACAATTCGGCAGTCCTTACTATCTGCAGCAAATATGGACAAGAAGTTTTCATTCGCCAATATGAGTATTTTACACTAGACGTTATATTTTGCGATGTAATCGAAATGGTGTTATGTACAATATATTATAGCGATAAGTCAACTCATGGTACAATTATTCAAGGTATGCCATAGCAACTTATATATATTTTTTTATATTGTGTGGTCTGTTCCAGTACTTGTTTAATAGTAAAGCTAGTAAAAGGGGAACATTTCAGAATCGGTCTCAGAGTGCAATAAAACAATGAAAGGTATGGTAACGCAAATCTAGTAAATATGCCAAAATTAGATAGCAATACTTTAATATCAACATAACAGCCAATCAGAAGTTGGCATTCCTGTTTACCATTCCCAATGGGAAAATGTAATCGATGGTAAACGAAAGGGTAATGCACAGCCACTATGATTTATTGATTACAGTATGCATTATCCGTAACAGGCTGCATGTCCTACGAAAATAATATATTCCTCTATACTATTCAAATAATGCATAATGTAATCGATGAGTTATAATTTATTCTTTTATAGGTCCTTAGTAATATGTTAAAGAATATATTCTTCCGATTTCATTAAGTAATTTATTGCTTTTAAATAAATATATTTGTTTTATTATTATATTTTATAATTACAAATATAACTATGTAAAATTAAACGTATTCACATGATATTTTTGGACACATGCAATACAAATATTTCCATTGTTATCTGAAAAAATTGTTGCAATAATAAAAATAAATAAATGAGAATATTTTATTATGATTTTATTACTTACACTTTTTGAAGATCAGTTTCATTTTTTATTATTACAATTATGTTATTTAATAAATTCATAATTTTTATTGTTTCCTTTGTTCACTTCATTTGCGAAACAGTTTTTTATTCTTTTTGCTAATACTTTCCACCGACTTCAACAAGATTACGTCTTTATTGATGCACGACACAGACAAAACTGACAAATTTATACTCCGACATGAGAGCGCCGACAGATAACGGGACTTCAAAACTAAAAATCAAGAAAAAATGAAATATTTCATTACCTTGTCGTATCCTTTGGGAAACGAGTAGGTAATTAGTATGCATTTTTTTGTCAGTTGAAATTACCATCTCGTTACCATTGGGATATATAACGTATATAGAATAATGTCTTTAAATATTTAACTTTTTGTTCAATTATATTCTTTTCTCGATTCTTACGGATACATTATATAATGTGATGATTATAATATATTACTAAATCGATTCTCAATGTAATACGTTCTCACTTTTCCCACTGGGATTTTTACTCGGACAAATTTTTCGAGTAAAAAATTTACAAAGAGAACGCCATTTTGTTTTGTGTTCTCTTAAATTTGGTTAAACATTCAGTACCCATAGTACCCCAGTACCCAAGTGAGATAAAACCATGCTTAATACATTCGATCACGATTATAGTAAACACTTGATATACTGAGCAACATTTTTTTCATATGTCACTTTTTTATTTTTAATCAATGCTTAAAAAGTAAATTTTTGATACTTTATATTCTAAGGGAATCTTAAGCCCGCCATTTCTTTTTCTCCACTATTTAGATTTTTCCTCATAATCTTTCCTTCGATAACCTATTTGCGGTTTACGAGTCATGTTTTTTATTTTGTAATCAAAATTCGAATGTATTCGATTTTTCGCGGAAAAGTTCTATCTTCCTAAGACATTTGGTCCATCTTGACAAATGCATGCAAAATAACCGAATTTTCTCTTTTACTTTGACGTATTTTTCGTCCATATTGTTGTTAATGCCAACTTTACTTTCGGGTACGTTGTAAGCAACAATATGTTTCTTTGCTTTTATTTCTTTCATCAAACCAAATATCAAACATTTTATTCTGAAGTTCCCTACAAAAAACTGAAATATCAGGAAAAACGCAAAAAATCGCAATTGGAACCCTATTGGAATCGATTTAGAAAGCTTTCATTTATATATATATATATATATATATCAGTTGTCAAAAGGTCAGAGAAATTCAAATATTTTAGTAAAATTCTATCTAAAATGGCTTATGTGTAAAAAATAAACACATTTCTTTTATTATAGTCAACTATGTAAACTTTGAATCGCTACACAATCGTATTAACCAATATTATGTATTACACACACACACACCACACCACCGCCAATACTCTCCATGTTTAATTTGTATGTTTATGCTTTGTATTTAGCGATTTTAAACGTTTTAAAATATCCCTTAATTTTTTAATTTTTTTTAATTTAATTTTAAAAGTGTGTAGTTTGGCTACGATTTGCACCGTTTTAAAGACACTTTTATCTTACAGAATCATAAATTTTGATATGTGATCATTGGTAAAAAGAAAGGTATGATATGTGGATCAATAAATATCTAAATCATATTCCCAACTCGATTTTGAAAAGAAACCCTGTCATTCCATTCACTATAGTCCACAACGTAGAGGTGGGCTATAATAGCTCTGTTTACTCGATATTTGGTAACAATAGTTGTGTCTGTTTACTCGATATTTGGTAACAATTGTTACTAAATGTTATCTGTTTACCCAGTAAAAGAGAGTCAAGTGAGAGAGCAAGTTTGACAGTTCAACAACAACAAACTTACTGGAGTTTACTGAAAGAATTTTATGCAGTAAGATTTAGCAAACTCTGCCATTATTGGATCAGCTGTTTTATGACCAAACAGAAAAATTATTCAAAACATTTTTTAAAGTTTTAGGCAAGTTCCAGAAAGAGGGCAATGTATTGATGCAGGAAGCTTAAATGTTCCCGGGGAATATATCAAATCCAATTTCTTTTGTTGTTCATTTTATTTTTAATATTAAATGCAATACAAATAATTGTGTACGTCATTTGTTTGTTGTTTAAAAGTCTTGGATACATTTCTGTGAGTCGATAGAAGGAGTCAACGACACTGCTATGTTTCGAAAATTACTATCCAAGAATCCGAAATCCATCGGGAGTATCAAAAAACAAGATGGAGCGTGGACGGGCTCTGGTTCTGAGACTCTCAATCTCGTAACAGATACCCATTTCCCAGCCTGCAAATATGTGGTTACCATCAACATGGCAAAATACCTTGGCACAATCCTGAATTGCCAATTAAGAGAGGGCATATGCATGCAAGAATTCCATTGGGAAGAGTTGGGGGGTAATACCATCGACTATACACTAGCTGTATAACATCGTGGTAAGGCCCATTTTTTCCTATGGTTCTCTTGTTTGGTGGCACTGCTTGCTCCACAAGTCGACATCTAGCAAACTAGACAAGGTACAAAGAGCCGCCTCGATTCTAATAACTGGATCGGCGAAGAACACCCCACAAGCAGCTCTGAACACAATGCTGAACATAAGGCCTCTGGGTCTCATAATTAAGTGTCAGACAGCGCATGACGATGTGGGTATCGTTATCCCTCGTAAAGACGACTGGAATCCATGGTATAATTATTACAACTGATTGCAATTTTTTCTCAAGGTGGCTTGTTCCATCAAATCATAATACATACTTTGTGTATGTGTGTGTATTGTTTTGAATACTATGTCAAATAAATTTAAAATATATTCAAATTTAATTGAAATTTGGGAAGAAACCATAGCCATTCATTAATTTTTCGCGTTATTAGTTATGTGTTGAAAAAATGTCAAATAAACACAACCACTTGTTGTGTATATTTATTTTATATTTGGCAGAAGAAGCCAACACCTACATAGTTCCTTTTTTGTTATTTAACTCAAGCTGCCCTACCTTGTATTATTGTATCATGCTGGAACCTTAGTAACCCTCCTATGGACGATGAAAGTACAGGGGCAACTGCCTACTGTGAAAGGCTAGGCCTTGAGCTTACCTACAAGCAGGATAGCAACTGTAGTGCGTTCCAAGCGGAAATCTATGCGATTTGGAAGGCAGCGGAATTGATAAAAAGTCTTTGTGGATAATCAGATCTGAGGTCGTCCTCGAGTGTAGAGCAGTTTTGGAAACACTTACAACTATCGGCCTAGTATCCAGGTGACATCATGGGTGACACTGTGACATCATGACATCAGACGAATTAGCTAGACGAGGATATCAGTATATATATCTAGCAATCGATGGCTCAATCAAGGCACCCATCTGTCACATTTTTCGGAACTTTGAGGCGTTCTTCGATGAACGAGCAAGTGAAATCTGGCACGACGCACTTATGTGCATTGTGTCAAGATCTATTTGGCCGACTCCGTCAACCAAGAGAACGAACTCACTGTTGAACCTGAAGAAATCTGAAATTAGAGTAATGACAGGAGTCGTTACTGGTCATCGCAATATCAGGGCCTTTACCAGTAAATGGGACCATGATGTTACTGATTAGTGCAGACTCTGTGTTGACGAAGAGGAGACGGTGAAAATTGAGTATCTCATGAGTCGCTGTACAGTCCTGGCCTACAGACGGCACAGACTAGTGGGTGCTCACTTTCCACACTGTTTCTTTTCAACTATGGAACCTGCTTTAATCTACAGCATCATTAGAAACCTAAAGTGTTTGGGAGAGTGCAACCTTAGCACGTAATATGTTTTCTGTCCAATTTCTATAGCCATCGAAACTATATCTGCTTCTTTTCAACTATGGAACCTGCTTTAATCTACAGCATCATTAGAAACCTAAAGTGTTTGGGAGAGTGCAACCTTAGCACGTAATATGTTTTCTGTCCAATTTCTATAGCCATCGAAACTATATCCTACCTACCTCCTTATACTTCCTTGTTAGCTTCTTATCTTTTCTATCCCTCCTACAGATCTCTCAATTTCTTTCATAGATGATAACAATGGACCGGACGGCCTCAGAGTGCTGCAGCCACATTAGTGATTGCACATCCCCAAACCTAAACTAAATATTGATTCATTCGCAAATCATAAATTTCTTCTTACCAATGCTGTACAATGCATTTTGGACAAATGGATTTTACAATATATTTTTCAAAACATCACATACACAACCACACGTTTTGTATATGAGTCTGGCAATATTAATAAGTTGCTATAGCTTACCTTGAATACCATTGAACTAACCAGTAAAAACAAATTTCTTCGTCGAGTTGTTTGTTTTTTTTTTTTGTACATTTTATTTACTTATTCATTAATAAACTGTATTATTTTTTAGAAATTAATAATATTAATTTTTACATAGTATAAAACAAACTAATTACGAGACAAATTTTAAATATTGAAACAAAAAAACTAAATTTTAAATATTTGCTATACATATATATGTATGTGGATTTATATTATTTATGCATATAATTAAGGATAAATATACATACGTACAAATTACAATAGAAACAAAATAAACATACGCAATCTGTGACTATGCCGTGGTTCCACAAATACAATGAGTACATTATGGATTACACAGAAAGAAATTGTATGCAGCAGCGAAGAACGAAATTCTTCTCCATGCTGCAACAAACAATTTCCTCTCTCTCTGTGTATATATAAGTATTTTTGGATATAATTGATTTCTGATCATTCTCATTTAGGCTAAATTACAAACAAATATTTACATGACAGTACATCGCATACAATAACAATTCAACATATTTATTGTATTATCTAAAACGTTCATAATTTATAATTATAATAATATTTTTTTTTCGCCTTCGTTTAAACATTAACAATGACTAAATTTGATTTGAGGTGATGCAATTCACTGTTATGTGTCAATAAAACACACACTACAACAAATTACAAATTGACTTATCTAATATTTTGTGAAAATTGTCTATTTTATATAGAGCAAATAAGTTCCTATTTCACAATATCGATCGAATGAAAAATGCAAATGCAGTTTTCCCATTCGACATTATGAAAAAATCGCTTAGATTTTGAAAATATTGTCAAAGAATTAAGTAATATTAAAACAGTTGTGTCAGACATGTGCCGACATAAACGCTGTGTCAATATGTCAACATGGGTCAAAGATTTTCTTTGATTTTAACATTTTCTCATCTACGTTTATAATGGAACTACATATTGGCTATTATTAGCAACAATCAATCGTTTAGATATTATTCGGGTTGTCAAGAAGAAGAAAAGTGATATATTTTGTAATATCGGACTCAAAAATGTGATTTGAATTTAATGAAAATCCAATTCGATTTAATAACCTGTTTCACTAAGGCAAACGAAAGTCTATTCGAGCGGATTGTAGTCACTCGAATTCGAATCAGATTGGGTTTCTGTAACAAAAAACTTATTATATCTTCTATCATTGTCAAATTGAACTTAAATTTTACAAATACAATAAAAACAAAATACACAAATACAATCAAATATTTGAGTATAAAAAATTTCAAATAAACCTAAACGACACCTTTAAAATACATATTAAAAAATATATATTATTAAAAGAATTGGATGGTGGTACAATTGATTCGAAAGCTAAGTGAAACCCAGGTTGTGAGAAATGGTTTTCATTTGCGTGTATTTCGATTGGTTCGACTACATTTTCGTCTAGAATAGGTTTAGAACAGGCCTGTCCACACTAATACATACAATTTTTGTGATTGCATTTCAAAGATGTGAAAAATTTTCAATTAAATTTTAAGGAAGAAAAGCATTTTGTATTTAATGTAAATATCGTTGCTGATAATATATCGACTTGTGTCGAACTAATTTTTGGCAATTAGCCATAGTTCCTTGTGTTGGAGCATTTGTTTGAATTGATATTATAGTAAATAATTCAACGTTTTTTCTTCATTCACAAAATCTTGAATTTATATAAAAAATTTAAATCCTATAAATGTATAGCTATTTTTATTATGACAATTTTCGTGAAACATGTCCGGTGTAAATGTAACTTTAGGCCATGTTTACATTGGATGCCATTATCATGGTAATTGTTCTACAATGTTTGGCATTCATGTTATGGTACTGTAGCGGTAATTTGTAATTTATAAAATGACTGCTATCGTAAAGCTAAGAACGGTTCTAGTCAAGGATATATAATAGCAGAACTCCATGTACATATTTATGTTAATTGCAATTTTTTTTTAGAAATATATAGGTTGAGATTTATTTTCAAATTTTGATTTTTAAAAAACCATCACAATTTTAAACTAAGCACCGGCTTAAATCTTTAGTAGTCGAATCACTATATATTGACAAGAAATCAATGATTGAATGTGATTAATATATTTTTTAATACAGGAAATGTCAAATGGTGTAAATGATGGTATTTTGTTGGCTTATTAAAACACTGTATATACTTTATACTTTAAGAAAGAAATGTAATATCTTTGATCAACATTATGTAAATTATAATGAAATTTCGGAGTTATGTCTAAGACAACAATCCATAATCTCTTCCGTGAGAGGACATTCATGTATTATCATTTTATTTGTTATTACAGAACTGTGAATTCAAAATAGATTTATTAAACGTTGCCAATATACGTTTTTACCATATTTCGAATGTATTTTTAAGTGATGAGGAATTTGTGAATTTTATATTCCACGTTAGCTTTGAAACTATTTAATTTTTATAAAAAATCTAAGGCATGTGATTTAAACTGAAGTAAAATCATCTCAAAATTGTTGTGTCGTATGTTATCACGATTATCTCTTTATTAAGATCTTATTGACATATATTTTAATACTATACATATCAAAATAGATCATCACAACGAAATTATCGCTCAGATATAAACAAAGCTTTGAAAATTCGTACAACAATTTTGAACAATTAATAAACGTTTACCGTTGTAACTAATGACATCTCCTCAATTTAGATCTCATGCCTGAATGACTGCTTTTACTCGTTCTAATCAATTAACAAATTGAAATTACCTCAACGCACCACTTCTATTTGCAGACAACATTTAATGTTTTGGATCCTTGTTATAATCTACATAGACACGTACCACTTCACCCGAATATTTACGCTGTGATGGCATAAAATAAAAGTCAGGTGTATCGGCACCACCATTCGACACTAAGCGTGGATCTTCACGTGATCGATCACGATATTGGGCGCCATTTCTATGGCCACTACGATCACGTCGATCTTGTGTATAATACCCCGAAGGTTGCATATTTGCTTGCTGTTGCATATGTTGTTGACGAGGCAGCGAATAGGCTCGATCGGCATACGAACTGCCACCACCGCGCGAATAGGACGCCGATGCGGTCTGATGATCATTGTTATGGCCGTGACCATTTCTTTCGCGATCGCTACGATGTGAGCGACCATTGCTGCGATATTCTTGGGTACTGTTGCCATTGCTGCCTGCATTGCCATTGTACATTTGTGATTTGTTGGTGGGCGAATGGGACATTTGTAATGTGGTCTGTTGACTGCTGGACGGACGATTACGGGAAGATTTGTCTTTATGCGATGTACCGTTGCCGTTCTTTTCTTCGGTTTCACCATATGGATCGAAGGCATAGTTTGTGTTCGATGAATATTCTTTCCATGCTGAATTTTGGATTAGATTTTCCTGCAAGTAAATCAATTGAATTATTGTGTAACGTTCGAATATCAGTAAATTATTCTCTAGAAATCCTCAACCAGTCAGCATTTTCATACAAAATTTGTTCTTAATTACGAAAAAGGAAACAATAACAATTTCTCAGATCATTCATTGGCAATGTTCGATTAGGGCAGATATATTTGTACATCGGATATCAACACTGTTGTTTTTATTTATTTTTGCATTCATATGATTAGGAAATCACAGGTTTCAGTCATTTATTGAATTTATGCTATTTTGTCACATACATATGTTGAACAAATAAAAGTGCATGTGAAATGACGATGAACACTGAAAATGTCATAGATTAGTAGATGGAAATGATGAAAGCAAACAGATATTAAATAAGTAAGGTTAGGAGTTGCACACGTATTTTAAATAGGCTTCAAACACACTTATTGAATAATAAAGGACCATTCCTGTTAAATAACAAATCGGACATAAAAATTATAAAATCAGCTTGCGTTGGATGATAACAATCATAATAAATAATTAAAATATAAAAAGTCATATAGATTAGCACTTTATGAGTATTTGTTTGACAAATATGTAATATAATTGACAATTATAACCCGCTGTGTTAACAAAGTCCGGTTCTAGGGAAACGTACTATAATGCATTTTATGAAATATTTTTTTAATATTGCAATGTTTTAATATTACAAGTTTGGCAAAAAATAAACTTGTATTATATTAGGTTCGTTCGTTTACACAATAAATTTTAAAAATTTAACAAAATGTTGTTCGTCTACCCAAAAGTCCAGTAAAAGAGAGTGAATTAAGAGAGCAGATTTTAGTATATGCAAATACTTACGAGGAAAATTTTACATGTAAGATTTTTCATGTATCATCAGCTGTCAGTTTAATCAGCTGTTTTGTTTTGTTATGTTTTGTAAACAAACAACAAAATTGTTCTCACACAAATTGATTGTTTTGTGATTTTTTTATTAATTTTGTATCATTAAAATTGCATGAAGAAAACGCAAGCATTTTTATTTGCGACAAATTTTGTTGTTTTAATCAGCTGTGTCGATACAAACTTTTTACTGGATGTTGTTTGTTTACTTTTTGCAATTTTCTCTCTTGAGAACGAGAATGTCGTATTTACTCTCTGCAAATTCTTACTGTTAAATGTAAATGTTACTGGAAAAGTAAACGAACGAACCTGTTCGTTCAAGTATGACTTTCAGTAAATATTTTTAGGTACATTACTTCTAATTTGAATCATCCCGCAATTGTTTTACTAAGTACTATTGTAAGATTACATTTCGACAGGACTTACAAAATCCTGATGTAGTTTATCCCGACTTTTGTATTTACGGGCAGCACTGAAATCTTGAACGAATCGGGACCACTAAAATTTGAAAGCTTAACATTTTAGAACAATTACTAGCTAAATTAGTTAGCTAAATAGTTTATCCCGACTTTTGTATTTACGGGCAGCACTGAAATCTTGAACCAATCGGGACCACTAAAATTTGAAAGCTTAACATTTTAGAACAATTACTAGCTAAGGTTTTTGTTCAAACCTGAGGTTTTTGTTCAAACCTGAGGTTTTTGTTCAAACCTAAGGTTTTAGTTCAAATTACTAGCTAAGGTTTTTGTTCAAACCAGGTTTAAGTTTTTCAACATGGGGTGGATTTTCAAATAATACATACTGCTTATAACTTGAACTACTCGAAATATTGCTTTTCACTCTTCAGCAATATTGTTTTGAGATAAAATCAAGAAACAACAACATTATACTCAAAATGGCACAACTGTAAAAAATCGAACATTTTTTGAAAATCAATATTTCAAGTAGTAGTTCAACCTCAAATCGAAAAAAAAAACCCTTAAAACCAGGTTTAAACAAAACCCTTAGCTAGGCGTTTCTTCTACCATCGTGAGACTTTCAGATTTTATCGGTCGCGATTGGTTCAAGGTTTTCAAGTTGAAAATGTTACAATAACATTTTTCAACAATTTCATACAAAAGAAATATAAAATATAGAGTTGTCAGTTGATTGTGGATCCGTATCATATCAAGGTAGCCCCAACAATTCCATTTTAAACCTTTTGATATCATAAGTTTATCCCGACTTTTATATTTACGTGTATGTTTTATTTTTTTTCTTTGGACATTTCAAAATATTATTTTCTATTTGTTAGTAAAAGATACAGGATGCAGTTAAAACAATTAGAATTTAGTAACCAAATAAAGTAGAATAGTAAAGATACAAAAAAAAAAAAACACAAAAAAAAAACAAAATAGCATAAAACAAATGCTGACTGCTTCGGAAATAAAAGAGAGAAAAAAAACACAAAAAACAAAACATTTTTTATAAGGACAGACTTATGAGTAGGTGATCAATGATAGGTGGATACAAAAGGGAGTGTTTACAATAAACATAAATTAATAACGTAAAATATATTAAAGAGAGACACCAAACGACGACATCAAGATCTATTAATAAGGACACCCAGCAAGCGAAAGTCAGCTGTTTTTCTCAAGTCTAATTCAAAAAAATTTTACTTTGTTTACGTTTTCACAACGGAGGTCAATTCAGAATAATGGATTTTGACAGCAATCGTGAGAGGCAGCTTATATCCGGCTGGTCTCCCTGGATGACTTTTTTAATAGGCCTTGGACGCCACCCCAATCTGAGAACAGGGACAGTGTTTAGCAAGATATATTATAAGGTCACCCAGGTAGCGAAAATCAGCTGTTTTTTCTCAAGTCTAATGTCAAAAATCCGGACTTTTACGTTTTAATAATGGAAGTTCTCCCTGGATGATCTTATTAATAGACTTTGGTGTTTAGTGTCTAACATGGCCTATTGATAAGGTCATACACGAAGACAAGCTGGATATCAGCTGCCTCTCAAATTTGCTGTTTTTTGAGAATTGACCTCAATTATGAAAATGCAAATAAAGTCCTAATTTTTGACATTAGACTTGATAAAAAAACAGCTGACTTTCGCTAGCTAGGTGACCTTATAATTGATCTTGGTGTCTAACTTTCAATTATAAATTAGATGGTTAGTATGTGGAGAGTGTTGGTGTTTGGTTTTTGTTTTTAAATAGGACAGAAGGATACATTAGAACAATTGAAATGATGTGCATTATAACAATAGTAGTCACATTGGAAACACAAAATACAGGGTTTACAAGGTAGGTAGATAGTTTGAGTATTTTAATTACCGATATTGAATAGTAGTAGGAAGTTGTATCTATCACACATACACACACACATATACACCCCAACGCACTGACATGTCGAGCATTTACTACGAAAGTTTACATATGTGAGATATGTGTGCTGGAGTATCGAAATAGAGGACTCATTGCATTTGGTAACAAATACAAATCAATGAAATACACATATATAGTCAAGATTGCGATTGGCAGTTAGTGATGTTCGCTTTATTTGTTTGTCTGTTTGTTTTTGATTTGGTTTTGATTTGTTCTCATTAATGTTGATTGCAGGACTTGTAGGAGGCTATGGTGATATCTAGAGAATATGATTGATGGCTGAATGGGTGATTGGAGGGAATTGTTGGAATTTATAGATCGCTAGAAGGCTGGTAGTAGCGTTGATGTTGCCTCTGTTGATATATCCGCCATTCATCGGGTATTACATAAATGAGCTGTGAAAACAGCATTTGAATTTGATTGTTTTTTTTTTATCATAACGAAAAAGGATTTACAAATAATCTTTATACAATAAATATAATTATATATAAATATTTAAATAAATGTATATAAAATATTGTTGTTTTTTTTACATATTAATATGCTACGCATGGAGATTAAAACATATTAAAAAAAAAACTTTGTTAGTAATTCATGACAGTACCTATCTATACTAATAAAAAAGTAAAGTGATTGAATCCGGAAATTTGGATGAGAGTCACTCTCAGTCCAAACTCGGAAATAAGATTACAACTGCATTATAGTTTGGAAAACTGGTACTAATGTGTACTAAATTTGGTTCAATTTGAATTTTAGGTGAACCAATAGCACTGGAATCCTAAAATTTAGAATTAGGGCCACTGTTGTTTTTGGAAATTTTATTTATATGTAGGAAAAATACTAAATTTGAAATAATTCCAAAATTTTTGGAAAAATTTGGAGTGTAGAATTGAGATATGTAAATAGTTTTGGAATTTTTTATATTATTGGATTTGGGTGAACCTATATTTGAAATTTGGATGTTTTTTGGAAAATAAGTATTACAAGAATACCGAATAATAAATGAAACCGAATTTAGTACAGAGCTAGATTTCTGTTGTCAGAATCGGTGTGCTGTGTTGAGATATGGAGGTAGTTTTGGAAATCATGGTCGGTTGGTTGGTTTTTAAATAATTTCCACATGGCTAACAATTATTAAAATTTATCTCCGATATTTACATTCCGAAAAAAAAATTTTAAATACTACCCAATGCATTCTACCTGTGAGGCATGGACAAAAATATCGGTATGTTTCACCAGTAAAGAAAGAAGAAAAGTCGAATCACATGAATTATAAACATGTAATTGGACGAAAAAATAACTATGGGAGCTATATATTATTCGGAAACGATTTATAGCCAACGTGACTCACGTTCTTCTAAACATAATTCAGTACGCTATGTAACATTTCATATTAATCAGACAAACATTGTGTCCTTGGAGCACCATTTAGGTGTAATCTGACGAAGATATATATGGGAAATTACAAAATTCTTTTAAAATTCCATTAAAAAAATTTTGAAAATTTTTTTTGCGAGCACATTTATGATTTTTGGTACATAGGTTAAGAAAAATATGCTGATTCGAAATCTGTTCGCGTTCACAAATTCGGATGCTGCGCACAAAAGTTATAGCGGTTTTAAATCTTGTATTTCAAATATATATTAAATGGATTCCTATTCGTTGTAATTCGCGAATTTCTTCACAAATGCTTAAACACCATTGTTTTCTTTGCATACTAGTCAAATCACACTGAAATACGGTTTAATAGTCGCGAAAAACAAATAGAAACATGAAGATATCGGAAAATAAAATAAATTAATTTTTGAATTAAAACTATTTTTTTTTTTGAATTTTCGATTTTTTTAGTATGGTTAAGAGGATACGGTTTTGCCTTAATCTTCTAAAATATACGACGCTTTCTTCTGCAAATTCTTTTAGATGATTGTTAAATATCGGCAGATTCATCTGATAAGAGTTTCGACGTCATTAATGGCTAAATATATTGCATTTACAATACATAAAAATGATCAATATTGAAAAGCTTGCAATTCGCGAATTAATTGAAATCAGTTGATGCGCATGCGATTTTCGTATAAACCGAATCAATGTCTTTCAATAATTATTAATTTTTCAATGTTTAATTTAGCGGTCAAAGTGTGCCACTCGATGCACTTTACTATGCAAAAACCCTAAAAATGGCTAAAAATCACGCAACGTGCATACGATTTTTATGCGCATCCGATTTTAGTAATCTCCTATGAAAATACGCAAAAGGACACCTATTTTAAAAGGATCGGTTAAGAACCGCGGATGTGCCTCCACAATCAATTTTGGATAAAATACGCATATTATTCGCGTATCGATGTATTTTTGACCTATTTCCACGCAGATTCGCGAATTTGACAATACAAGCATAAATGCATGTAAAATTAATTCGAAGAAAACCGCGATTATTTACGCGAATTTGTCAAAATAAGTTTTGGGCGGAATTGAACATGGATGGGCTCATTAGATCCGGCACGTAAAAAAACTAAAATCACGCGGGGTTCCACGGAATTTGAATGGACTTTCTTAATTTTAGACTAAAAAATATGTTTTTTATAAAAATTTACGCACTAAATTTTCGTCTTTGGAACCCAATTGCAAAGAAGCTACAGTGAGCACATTCATGAGATATACACTAAACGAAGCAGAATCACGAGTTCTACGATCCTATAATTAGTTTATTCTATTGTCTGGATGCGCATCCTAATTATAAGAAAAATTCAAAAAACACCGAAAATCCGGCTTCAAAATGTCAGCATCCATTTTGGGTGGATGCAGTGATTATATCGAAAAATCATACATTAGAACCATATTGTCCATGGGGTATTCTGCAACTTAGTCACTGATCACATGTGTGTGCGTTGTGTAGTTTAGCCACAAATCGGGAACGAACACAAAAAAACTCGTTGGCTTCAACACATTTTCACCCATTTTTTTACATTACCACCATCACAGCTTCCACGCAACTTATTATTTATTACCAATATTTCAAGATTTTGACAAGAACACTTCATTTTATAGAATTGAATTCAAATTATATGCAATATGTTCATATTTCGCGAGTTATAACCTTGCAAACCTCAGCTTCAAGGAATTTAAAAGATTTTTGTAATTTCCCATATGTTAGCTATATCCTAATCTAAAGAAATTATCATAAATTGTATAGGGACAAATAGAATGAGTTTTGCGAAATTTCATAGCAATTAAAAATATATGCGATCTGCAGTTTTTTACTAAAATATATGACAGAGATACGAACAGACAATCTTAAATCGACTCAGAAAGTACAGTGCGACTATGTTGCTTCCGTTTCTTGATTGTTATACTTATTTGCTTTTCAAATATGTTTTAAATCTCCACAATCTTTAAATACTTTTAAAGTCTTCACACTACTGATATATGTACATATGTATGCTTGTATTTACAAATGACCTAAACATATTACTTACCTTATTCGATTTATTCTTTCGCGATGTCTTGTATATGGTGCACGAGGCTTGAATCAATGCTATGAAAACCAAAGCAGCGATTAGACCCAATACAATATACAGACGTACTTCCGACAATTCGAAGAATGACAATTTAACATCGTCGGAATCGGAAATTGATTTATCTGCCAAAAAATAATACATATTTTGTTAATATTTTAATAAGACTATCCGAGTGTAGAAACTTACATTCCAAGGCTTTGAAATCCAAAAATTGTGGATCAACGGTCAGTGAACCAACTTTGCCTGAGGCGATTGTTTCTCTGAGGGCCATTTCAATAACTTCGCCATTCTTCATGGACTCTTCCAATGGAATATTGTTTGTTGTGACAGCATAACCCTTTTCGTAGTCATCCTTATCGAACATGGCTTGCAATTTAGCAATCATCGATGTAGCGCCATCCCTGAAAACATGAAAAATATTAGAAAATTGAACCGTTTGAATATTTTGTTTGTACTTACTTTTCAAAACCTAAAATATCTGTTTTATAATAGCCTGGTATGTTGTTCAAAACTCCATTGAATGAATCCGAAATTGTAGCAGCCAATGTTTTAAATTCGTCTGTACCAGGAGCCGGAGCTTCAAAGGATTCCGCAAGATTCATCAGCTTAACACCAACGGCGTATACTAAACGATTTGGTGCCGGTGTTGTTGGAGCGTTACTGACATCTAACAATTCTATTTGAAGATACAAATGCAAAAATTGCAACATTTCTGTAAAATATTATTTGGGAATTGAGTTGGCTTACCCTTTCCACAAGATTTGATGCAAACACGAATTGGCGACACGACTGGAATATTTTCATGTTTCCTTATTTTTTTGTTGACAGCATTGAATGCCCCACCCAAAACGGGGAAGAACAGATAGAGACAATGATCATCGGTAAATGATAGATCCTGCAAATAAAAAATATTTGTATAAGGAACAATGGATTTAATTTCATTATCGATGTCTTGATTTGTGCGGAAATAAATTATTCAGGGTGTAAAACACTAATACACCAGATTGTACGATAGCGGCGTGGACTAAACATGTATTCTCTTTTCGTCAGCCATTTTTCATGATTATCTCTCACTTACTCTCAATTTAGTTCTGTTCAACACTGTTGTAAAATGACAATTAGCTCACCTGTGGATCATTACTAATACGTTTGCGGGTAAATTCCAAAATTGTAACACCCTTTTCAATGCGACCTTCGGCATTGTAAAGATCTTGACGATCATCCAATTTGGGCGAAGAGTATCCATTTATCCAGGTATCCATTAGGAATGGACGTCCATTGCGATCAACCCAACCGATGATGGAATCCGTTTGGGACATCTTCTCATCGTTACTGAAACCAATACCGGTCCATGTTTGGGTATTGCTAGTTTCAATGTGCCAACGCATTTCATCGCCACGTCCAATGGTCTCCCACGAGGCATAGTATTCGCATGTGTGATTCTGTGGCGAACAATTTGCGGGATATTTCCAGTGACCATAGCAATCATTGTCCAAAACATTTGCTGATTCATCCGGTTCCCCATCGATTGTTTTGGGCTTTTCTTTTTCTAAAATAAATATGTTTTTCCTGCATTATACATTTGGTCAATTTTACTCGGCTTCACATGACTTACCGAAGAAGTTGATTAGGGCAACACCGCGTTGCATATTATGACCATGATATTTCAATTCATCCTGGTAATAGAACTCTTTCATCGAATCCATATCAGCTTCCATACCTGAGGGTGGTACATGAACATATTTGTCGAATTCCTGACCCCTGGCCCAAATTACATGAGTTAAGCCATCAGTCAGGGAGTGATCGGTGGGTTCGGTTGCAGTTATTTTTTTGCGGAATATAATTGTGGTGACGCCGTCCTTTTCGTAGCCAGTAGCTAGGGTCAAATCTTGTTTACCGCCAAATACTTCGTCAAGACGTGGAGTGGATCTATCTCTGCTGTAATAATCGCCAATTCGGCTATACATGTCTCGTGCAGTACCAATGACAACATCGGTACAGTCCATGGGATTAAAGTCGTGTCGGGGAGTATAGGGATTCAATTTGTACTTGGCATCTGGAAATATAGATATTTACAAATTATATGAAATTAAAGAAAAGAGAAAGGAAGAGTCATGGGTATTGTAGCGGCTAATATGTGGTTAGTTAATGGAAATGGTATGAAAACTCTGGAAATTGTAAGGAGTTTTCAAAGGCGAAGCTATGTGTGTGGGTGTGTGTTATTGTTGGACGAGATGAAAATGTACCTGGATTCTTCTTTACTGGTGCTACATTTTGTTTGATAGGTGCAGATTTTGGTTCAGGTTCAGCAGAGGGCTCTTGTTGGGGTTTTGAGAATGGCTTAGGTTTTGGTCTACCGTTTGATCTGGGTTCCGGTTCTGATGAAGGTTCTGGTTCTGATTTTGGTTCCGGCTCAGATGAAGGTTCTGGTTCAGATTTAGGCTCAGGTTCCGAGGATGGTTCTGGTTCAGATTTAGGCTCCGGTTCCGAGGATGGTTCAGGTTCCGATGATGGTTCTGGTTCGGATTTTGGTTCAGGTTCCGATGATGGTTCTGGTTCGGATTTTGGCTCAGGTTCAGAGGATGGTTCTGGTTCAGATTTTGGCTCAGGTTCAGATGATGGTTCTGGTTCAGATTTAGGCTCAGGTTCAGATGATGGCTCTGGTTCCGATTTGGGTTCCGGCTCTGATGAAGGTTCTGGTTCCGATTTCGGTTCCGGTTCAGATGTGGGTTCAGGTTCAGAAGTAGGTTCCGGTTCGGATTTTGGTTCAGGTTCAGACGTGGGTTCGGGGTGTGACTGTGGCTCATGTTTTGTATCTGTTTAATATTTGTTTAGAATTATTAAGAGAGAGAGAGAGCGTTTTCTGAGTATGTGCAAGTTGTAAGCAAAGGTGCAGCGGTGCAATACTGTGCAATGTATTCTAAGCACGCTGTATTGTATTGATAAATATATATGAAGAGGAAAAGCAAATATTAATGGGTTACACTTACCTGGTACATCACGTCTTCTGCGGCTAGAACCAGACGAAGGCTCTGATTTGGGTTCAGGTTCAGATTTAGGTTCAGGTTCTGAAGTAGGTTCGGGTTCGGATTTTGGCTCCGGCTCCGATTGAGGTTCTGGTTCTGATTTGGATTCAGGTTCAGATGAGGGTTCTGGTTCAGATTTAGGCTCAGGCTCCGAAGAAGGCTCTGGTTCGGATTTAGGTTCAGGTTCAGAGGATGGTTCAGGTTCGGATTTAGGTTCAGGTTCTGATGACGGCTCGGGTTCGGATTTTGGTTCTGGTTCAGCAGAAGCGGAGCCGGAGCTTTCGATAGTTGTGGTCAAGTCTCCAATATCACGAATTAAGGGGAAATTTTTACATTCCTTAGTCGATGATCGTGGTCTCCAGCCAACACCGACCCATGTTGTACTGTTTACTTTCAATACAATTTCTATTTCCTTTTGTTCCTCCAGCAAACGCCAATACATCCGATAATCGGGTGACAATTGTTTCATCGAGTATGCAGATAAGTCCATTTCAGTTGTTTTGTAGGGTGATCTCTTATTACAACCCGGTCCAAACCAACCGAAATTACAGAAACATTGTTTTCGTGGCAATGTGGTTCCTTTTATGTCAATACATTTTCCCTGGATACCACAATCGGCATTAGCGGTACACTCATCTCTATATTGGCACTGGGGTCCATAGAAACCCTTTTCACACTTACAACGTGAAGGGAAGTATTTGCCATTGCCGGAGCACGTTTCTCTGAAATCTTTGCGAGTGAGAATATCAATATCAGCACAAGACCAGAAAAGATAATCGGTGGACCATTCCACAGCTTGACGCAGCAGACGAATGGAACAGTTGCGACATTCCATGTCAGCGGGAAGTGAGACCTCATAGCTTTGAGCCCTAAAGTCGAATGTGAACAACCAATTAGGGAAATGATCTTCGTTGCTGCAACATTGCGGAATACTTACGTGAAATCGTGTTTAAGGAATCCATTGCCATCGACTTGCGGAGTCAACTCAATCATTGGCCTCTCAAAGTTATCCAATAATTGTAGACGAAAACCTCCCTGAAAGCCAAACCAAAAAAAAAAAACTCATTTTACTGAAAATTCAACATGATTATGGTTGCCTTAAACATCATATTACATGAGGCGATATCAGATATATATGTGTGTGTACCTTGCTTGGTAGTTCCTGTTACATGCTCACATCTAATTAGACTACTTATGTTCGAAGCATATTTAGCATGCAAACATAAATTTTAATGAACTTCGTCTCGATCTCAAAGTGTTGCAAATAATGGACAAAAAAACAGCAATATTTCTTGCATAGACACAAACGTGCGACGACCTGCATTTGTGGTAAATACGAAGTCTAAAATGCCAAAAACCCCATTTTCAGTGAGTAGCTAAATAATGAGTTTGCACTCAGTGCTGACTGCATCAATGTTCCTAATCTGCCATTCTGACAAAATAATAGAAACAACAAAACCGAAGCAAGGCACAGCAATGTGAGGTAAGGTTTAAGCACCGCGAACGGTTTTACAGAAGGTACACACGTTCGGGCGTTAGAACTTCACATGGCGTAAAAGAAAAACCCGTAAATAAAATAATGAATGTGAAAACAATGAGTTTGTGTCATAATCAGAACCATGAAATTAGCTAAGCAATTTTGCGATAAAGGGTGTTGAAAATGCGACGCAACGGAAAATTATCAGCAAAGGAAACTGCACTGTTGTTAATCTTCAACATTTGATCTGCTTACCCAAAGGTCCTGAAAAAGAGGATAACATACATACTCATTTGCAGCAAGATCGGCATAAATCAGAAAATGTGTTTTAGGTTTTCATTTACTCACAGCTTACAAGGAACAGAGGATCTCCTACAGCATCTCTATCAGTGTGTGAAAGAGATGTTAATCTGATTGTTTACAGATCATAAAGTCTGAACAATTTTGCATCATGCCGGTCTTTCAGCAAATGAACGATAAGTTGTAAGTAAAAATTTGTCACCATGTCAGTATGTAAGAAATCAGTTGTTTTATGGTGAGTTTTCACTTTGGTAATATTTAAATTTGAGAGACCTAATTCATAAGAATTTCCTAAAATCACGATGGAGATCGCAATTTTTTATATAGAGCTTTGAAATTTCGCGCATACACAGCTCCTGAGATGTTAGAACAAGTTTTGATACAAATTCCATATACAAAAATGTTAATCGCATTTTTAATTAAGGGTGAAACACATCTTTGTAGAAAATTGTAAATATTTCTTATAGACCCAATGATCCCTCCCAAATTCGGTATTTTATAACTAATGGGTTTCTTGGTTTCATAAGTGTGGGATTGAATTGCACTAACCATTTCTTTCTTCTCATTTGCAAGTCTGTCATTGACGAAAATGGATCGCTAAGCTATCTAAAGATAATCAAAACCTACTACAACAAGTATAAATGTGTCAGTCGGTGTTGGCGACTATCCACATCATATGGTTTGCGTGACTCAATGAAATTACAAACAGCTTGTATTGGGAGGTACCAATGAAACAATGGTATCCATTTTCGGACATTTGAAATAAAAGGGACATTCAATTCTCTTGATATTGGACTAGCAATTAAAAAAAAAATGTTGACACTGTGGGGAGGGTACCAGAAGGTGTAGACCGACGGGTCCCATCTTTCAACATTGTACAGTTAGGTTGGTCCAAGTTCAGTTCAAATCTGATAAACCGTTTGCGTGAAAAAAATTAATTGCAGCCAAATTTTGACAATTTTGTATAGGAGGTACTAAAAGGAGTGGACAGATATTACCCATCTTCAAACTTGATTTAAGTTTGAAAGATATTACAATGTATAAACTTTGCGAACCATCCGGCCAGACAGACGGACGGACGGGAATCGTCACGGTCAGATAATAACTATTTTTTAGTGCTATTGAAGAATAGACTTGGAGAATATGTGGTTTCAACAATACGGTGCCACATGTCACTCAAGGTTTTATGTGGATATTCTAACCAAAGTGGCTGTAATTTTAGAGTCCAGGTTAATGTTGGGTGAAAAATATATTTAGGAAAAATTTGTAGTATTGGTCCATGTTTTGACGTAGCCTCCACATAAAGATGCAGCCCATTTAATCTATTTTAATCGTCCTTTTTTATTTAACTTTCCAGGTTAATTTACAATGTAGAGGGCTATGTTTTAACATTGTCCCCATATAAAGGTGGCAACCATTTTAGGTATTTAGCTACGCAGACATAATACCCAACAACAACAACAATGTGGCGCAGGATGTAAAAATAACCAAACACAAAACTGCGTACCAAATGTGTTTGACGTGAATCTGATGATGGGCCTCTGACTCCGTTATTTAGTTCAAGTTATATTTTTAAATTTCGAACGCATAGCCATTGATTCAATATTTGCAACCGATATTTTAGCTGTTCAAGTGTAAATGAAATTTAACGACTTAAGTCAATTGGAGCTATGTAAAGTCAACTTCTATCTAATGATTATACCAATATAACATCCTCCTTTCTCCTAAATATATTTGAAATATTCAAATGTTTTAATCTTAAAAACATCTACCACTTCATAATTTAAATCACTTTTATTTCCATCCCCTTCGGTGCAGTTACAATTTTAAATATGACATTGTAATTTCAGATTCGTTAGTTCGCTAGCTGTAGCGATTTCCATTGTATTCAATGTGATTTTTTCCAATCTGATATGGAAATTGTTGTTGGAGGATGTGTCACATCGTCGTTTTTCGTATAAAACTTCTATTGTGTCCATTATCGCAAACAAAAAAATCTTCTATTATCAGTCAGTCTCAGATTGTAATTTTATTAATTTGTTTGAGGGTACTACACACTGTGGGTGGCATGTTCGACATTAGAGACCCCACTATAAAATAATACAATTCATGTACATATATACAAGCAAATATTTAATGGGGTGGGTTCCTGCAGCACAATTTTTGTGGATTCCACTTCGAAATATATGATTTCCGGTTTTGAAAAATTCTAAAAAAAGAAGTTCTACGAACACATTGCAAGGTGCTATCTTGAATTTATGCACATGCCAAAGCCGACTTATACCGCTTTATAAATTTGAATAGATGCCGATGCACATCCAGCAAAAATATTTGATTTACATTGACATTCTATTTCAGTGTCGAGACCGAAAGGTTGTTAATAACGGAAGTTTAATTCAAATCAAGTCAAGTCCGTAGCGAAAATATGTTGTTGAATCGCTTCAAAATTTCTTCGATGTGGCTGCTCAGTCTGTTTTGGATATTATTGGCAGTTGTTAATATATCTTTGGCATTCGACTGTTACACTTGTAAGGGCATTAACTGTCAAAGGCCTTCCAAAATCAATGAGACAACCACGTGTGCCAACAAATGGGATGAGTGCATTACCATCTTCAATGGATGTAAGATTATATTACGAAAATATATGTATTTCAAATTCAAATAAGTAATTAAAAACCAATTTTACAGTGAGTGTAATTGAGCGTGGTTGTTTCACCACAATACCCGAGGAACATCTCAAGAAATGTACTGGCGGCGCTGCGACAAGTAAAGAATGTCACATGTGTTTTGGAAATCTCTGTAACAACCGGGGAGCAGCCACGTGCATACACTGCAATGCAAAGAATGTAAGTTATCACAAAAACGGTACGTTGGGTAAAATGTATATATTAAAAATTCGATTCTTTTTTCTAAAGAACGAGGAATGCTTGGAATACCATTGTCCAGTACCTGAGGGAGAAAATACCTATTGTTATTATCGTACACTTACTAATGGTCGAAGTGAAAGTGGTTGCCTATACAGACTGGATGATCAACTTAAATGCCAACAGGACGATCGTTGTGAAATGTGTCTTTCTAGCCCAGACCGTGCCTGCAATGGTGGAATGATACCGCCATCATCTAGTTTGGCTAATCGCAATTCTGTGTGTGGCATATTTATTGCTGTAATCATTGTTTTATGTAATTTATTATAAAAGGTATAAAATACACACCTCTTTGTAAAACCGGGAAAAGTTTGAATAAATTGTTGTATGTGGGTATTGCAGGTTATTTTGAAGATTACATGTTTTCAATCAAATCAAATGAGGAATAATTTTGTAAAACATATCCTCCGACGATTTTTAGTCATTGTGCATATTTTTTGGCTTTGTAAACCAAATACCACCAGACTAGAATTTCTGACCACCAAATATTATACGAAAATGTCGCTCTTAAGATTTTAAATGATTAGATTTTCTATGTCATGAATATTTTCGTCGCGCTTTTCCACTTTTTTTTATCCGATGCCTTGTCAGAAAACCTTATGTACACTAATTAGTTTCGTATGAATTCTAAGTTATGGTTTGCCACGGATTCATCTGAAATTTAATTCAATAAATTTACAACAAGTAAAAAAGTGTCAGTCGGCGTTGCCGACATATATATACCCTCACCCAATGGTTTGCGGAGAAGGTCTTCGGAGCTACACAGAGGTAGGTTGTGCAAAATTTTGTTCAAATCGGACATTCCATTCGCCTGATATTGGATTTATAAATATTGAAATTTTTGACCCTCTGTGGGGGAGGTACCAGGAGTGGACTAATGGGTCCCATATTCCTACATGATCTAGTGTGATAAAGGTAATAGGTTGTACAAGGTTTCGTTAAAATTGGATAAAATATAAATTAAATTATAAAATTAATTTTAGCACAATTTTCACCATTTTGTGGGGAGGTACCAGAAGGAGTGGCTCAATGGGTCCCATCTTCAAACTTGATCAAGGCTTGGTAAAGGTAATAGGTTGTGAAAAGTTTGGTTCAAATCGCACATTCCATTAGCCGGATATTTGATTTACAAATATTGAAATATTAGATCCTCTGCGGGGGAGGTACCAGAAGAAGTGGACCTTCCTAATTAATCTTGGCTTGGTAAAGATAATAGGTTGTACAAAGTTTCGTTAAAATCAGATAGTCCGTTTGCATGTTATTATAAAATTAATTTTTAGCACAATTTTGGGGGGGGGGGGAAGTGCTGGAAGGAGTGGACCGATATTCCAAATCTTCGAACTTAAACTAAGTTTGGAAGAAATATTAAGATGTGCAAAGTTTGGATGAAATCCACCATTCCCTTCGAGAGCTATCGTGCGCACCAGCCAACCAGACAGACAGACGGACCACGGACGGACATGTGTAAATCGACTCCAAATTTTCTGAAACGGATTTGGTCCAAAGAAACATGGAGTCTAAAATCAATATTTCGATGAGGCACATTTTCACCCTGTATATACCCTCATATGTATTGGTGATTCAATATGTGTAATCGACATTGCGCTGATGAAAGTTGAGGTCTCATGTCCATTAAAACAATACAAAATTCTCCTATATTTGAAAAGTTCGAATGCATCTTGAAAACATCTATCACTAGATCTATCATTTAGAATAATCTCGTTTATTTGCCACTGGGCGCAGTTACAATTTTCAATTTGACATTGCAATCGTTAGTCCGGTAGCTGCAACGACTTCCATTGTATTCAATTTCTTTAAATTTGTGATTTTTCCAACTCGATAAGCAAATTGTTGTTGGAGGATGCTCGCACTGTCGTTTTTCATATAAAATGTCTATTGTGTCCAGTATCGCAAAGAAAAAAGTCTATTATAAGTCAGTCTAAGATTGTAATTTTATTAGTTGGTTCGTGGGCGCTACACTTTGCAATGGCATGTCGAAAATTCCTTCGCAAAGATCTTCGAAAATAAAAAAATAAGCATGTTAGTTGGTATAAGCAAATACTTAATGGAGTGGGGTCGGTGTAAGTACAAAGTTGAGGTATTTCACTTCGAGAGACAAGATTTCTGGCAGCTAAAAATTTAATCATTCTCAAGAAAAGAGAAGTTCTTCCTACAAATTGCAAGGTGCTATTTTGTATTTATGTACATGCCAAAGTCGATTTATACCGTCCTATAAATTTGAATAGATACCGATGCACATCGAGCAAAATATTTAATTTTTTTTCACATTCTAATTCAACGTTGAACCCGAAAGTTTGTGAATATTGGAAGTTTAACGTAAATCAAGTCAATTATAAAAATTTATTTGATGTGTCTGATCAGTTTATTTTTGATGATAATCGAAATTAGTAATATTTTTTGGCATTCGAACTTGAGGGGTATGGACTGTGGAATGACTTCTGGAATCAATGAGACAACGGTATGGAAAGAGTGCATTACGATTTTCAGTGAACGTAAGATTATATTATTTAAATATTTATTTCAAATTCAAATACAAATGAAATTTTACAGCGAGTGTAATGGAGCGAGGTTGTTTCGCCACATCTCAAGAAATGCAGTGGCGGGGGACAAATGTTTTGGAAATCTCTGTAGCAAATGCGGGACAGTATACCTTGCAATGCAAATAATGTAAGTTATAAAATACTGATGATACTAAATTGGAAATATCGGAGAAGTCTGATTTTCTACTACCAACCGTTAAGATTCTCGATTTCAAATCACCACTGTTTTTTTATGGGCTGACAAAAAACATTTTCTATTTTGCCGGGAAATAATGTGGTAGATATTTGTATCGTAATATTATTATTACTAAAACCAACCATCTGATAATATATTCAATTGCAGAACCACTTGTAATTTTGTTCGAATTTTGAAAACAATTTTTCGTTTTTAGGTTATAAAATTGAGAACTTTGAAACTTCGCAGACATCAATCTGAACCTAATTCTGTACGCTGTGCAAAATGTTGTGCCAGTCGAGACGAGAATATACATATATATGGGATCTATATGAATATCTCAACCGATTTTTCCTAATTTCAATAGGGTTTGTCCTTGGGCCAAGTAAATGATCTGTGTCAAATTTCATCCAATTCTGATAATAAAAGCGACCTGTACTTTGGACATGCACATATCGACTCAGAAAGAGATTCTATGCATATTCTCGTATCCCTTTTCCGATATAGTTGCCTTCGATGTAGTTACTTTTAAAAATCCAATCCCATTTCCTAGATGAAGTAAATGGGTAGAAAACTTCCTCTCAATATAGTTGTAGGCATTTTAAAAGTCAAAAAAAACTTTTTTGCCTCGGATATATGAGTATATATAGCAAGGTTTTCATCTCCTAACAGGTCTATATATGCTGGTTGCGAAAATGGAAAGGATTCCTCTGTCACACTGTATGTCACATGACGATTTAACATCATTAGTTCACGCACGATATCAATATTCAGTGGAATAGCGGCTATTTTTGGACATCTTTAAGTGAGTGTCTACCATCAAGTTCATCGATGACAATCCATCATATTGTGATAATTTACGTCGAAACTGGTATATACCGATCGCACGAAAATGTTCCCGAGTTAATTCAATTCATTTGGTCAATTGAGTTTTGAAGTCACTGTAAACAACACAACACATGGTCGTACGAAAAACCGTATAATTAATTACAAACTATTTTCATGTCTATAGAAATGTTTACTTAATATCAATTACACTCAACCATTGCGACCGCATAAACACAAAATCCGATTCAAAAGTTACAAAAAAATATCCGAAATCTTAAAATTTAGAAAGACATCAATTGCTAATTTCTGAATTTTTTATGATTATTTTCAAGTTTTTTGTTTACTTTTTAAATTGTTACAATAAATTCATTTCTATTTACATTTACAAACGATAAGCTCTAGATCCAGGTGTAAAATCGGCAGCATTGCAGCCATCAATATCACCAGCCAAGCACAACATACAATTGGCATTGGCATAGCAAGACTGCTGTTCGACCACACTAGTGGAACAACCACGTTTGACAACATTACCATCGTACTGGACATAGCAGTATGAGTTGGGTGCCGTGGGTGATCCGCAACGTGTTACTTCCAATTCAGCTGGAGCTGAAGAACATTTAGAATCCTGACGGGAAAAAGAAAATCGTAAATCGTTACTTGTTTTACAACTAAACTATGTTCGATCGTGTCACCTCGCTAGAATTGCACTGAATACAATTGAACTCGGCTTGACCCAAATTGTTACAACGATCCGTGTTACATTTGTGGCATTCGGCAGTATCGTCATCACAGCGACGCCTTAAATGTTCGGGTACTTCATAGGAACAACCCTTTTGAACGACATTGACTGCAATTCAATCAGTTAGGGGGGTTTTGTTAGTAAAATTCTGTATTATTTCATTCATTGGACTTACATTTATCGAAGACGGTAACACAAATATCCAAGGGATCCGAACATTGTTTCGTTGGTTGCACCGAGGTACGCATACAGTTAATGCCCTTGCATGAATAACAAGTCCTGGCTGTATTGGCCGTTATCGATTCCAAAAGGCCAATAACCAAAACTGTTAACAGAACAGATTTCAAATGCATTTTAACTTGTTGTGGACTGTACGGATTTTTAGACAATAACGGTATCCTAACTCGATTCTATGGTGTACAGGCTTTTATAAATTCATGCCATTTCATTTGTCAAAGCTTGTGAATCACACTTGAGTTCGAACAAATATCAGGCACTCACACTGGCGATGCATTTCGAACGCACTTCATGTTATCTTTCGATGGACCCTCCATGGTACTGAAGTATTTTTTTCTTTATCAGCTGTTCGAATCAAATTAATCAATGGTAACTAATAATACAAATAAACATTTACGAGCAAGGTCAATATTTGTAATTGGTTTATTTTTACTCAGCATTGGGCTGTATCTATCTATCTGTCATTAAGCTTCCGCATGGCTGTAGGAAGATATTTGATTGATTTCTGATTACTCACTCACATTAATGGATACAATGTGTGTGTGTGTGTGTTTATAATTTTTTTAAATACATTAAATATAATGCGCATATCAAGGTCATGGTGGAGTATTTCTTTATGGTATTCAGTAACAAATTGTCGAAAATGTTTAAGTATCTTTGGATGCACTGACATCTTTTTGGGGAATATTGAGTCTATAGAGAATTTTTGTTCTGTTTCAAAAATGTTGCAAATATATTTTTGCTATCTTTTTTAAATATGCAATAAATAAGCAATTTCAAAACGTGTTCAATTATAGTGTACACAACAATAGGCGTCATCAGCTTTAATTATTAAACTTAAGAATAAAACAAATAATAAAAATAAAATTGTAAATTGTAAATGTACTTTCAAAAGTCAGTGGTTTTGAAGATGCAATTGTTGGTCAAAACAATTACACATTAGTTACAAATACTAATCCCCATAATGGTTGATAAATTACGAATAAGCAAATAATATATAACAATTATAAAAATGTTATAGCATTAAGGTCGGTCGGGCTATGGGAAACCAAAAAAGGAAAAAAACCGTTGATATTGCAACTGTTCATTATATGGGAAACCTATGCAGAAAATTTTCTGTGGGTAGGTATTGTATCCTCTGAGTAACCAAAATACCAAAATACCAAACTATATCCTATTCGTTCGAAAAATCCAAAAATGAGGCGGACCTTTATACGAAAGAAAAACTAAAAAATCAGTTCAAAATTTTGGAATCTATTGTGATTTCAAGAAACAGCGACACCGCTTATTCCAACATAAGGGTTGATTGCGGTCACTTAAATGTAGGGCATTTATCCAAATGTCTTCATATTCTTCTGTAGATCCGATTCTAAGATAGCCAGCCATTTAGTTCGATTTCAGGAGACCAAAATTAAAATAAGCCTCAAAGAAACACCTTCTTAGTTACAGTCCTTAGACCTGCATTCTGAGTAATGCAATCCTCAGGACCTCTTACATCGATATCAAGAAGAATAATCTAAGAATCCCACATCTCAAAAAAACATTTCGAATATGCAGAACCATCTGTGAACATCTTAAAAAAACAAGTAAAAAAGTGTCAGGCGGTGTTGCCGACAGCTATATACCCTCAGCCTATGATTTACGATGGTTTCCGAAATTACACACATGTTTTATTATTCGCTTTATATAAGATATCTTTTTATATTTATCGGTTATTCAATTTGCTTCAATTTAATAAATTTTACAAGTTTATAAATACTGACCTTTTCTTGGGGAGGACTTGATCTAGGCTTTGTAAAGATAATAGAATTGCGCACCAGCCGGCCAATCGACTCCAAATTTTCTGAAACGGATTTGGTCCAAAGAAACATGGGGTATAAAACCAATATTTCGATGAGACACACCGTATCAAAGTTTATATACCATCATTAGCCATAAGACTGAGGGTGTAAAAAACGCAATAAATACTAAAGCTATAGGAAAGCAGTTGCGCTGGATAAGGAACTTGGTACTTGACGCTAAGACATGTGGCAACGTATAAGGATAAACAGACGAGAATTCCTTTTGAATATGGCGCCATTTAAATTTTATTTATTGTACTCAATCTAACCTTCAAGAGGGACATCATTTCAAGATTAGCCATATCGATACATGTTTACTTATATATGGTATTTTGGGAATTTTATAACAATATTCCAAACGAGTCGGATGGTATCATTAATGGGTATTCGGTATGTAGGGAAGTTGAATTGGTAGTATTAAAAAAAAAACAAATATCGTAACTATTGACCCACAATTAACCTGCCGATGCAACCGAAATTTCCATAAATTGATATTTTAGATGTATTCATATTTATAAATATCGATGTACGTCAAATCATAGGCCATATAATCCCCATAAGATATTAAAATAATCGTATAGGGACATCTTGAACACAGAAATATTAAAAAAAATGTGATATTTATGCTGATATTGACCAGTTACTTTATAGACCCTATCAGTATATCGAATTGTGCTAGGGCATATTTTAAGATAGAATCAAATACGTCTGTTTTAAGATTGTTTAAAAAATAACTCTTCACCCTAACCTTAGTCAATTAGTCGAAGCCATTTTACTTAGCCTATTATATGTATATGTTCACTTGAAGGTGTATTGATATTCTCACCACCCTCTTTCCACCATAACCATTTTGACGTTATTAATTAATGTCAATATTATAGATTGAATGGAAAGTTTTTTCTTTTTTCGCCGTAATTACGAATGTTTTCCTAATACAGAATGACGATTTGTTAGAATTGCCTCTCGAACTGTTGTTATCATCATAGTTGATTTTGGTTTTGATGATAAATGCCTGAGACAATATGGTTAATGTAAACATCGATAGATTGCGAATTGTAAGAGCTCTCAAAAAGGGGTACTTGAAAACGAGTATTGAAAATCAAATGGATCTAATGAATGTGACGGTAGGTTATATTTTCAATACTGTGGCGAATATTGCATTCAATGTATTGCCAGAAGTCATAAAATGCAGTCAGCTTGGGGTCATCAGACAACTGGCCGTTTATGTGCGGGACACAAACTCCTCGCTGTGTTCCTGTTAGGAATACTAGCACACACTCAACCCAGTGCCGCACAACGTTCCTGTTACAAATGTGAGGGTATCAATTGCCTGCGCTCCTCATATGAGCTTGTGGAAACTTGTTCCAATGGTGTGGACATTTGTGTCACAGTCTACGATGGATGTAAGTATGGAGAGGAAAGGAATATGAAGGAAATATCCACACTGTAATCCTTAACTGACTTTTGTCATTGCAGCAACTATTCAGGCACAAGGTTGTTTGCAAAATCTTGCTGAACATTTACGCAACAAATGTAAATCGGACAATGTTGACAGCCTCCAGGAGTGCCACAAATGTAATGAAAATCTGTGTAACAAATGGGCGCCCAGTGGATTTGAGTGTGTTCAATGTGATTCGAACACGGTGAGTAGAAATTTAAATTCAAAACAAATTATTTGCGATAATCATTGAGTTGATTTGTCCAGGACCCTAAATGCGCCAATAATTCCGATGACTTGCTACCAACACCCTGTCCCATAAGCCGTACAGCGAATATGTATTGTTATGCAGCTAAGGATGGCAATCGCGTTGTTCGTGGCTGTACGTCATCATTAAAGGAACAGAAATCGTGTTTGGAATCGGACAAATGTGAAATGTGCAATCCAAGTCAATTGGATTCTTGCAACAGCGTTAAAGCGGAAGGTGGTAATAATCCTAATCCCAATCCCACTTCGAATCCGAATCCCACTTCAAATCCTAATCCCACTTCTAAGCCTACTCCGACCGCAAGACCACCTACACAGAAACCTGAACCGAGTGCCGGGTCGGTAATTGAATTTAGTATAACTAATTGCTGGATACTTTTTGTTGCCTATCTCTGTAAGTGGTTGTAATTGTGAAAATTTTAATTTTTTTTGCAATAAAATTATAATAAATTACCATAAATGCAAATATATAAATCAGTTTATATATATTTTATATATACAACGAGTCAATTAAATTAACTTACCCTGTGGGGATATGCCAAATGCCATGTTACATTAAATTTGGTGCCAGCCAAGAGTGACGTTCTTATGGAACCTGAAAGTAAGAAAATAAATTGTTAAATATTTATTAAAAGTGGTATTTGTTTATAGCAGATAATTTCTTAATATTCTCCTATGTCCTCTTCACAATTCAGAGACTATTATCCAACTAAAACGTCAGCTATTTAGTAACCTACTCCTCTTTCGATTTTCTTTTTACTTCTCCACGAAAAATAGTCTTTTTTCAGAATTAAAGAAAATCATTTCATTTGGAAAGTTCTCAAGTGTGTTCATTAACCGAAATCCCATAGAAAACAAGAAGATCAGCGTGAATATCAGTTTCATGATTTACTCTCTAATCAAGCTTAGCATTGTTAAAACAAAAAACACTCATAGTCAACTAGTTGAGTATGATTTGTTCAGGCAACCTGTTCGAATTTTCCCAACACATGAGTGTGTGTGCGCAAGTGTTTGTGTGCATGAGTGAAAAATGAAAATCTATCAACGGGAATAATCAAAAAAAGAATATTAAATTGTAATCTTATTATATTTCCCATCTACCAGTGAGTTGGATGTGGATGCTAACAAACTATTTATGAACGAGGGTCAATTTTTAAATTTTGAAAAATAATATACACAATATTCAATTTTATTATAATAATCCTATTATATACATTATAATACATTATTCAATTTTATTACAATATTCCTATTTCAAATAAGTTTTTAAAAAATTTTAATAATGAATAGCTTTGTGCAGCCCCAAGAGTTTGTAACGCCGCGAAATATTGGTCATAGATCCACATTTACGTGTACCGATCGTCATATTTCGACTAGCTGAGTTGATCTAGACATGCGTGTTCGTCCGGCCGTCCGTAAACACGATTCAGGCCATAGTTATGGACCAACCGTCACGAAATTTTCCATGTAGGATAGGTTCCGGCAAAATAAGACCCCTATTGTTTTTGGTAATGACCGCTTAAATGGACGAAAAATTTTATTTTTGTCTGTTTTCTGGTCACTCTAGAGGCCACAATTATGACCCGAACGCCACGAAATTGTACACCAGTGGTCGATTCACTATCAAAATTAAACAATTCTCAAATCGATAAAATATTATAACGACAAAATAAACAATATTTCAATGCTATAACAGTTTTTAACAACAATTGTTAAAATTGTTGTTCATAAACAACACCAAACAAATCGATGTTAACTTATCGACAAATATTCTTCAATATTGAACATGCCTTGTTTTGTTCGAAATTTTTATGTATGTTGTTTTCAAAATGTTCCAAATTAAAAGCTTTTTGAAAGTTTATCGGCAATTTGTCTACCTTTTTTGCAGAATAACATGTTCGTTACTGCAAAAGATTTTTTGTGTAGACAGAATTGTCGATTGTCGGATCGTTATAAGTTACTGTATCGACCTACAGGAAGGAAATTTGGCCATAGAATAAGCATGACTGTATTCATGAAGATCGATCAAATTTTAGCGGGTGAAAAATGACAAAATTTATATTCTGAGGCGTATATATTTACTCCTGAATACATAAATCGAGATGTTGATAGTACATCCAAGAGGAGTTGTTGACCTTTGCATTGATACTCGGATGTGGCAGTTATACGAAAATATTTAAAGGTGTATGTGTATTGTAATATTGTTTTGTATTACTATTACCCCACTAGAAATTTTACACGAAGATCCAGTTATGGTCAAGGACGACGCCTATAATTTTCGGTGATGTTGAAATGATATTTAGGGGGTGCAATAAACCGAAAACGTTATTATTGTCGAATTATTTTAGTCGCTCTAGAAGCCATTATTATATACAGAACGTCATATATTTTACACGGTGAAGGGGGTCTACCAATTACTTATAATGGCTCTTTCCGAGGATCAAATCAACCAAAACCTAAATTACCAAATTTAAATTTTATGGCGTAAATATTCACCTCGGTAAAACAAAACAAAACCCACCGCCAATCTCGATTTGAAATTTCGACGATTTTCAATCGGCTGGCATACACGTATTTAAAGACTTAAATTACAAAATGTTGTTGTTGTTTTTGTAATTAATTGAAAGTCCTTCTTTTTGACGGTGGGCCTGATTGCCTATCACGGTAACATCCGCAACTCAAAATTCCAACGCAATTAGAAACATATCCGGCACTGGTATGAACTGTGATCAGCGTGACTGCTTACATTTTTCGAAAAGTATCAAAGAAAGTATCATTTTTGAAAACAAATTTTTTGAAAAGGTGGCACAAAAACTGGCACTCTATTCTGCTACATATTAACATGGAATCTGACGAAATTATATATGGACGCTAGTTACAAATTTTGAAATCGGATAAAAGCCAAGTCTTTTGTTCATATATTCTAATATTTGAGATGATTTTAACAAAATCTACATTATTCTCATCCCAAGCCTGTATCCCATGAAAAGTCATTGTAGACTCTATTCGATACCCAATGCAAAATTTCGCCTCAATTGGGAAAAAGTCGAGTCTTAGGCGTACCATCTTGTATACGGGAGCTATACCTATATCTCAACCGATTCTCAACAATTTGGATAGGCTAAACAAATGAGACGTACTAAATTGCATCCGATTCGAATAATTAATGTTACCTTCATTTGGGTTACAAAAATACTTTCCGTATGTCATCAAATGCACAATAACAATTCCCTGTGCCACAGGATGTAAAAATTCTAATAGAGAATTTCAATAAAACCAATTGAAAAATGGTCCACATCAATATTTCCTTAGTAAATATCTTCGTGTACGAGCATTTTAAAACAAAGTGGCCAAATATAGGAAGAAGTTGCACAAAATTTCAAAAAGTGGCACATTTAGTATCAAAATAAATAAGTGGCACAAGAGTGGCAAGGCCGAAGAAAAGTATCAAATTTGCTACTTTAGTGGCACAACGGTCACGCTGACTATGATTATTCCCTTCGCCAAAAACCAAACTGGACAAATGGGGAAGATCTTCACCAATTGTATTTATCGTAGTTCATACATAGCTATCGTAATAGGTCCACGTATAGGTAGGTAATAGTGCCCGTCAATCGTAAAAACCCTGTATCGAGAAAAACACAATAAAGTATTGAGAAACGCTCTCGATTATATCTTCAAGAGTTTTTGAAATTTCTCTTGAAATTTTAAAGAGACATTAAAATTAAAAAAAAAATAAATTTAAAAATTTGAATAGGGCAAGTATTAGAAAGTACATTATTACTCAAATTATTTGCAAAACATTAGTTTCAAAAATGTTCGATTTTCCTTTGGAAACAAACCACTGGCCGATGGAATTGATTTAAATCTATGGTATAGGATTCATTAGACTGTATTTTTGGATTTCATTTCCATTTTTAATTTTATTAGTTTTTCAATTTCTAAATGTTCTCTATATCAAACTTGTAAACCGACCCCTTCCAACTATGAGTGCCACATACATGTTTGTATGCGATACAGAAATGTTCATGTGTTGTTTTATTTATTGTATTGAGATAATATTTTTTTTATTTGGTTGCACCTGTGATCTAAATACCCAAAGTGAAGTGTTTACATGCAAACTATAAGACAATCAAAGATACACATCGGAAAATATATGTTGATTACAAAACTCACAAATTTTTCTAAAGAAGAGGGAAGTTGTATTATAAATTAAATTAAAATTTTGGTTTTAATGTCCATTTTAAAGAACATAATATAAATTTTGACATTTCAACAAATTAGTTTATATTTTATAATTACAGTCTATATAAAATTGTATGACGATTTTTCACAGTGTATGTTTGATCATTGAAATTGTTTCTTACAATTTTCTTTAATTTTACCAAAGTAGAACAAATTCTAGAGCAAGTTTGACATAGTATATAATTTGAAGTTGCAAAAAAAAAAAAAAAATACAAATTGATGCACACATGTTGGCGTAAATTTGTATGTATTTGTATTTATACGTTATTAATCGGATAAGTTATATAGTTGGCTTGTAGATATAGCAACCATTTCGAATATGGAAGAATAAGAAAAATAACTGCAAGTAAAAGTATAAGCAAGGTTAAGTATCTAAAGAAGATGTTAACAAAAGAAATTGCGATATGTTGTAATGGTATTTGGTTAATTTCCTGATCTATTGAATCAGCTGATTTTTAACGCATCGTTAAACACTTCATGCTAATGAATTCAATAATAATGGCCACTCATTATTGGTATTTTAAAATTAGGGGGATGGGGTATAGGAGGATTCATGAATATATTAACACTAAATTTTAAGTATTATATCTAATTTGTTCTATTTTGATCGTGCAATACTTCGCAAAACATGAGATACAGTGCAAAAGGTATACCGGCTATATCGGTGGCCTGGCGGTTAAGGATTTTAAAGATGATGGGTTATATTAAGACACTACGGAGTATTAATTTCAAATTCAGGTTCAAATTTGTTCTCAGGGGAGAAAATATATCCTGAATGAAAACATGCATATTAAAGTACCGGAAATGTTGAATATGAGCGCATATTTTAATACATGTCGGTTATAGCTGTACCGTATTTTGAAAACTTTAATTTCGAATTAGGGGTTCTCAGTCTTTTCATAGTTGAAAATTTTCAATATAATTTCGAGTTTTATTGTAGTCCAAAAAAAATGTTTTTCTTAGATCTTTAAGTACTTTTATGGATATATTCACAATGTTTGACATCTAACAAGGTGAAATCCCCTCTTATATTAAGTATATGATGATTATATGTCATGAAAAATATATTTCAAAGTTAGTTTCTTAAAATAAATGAGACGTCATTTTTGGCGGCATCAAAGTGTATATATGATGTATACTAGGGTTATGGTTTTTTGCCAACTCATATCAAAGTATAATATTCCTGCTCACAAACATATAAATTTCAAAGAAGATACCTACACAGAATTGTAAATAAAATCGTCAAGTGTTCATCGATTTCCACTATGAAGTTTTTATAACACGCATAAAAGCAAATCTGCAAAATTTTTGATGAATCGGTTCAGATATAGATATTTCTTTCGTATTAATATTTCATCCCATTTTATACTGAAGCCGCACAAAGGACACATTTTGTATCAGATCGTTTAAAATTTTGATATGGTGGATACTGTTTATCACTTTCGGAAACACATCTATATATAGAATCAAGCTTAACAACGCATTTTTTGTCGAATCGAATCGAATTGCGGATGTTTAAAATTAGCACTTCAAATTGAAGGTATATTTACGTACATCTTTGCCTACTTCCAGTTCTTGTTTTTTTTTTTAACATAATTAATTTCTGTGCCGGTTTTAGTGATAAAGGTGCCATGAACAGTTGTCAAAAAAATTATTTTTATAATTCTACGCTTGGAAAATCACTTTCAAATATATGACTTCACAAAAGGTAATTGAGTCTATAGTGCAATGTCTCAATTTGCACATAACTTATGTGGCAGTTTTATTTTATTTAATTTATTTAAAAAATACAAAAAAGTATTTCACAAAAACATAATCCCAAAGTGTATTTTGGCTTGACCTCTTTAAATAATTAAATCGAATATACATTTGTTTAGTCATATTTATCCATTCCTTTTATTTTATATCGTCTTTGAGAGAAAAAATCAAAAAGTCATAACCCGTATATATACACTAACGTATTTATAAGCTATATATCCATTAGCCTTAACCCGTCAAACATTTGCACCCACATACGATACCTAGTCAACAAAATATGTATCCATAATTTAAGTGGCAAACAAGATTGAATATTCTGCGATTTTTTCTAATGCCATGGATCATTTGCTAATTGTGATTTTGCAAGTGACAAGGTCAATGGAAACCTGTCTTGAACACTTTCCAGTTACATTGTTGCAGTTATTGCTTACAACAGTTTGTTCAATTTGTTATTAACCTCGACCTCAATTAAAACAGATAAATTGTAAACTAATGGCAATAAAGGGTAATGACAACTTGCATGGGTCCATCTAGTCTTTTTAAACAAATGTCAAAAAAGATCCATATATCGGTCAAAAATTATTCTGATTTAAACAAATCAATATATTTCGGAAATCGAAATTTAATTGAACCGACAGCGTGGATATATTAAAAATCTTTAACAAATCCTTCAAATCCAAATTAGCATTTGTTTTTCAAGATTTCCTTAACATACTGCAAGGCTTCGAAAACTGCCAAAAATGCAGCCACAACCCACCATCAACAGAGTATTTATGTAAGTATGTCGCTGCAATTGTGTGCAACAATGGAATGTTGTTGTGTAGCATTTTTTATTACTTGGCTGCATTCGCCGACGCTGGTGATTTTTCACTTTGGGTTAGTTTGCTGCAGATTTTTCCACCAGATAACCTCATGACCAAGTAATAATGATGTCGTTCGCGGTATTGATGCAACAGGTAAATTATATATTACGACCTGTTGTCTCTCGGCGACTTTTTTCTCCATCTTCTTCTTCTTTTAATGTTCAAAATTTTATGTTTTTTTTTTGTTTCTCTTCAGTGTTCAGACAGACGGCCGATATATCGTACGATTGACTATTTTAGTGTTTATGTGACTGAGTGTGTGTGTGTGTGTGTGTGTGTGAATTTAAAAAGTACTCAAGTAAATGGAAAGTGACACTCCTTTCGCTTTCTGTAACGTCTTCGGTTGATGCCACAGACCACAAGCGGGCTTGCAGTCTTCCAAACAATACCACTACCAGCACCACCAACTCTAACCACCATCAGCAGTTTAATCGATTGCCATCAAACACAGGCGGTTATCAGGTTTATTCTTATGTCGGTGAATCTTCACAGGTTTTTGATTTTTTCTTGAGTTTGGTTTCTTATGTTTCAACCTGACTTAGTGGTTTTGGAACTTCCAATCTACAGGTGGTCGAAACGTCTTCCCTTGGATAAATAGGGAGTGAGAGTTTAACCACGGTGAAATTGCTAATAAATGTTAAGTTGTCATAATTGTGATTTTATGCAGTACTCGAGTGTGTGTATGTGTGTACTTATGCACATATAAATATAATTGAATGTTTTTATAGTTAAAATGGCCATTCAATGCTTCGTTATTGTAGGTATTTTGCAGTGAAATTTCATAAATAAAAGATTACTGTATTTACTGAAATATGGATTTTTGTGACATCCACCCGAACCGAAACGTGCAATTTCACAAATCCATGTTTGTGGATTGATTGATTATTTTCGCAAATTGTTATCACTGTAAATAACACAACACATGGTAGTACGCACGAAGTACTATTATGATAAAAAAATTCAAATTTTCCAATGAAAATATTATATGCTGCCAGGGATGTGGACCAATGTTAAAAATTTGGTCTATATTAAAAATATTTACTCCTTGGTGGACAATGCCATTTCTCCCCACTAATAAATAGTTGTTTTTATAAAAACAACAAACTGACATTCATCCTGACTATCTTGTAAACACGGAATCTTTAATTAATGAAAAATATGACATATATGTCAGATAAGGCAGGGTTTTTGAAAAATCGTACTAAAACGGCGAGAAAATTACTAAAAAGTACTAAATACAAATGTTATCATAACATTTGTGTTTGGCGAACCGGTGGAGGAAGAACTCTGAAATTTGGATTTATGGTCATTGATGTATCAAAGGGTTTTTTGGGATTCGAACTATAAGTATCCGAAAAGTACTAACATGTACTAAATTTATTACAATTTCGTAGCAGGTAAATGGGTAGTGCTAAAAACTTGAAATTTGCAAATCAAGGTTGCGAAGTAGGGCCGATATTAGAAGGTGGTTTTGGCAGTGTGTAGTCATGTATACGAAAAGTACTAAACGGTACTAAATTGGATACAATTTGAATTTTGGATGAACCAATAGAGCTGGAAGCCTGAAATTTGGTGTTAAGAATTGGTGTACGTAGGAAGTTTTGGAAATTTCTACTAATGTGTACTAAATTTGGTACCATTTGGACCGGTAGAGCTGGAACCCAGAAATTAGGAAATAAGATTATTGTTGGAGTGTGGAATTGGGGGTATGTAGTTTTGGAAAATTGTACTTATGGCTACTAAATGGTACTAAATTCGACACAATTTGGATTTAGAGCTGGAATAGTGAAAATTTCAAATTAAGATAACTTTTGGAGCGTAGAGTTGTAGTTATCAAAATTCGTACTTGGCATTTGATACAATTTAAATTTTAAGTGTATTACTGGTGAAAAAAATATTCTGAACATTTTCAATATGGGATTAAGCTTTTTATATCGCAAACAAAGGCCCTGCTTAAGTTTTCCAACCTGAGTGTAATTTAATATTTACAATAACATAGTCACTATTTGAACTTTCCAACCAAGGTATAAAAAATACGTTTTTAGTTGTTTTCAATAAAAAAACAATCATATGAGTAATGGTCAATTACTGTGGAAAATTTCAATTTTTTCCCCTATTCAAGAATATTATATTGAATTTGTACGTAATACAGTTGTTGCGGTAGTTACACCTTCAATTGTTGTAAAGCGGAATATCTTTTCTCGTAAACATAATTCCAAAGAAAGACACATCGCGGAAGAATCGTCGTTGCACTGTCCTAAAATAATAACACGGCAACAAACAAGTGTAATACTTTAAAAGTCGATTACATAAAATTCACACTTTTTATGACCACCGACAACAGTTGTCGTAGTTTTTTCTTTACAACAACAGTTATGGATGGAATCGTGTAGGCAAGAAGACAGGATATTTATCATTTTGTGCGAAGCGACAACTCAACGGCATGGGATGCTGTAACATTGCCGACAAGTTTTCTCATTAGGTGGTTATGCCCCGCCATAGGCATGAGGTATGGGCACAAGTGAAAGTTTTCACTTGTTATACGGTATCGTCGTCATCGGCGCAGCTTTATTGAAATCTAAACAAGAAAAAAAGTATCCTCTTTTTGGTGTTGCCACATACAGTGTTTACAAAGGAGGGCAATTTAAAAATAAAATAAAATTGAATTTCTACATAACGCAATTCTAAATAATGATATGTTTATAAAGATTAGGAAATTTTCACACAGCACAATTTCCCTATAACAAATTTTATCTATATCACCCCCAGAATTGGGTGTTTTGGAACCACTGTGTTTTACCTAACAGCGGTCATCATCGTTCGTCAACGCACCAACAAAGCAAATAAAAAAACAAACTCAAAACATGGCACATTGCCTTGTAAAATGAAATTTCACAAAACTGCAACATGTTGCGCACACGTTCGATTCCGTGCTCCATCCATGTTGCAGCTAGGCAATGTGGTTTGACCACATAACTCGCCATTACGATTGGGAGTATGTTTTGCAACAACAAGATGTCGTGCAACGTCTAGATATTTATGGCTATGACACGCCTTCAGGTTGACGTCGTTCGGCAAGTACCGTCCGCGGCAGCCGTTGTGCATGCCAATATCAAATACCAAGTGTTATAATAAATATGATGTATCTGCAATATAGTCATAATAGAGTTGTCCGGTCGAGATAGTTTATTTTTTTTCACAAATGAAAAAATATTTATGCAGTATAACCTGTACAACAAGGAGAAGATGAAGAAGTTCACTAACTATATTGGGTATTGGGGGACTTCCGTTAATTACCACTCTTGTGTTTTTTTTCTCGTAACACAAATTGACATCCCTATTGAGTCGATTGAGGAACTAATGTATAATAAAAATAAAATAAACACAAAATAAAATACCCCAGTTTGGTAAAATAATTATTTTTCAGTTTATTTTGTTGTTATTACGGCTGACTGCATTGCTCGCTCACCTATGGAGAAGTGGGTTAAATGGACAAACTCGAGTGCATTGCTTAAAGTTGAAATTAAAGTCGTCGTTCACTTGTAGTTGCTGTTGTTATTGTTGCTGTTGATCAAACAGGGTAGGTACTCTGCGTCTGTCACGTATTGATGCATGCGAATATCAAAGAGCCACTCGGAACTAGGAAGATATTCAGGTTTTAATTACTTAACCGTAACAAAACAAAAATGCAAAATTACAAATTTCAAGATGATTTTAGATATCGAGAAAATGATAAAGTAGAACACGTTTTTCTTATACCCTACGATGGTGGAGGGGAATCGTTTATTATAAATGCGATATCTGACCACATATATCAAAGGCCAAGTCTCATTCTATTCGGATCCTTTAGGAAATATTTGGTTGTATGGAAAACCCCCACCCCCATTAGCTAGCAAATTAAGGTGCACTATATTGAAGGCTTGTAACTTTGTAGAATGGCGGGCATGATTTCGGACAACTGGATTGTTCGAATCCAAAAATTCCAACGGCATTCGACGGCGGACCTATTTCATATTTTTGGAAATTTTTCTATTTTTGGCCACAAACCAAGTTAAAAAATAAGGAAGATCTTGACCGATTACATTTATCCAAGTTCATACGTATAGAATAACGTGTTAAAATTTGGAATGGATTAAACTATTAATTTTGAGCTATTTCGAAACATTTTTCATCAATCGAGAATGGGGGATCCCATTAAGACAAAGTATTTTTGCCGAAAAAATGTATATTACGACAGTTGACCGATTGACACAAATATGCGGTCTGTTCATTGTCATTGGATTGCTTCAAATTACATAAATAAATAAACTCCAAATTAAAGCCACAAAACAAATGTTTGCACGAAACTATTTACATAAACAGTCTTGTTGAAACGTGCCAAATTTTAGCGCCATTTGAGTCGTGTGTTTGTACAAATTATGTTGACACTGAAGCCGTTATAAACAAACAAACACACACGTACATATGTATGAATTTATACAGTTATTCGAATATGATTTCGAACATACATCTAATGCACTAAACTAAACAGACGCACACACACACACATAGCGACCGATATCTGGCAGGTGTCATATTTCGGCGCATTAATGCTATGTTTTATTTTTTCAATTAATGTTGTCTGTTGCTCAACATTTTTGTTGTTGTTGTTTATTTAGATATTTGTTTGCTGTTCGCTTATTGTGGCGTGCCATAATTCAAGTTTGACTAAGTCAAATGTAAATTCCAAAAAAAAGTAAAAACAACAACAAATTGTACAATATCTGCTGAGCCTTCATAATTGTGTGGAGTGAACTGAATGCCAGAAGTTGTTTAACCAGTATTGCGATTTACTTCTTACACATCGCAGCTGACCAAAATTGTGCCTTGTAATAGACAAATCCCGTAATTTACAAATCAGCGATGGACATACCCCAACACTCTGAGTGTTGGCTGTTTTTCGTGTGTTAAAATAATTAACAAATAAACTAAGAAAATTTACCAAAATTTTAGTTTCAAATTTCACTTTGTAATAGTAATAATAACAGTAGCAACAACAACAACAATTGTAATTTCAGCCAAAATTTTGACGAGTTGCGATTAAATGAAAATGTAATAATTTGTTGTTGTTGTGTTATTAGATTTTTGTTGTCGATATCAAACTCATAATAATCAATTATGACAACAATAGGGAATTATAACATTTTTGCGATGTAATAGCAAAATTTGTTTATTGCCTAATAAAAAAACAACAACACTGCCTACACAAATCTTGCGAAAGTTAAATATTTTTTCGCTTTATTGGTAAATAAAATTTGGAAGGAATTTAAGTGCTTCGTTATTACGTGAAAAAATTTTCTTATGTAAAAACATACCAGAAAATTTCTCTTGCTTGTGAACCAATATCAAAAAGAAATGTTGAAGAATTTAGTCGCCACGATCTATGAATCTGCACTTGGAATGTGCGCACGTTGTACAGAACAGGCGAGGTCTTCGCATTGTCGAATGTACTCAAGAAGTACAAAGTGGATATTATTGCCTTACAAGAAATGCGATGAAAAGGGACAGACGTAAATATATCACATGATTACGCAATGTTCTATAGCTGCCATGAAACGAGACACCAATTTGGATGCGGATTTATGGTTAAAAGGAGAATAAAAGACCTCGCCTCCAGATTCACTTCAGTAGATGAGAGAATTGCAATAATCCCTATAAAAGCGAAGTTCTTCTACATCAGTCTTATTTGCGTGCATGCTCCATCGGGAGAAAAGATGAACAGCATATGAACGCTGCCCTGGCCATGACATTAAAATTCTCCTAGGAGATTTTTAAGCAAAAAATTGGAAGGGAAAATATTTTTGGTCCTACCGTCGGAAAATTCATCCTCCATGAAGAAACAAAACAGCAGCGCCAGATTCAAGCGTCTCGATATACACAAGGCTACCTGGATTTCTCCCGATCAAGCAACGAGAAATCAAATTGATCATGTTGTGATAGATGGTAGGCATTCGTTCATTCAGTGTTTTAGACGTTCGATCGATTCGAGGAACGAATATCGCACCATTCTCGTGTAGAAGCCAAGGATCGCACTCGTCTTAATGTAGCAGCAAATATGCGATATAATGTAACACGGGCACTGGACGTCGAATAGTTACAAACACAACAGGTAGCAGAAGCCTACTCCGCTCACCTTACCCACTTGCTAGACGAAAGCACTCCTTGTCCCGATATCATCAAGAAACTCAAGGTACGATCAGGAGTGTGTTAATGCTACTAAGGTGAAAAACGCGGCGTACAGGGTAACCCCGCAAGCAGTAGCAACACGCAATGCGAGACAGAATTATCGGAAGAAAAGGAGAGAGGAAAAGCGTATTTTCAAAAGAAAGAACAACATAAACGTGAGCGTGAGCAAATAGAGATGTACAGAAGTCAGAATGAAGTTCGGAAATTTAACACTAAATCAAAGGCTTAACGCAAGCACATTATCGTATAGTGATGAAAAAGGAAGCCTGGTGACCGATACAGACAGCGTGTTGAGAATTTGGAAGGAGCATTTTGCAAAGCTTCTGGTATAAAATAGTAGAGGTGAAGAAGACACACCAGAACCAATAAGAGATGACGGTATAGATTGTATACCACCTAGCCAAGTTCAGGTCAGAATAGCAATAAATCGGCTGAAGAATAATAAAGCAGTTGGTGCCGATGAATTACCAGCCATTCTATTCAGCCGTTCAGATGATATGTGTCAATTATAGAGGAATTAGTTTCTTTCCCATCGCATATAAATATATATACATATAATGTCATATCAAGCGTGTTGTGTGAACAACTGAAGCCAATGATATTATTGGATCGTATCAGTGCGGCTTCAGACCTGGCAAATCCACTATAGACCAGATTTTCACACTGCGCCAAATCCTGGAAAGGTCCACGAAAAATACATCGACATATTCCACCTATTCGTCGACTACAACGCCGCATTTTCTTTTGGTACTAGTTTTTATAATAAGGTACCAGCCATAAAATTGTCATAGCTGCTGAATATTTACTGATATATAGAACACTAAACAAAAAGTGCCGAATCTTGCGCGTTATGCGTTACAAAATACGCTTGGAAAAATTATAGATATAGGTGCGATCATTATTCATTACATGGAAATAACGGCAGTATATATTTCGGGCCCGCCGAATTTAACGGCATTTTCACTTGTTTTCACCTCATATTTGCCTGTTCCAGAACCCGGAGAATCTTTTACTAGTCATAATGTTAATTAAATGCATTAGAGTATTCGATTTCAGAGTTCAACTCCTCAAAATTAATCGTATTCTCTCGATTTCTTTGTTAGTATAAATTACAGGAAATCTTTATTTTTAATATTTTCATCTTCCCTAAGGATAGTTATATCCAGAAAATTTCATGTATTGAATTATCCATTTAAAAAAGAAAGCAAATGGAATCATTATATGCTTAAAATACAACAAGAGTTTTTTTCATAAGTTTGACACACTTTTTTGCTTATTAACAACACGACACGGCTACATCAATTTAGTAAATTTTTATCGAAATTTAATCAATCGATACGAATGGATGCCTGAGGATATCTTTCATCGTTTACGACAAAATGCATAATATTTAAGAAAGCAAAGAAACGGTACATTTTCGTGCCAATTTTGAAAGATACAGTATATGAGATTGTCGTGGTTATTTAAAATATTAGGTTGTATAAAATTCTAAGACATCACATAAATAGCCAACATATCACAATTTTGAATTAATGTCAATTAATATATGCATTTGGTATTAAATGAAGAAATGAAACTTAAGTTTCTTCAATAAATAATCATCAATAATATATACAACACTTCCCGGTACATCGAAACCATAACGTAATTGAAATTTAATATTTTAATGTTGTATTTTTCGGTATATTTAAAATGCAATACCACCAAATTTATTGGTTACAATTTTTTTGTTATGAAATTTCATTTATGAGTTGAAGGTCATCTGACCCAGTTTTTTGTTGTTGCTGTTGTGGCGGTATCTGCAGACTGCACAAACAACCAACGAACGAGTCATTTGGCTTTAACTCAACTTTTGTTGTTAACTGTAACAAGGCAATGTTGTCTATGGGAACATTTAAATGTTTCAATGTATACCTTAGCTGCGGGTTGTGGGTTACACAGTTATACTTTTGGTCTGATCGCATAGAAACAAAAAAGCAACAACAAGAGATACCGGCTAAATTTCCCACGATTTTTTCATAAATGCAGAAATCCCCAAACAAAGTAAGCAAAGGAAAAGTTTTCTTAGTTGCAATGCATTTTGTAGGTCTATCGCTTTTATTTGTGTTGATAGCATAAATAGTAGTTGGAGTTTTAAAGAAAAATGTGAAATAAATTTGGACTATATATTATGACATGTAGTGAACATTGATTATATAACAATTTCTGGTGTAAAAATCTACGGCATAAGGCAGCTAACATTTATTCTCTTGAATACATGTCTGCGGTGTGAGGGACCGATTTACACAAAACTGAGATCTCACTATTTTAGTCTAAAGTCGGCTGACCTTGCAATATACGGACTGCCGACTTGAGACTAAAATAGTCGCTGGAATATACGGTGTATTTTTCGTGCACCATTTACATGAAATGGGACAGAATTATATAAGGAAGCTATATCTAAATCTCACCTGATTACAAGCTAGAGACATAGTGTCTCTTGTACACCTTTTACATGAAATCGGACGAATATATATAGGCAATATGGCCAATTTCTTAATATTCCATTTTCAAAAAATCTGTTTTTTTTTTGTTTTTGTGGCACATCAATGATTTTTGGTACACATATAGAGAAACATGTTCTGACTCCGAAACCGTTCGCGATCAAATTTTTGGCTGATGCGCGCAAAAGTTATCGAGGTTTTAATTTTGGGCACAAGAAAAAAATCTTAAAATTACGCCGTTGATATATATCTTCCTCCGTAAAATATGAATATGCAGATATTATAATAACCGCGAAAAACTTGCACATCTTCGTGAAATATGAGAAAAATAAAAAAATATAGGAGATTACATCAATATATTCATTATATTAATGACATACACACCTAAAAATTAATTTAAAAATATCTACATAATCTAAACACCATGATGAATCAAATGATATGAAAAAGACCGTGTAGCGGTTTGTAAATTACAGCGACAACAAAACAAGGAAAAATATTTGTTTTTGGTTCGAAAATTTAATGTCATCATATTTATTTTCTAATTTTATACAAGAAATTTCAGAAAAACATGTTGAGGTTATTCTGCTATTTTACCCGAATTTCGCCGAAAAATGGACATATATAATATTAATCACTTTTTGTGCATAAGTATAGGCCTTGCGTGTTATATCAAGGCCCTTCCGATAAATCTTGGAGTTCTATAAATAGGAATAAATCTTAAAATAAAATAATATTATGAAATATACGTTTTAAATTGCGTCTAAATCGCGTAATTCTCAAAATCATTTGATGTGCATGCGATTTCAAGGAAGTACTGAAGTTTATCTTCCAATCCATATATATTTTGCGAAATTTCATTTGACGGCTAAGATGTACTACATGTTGCACTGAAGTACCCAACAACTCGTAAAACGCGAATAATTTCCGAAAAGTCCATATGCTATTAACGCGCATCCGATTTCGGTGTGCACCCTAAAAAAATACATCGATCTATACCAATTTCAATGTGGTCCATTAAGAACCATCGATGTGCCAGCTCACAATATTTTTGAGATAAATTGGATACATCTCTCTTTCGGCTGACGTTTTTAAAGTTCTCTTTTCGAAAAAGATCAAACTCCGTATGAGGTCATTTATTGAAGCGGAAATGACCCACAGAAAACGCAAATAAATCCGCGATATTCTCAAAAACATTCTCAAAACATTTGCCAAATTTCGTGTTTTTGGAAGGCCAGTTCCCGCCGTTCTAGTAGATGGATTTTCACGAAGAAGATTTTATATCATCCGAAACGTAAAAAACTTTATTGATCGCGGGTACCCATATCATTCAGTTGACAGATCTAAAAATTTGGCCCGAAAAATAGGTTTTTTAGAAATTTGATCGCACAAAATTTCCACTTTCGGATGAGTATTACTCTGAAGCTGTGCATACTGCATACACAAAATACATATCAAATTACGCATATTCGAGACTACAATAATCTTATAATCGATTTTTAGAAATTCCTGTTTGCGTATTAAAGCTAGATGTAAAATTAAAAAAACACTCAAAATGTCAGCATCATTTAAAGGTAGAATCAGTTAAAATTTTGAAAAGTGATACATAAGGGGATTAGTCCCCATTTTGTTGGCTTCTAGTTTTACTTTGACACGAAGACCGTGAAATGAGTGGCTTAATCACAAATCGATAGAGAACATAAAAAAACTGGTTCGCCTCAACCACTTGTGTTCATATACTTAAGTAATTCCCGAGTTATAAAGGGATGAACCTCCGCTTCAGCTATGTTCAAAAATCAGTTTTTTTGTTTTTGTGGCACATCAATGATTTTTGGTACACATATAGAGAAAAATGTTCTGACTCCGAAACCGTACGCGATCAAATTTTTGGTTGATGCGCGCAAAAGTTATCGAGGTTTTAATTTTGGGCATAAGAAAAAAATTTTAAAATTACGCCGTTTATTATATTGACCAAAAACGTTGATATATATCTTCCTCCGTAAAATAAGAATATGAATATATTATCCTATGATCAGTTAAGTCCATTATCTGGATGCGCATCCTAATTATAAGAAAAATTCAAAAAACACCGAAAATCCGGCTTCAAAATGTCAGCATCTATTTTGGGTGGATCCATTGATTATATCGAAAAATCATACATTAGAACCATATTGTCCATGGGGTATTCTGCAATTTAGTCACTGATCACATGTGCGTGCGTTGTGTATTTTATCCACAAATCAGGAATGAACACAAACAAACTCATTGGCTTCAACACATTTTCACCCATTTTTTTACATTACCACTATCACAGCTTCCACCAAACTTATTATTTATTACCAATATTTTAAGATTTTGACAAGAACATTTCATTTTATAGAAATGAATTTAAATTATATGCAATATGTTCATATTTAGCGAGTTATAACCTTGCAAACCTCAGCTTCAAGGAATTTGAAAGATTTTTGTAATTTCCCATATATATATATGGCAATATTGTCAATTTTTTAACATAGCTGAAGCGGAGGTTCACCCCTTTATAACTCGGGAATTACTTAAGTATATGAACACAAGTGGTTGAGGCGAACCAGTTTTTTTATGTTCTTTATCGATTTGTGATTATGCCACTCATTTCACGGTCTTCGTGTCAAAGTAAAACTAGAAGCCAACAAAATGGGGACTAATCTCCTTATGTATCATTTTTCAAAATTTTAACTGCATTTACCTTTAAACGATGCTGACATTTTGAGTGTTTTTTTAATTTTACATCTAGCTTTAATACGCAAACAGGAATTTCTAAAAATCGATTATAAGCTTATTGTAGTCTCGAATATGCGTAATTTGGTATGTATTTTGTGTATGTAGTATGCACAGCTTCAGAGTAATACTCATCCGAAGGTGCGAATTTTGTGCGATCAAATTTCTAAAAAACCTATTTTTCGGGCCAAATTTTTAGATCTGTTAACTGAATGATATGGGTACCCGCGATCTATAAGGTTTTTTACGTTTCGGATGATATAAAATCTTCTTCGTAAAAATCCATCTACTAGAACGGCGGGAACTGGCCTTCCAAAAACACGAAATTTGGCAAAAAATGTTTTTGAAAATATCGCGGATTTATTTGCGTTTTCTGTGGATCATTTCCTCTTCAATAAATGGCCTCATACGGATTTTGATCTTTTTCGAAAAGAGAACTTTAAAAACTTCAGCCGAAAGAGAGATGTACCCAATTTATCTCAAAAATAGTGCGAGCTGGCACATCCATGGTTCTTAATGGTCCATGAAATCGGTATAGATCGATGTATTTTTTTAGGGTGCACACCGAAATCGGATGCGCGTTAATGGCATATGGACTTTTCGGAAATTATTCGCGTTTTACGAGTTGTTGGGTACTTCAGTGCAACGTGCGGCACATCTTAGCCGTCAAATGAAATTTCGCAAAATATATATGGATTGGAAGATAAACTTCAGTACTTCCTGGGAAGCGCATGCGCATCAAATGATTTTGAGAATTACGCGATTTACACGCAATTTCAAATGTATATTTATTAATATTAATTTTTTTTAAGATTTATTCCTATTTATAGAATTCTAAGATTTATCGGAAGGGTCTTGATATAATCCGCAAGGCGTATACTTATACACAAAAAGTGATTATTATTATATATGTCAATTTTCGGCGAAATTTGGGTAAAATAGCAGAATAACCCCAACATTTTTTTCTGAAATTTCTTGTATCAATTAAAAAAAATAAATATGATGACATTATGTTTTCGAACCAAAACCAAATATTTTTCCTCAATATCTTGTTTTGTTGACGCTTTGATTTAGAAACCGCTACACGGACTTGTGTGATTTTGATATCATTTGATTCACCATGGTGTTTAGATTATGTAGATATTTTTATATTAATTTTTAGGTGTATGTATGTCATTAATATAATGAAAATATTGATGTAATCTGCTATATTTTTTATTTTTCTCATATTTCGCGAATATGTGCAACTTTATCGTGATTATTATAATATATTCATATTCTTATTTTACGGAGGAAGATATATATCAACGTTTTTGGTCAATATAATAAACGGCGTAATTTTAAGATTTTTTTCTTATGCCCAAAATTAAACCATATATGGGCAATATTGCCAATTTTTTAATATTCCATTTTCAAAAAATCAGCTTTTTTGTTTTTGTGGCACATCAATGATTTTTGGTACACATATAGAGAAAAATGTTCTGACTCCGAAACCGTACGCGATCAAATTTTTGGTTGATGCGCGCAAAAATTATCGAGGTTTTAATTTTGGGCATAAGAAAAAAATCTTCAAATTACGCCGTTTATTATATTGACCAAAAACGTTGATATATATCTTCCTCCGTAAAATAAGAATATGAATATATTATATTAATCACGATAAAGTTGCACATATTCGCGAAATATGAGAAAAATAAAAAATATAGCAGATTACATCAATATTTTCATTATATTAATGACATACATACACCTAAAAATTAATATAAAAATATCTACATAATCTAAACACCATGGTGAATCAAATGATATCAAAATCACACAAGTCCGTGTAGCGGTTTCTAAATCAAAGCGACAACAAAACAAGATATTGAGGAAAAATATTTGTTTTGGTTCGAAAAAATAATGTCATCATATTTATTTTTTTTAATTGATACAAGAAATTTCAGAAAAAAATGTTGGGGTTATTCTGCTATTTTACCCAAATTTCGCCGAAATTGACATATATAATAATAATCACTTTTTGTGTATAAGTATACGCCTTGGGGATTATATCAAGACCCTTCCGATAAATCTTAGAATTCTATAAATAGGAATAAATCTTAAAAAAAATTAATATTAATAAATATACATTTGAAATTGCGTGTAAATCGCGAATTCTCAAAATCATTTGATGCGCATGCGCTTCCCAGGAAGTACTGAAGTTTATCTTCCAATCCATATATATTTTGCGAAATTTCATTTGACGGCTAAGATGTGCCGTACGTTGCACTGAAGTACCCAACAACTCGTAAAACGCGAATAATTTCCGAAAAGTCCATATGCCATTAACGCGCATCCGATTTCGGTGTGCACCCTAAAAAAATACATCGATCTATACCGATTTCATGGACCATTAAGAACCATGGATGTGCCAGCTCGCACTATTTTTGAGATAAATTGGGTACATCTCTCTTTCGGCTGAAGTTTTTAAAGTTCTCTTTTCGAAAAAGATCAAAATCCGTATGAGGCCATTTATTGAAGAGGAAATGATCCACAGAAAACGCAAATAAATCCGCGATATTTTCAAAAACATTTTTTGCCAAATTTCGTGTTTTTGGAAGGCCAGTTCCCGCCGTTCTAGTAGATGGATTTTTACGAAGAAGATTTTATATCATCCGAAACGTAAAAAACCTTATAGATCGCGGGTACCCATATCATTCAGTTAACAGATCTAAAAATTTGGCCCGAAAAATAGGTTTTTTAGAAATTTGATCGCACAAAATTCGCACCTTCGGATGAGTATTACTCTGAAGCTGTGCATACTACATACACAAAATACATACCAAATTACGCATATTCGAGACTACAATAAGCTTATAATCGATTTTTAGAAATTCCTGTTTGCGTATTAAAGCTAGATGTAAAATTAAAAAAACACTCAAAATGTCAGCATCGTTTAAAGGTAAATGCAGTTAAAATTTTGAAAAATGATACATAAGGAGATTAGTCCCCATTTTGTTGGCTTCTAGTTTTACTTTGACACGAAGACCGTGAAATGAGTGGCTTAATCACAAATCGATAGAGAACATAAAAAAACTGGTTCGCCTCAACCACTTGTGTTCATATACTTAAGTAATTCCCGAGTTATAAAGGGGTGAACCTCCGCTTCAGCTATGTTAAAAAATTGACAATATTGCCATATGTATATATGGGAAATTACAAAAATCTTTCAAATTCCTTGAAGCTGAGGTTTGCAAGGTTATAACTCGCTAAATATGAACATATTGCATATAATTTAAATTCATTTCTATAAAATGAAATGTTCTTGTCAAAATCTTAAAATATTGGTAATAAATAATAAGTTTGGTGGAAGCTGTGATAGTGGTAATGTAAAAAAAATGGGTGAAAATGTGTTGAAGCCAATGAGTTTGTTTGTGTTCATTCCTGATTTGTGGATAAAATACACAACGCACGCACATGTGATCAGTGACTAAATTGCAGAATACCCCATGGACAATATGGTTCTAATGTATGATTTTTCGATATAATCAATGGATCCACCCAAAATGGATGCTGACATTTTGAAGCCGGATTTTCGGTGTTTTTTGAATTTTTCTTATAATTAGGATGCGCATCCAGATAATGGACTAAACTGATCATAGGATTGTAGAACTCGTGATTTTGCTTCGTTTAGTGTATATCTCATAAATGTACTCACCGTAGCTTCTTTGCAATTGGGTTCCAAAGACGAAATTTGGTACCTTGAATGTGGGAAAAACTGCAAAAACTTATTTTGACAAATTCGCGTATATAATCGCGTTTTTCTTCGAATTGATTTCACATACATTCATTCTTGTGTTATCATATTCGCGAATCTGTGTGAAAATAGGTCAAAAATATATCGATACGCGAATAATATGTGTATTTTATCCATAATCGATTGAGGAGGCACATCCGCGGTTTTAACCGATCCTTTAAAAATAGGTGTCCTTTTGTGTATTTTTATAGGAGATTACTGAAATCGGATGCGCATAATAATCGTATGCACGTTGCGTGTTTTTTAGCCATTTTTAGAGTTTTTGCATAGTAAAGTGCATCGAGCGGCACACTTCGGCCGCTAAACGAAAAATTCATAATTATTGAAAGAGATTGATTCGGTTTATCCGAAAAACGCATGCGCATCAACTGGTTTCAACGAATACGCGAATTGCATCCTTTTTAATGTTGATCATTTTCATATACTGTAACTGCAATATATTTGGTCGTTTTTAAAGTCAAAACTCTTAACAATAGAATATACCGATTTTTAACAATCATCTAAAAGAATTTGCAGAAGAAAGCGTCGTATATTTTAGAAGATTAAGGAAAAACCGTATCCTCTTAACCATACTAAAAAATCGAAAATTCAAAATAAACAATAATTTATTTTATTTTCCGATATCTTCATGCTTCTATTTGTTTTTCGCGACCATTATACCGTATTTCAATGTGATTTGACAAGTATGCAAAAAAAAAAACAAATGTGTTTATCGATTTGTGAAGAAATTCGCGAATTACAACAAATAGGAATTCATTTCATTTATATTTGAAATACAAGATTTAAAATCGCTATAACTTTTGTGCGCAGCATCCGAATTAGTGAACGCGAACAGATTTCGCATCAGCATATTTTTCTTAACCTATGTACCAAAAATCATGAATGTGCTCGCAAAAAAAAATTTCCAAATTTTTTTAATGGAATTTTAAAAGAATTTTGTAATTTCTTATATATATATGGGAAATTACAAAATTCTTTTAAAATTCCATTAAAAAAAATTTGAAAAATTTTTTTGCGAGCACATTCCTGATTTTTGGTACATAGGTTAAGAAAAATATGCTGATTCGAAATATGTTCGCGTTCACAAATTCGGATGCTGCGCACAAAAGTTATAGCGGTTTTAAATCTTGTATTTCAAATATAAATTAAATGAATTCCTATTCGTTGTAATTCGCGAATTTCTTCACAAATGCTTAAACACCATTGTTATCTTTGCATACTAGTCAAATCACACTGAAATACGGTTTAATAGTCGCGAAAAACAAATAGAAACATGAAGATATCGGAAAATAAAATAAATTAATTTTTGAATTAAAACAAATGTTTTTTGGAATTTTCGATTTTTTAGTATGTTTAAGAGGAGACGGTTTTGCCTTAATCTTCTAAAATATACGACGCTTTCTTTTGCAAATTCTTTTAGATGATTGTTAAATATCGGCAGATTCATCTGATAAGAGTTTCGACGTCATTAATGGCTAAATATATTGCACTTACAATACATAAAAATTATCAATATTGAAAAGCTTGCAATTCGCGAATTAGTTGAAATCAGTTGATGCGCATGCGATTTTCGTATAAACCGAATCAATGTCTTTCAATAATTATTAATTTTTCGATGTTTAATTTAGCGGTCAAAGTGTGCCACTCGATGCACTTTACTATGCAAAAACCCTAAAAATGGCTAAAAATCACGCAACGTGCATACGATTTTTATGCGCATCCGATTTTAGTAATCTCCTATGAAAATACGCAAAAGGACACCTATTTTAAAAGGATCGGTTAAGAACCGCGGATGTGCCTCCACAATCAATTTTGGATAAAATATGCATATTATTCGCGTATCGATGTATTTTTGACCTATTTCCACACAGATTCGCGAATTTGACAATACAAGCATAAATGAATGTAAAATTAATTCGAAGAAAACCGCGATTATTTACGCGAATTTGTCAAAATAAGTTTTTGCAGTTTTTCCCACATTCAAGGTACCTATATCCGCCGTTTTATTGGACGGAATTCAACATGGATGGGCTCATTAGATCCGCCACGTAAAAAAACTAAAATCACGCGGGGTTCCACGGAATTTGAATGGACTTTCTTAATTTAAGACTCAAAAAATATGTTTTTTATAAAAATTTACGCACCAAATTTTCGTCTTTGGAACCCAATTGCAAAGAAGCTACAGTGAGCACATTCATGAGATATACACTAAACGAAGCAGAATCACAAGTTCTACGATCCTATAATTAGTTTATTCTATTATCTGGATGCGCATCCTAATTATAAGAAAAATTCAAAAAACACCGAAAATCCGGCTTCAAAATGTCAGCATCCATTTTGGGTGGATGCAGTGATTATATCGAAAAATCATACATTAGAACCATATTGTCCATGGGGTATTCTGCAACTTAGTCACTGATCACATGTGCGTGCATTGTGTAGTTTAGCCACAAATCGGGAACGAACACAAAAAAACTCGTTGGCTTCAACACATTTTTACCCATTTTTTTACATTACCACCTCCACAGCTTCCACGCAACTTATTATTTATTACCAAAATTTCAAGATTTTGATAAGAACACTTCATTTTATAGAATTGAATTTAAATTATATGCAATATGTTCATATTTCGCGAGTTATAACCTTGCAAACCTCAGCTTCAAGGAATTTAAAAGATTTTTGTAATTTCCCATATATAGTCTCATTTGAATCTTTTGTGCATCATTTAAGTAAAATCGGGCGTAAATATTTAGGGTAGATATAACTAAATCTGAAACTATTCTCATCAATTACAATAGGATGTAATATACTTAAAAAAGGAATAAAACTGAGAATTAACACTACAATCGAATAATAAGGTTGTGTTTTACTTTCTCACTTTTACAATGGGTTTATCTTGCTTCCTTTTGCATGTTAACAACATATACTCTAAGACCGCGTATCGCATTATGGTGTATGGTATACAAAAAAAATATTTTCAAACATAGATAAAAAAAACACATTCTTCTATAAAGGAAACTGGTAACCTTTTAACACCCTCATTTTAATATTCCCAATAAAATTCCTGCAGATACAATTAAACAAATGGCCATTGAAATGCCAAAACATTTGGTGTGCTTACCTTTCGGCATACCGCATGGTCCTTTGGTACGTGAATTATCCAAAAAATCTAAATCGTATTTTCGTGCAGGTGGATATGTTAGCGCCACATGTGCGGAGGTAATGTGCATCAGGCAACAGAGGTATACACTGCAAATGGCCAAAAATGTTGGCCAACTTTGTGGTGATTTTCGTTGTTTTTGTTGGCGTTGTAAGCGGTGTGGCCGCGCCAGTGGCTGATCATTATTAACAGCCATGTTATTTGTTTGTTTGGGTTTTTTTGGTGGTATTGCCCAATTTAGTTCGTTGTTGCACCAATCAGATTTCAATGGGTGTCAGTGTGTTGAACAAAAATTTATATATCTGTTTAATTTCAACTTATTTTTCAAAAATTTCCAATTTACTTTTCTATTTTCTGTTATAATTTCAAATAATTTTGTATTTATTTTACATTTATTTTAATATCGGATAACGATCACATGTCAAAAATAAACATTTCTCTGAATTAATAATTTACACTTATTGTTGCACTTTTTTGTTGGAAAATCAGGTTATTGGATTTCTGCAATGAAGGCACTTTGGTATTTGACCTAAAACGAAAAATAATAGTAAACGGGGTATTAAGCATAAAATGAAAGTATCAATATTAAAAGTAAGTATTTTAAGCTAATCATAAGTATGAAAGTATATTGAATAAGCACATTTTATATATATATATATATATATATATTTATGAACAAGTTGCCAAACTTAACACTAAACTTAGATTTGAGAAACGAAAACATAACTTATAGGCATTTTTCAGAAATGTAAATATAATATTTTAAAAACAGTATATTTTTATATAAAACGTAGACCACTTTACATGATTTGGAAAGAGTGGTTAAACCTTCGATGCAACAAAAAACGAACGCAATCTTTATATAGGCGATATTACTAATACGTGAAGCTATTTATGAGGATATACCTAAAGATAGGCTCAAATTGATTACTACGGGTAGGAATATTTGGAATGACCCTAAACACTTGAAATACCGAAAATTGAATTTTATCATTTTATGAGGGATATGCCTATATGCGGCATTGTATCTCGATAAATACAGACATACCGAAGCGGACTTAGAACTGCATACCTTGTTGGATTCAAATCAGGGATGGTCCTTGTGACGAATGTTTAAATTTTCGACTGTCAAAAAGATGTAAAAGTCGAAAACGTCATATACCTGTATAAAAAGTAATAAATGTAGTAAACGTCATTTATTTTAATATTATTACCATATACAGTTATTTTAAGAATATATATTATTTTTAAATATATCTGAGTATTCCTTACTGGAACTGATACACAATTTTAAACTTTTTGGAGAAGAAAATTTTGAAGTTTGATATGAATTTGAGCAAAGCATAAGTAATTTCCAAATTGTTTAATGGAAATAGCTATTTTTTTAAAAACCTAATGCTGTTGGGTGGGTTGCCGACGTTTCTGACGTATGCATTATACGTCGGAAATGTATGTCATTTACATCACTGTTTCTAACGGACCATCTCTGATTTAAACTAATTATTTGAATTACGGAAAATTTCTATGGAGACAACACCAACACGCAAAAACAAAATAATGAATTATTTTAATAAAAAATGGGGCTACACCAAAAAGTGGTCGAATATTTTTCGATAGGAAAATTTTATTATCACATAATTACCTTGTGTGTTCAAAATCCTCAAAATATCGACATTTTGGGGATGTCGATATATATGAATTGGACCAATGTTTATAATTTTTGGCAGAAGATTTGATTCCCAATAAGGACCCGAAATACCTCATTGCAGCTATTTTGGTTGAAAACCATACTAAAAATTCCCCAAAATACCGAAAATTGTTGTGTATCGTAATATGGGGGATATTCCTAAATGTGGACCGACAAGTACTCACTGTGAATATCAAATGCCAGTCAAAATACCAAAAATTAGGGATATCGAGAAATAAAATCAATATTCATAGTTGTTGATTGGAAGATTTGGGGCTTAATGAATGCCCAGCTAATTCGGTGTAAAAAATTGACAAAAATCCTTAAAATATCGCAAATTTGGAGGTACAGTGAGGGTAACCGCAAATTTTTACCGATATAGCCCATCTTTAAACTTGACCTGACTGCAAACCAAAAACAACCCTATGCAAAATTTTAGCACCCTCTATATCTATTCATTCAGAAGATGTCTTAGAATTTTACCCGAATCAATAATATATGTACTTTATAGAGTCGCAAATGTTTATATCGATTAGTTAATGTTTAGAAATATATATTTCCGATCACTCGGTTTCAAAAATCACGATAGAGATCGAAATATTTTAGATAGATACATTTAACGAAACTGGCCCCAGATATTTTGATTTTTTGCCACATTTTATTTATTTTAATGACCCAGAGCACATTTCCTGTAATTTGGCTTTTCGGATTCTTGGTTCGATCCTATACAGATCCATGTTTTGGTATCAAAAAAAGGTCCCATCCCATGTTTGGAAGGTTCTAGCCCGATTTCCAATCTAAGTGTCTGCAATTTGGTTTCTCATTTTTACGGAGGAAAAACAATAATTTCTGGTAGGCAATTTGACAAAGGACCGTAGGCATTTCGAATGAATGGAGATTGTAAAAAGTTCGTTCTGACGTTTTTTACTCCACTCTACTACTTTCGATAACTATGTGACATTCGAAATTAATATGAAAACTATTATTTATGATATACATACACAAATAATTATGGGATGCATCCTTCTTAAACGAAGTAACAAACAATTTTTAAGGGTCAAGTCGTTGTTGTGCTGTCATTTATAAACTACATTGTATACAACATACGTTTATACATTGCAGTCATCAGCATATAAGCTACAGCTTGACATAATGCATTGCCGCTTTGGGGGACGACAACCATGACAGACACTCGAACTTTAACCGATTTGTTTGTTGTTAGTAAAACAAAGCTCATGAATGTCCGCCACATCAATTGTCATAATTCATTATTCAATAAAAATTTATAAAAGATAAAATCCAAAACGAAAATAACGAGTTTATTGACCACCTTTATTTGTGTTTTGTCTATTTGTCTCCCATGAATAGTGCGGAACACAATGTGAATCTCTTGAAGACATACATACTTACAAATAATACTTTTTTGCTCAACAACTTGTTTTAAATCTCCGTGTGAAGTCATATGTATGTATGTGCATATGTATTTCAAATTTCAGTTATTCCCTTCAATAATTTGTCAACGTCATTCATCATTACTCTCTGTCATCATCATCACCTGTCATTCACGATGACAATAGCGGGAATTTATATAACATAATACCAACGTCTGTCAATATTTATGTTAACAATTAATTCCATACATAAATAATAAAAATGTTTGGAAATGTTAGTAATTGGAGGTAATGCCTAATTTTTAAGCCAACTTCGAAGAAACTTTTTGTTCATCAAATCAATTTTTTGAGAGAAATAAAATATATAATGTCATGCTTAGGGCATCTGAATTGGCCCAACATATTTTTAAGAAGTCTATGTCAAGACCGAATCTGGAGCCTTTAGGACCATTTCTACTTCTATAACATTAAAAATAAAATCTCACATTAATCTATTGGAGTATTCGTTTCGATTCAAACTTTTCACGTTGTAACTTTTTAATCGAAACTAGACGAAGTTCAAAGGTTATTAAAATTTTAAAAATTATTCTTATATTATATTATTCTTATAAAGATGGACATTACTAAATCGATATAGAATTTTATTCTAATCAGGGATTTATATAAATTATTCTGATTGCAACAAATATCTCGATGGAAAATTTAATTTGTTTCAGACAACAGCAACTCCCTTAATATAATTTCAAGGGAAAATCAAATTAAATCCTGTTGCATATCCCCAAGGGAAACATTTTCTTCTATATATACAAAACCATAAAAAATCAGTGCACTACATAGTATAGATGTTTTTCTTCTCTAATGTTTTGGTTCCGTTTACTATTCCACACATTCACAATAATTTCGCTAATTTAAAATAACGGCAAAAAAATCTAAACCACAATGACTCCTCTATTACCGCATCTAATTTTTTGTTATGTGTTTTATTTTTTTCTCTCTTTTTTGGAGGCAGATTTGACCTTCGACGCAATGGGGCCAAGAAATTGCATTAATTTACTTACCCACTGTCCGAGTGTAGAATGTTAAGTAATTTATAACGCTTTGCTTTAATGTTTAATGGGTAAGACTTTGTCGTTCGTTTTGTTTTCCTATGGCCATCGTCAACTTAATTAACTTCATTTTAGACAAGGTCCACAACAAAAAAAATAAAATAATTAAAATTGGCCAGCAGTTTGTCATAGCCAAAATACAGACAGACATAACAAAAATAAATAACAAAAGTCGTAAAACAACAAGCTACAGAGCTATTTCATATAGCTTGCTCCCTTCAAAGACACCTTCGTTGCCTTCTAACGGCAAAGTAATGGTCCAAATGGCGATCATAAAACACCTGAAATGTGCACGTGTTTTTTGTATTTTGCTTTTTTTGCCACAATGTATTCAGCACTCAAATGTGGAAACAATGGAGCAATGCATTTGTATCCAAACTGCATACATGGATCTCTGAATATCAATTCCCTTCGATTGTAACGATAAACTGGTTTGCAAACGATCATTCAGGAGAAAATGGCAGCTATTAAAATAAGAAACGGAAATCTCAAATATTTGAAATAGTTTCGAAGCCCACAGTAAAGTAAATGACACAATGTTGCGATAGCAAATTATTGTGATTTCAGTTCAATTAAATATTTTTCTCAAAAGGCAATATTTTATATGAAAACAGATACCGGTCAAATTGTTGATCCCAAATATGTAGCTCAGTCGTGTGTGTATTTGTGAATTACACATTATTTCGACAATGTCGTGGCACTGACCTGGTGAAATGCACCCTTGTACCTCCATATATCAATCGTACTTCTAATTTCACTAAATTTATTACCACCTAGAACCACAAACCCTTTGGTACTTTATTTTTACTATGTGGGTCACATTCCAAATTTTAGATTTTCAGCTCTTTCCGTTACCCAAATCCAAATTGTTCCAGATTTAGTGTATTTAGTACTTATTGTACACATAAATTCGAATTTCTAAAGTTGTCTCTATACCTCAATCGTACACTTCAACAGCATTCTAAATAGGATAGGGTTGGAATCCCAAATTTGGAATTTAGATTACTGTTGAAATTTATGATTGAGGTATGGAGACAATTTTGGAAATTTGAATTTATGTGTAAAATTAGTACTAAATACACTAAATTTGGAACAATTTGGATTTGCAATGTGTACCAAATTCGGGCTTTAGTCGTTTCGATTTGGCAACAACGCTCTAGCTTTTATATATAGTACATAATCTCAATCTGAGCCGATGAATGTAAAGAACAAGATACAATAAAAGAGGCCTTTTAAACGTGAAGATGACAATTTTGTTCTTTTAATAAAAATTCTACAAATTTTACAAAAAAATGTAAGACACGATATCCTATCAACATTGTAATAATAACACCTATAAATTTGACTTTTGCAAGCGTTACAAAATTAAAGAAACGAAAACAAAGAGCTTAAAAACAACAATAAACCATAATAAATCCAGCAACAACAACAACATACTACACTACGATATTATAAAGTTAGACAATAGTCCACCATGAATGGGCTTAGGCGCTTTTCGACAACTTTAAGGTGGAAAAAAAATATTTCTTCAAAACGCAACGAAAACAACAACACCAACAAATAATACAAACAAATAAAAATCCCAAAACCAGTTGAACGGCATTCTTTTCAAAGACTCGTAGTGTACCCGAGTGCGCTGAAGTGAAGTTTAAATGGTTATGTTTTTCAAAATGAAAAAAAAACAACCGTTCGAAGTATGAGTCCGACCGTAGCATTGGAAGGTTGTTTGGTATGACAGTGAGTGTGGATATTTGGTGGTGTGGTGTAGTGTCTCTCCCTGCCTTCTCATTTGACAATTACAATTTTTTTAATGTCTCCTCACAACTTTATTTTACGACAACGCCAAAGAAACAGGTGTAGGTCCCTCCTCACACCTCGGAAATGATCGTATCGCATTACCGATACGAGAAAGTAAATGTTCTTAGCCACAAACGAAATCGTTCGCCACCATCGCAATTAATCTCTTGGCCACAAACGAAAACAAGCTGCAGCTATTTTAATTGGTGATAGGTCAGTTTACATGCCATGGAATGCCTGTTTTATTGGCTGGTCTAAGTTAGGTTTTTTTACTATTATTGTGCGCGAAAGTTGTTCTGGCCATTTGCGTATTAATTCGTGCTTAGAGGAGGAGAGGCAGGCACAAAAGCAGGAATACACAAAACTGTCGTTGTTGTTTTGTGAAGTCATACATTGTTGCATTTCTGGTAATAGTTTTGTTTTTCAATTAAATGTAAATGGGGTACTTCTTTTTGGCCAACCTTGTATGATAAATCTTCATGAATGCAAACAATTTATTTAGACACAATTCTGGTTTACAATTTATTTTCGAATTAACAAATTGTATACATAAATAGTTTAGCGAAAGGAACGAATTTAAATGATGAAATTAATGTAAAAAGGTACCAAAAATTTTGCCGTCATTTTATAGTAATTCTATAATAACTGTAACTTTAAAAAATAAACCAAAAATACTCTAGTAGACTAGAAGTGCTAAACGTACTCAGTACGATTTGACGTACTACCATGTGTTGTGTTGTTTACATTATCTTGAAAATCAGATAAAAAAAAAACGATTGGAGTTACATCGCATGTATATAAATATCATATGGTGTATACAGTCGCCCACACTTGTAGTACTTAGTTCATCAAATTTGTAAAACAAATTTTGAAATTAGTGGAGCAGAAAAAAAAAGTTTAAAAAAGGTTAGCTCTAATTGTTTTTATATTTGAGTGGTGAAATTGTGTTATTTAAGGAATAAAAAAAATTAGCTGCGGAGTCCTGCGGTCCTATGAGTTATTTAACTTTTTTGGTGACCATCTTATGAAAAAATATGGCATATTCACGAAATGGTTAGAAGCGAATAGTCCAATATGTTATGTATACAATTAAATGAGTTGTTGAGGGTCAAATAGGAAGGAGAAGATGGATTCAGAACATAGTAATAATACAATATTTTACATAAAATATGCAATTGAGTGGTAAACACGTTATTCGAAGCGGAGATATGGGAGAATTGGTTTTAAAATATAGCTTATAAATAAATTATTAGTCAGTTTGAAGATTATACTTATTTAGCAGATTATTTGAGACATAATCTTATAATCTAAATTTAGAGGTCACACATGAATTACCTTTGTGAAAAGTTCATACAGAAAAATATTTGTTCATGGCATGGGATATGCAAAGTGCAGTACAATACCTTTAGAGCGACTTTCACAAGATGCTAACAAGTCATGCGAACAAATAATTAGTAGCAGCCCGAACTTTTGTTAAAGCCGAGTTAAATAAGGATTTTATTTAGTATTTTATATTACAATCCGACCTTGTAATATCCTTAAACAGCCATAAAGTAAAGGCCCGAGATTATAATGTGGATGATACTAAATCGTACATTTGGGAAGACAATATATATATATATATCTGATGTGTGTTTTCAAAATGTTGTGAATGATAAAAAAGTAATTTATTAGTTATTAAAGGATATCAAATATTTGTTATATTATAATAAAAATAACAAAAATAAAACTACTATACTTAATTTAGCTGCATATAACGATTTTATAGTACAGAAAGTTAAATTTGTAGGGACTTTTGGTATGGTAGGTACCTGTAACAACTAAATTACAACACCTATTACTGTCTTCGCCTAAATTAGATGTAATTTGGACGAAGACATGAAAATTTTCCTGGAATTTGGATGAATATAAACTATATAGGTCCAAAAATCGGATTTTTCAAGACCCTTTGTATGGGAGGTATATCAAATCTTGGTCCAATCTACCCAGTTTTTGGTCCGTTGCTTTATAGGCATAAGTAAATGAAAATTGTCAATTTTCATTGAATTTGGTTGAATATTAAAGATTTTATAGCCCAAAATAGTAAAATTATCAAGACCCTTTGTATGGGAGGTATATCAAATCTTGGTCCGATCTACCCAGTTTTTGGTCAGTTGCTTTATAGGCCTGATTAAATGTAAATTGCCAATTTTCATTGAATTTGTTTGAATATTAAAGATTTTATAGCCCAAAAAGGGTGACATTCTCAAGACCCATTATATGGGAGGTATACCAAATCTTGGTCCGACCTATCCAATTTTTTGTCAGTTGCTCTTTAGGCCAATAATAAGCACATGTACCAAATTTCATTAACTTTCGATAACTCCTTCTATTTTTATTATTTGGCGTGAACATTTTTGCTATGTTTGTTTATATAAACTCGCGACATGAAATGAAACATTTGTGTGACGACAAAGCCAACGCTAGCTTAATGATGAAGGTCATCCAAAAAACCATTGGGCGTCAAAATATTGATGTCGTGCAAGGACTGATAAAGCGCCATGTAACATTTCGTGAAATATAAATGGACATATCTTCCACCGCCATACATTCTACATTGCAGGAACCCCTGTACATAAAAACACTTGTTTCATTGGAACACAAACTATTTAAGTCGCTAAACAGGCTCGTATCGAATTGTTCGAAAGACGTTTAAAAAAGGTGACGAATCAAGAACCATGTGTATATACTTCAAAACAAATGGAATTCATGGGCCATCCTTCGTAGAACCCTGAATCGCAACAGAACACTTCCTTCACCCTTCAGAATATTTATATTGCTGTAAAACTGTCAGGGGGTATCTCGTATCACAAGTAACCAATGCCGATCACAGTACGACGTCACTTATAGAAAAGTTTTACAGGGCATGCTATTCTGAATTGGCATATTTTTAGGGTGTTAGCGTATTTTTTCTGCACAATTGAAAAAAAACGCTTTTCCTCATCATGATATTAAAGTTATTACCAAACAAAACAATCGATTAGAAAGTTTGAATATTTTTGGACGAAACGTTAAAATGTGGTAGGGGGACTCGACGTGACAAGACATTAATATCAATTAAGATTTTTATCGTATGCGTATCAAATTAGCGCCTTGGCTATTGTGTAAATTATGGGCAAATAAATGAGACAAAAACAACAAGAAAAAACAATCATGCCAAAATAATCAACATTTCATTCATAAAAATTAACAAAACAAACACATACACATACAACACTGCTAATTTTAATGGCAACATGGTGGTCATCGTCGTACTGATGTAATATTTCGCTTTATTTATGTTTTGTATTTTTATTTTCATCATAGGCTAAATTTTCGAATAATTTTTGAAGCGACTACCGCCGACATTTGACGTTTCATTGCTTTTTGCATTCTTCTTTTGTCCATATACATATTCAAACACCAATATTGTTGTTAGATATGGGTGGGGTACACGAAACTGTAAAGGGGTGTCAAAGTGCTGAAACACCTATGCGGTCATTACATGCAGCATGAGTCGCGTTGATGAAAACGTTGACCACTGAAACAAAGACACCACCAAAAGCAAAATGCCAAAGAGGCGAACTCGACACAAACACCCAGCAAAGGCGCAATTACTGTCGAGTTCACATTTTGCAAGCAATGGCCATAACAAGTTGTTAACTCGAATGAAAATATGAGGTTTGCTACAATAAATTGGTTCTTCGCAATTATTTTAAGTACAAATAATATAACTTCGGGTAATGTGGACTATGGTCTAATGTGGACCACCCCCATATATAAGAAAATGCTTGAAATATGTCAATGTCGCCTTGATATATGTTTTCCTAATTAGTAAAATCAAACTTCTAACATGTTTTTAGTTAAGAGTCAAACAATTGGGTTTTCTCAATTATAAAGAAGTTATATAGAACTTTATTTTTTTTTAATAAAAATGTACGTTAAGCTGTAATTAAAATCGCTTATTTTTAATTTTTATTTATTCTTTAAGCCAACAATTTTTTTAAATAAGAAAAATGCAAAGTCGGGTAATGAGGTCCACTAAAAAAACGGGACATTTTCGTGGGGACAAGTTCCAAGCATGGCCCCATATTTAAAACACTTCTATGCGGAGGTATTCCATCCACTGAAAACTCGAAATGCGAAATTACAGCTGCTTCGGTTGGATATTGAAGCTAGGACCTTCTAAATACCGCAAATGGGGCGGTACCCTTAAATGGGGGCTATTCCAAAAAATATATGGGTTCATACCCCTATATTTTTGCATATAAGATTGCAATAAATTGAAATTTATCACAACCAATCCACAACCTACCTTTTTAACTTACTGGTCCACATACCCGGAAATATGTATTACATATACCAAATTTAGTATAGAGGTAGAATTCTGTAACGGTTTGAATTGGTCTATAGTGTTGCGATATGGAGGTACTATAACAGAACATAGGTACTAAATGGTACTAAAATTTTTATTATGCTCGGTATCGTTTTTACATAATTCCCACATTCGCTAACAAAGTGGCAGGCATATACTAGTATTTAGAATAAAATACGAATTTTTACAGCCTATTTTGGGTACTCGACGATAATCTGTATAATATCCAGTGAGGCTATATCAAAACTTGGGCCTATTTAGACAATGTGTTTTTTGCGCCAATATCACAGAAATTCCAAACTACTGCCACTAAATTGAAAAAAAACGATTAAAGCCTTCAAAATATTGACCAATGGGCGCTAACCCTAAATAAGGGTTATGCCAAAACATGGGCCTATACTGATCATTTAGTCTTTAAGAACCCTTTATAAAAATCGAAGAGAAAAAGCTGTTATAGCCTTCAAAATGCCAAATATTTGGGCGTACTGTTATATGGGGACTACCCCGAAACGTGGCCAAATGTTTATGTTTTGATAGTGAGATAATTTTCTTAAAGGGAATCCCTAATATCAAATTCGAAATTCAAAGCCCTCCATGAGAGCCATCCTAAAAAGTGTTTGTAAGAAGATTTTCAAATGACAGCTGATTAGCTTTAGAAACGTGTAAAATTCCAAAGCTCTATCTACAACGTTGCGAACTTCATACTCATTTCAATAGACGGAGGCCGATAGCCATGATATAGAATTTTTTTCTGATCAGGTGAATATTTCGAAGTGTTGCTAACTAAATGGCAAATTTTATTAAGGTGTAAATAACATCTGACTGACGAATTTTACTTACGATTTTGAACAGCGTAATTTCAACTTCTGGACTTACCTATAAAGAAATAAAAATACAAAATATATGATAGTCATCTTAGTATACCCTTATGTATTCTACAATTCAAAATCATTTGTGCACAAAATTAATATCCTAACCTCGTATATAATGAATGGTATGGTTTTGAAAACAAATCCACTTGCATAAGAATAACAAAACACTGAAAACTATTTATTGTGAACCAAAAAGAGTATTTTGTTTCAAGAATTTGCAACCATTTAAATTCTGGCTTGTTGTTGTTCTTTGCCGTCAAACCAGTTTTTAAGTTCCAAGAATTGCACCAAAGAGCCTGGTAATTTTTTTTCTTTCATATTGATATGTAGAAATTGTATAGACAATAATTTATATATTTTGTTATTAAATTTATATATGGCAATAAATTTAAAACAATAAAGAATTCAGAACAAGTTTATCGTAGAAGAATAACAAAAGACCAATATAAAAGAAAATAAATATTTGAGATCAGGTAAATCAAGCAAGGAATTAAGGAGAGGCGTAGAAAAGAAATCGATTAGCAAGAGTGAAATATTTACATTCGTTTCGAATGCATTTTTAATTAGAGACAATTTGCAAAATTGAAATATTTACCGTATGATACTAAGCTTATTACAAATTGGAGGATGTAAAAAGTATAAATTATCGAATGTCATACCATTTAAAGCTGAATGAAGCTTCCCGACATATATTTCCTATCCATACATTTTGTCGATGAAATAAAACCTATGACTGTGTCTGTCATACTTGTTTCTCTTGAAATCAAAAAAAAATCTCTCATTGCCGAAAAAATTCCATTCATAATTCCATTAGATTCATTATATTATAGCCAAACAAATGTCGAGCTAACTCAAACAAAAAATTAAAAATTGATTTTCAAAATATCATCAACAACAAAAACAAAACTATTTTGTGGGCTATTGCTAATATTTTACGCTTTCGTAATAAATAAACAATAAAATTATTTACGAATATTTTGTTGCGGTATGGTAGGGTATGATACGGTGCGGTTTGTTTTCAGGCAATTGCAGCAATAAAACGTGATACCACTAAAAGAAGGCAAACACTTTGGCTATTTTGTGATAATACGACCAGCAAATATTCGTGCGCCTGACGATTGAGCAAATAGACAGATTTGGAAACGCCAAGACCTCTTGACGCTTATGGAGTTTTAATTGTAAGCTTACGGATTCGATACTCTTCGTGTGTGTGTGTGTGTGTGTGTGAGAGCGTATGAGTGTGTGCATATTTTTCATTTATAGATTTTCACACTTCCACTTTCAACAGATTTCAAATGAAAAAAATAAAAAAAGATGAAAAGTATTTTTCATAATAAAAAATTCCTAAACATTGTGGCTTTCATCAATGATGTTGGTCATCATCATCATCAGCCTCATCATTGGTTGGATTTGTTTGTTAATTATTTATAAACAACAACGTTAAACAGCATCGATACAACAAAAACGAAAAGTGGATAGATCGTCTTATTGGAAAACAATAACAAATCGACAACTATAATTTCAAGAGGCATGGAATCGAATTCCACAAAGCTATCCACAGTGTGTGTAGAGTCTACGACAGGTTGCTGGTGTTGTTGTTGGCAATACTTCCATATAAATAAGAACACCGTTGCCACATTACAACAATGGTATGTTCAACATTATCAACCACCCATACCACCAACCAACCAGACAACCAACTATCAACGACCTATAATTAGTAATTTATTAAATCGAAAAATGAAGGAGAAGAAAAAACAAATATTTGGATTGATAGGCACACACACACAACACATGAATGTGTGTATCAACAGTAATATGTTTTTGGCCTAATACTATCTTTAATAGCCTGCCCGCCTGCTTTTAGTAACTAAGTGAAGAAGCGGCCAACAAAAGCCACATTCAAAAATACCGCCCGACCAACCTATCCATGTTTTTGGTATCAAGTGAAAGTCATTGCCTTTACTTGGCATAGATTTTCAGTTGATTCGTTCGATTTCGTTAAATTACCACCTTTTTGGAGTCCACATTTGATACGGCTGTGATGATAGCAGCGGCTCCAACCAAATATCGTGCGTGAATTTATTCAACGAATTTCTTCACAGCCGCCATACGAATGAATGAATGGGTGCGTGTCCGTTGATTATGTTAATGCGTCTATTGACTTGACTTTACTGTTAAAACGTTTAAAAATTTGTGTTAATCGTTGCCAAAAAATGGGGTGTCATTTTTTTGGCAACAATTAATTATTGACAGCAGCATAATGTTTTAAATGAAAGCATTTTATGGTTGATTGATAGATTGATGTGTGCATGTATTTTCAATTGGACGAAATTATGGAGGAGGTTTTGATAAGGAAAAAATGTTTCTCTATCAGCTGGGTTTTAGTGGAACAAAAGGGTTTCATATGGCAACCAGACGCATTCCTAGGTTTTGGCAAAAAACGATTGATAATTGTTTATCGAAATCTAGGGGAACTTGTTCAAGACCTTTTTATAACAGATTAATCTTCTATTACGAACATTGTATTCCCTTGGAACAAAATTAGTTATAGAATTGTTCTCTCAAACCAAAACAAAAAAACCCAATGAAGAAATGTTTACCGCACTCATATGAGCCGAGCACCTCCCTTTAAGAATCACGCAAATGAGATTTATCTTGAATCCTTTGGCTAAAAGAGGCAAAATGAATTCGAACATGGGAAAGATAAGCAAAGAAAGGAATCATTCAGTCCACCGTCCAAACAAATATTTTAATTATACCCTCCACTAAAAGATGGAGTGTATATTAAATATGTCATTCCGTTTGCAATCCCTTGAAATATACAAATATTCACCTAAGAAAGTATTATTTTGTGGAAAAAGAAATCCATTAGGCCGGTTGTCGAAAATGTCGTTAAAATCGGAGAAATGATAGAAGTTGACCGGCATGTAAGCAGTCGTAACGTCACTCAGAAGCTAAAAATCAATCATAAAACTGATTTAAACCATTTACACAAACCTGGATTCAAAACGAAACTCGATGTTTGGGTGCCACACCAATTAACAGAAAAAATAGAATGGATTGAATTTCCATCTGCGAAGCCTTGGCCAAAGGGAATGAGATAGACCCATTCCTGGTAACTGGAGATGTGAAATGAATCACAATGAATAACTCTATGCGAAAACGATCGTGGTCAAAGAGCGGTGAAGCACCTCAAACGACCAAACCAGGACTAACGGCCAGGAAGGTTCTTCTATGCATTTGGTGAGACTGGAAGGGGATTATTTATTATGAGTTGCTTCCATATGGCCAAACGCTGAATTCTGATCTCTACTGTCAACAACTGGGCCGTTTGAAGATGGCAATTGACCAGAAACGGCCAGAATTGGCCAACAGGAGATGTGTCGTGTTCCACAAAGACAACGATAGGGAGCTAAGACAACGATATCGGGAGCTTGGTTGGGAAGTTTCTTGCATTGCAAAAGGATTGTGAAAATAGAATATTAGAGTTTTTTTGCAATAGAGAGTAGGACTTCAATGAGAGAAGCATTATGAATCAAATCATACAACAAACGGTCCCAAAACGGACGGATCCGAAGCATGTTAAATAAATTCCTATAGTTCATATAAAAATAATGGATTTCTTTTTCCCCAACCTAATATATATTCTTGATCAGAATGAAATTCTTTGTCGATCGCAGTATTTAATATAGAGATTTTGCTACGATGTTTAGTATTATATCGGTCAACGTTTTGGTGTAGGCCCATATAACGGTAACCCACAATATTCGTAATTTTCTATTTTGAATTGATTGTAATATTCGGTATTTTGGGAATATAAGACTCGTTTTAAACCGAATTGGCTGTAATTATTATTTTGGGCTATACTTGTATAGTTCTTGTCCGTACCAAAAATTATTAATATTGGCATAAGTTACCGGTTAGCCCCCATTTAACGGTAGTCCCAATATTCGGTATTTTGTAAACGTTTTTCAACCGAATTGACAGTAGCTTAGTATTTCTGGTTCTAATTGTATAGCACATCCTGTGCTAATAATTATGTCACTACAAAAAAGAATCAATATTGATACCTGTTTTGGTATAAGTAATAAACTTTTTCTCACGTTTTTGTGGTATATCCAAGGTCCTATCACAACATCAGTTTTCTCCTAGAATAATATTCTGAAGAAAAAGGTTTGTCATTTCTCAATTAAAATAAAAAAACTAACCTAATTTGTAAAAAGTCGCAGTTAAGAAATTAAAAAAAAAAATAATTAAAATTAAAAATGTAGAAATAATGCCAAAACGAAGACAAAAAAGATTTGAGTCAAATTGTGTGGATACATGGGGTGCATCTAATCGGACAGTAGCATAACATATTTTTAATATCAATATGTAGGTATTTGTAATCATTAATTTAAAAAAGATAAAATAATTCTCAGCAGTAACCCTTGGAAGAGTAATTCAGTGTGACGTTCGTGTCTTAAGTCTTTAGTTTAAAATTCTTACACAATATATGTCGATGCTACAAATTGTGAGGAAATCTAATTTGCTCATCACTTCAAAACATAAATGCTAGAAGGAATCATTTTCAATTGTATTACATTTACTTCTATCTATATTACTCTATTTTTAGAACTATTTATACTTTAGATACCATTATCTACAATTATAATGTTTTATTTATTTTTCTCTTTCAAACCTTTCAACGCATTTTTCTGTAATAATAAAAAAACCTAATTAAATATTACAACATCTTTGCTATTATTTTCAAATCAAAACCATTGTATTCATAATTTTATTCCCTCGCATTAACACTTGCACACACACACACTCACACCTGCACGCACACCTAAAGCAGCGCGCTACAGCAGACAGTTGATATTGCCTGTCAGTAAATCATCCATGTAGCTGACTAGCTACGTAGTCAGCATTTATATTAACCGACATACGAACGTACCTTTATGCATACATAAATATGTATATTTAAATTAATCTGTAAATATATAATTTCAAAATAGTTTGCCATCATTCATGCGTATGTACAAAATGTATGTATATCCACATGACTGTCGGCCTTATACCGCTACACATTCACAATCGCCATCGCATCAGTGTCTTGGCCATTTTACACAGTCACAGCTACAGTGACCAGCCTGATTATGGTTACGGTCTTGTGAATCTGATTGAAACTTAAAGGAAGGTAGTCAAGTCAAAATCAAACTCTCAAATGACTTTGATCAAGTTATGGAAATACAAAAACAACAATTACAACAACAAATATTCAATGATAGCATTAGATGATGTTGTTGCTAGTGTTTTTTTTAACGTCTATGTTTGTGTGTGTGTATGCTAATACACAATATTTACATATATTGATTTATATGGGAGTCTCTGGATGTGTGTGTGTGTGTGCGTGTGTAAGTGTTTCTGTTGGGTATGTAAATAAACTTGAAATACTATTTGATAAGCCTCCAAGCAGATGCTGTCAAGCGTTTCTTAATTTTCTATTTAACTTTTTAAAACGAATTGAATGACCTTAGATCGCTCTTTGAATTATTTATTCAAACATGAAATATTAATTCCCTATCGATAGACGTCTAAAAAAAAAAGAACATGTGTAGGCAGTTGGGCATGTCTGTGCCGTTGTGGTTTGTTCACAACTAGTTGTGGCGAAAATAAAAATACCAAACATAAATGGATATGTTTTCCGAACAGCCTAATAACTATTTATCCGAAACTAATTATGAATCAATACGTTAATGTTGTTATGCCGATAAAAAATGTGTAATTGATAATTAATAGGGGTCCATAGCAGTCTTTAAGAGGCAAGTGTTTGAATAAAGTAAAATAAATGATAAAAAATATCGTGATTGAAGGTATCATCAATACATGTGGTATGAGTGTTGTGTTGTTACCAACACTATGATTTAGCAGAGCTAAATGATAATACTTATCACATTTTTATTTATATAAATACTTAACTATATATATTTATGCGAACCGTTTCATCCAACCAACGTTGTTATTCATTCCTTTAGATTTTTTATTCACGTGTTAAATAATTGTTTATTTGCTGATTGTTAAAATTTTGTTATTAAATTTGGGCGTGTTAACAAGTCAGATATTTTTTTGCAAAATTAATATATATTTTTTATAGTTGATGAGCTATGAATTATTATTATTATTTTTAACACCAACTGAATATTTAATATTTTCCATTTAAAAGGTAACTTTATTCTTCCACCCTATCAAGGAATTTCAAAGAATTTTCAATATTAGGTTTCTACGGCCCAACAGAACTCCATGGTCCTTTTTTTATTAGGGGATAATTAAATTTGTATATATACTTTGGAAGCTTACATTTTAACACAATGGGGTTAGGACGGACCCGACGGAAAAAACATGTCTTTCCTTTGAGAAACTGAAGCACTTGCGCATTAGTTGAATTAAAAAATGTGAAATTATATTTTTGTAAGATTTTTAGATTTAGGTAATATTTTTCTATGTTGAATACATTTTTATATAGAGTTGTTCACCATAACCCAAATGTATTTGCCAGAGCAAACCGATCCTGATTTAACCTAATAAATTCAAGTCCTAACGGATGTTCAACCCCACAGAAAATATATATAGGTTCACTTTCAATTTCGTCCCTTCAGAACTCTTGGTCAATTTCATTAAGGTATTTTAAAGACATAACAGATATCCTTCTATACACAAGAAACAAGTTATACCTTCTCAAGTTACACCCTCCACCAAGAGGATGACATTCAAAAAATGTGAAATTAATGGGGGCTCCCTGTTGTGATAGGACTTTGAATACACTGAAAAAGGCGTGAGAAAAATATGAAAAATATACAATGAGAACCCAAAATACTACAAAATATTGCCAATTCGGTTGAAAAACGCGTCACAAATCCCCATAATACCGAATATTGGAGGTTACCTTTATATGGGTGCTAATTGAGTAAATATTAATATCATTTTTGGTACGGGTATGTGCTATACCATGATGACTCAAAATACAAAATCTAAAATTTCCAAAATCCCCAGAATACCTAATATGGGGGTATCGTTATACGGTGGATACCCCGAAACTTGGGGTCAATATTAATAATAACCAAATTTTAGCACGGAGTGTAATGTACACAACATAAGTTAGTTGTAGATGCAAATTTTTCTATAAAAGTTCAAGGCATCTAGGAACCTGAAGCATCTGCTGTACAATAAGAACCCATAAAACCAAATTATAGTCCAAATTCCCCAAAATACAAAATACTGGGGGGGAGGGGTGGTTGAATGTGGTCTACACCTAAATGTGGATCGATATATCCCTTTGCAATACAAAATACCAAAATTTAGGAGCTCTGTCTTTACTATTGCGATATCTATCATGATTTTAACAGACGTACAGATACACGGACAAGCATAAAACGACATAGAATTTTATTCCGATCAAGAATATACATACATACATTATTGGGTTTCCGGTAAATATTTCGATATGTTACAAATGGAATGACAAATTTAATATACACTCCACCTTATGGTGGAGGGTATAAAAAGTGTTGGTTTCCACTAACATCTCTGAATAGCAACTTCTCTTATAGCTAGTCCATAATCTTAAGCGTGTTATCAAAACATGTGTTATAAACCGAACTAAACCTGATTATAGACCTACTAATCATAAATGAATCGAATAATTTAAATTGTTATTATTTCAATAAAAAAAGTTTTACGACATTTGCGATTTCTTGTTTGTTTTCGATAAAGTTTTTGTCTTGAATTGAAAACATTTTAAATGATTAAAATCTACGTAGCGTAAAATATCGAAACACACACACACATTTGGCTCTAAAAATAGATAATGCATTGACTAAAAATAAAATGCAAATCGATTTTATGTAAATGATATGTATTTTGTTAGTTTTTTTTTTCAAATAACTGGCCATCATCTATCTGTCATTGACTGTGATGATGTTGTTTGTATACATGTTTGTTTCTTAAGTCTTTTGTTTTCTTATGAATTTCATCATGAAACAAACATTTACATTGGTTAGATTAATAACATGCAGTATATGTTAAATATTATTAATTTAAAAGTTAAACATTTTTCACACCAGAAAATATTATGTCAATATTAAACAAATATATATATATATATATAAAGAAAATTATAAATACATGAGTATTATTTCTTGTTTGTCAAACATCAAAACTCTTTTGATTCGTTTAACCTTGAGCAGCATCTGCTAAGATATTTGAAATTATTCATATTAGTCCCACATGTGAGCGTTTATTTCTATTTATTATGTACATTGGAGTGGTCTTCACGTTTAGAAATATTTCAAAAATGCAGCTGCTTTGCAACTTTAAAAGCAATAAAATTTTGTTTTGATTTATTGATTTTCTATGCAAGCTAAACGAAATCACTTGCCATCAAGTTAAACAGCCAACATCACTGCACAGCTCAAGATTAAATGATGCCAGCAGAAAACTTTGCTACATACTCACTTTGAGAGAGTGAGTGTGTATCGCTGTGTAGCATTTCAATATCATTCACAAGTTTGTTTTTATTTTGTTATCTGTTTATTTGTCTTCTTTATTTTTTATTCGACAGAATTTATTGGCAATCAAAACAAATCGTTAGGCCCCTCTTCTACCTTCAAGAGTGTAGAAGGCCAACACACCAATACCCAATGTATAGTTTTAATTTTTGGTTTTTTGCATTTTTGTCACGAAGCAGTTGTGGTTGAGACACGGCTACAGTAGAAAACAAAAGTTTATTTCAAAACAACGTTTAGCTATTAGTAATTGAACAATTATTTTGTGTTATTTCAAACACGTATGTAGTTCTTCTTTTATTATTCAACTGACCTTGAAGAGTAACGATCTGATGTGCATCAATTAAAAAGACACAACTTGTGAAATATATTATCGAAATAGTGCGATGTATTCCAAAGATGACAAACAAGGATAAATTTCAAAATTATATGAACATTTATTTTCATTTAAAAACAAGAGTCTTACATTTGTCATATTCCAGAATTTAAAACGGATAGCCCTTTTAAAGAATTGCTATTTATTTAATGTTTTACACTGATGTCTACTTATTTTGCTCAGCACTGTAACTATACGCTCACATTGTCTGTCCCCTGTCAGCTTACACCCTATCATTGCCGCTAATAACTTGAGCACTTACAAAAAACAAAATACAAATTCTCAAAAAGTCAATAGCCCCACAATAACAATAGAAACATCAACTGATATGTCAAAATTGTCTTTGTTGTTGTTGCTGTTACTTCCATTTTTGAACGTACGAGTATACCACGCATTAAAATCTCTCATATTGGCTGAACAAAAACAATATTTGAGGGCAGGTATTTTAAGGGGGGATAGACATATTGTTGCTGTTGATGTTGGTCCATAAGCTAACAAATAAACGAGAAAAAAACAAATCTGAAAAAAAGCCTTGAGGCACATCTTGACTCTTTTATTATTGAAAAAAAAAAAAAAACACAAACAAAATGTGTCTTACACATCCCATGTCAATGTAATAATAAAACAGCATTGCAAAGGTAGTTCTATTCATATGGGGCATGAAACTCATTTGGGCAACAAAAAGTGAGATGACCCTAGACTCTGTAACTTGGATTCATGGATTTGTTAAAAAAAAAGTTTAATACAGTTCCATGTTTAGTCATATCCTCCATATAAGGGTCCGGATCAAATTTTGATATGTTGAATGCACACGGTGCCACGATCGCGGCCAAAAATGGTCAAAATCAAGTACTTCGGAGGAATACTTCGATGCGAATCCAATGAGAATAAATATGAAAAAATGATATTGCGATAACCCGTTTGCACAAAATCAAAAAGTCGCTGTTGTAAACATAAATTTACTGTGAAAAAATTTCACTCCGGGGGGCCGAGCCGAGACCGAGGTTGAAAACATTACATTTGGAGAGATATTTTCTCAAGATTCTATCAAGTCATGTCACAAAATAATTAGGAGCAACCCGAACTTTTGGTAAAGCCGAGCCAGTATTTTATATTACACACCGGCTTTATTATGTTGCCAATAAAAATTTCCAATTTTCATTGAATTTGAATGAATATTAAAGATTATATAGACCAAAAGTGTGAAATTTTTATGACCCATTATATGGAAGGTATATCAAATCTTTGTCCGATCTATATGTAGATGTAAATTGCTAAATTTCATTGAATTTGATTGATTATTAACGATTTTATAGGCGATAGGTGTGAAATTTTCAAGACCCATTATATAGGAGATATACCAAATCTAGGCCATTTTTTGTCAGTTGCTTTATAGACCTATGTAGATGTAAATTGTTAAATTGCATTGAATTTTCTTGAATATTAACGATTTTATAGGCCAAAAAGTGCGACATTCTCAAGGATGTATACCAAATTTTGGTCCGCTCCATCCAATTTTTTGTCACTAGCTCTCTAGGCCAATAATAAGCACTTGTATCAAATTTCATCCACGATAACTCCTTCCAATTTTGGCCGCTGTTAATATGACATGTCATGGCGAGTAAACAAAGTTCGTCCCGGCTGAGCCTAACGACGTCTGTTACCGGAAGAAATAGTGAGAGGAAGTCACCGCTACAGGCAAAAAGCTATTAGAAGAGTGTAGTTTTAGAACCAACGGAGTGGGATAATCTCGAACCCACCTTCGAACACAAACTCCGTACCGGATAATAAAAAACGTACAGTGGGGGTATGATAACAAGGATAATCCTGACTTTCCTTTCTCGAGAGACGATTAGTTCTCCGGAAGACCAGACAAATGCTAGCAAATGTTTATCATCGTCTGATACGACCAGAAAGTAATTCAGAGGAGAATGACAAAATAATCCTCTGACAGAGGGCGACAAAGCTGGTTCCAGTGTCAAGAAAACGCAGCCTCTGAATAGGACCAGTCAAAAATAAGATCTTGCGGAAGCTAACATTGGTTTGCCAAATGAGCAAATTAAACTCAAATTGGCGGGGAAGAAGATATTCCTCGAAACAGAACTTATGCTAGAGATCTTCGGTCAGAAAAATAACGCACTATTATTGAAAACAGGGAAGTCTTCCACGACTGCCTGTACATATCCTAACGCAGCTTACGATAATTCGGCATTTTGAAATATATGTTAGATCGTTTTATGCAAATATTCTCAAAATATTTCTATACTGTCATTTGGAATCGCATTTATTGCTTTTACGACTTTAAAAGTCAATTCTTTACATTCCACGAATCATATTTGCCATAATATTGGATTTGTGTAAAAATGACTCACGTATGCAGAGTATTCTTTAACAGGGCATTTCTTAATGGCTAACACACACATTTTAACGATTAATCAAGATAATGCATATTTTGTTTTCGAAACCCAACTTCTATTTGTCAATATTTCAATCAGAATCATAATTATAAAAATCTACATGCATTCATTTCAAAAAAAAAAAAAAATAAATAAATAAATAAATAACAAAAACTAGTTTCTTGTCATTAATAATTTGAAAGGAATTCACTTGTCGTAGCATTTATTGCTAACAGCAAAATAAAAAAAAACGCAACAAAAATATTTCTGCTAGTTTTGTAGAGATCCAAAACTTGAAACGACGTAATCCGATCTATTCATATACTGTATACTGGTCGCTCAATGTGTGGGTATTTTTTGTGTTTAATTGTTTCGATCAGCTGCAACGTTTCCTGACACATTACGATGGCGATTCATAACAAGGTTTAAGGTGTTTTTTTATTGTCGACCACGTCTCTTTGTCCGCATCTTGTATGTGTGTGTGTGTTGGCGTGGACAAATGTCAATTACTGTTTGCTTGTTTGTTTTGTTTTTTGTTCTTCGATTCTGATGTTTGCAATTATTTTCTAATAAAATTTCTGATTTCTAATGAGATTTTTTGTTCTGCGAATGTCTACTCCCGATGACCGACCGATTACCAAGTGGCATTTATTTATTATATTGCAATTTATTTTGGTATTCACACAAAGACTTTTTGTTGTTGTTGTTTTTTCTTTTGTGATTTTAAATTCATAAATAATTACCTTGTTTATTTTTATTTACTTGAATATTTATTTTGTGAGATTTTTTTTTGTTGTGGTGGTAAATATGACGTTTGAGTAGAGAATATTATAAGCGGAAATATTAACATTTTTTATTTTTTAATTTCATCACATTCGTATTTCAGTAATTTTTAGTCGAAATACCAGCTGTGAGACCCATTAAATTTAGGGGTACCTTAAGGGAACCGATCCGAAAATTCCAACGGTGTTAGAAAGTGTACATGTCTGGTTCTCGTATGAACTATTCGCACAAAAATTAACAAAATGGCGGAGCTTCGATTTTTTTTTTTTTTTTTTTTTTTTTTTTGAAAATCGCCTATTTTTGACCACAAACTAATTTAAAAAATAAGGAAGATCTTCACCGATTGGCTTTATCCCAGTTCATACGAGAGCTATACACTCCCAGAGAATCGTGTCAAAATTTGGAACCGATTGGATTATTAGTTTTCGGGTTATCGTGGCCGCCATTCGTAAAACACTGCTTCGAGAAAAATGTGTTTAAAGTTTGAGAGTTACTCTTCATAATGCTGACACAATAAACTGTCTATATATTCAAGAGTTCTTGAGATTTTCACTTGAAATTTTGTAGGGACATTCTATTACTAGAGTAGACTCGAATTAAATCAAAAAAAATTTGACACCGAGAATGGGGGGTCCCCTTAATTCCGGATTTTATTTTTAATTTTCCAAGTACCCTGCGACTTTTATTATAAAATCCACTATAGGGTGCAGGGTCATTCCTTTTGCAACACCTCTAAATATTCACCTGAGACCCCATTCTATGTCGATTTAGGCATGTCTATTCTTCCGTCGGTTGAAATTACGATACAGATCGCAAATTTTCCTATGGGGCATTCCATTTCTATATTTTAAATCTTTTCCAACACAATTGATTCTAAATTGATATTAGGGATTCTCATTGATCTGAAAATCTCCCTATCAAAAATAATGTAATAACATTGTCTTCAATGGTGGAGGATATAAAAAGTTAGGCCCGGTCGAACTTAACGACGTTTTTGCTTGTTTCAATGTGAAAACACTTTCTAACAATTCTTTTATTACCAATCAAACCTGTGTTGACTCAATATAAATGGACTTCCTGAATTACAGACGTCGCATGCCATTCGAACAATGTCATTATTTTGCGATCTAAAATATGAAAAATAATTTTCTACTGATCAAAGAAGAACAGAAAAAAAACTCACCACTTTGTTATCGGTTCTAATCAAAGGCGAACAAAAGCATAACAGAAATGGCGAAAATGAAAAGAAAGAAAGTCATCAACTTCGGCATGTCTGAAAGCGCAGGGGCATTCACACAGGTTGCTGTCTTAAGTCTTTTGTTTGAGTATTGACCCCAATCTGTGAAAGTATCGATTTGGGTTAATATTCATGTCAGATAGGAAAGTCTATAACAAAACTATTTTAGGTGTTTGTTGTTCTTTGTTCAGTTTGGGGCGTAAAATTATAACAGCTTTGCCAAAAACTAATTAATTTATTTAAAAAAGAAAATGATAAATGGCCCGTGGCTGGTAGCTAGGCATATTATGGCCATTTATTGGGAATTTATGTTTGTTTCGCCACTGATTGTGAATGAATGTAAATCAATCAAAAGTGTGTTTAAACAGCCACAATGTTATGACATAAACTTTCATCATTCATAATTTATTTCGGACATAAACGTCTTGATTTGTTTCGAATTCATTTTTAGTATTTTTATCTATTTTTTTTTCTTGGACAATTGCAAGCACGAACAATTGAACATTTCAATGAATGGCCACGTCAAAGCAAAAATCAATGTCAAATGCATAAAACTTTTGTTTTCTAGGCTAATCTAAACATTTAAATGCAGTTTGAATCGTCGAATGTTACATAAACTCACCAATTTTAATATGAAATAGACGAATGTGGATGCCATTTCGAAACTAGTCGCACAGCCGAATATCTTTGAATTGTTTGTAATACCAATGTCAACGGCATGTTTACAATATTGAATATGTGTGTGTGTGGAATAGGGGGTTCAGGAGCGGTTGGAATATGTACAGTGAGTGTAATAAGTATTTTGCCTCAATACAAATTAGACAAAATTCCAATATATACGTCTTAAGCCAGCATACTAATGACGTAAAATGAATTATGTGTGATGGAATATGTTTGTGTACATATTTAGATCGTATGTCTGCAAGAATCATTGCGATAGACCTATTGGCCTCGAAGATATCGGCCGAAATCTATAACAACCCAAAAATGTTTATCACAAAAAAGTATTTTGCTTTTTATTATTATTTTAGAAAAAATGTTACATAAAACACGTTTGGTATTTTTATAGTTACAATTGCGGTTAACCACATACTATAAGCGATTTGTCGACGATGCCTATACATCACGGCATTTTTTCGTGGGTATTTTCTCACATTTACATTCAATACATTACCCATCAGTATTTCATTTAATATTTTGTATTTTCTCGTCCTAATCTTAAGATAAGAGTATTAAACATAGTCATTGCGGCTTCAAAACATCCCAAATATGTTTAGAATAATAAAAAGGAGTTTTTTCACGATATAACGCGAGGACAGAACCTTAAAAACTATTAAAACCAAAATTCGACAAACAAGTTACTTAAAAAAAATCGCGAAACCCAATTTTTCTGACTTCGAAATTTGTATGGTCCAGTAATATTGATCTAGTAACCAATATATGCAATGGAAATACCAATAAGGGGGTCAGATTCAAAGATATGAACAGTTCTAAAGCAATAGTAATAAAAAACATTACATGAAGTTTGGAGAAAACATCATTATTCGTTAAATCCTATTGTCTTTTGAAAAACTGTGGTTGCTGGTGGCGAATACGCATTCTATATTTTATCTCCGATTAACACCATCAGTTGCGAATAAAATGCAGTAGGGAATAAACGGGTCGATCAATTTATTTTCGAAGTATGATGTATTTCTATTGCCAGAAAACCGTCCACATCTTTGAATCTGACCTCCTTATTGCTATTTTCATAGTATATTTTGGTTCCTAGATCAGTAATAATGAACCATAAAGTTTTCGAAGTTAAAAAAATGGGGTTTCGCGATATTTTTTAAAATAATTTGTTTGTCGGATATATTTTGTAAAACCTCTTTTTTATTATTTTTAACATATTTGGGATGTTCTGAAGCCGCGACGACTATATTTAATACTCTGATTTTGAAATTCGGACGAGAAATTACCAAATATTAAATGAAATATTGCTGGAGAATGTATTGAACGTAGATGTGAGAAAATACTCGCGAAAAAAATGCCGTGGTTTATTGGAATCGTTGCCAAATCACTTATAGTATGTCGTTACCCCCAATGGTAACTATAAGAAGACCAAACGTGTTCTATGTAATAATTTTTTTCTAAAATAATAATAAAAATCAAAATACTTTTTTGTGATAAAAATGTTTGGGTTGTTATAGATTTCGGCCGATATCTTCGAGACCAATAATTCTATCGCAATGATTCTTGCAGAAATACGATCTAAATATGTCCACAAACATATTCCATCACACATAATTCATTTTACGTCTTTAGTATGCTGGCTTTAGGCGTATATATTGGAATTTTTTCAATTTTTTATTGAGGCAAAATACTTATAACACTCACTGTATTTCCATTATGCTGTTAAAGGTTTACAACAATTTTTTTATTATGTTGTAATAAATAAATCGCAAGTGAAATATATATAGGAGGACTGCTATATATATTTCTGGTCTAATAATTAAAATGTGAATATTTATCATATACAAGAATATTTATCATAAAATTGCCAAATCACCAGGCTCGTCGAAGACAGGTGACCATCTGATTCGAAGTACTTCCTACCCCAATAAGTTTCTTGGATTCGACTCATCTTCGAATACCCACATGGTCGATGGCTGTTTTTCGGGCTTATATCGCATCTGTTCCCATTGTCACTATTAACTGCTGCATATTCCACAAACCTGATCTCATGCGGATGATTGGTTTCAAAAATTGAATGATGGCATATTTTTATACGCTTTATATTTTATTATTTTCTACTTTTCAATTTAACTATTCTCTCTCTCACTTGTTATTATTCATTTTATTTGCCAAACAACAATTTCATCTAACCAGCAACGTAATCAATGCCAACAGCAGTTATTCATTTAGTAGAGAACAAAAACAAAAAAACCATCATCTAGCCATAATCACCTGCTGGGTTGTCATATATTTATCACCCCTTACTTTAACAGTAATTTACTATGCAAAACATTTTACTTGATAATCATCAGCATCACATTTTTTTTCATTTCAATAAATAAATTATTTGAAATAATGTTTGTTGTTGGTGTTTTGTTCGTAAATGCCAAATATAACTGCATGACATCATTTATTTATTTACTAATTCTAGCTATTCGTTGGTGCCCGGGGTGTAGGAGCATCCCTCTGACCATTAAATATCGTATTCAGGTATGTGCGGAACTTGGAGAATGCTTCAAGTCAGCAAAACAATCTTCTACTGATGTAACCAGAAACCCATCATCATCATCGCCACAACAACAATTACAAATCACCTACCAACCAACATTGTATTTTCAATCATTAATGAAGCGATTCGCATTTCATTCGGTTCTTAAAGATTTCTACTATTGTTGGTGTGTCAGAATATTTGTATGGCGGCCAACGTTATTTATACAGTTGTATATTTTATTTTTGTTTTTTTCCCAAAAGCTCTAAATCTTAGTTTTGTTGGCATTATTCTTCTTCATTGTTTTTTGTTCTTTTTTCAATTTCGGCTGAATCACAGGCTTGGTTCAGATTCTTCTTTTTTAGCAAAACACATGGAATAAATTCTTGTTTTGTTTTCTTTTTCCGTTCCGTTGGCGGTGTAACCCAATACGTTACTGACTCATTTCTTGACATTTGACAAAAGGAATACCACATTGTGGACTATGGCGATTTTATTTAAAACAAACATACATATGTATATTGTGAAGATTTATAACCTTGATAATTAAGATATTTTTGTTTAATCATTTCTTTAAAAACTTTCAAATTGGTTATTTTATAAGAATAGAAATCGAAAATTCCGCACAGCACACTTTAGATAAACATTTGAACCAAACTTTGCCCTGTAATAATAATAATATTTCAAGCAACCCTGTATAATATTGGAGGATGGAACTTATCGGTCTTCTGCCTGTAGCACCTCCCCCACAAAGGATCAATATTTTGGAAACATCTAAATCTCGTATGTAATGAACGCAATATCAAATTTCATGCATACTTTGCACATTACAATATTTTTAACAAACCAATATCAAATCCAGAGATGGGACTCATTGGTCCACTCCATATGATAACCCTCAACAAATTGTTGGCATTTTTTAATCCAATATCAAGGGAATGAAACGTGCGATTTAATCCAAACTTTTTCAAATCGTAATACTTTTACCAAACCTAGAAAAAATCCGAAGATGGAACCCATCTCTTTTTGGTACCTTCTCACAGAGGGCCTACATCTTTTACTCATGTTATTCAAAACATATCAAATGTAATTGGAGAATATTGGAATTTGCAATTGGATAATTCAGTTTGCAATTCATAACATTTGAGTTGTTATTCGAGAATTTCATTTGTAATTCATAGAATACCCCTCGAAATTCATAGAATTCCATTTGTTATTCAAAAGATTGCATCTGAAATTCATAACATTTAATTTAAAATACATAATATTTCATTCGTTATTCATAACATTTAATTTTAAATTCGAAAACTATTTTTTTATCCAATTAAATTTTTAAATATCAAATGTATTCTCTTTAATTTAACATATGAAAAGTTTAAAACTATCAGTTTTATTGAGTTTTCGAATTACAAATGAAATTTCACTAATTGCAATTGAAATATTTTGAATAACATTTGAAAAAGCTGTAGATATATCTATAGTAATTCCGCAGATCTTTGCAAACGTTGAGTGTATACATACGCGGAAACTCCAACTGACATTTTTTAATTTATTCATTTGTAATTCAAAACATTTCAGTTGTAATTTCAATAATTTCATTTATAATTCGAAAATTCCATTTGTAATTCACAACATTTCAGTTTAAATTCGAGAATTACATTTGTAACTTATAAAATTTAATTTGAAATTGAAATTCTTAACATTTATTTTACAAAATATTTTATTATGTTTTGAATCACAGTTGAAATGATATGAATTTCAAATGAAATTTATGAATTTGAAATGGAATTCCCAAACCACTTTGGGTACCAAATTTCACTCAATTCGGATCACAAAAGCGGACAGAGGGAGAGAGTGATTCTGTGGATATTCTCAAAAGTAACTGTAGATCTATATCCTCATATTCAAAACCAACAATATAAAAGTTCTTCGCTTCCGGAAGCATAATTCGAATGTTCCTTTATCGATCGGATCCCAATCGGATTCGGATACAGCTTTGGCATGAACTAGAAACTTTGAGCTGGAAACACCATGAAATGAGTCGTTTATTTTGAAAGTTGTTTAAGTAATTCTTTTCATAAATTGAAATATTTAAAGGTTTGGGTTTGATTTGTTTCAGAGATATTGTTAAGTGGTATTAATTTTGTTTCTGGCTTTGTGTCCTTAAACATAATAGAATATATAAAATAATATGTTTTGTAAACTTTTTAGAAAACCAAGATTTGTATCAGAAACTAAAATGGACATAAACCATTTTCAAAATAAACGACTCGAATATTGATCCAACACGCATCGTTTAGATCTAGCTATGTATGTCCGTTCGTCAGCATCGCCATTATAAAAAAATTATTTCAAAATTTTTTTCTGCCATATTAAAACTACATACATTAAGGATTATTTGTTGTTGAATTGGTGCAGTGTTACATGTCTACATTATATGGCCAGTGTTAAATTCAGATGCAAGTTCAAGGTCATAATTCAAAATAGCTGCCCCTCATTTGCAACGTAATCTAATTCCGACTAATTACTTTGCGTTTATTATACGCAATTATATCTTTTTAAATATATTATTTTGCTATTTTTAATTAGTTCATATTCAAGCCCACGTTGAATATTCTCTATAATGGCACTGCAATTACTCTCGGTCTAACTCAGTGATTTAACAAATGATTTAATTTCGCAATAATAAATGTTACAAAATGAAACATTTTTATCTTTAGTATAGGTAGTTTTGGAATAGTTGCAAAGTTAAGGCTATGAACTTGGGCGTTAGAAACCCTAAAGAAGGTAATGCATTGATAAAAACAGAGATGATCATTAGATTCTGTTTTTATGAGGGAAAATGTCTACACAAAATCTCCCGAAATTGTAATTACGCGATTATATGCGAAAACAGACTCAAACATAATTACTTCATACTAAAAAAAACATAATGGACATGTGTATTTTCACTTTTCATACAAATAAAGCATCGAACATAATTGTCAAAATACCAGCGGATATATTGCAACAAACTTAACTATGAATTCCTGGAGAATTTCCAAAAACAAATAGGCAAATAATTAATTATAAATTCCAAACACACACTGCGATGTAGGCATTCTTTAGCGATTACTTTGTTGATGGTGACTGATTGACGAGTTTTTTTTTAATTTACTGTGTTTTGTTTTTGTATTTTTATTGCCAAAAATAGTCGTTACTGTCAAACCGCCAATATTTGGCAAGTTGTTTGTATACGCCAAATACAGGTTTGGTATTTGGTGTCTAAACCTTTTGGTTTGTGAAAATATCAACACGTGTGGCTGTGTGTATAAAGGTACATATATGTATGAAGGAATGGAAAGAAGCAGGGAAAAGTGGTTAAAAACGAACTAGGTGCTGTCCAAAAGCTTATAATCTATATCCGGCAGTATAAATAAAATGTCATTACAATTTCTATCAAGTATCCGCAATAAGCGTGCCCAACTGTTATTCAAAAAACAAGCGTGTTTGGTAATATGTACAGCAACAACAACAAAGCCAAAGTTATTAAATATTAAAGTCCTAATCATAATTTTATGACAGACAAAAAGAAAAACACCCTTGTATAAAATATCTTTTTTTTTGTCTTTGGGTAACATTGGGTTTATAATTTATTTATTTTATCGTTGTATCTTTTATGTAACGCGTTATATAAATTATAATTTATATATGTTTGTTTGATTTTTCATGTATTTATGTACGAAGAATCTTTTGTGCGTGCCTGTTTCATACCACACCTCATGCAAAGGAAGACGGTAATTGTGAATGTGTGTGGGCAGACATTTAAATACTTCATTGTAGAATTGAAAGCATTGTCCCATTAATATTAGGTGTGTTCGAACATTTTGCAGTAATGTGACACGTTGAGTTATCAATAGGTATAATCTTTATTTAATATCATCGTACAACTATTTTGAATTAGCTAAAATATATTAAATATATAACCTAAAATATACATAACAACTGCATTTGAAATTCATAAAATTCCATTTGAAATTACTAAAATTCTATTTGAAATTCATAGAATTCAAATTGAAATTCATAATATTCCATTTGAAATACGTAAAACATCATTTGTTATTCATAACATTTAATTTTAAATTCGAAAAATATTATTGGTAACACAAGTATAAGTATGAATTTAAAATGAATTGTTACGGATTACGAATTACAACTGAAATATTATGAATTACAAGTGAAATGTTATGAATATTTGAATTATTTCAATTTTGAACAAAGTTCTTTTTAAATGAAACTTTTTGGAATTACACATGAAAAGTTTAAAATAACAAATGAAATGTTCTAAATTACCAATTACATTCTCAAATTACAAATGAAATGTTATGAATTGATAATGGAGTTTTCGAATTACAAATAAAATTCTTGAATTACAATTGAAATGTTTTGAAGAACTCATAAACGAGGTGTACACCTTTTTCAAATGTAATTCAAAACATTTTAATTGCAATTCGAGAATTTCATTTGTAATTCGAGAACTCAATTTGCAATTCATAACATTTCACTTCTATTTCGAGTATGTAATTGGTAATTCACAACATTTTATTTGCAATTTTAAACTTTTCATATGAAATTCAACAAATTAAAAAAATTCATTTGTAATTGGTATATTTCCATTTCAAATTTGTAGAGTTTCATTTGAAAATGAAAGAAATTCGTTTAAAATTCAAAGTATTCAACTTAAAATTTATAACATATCACTTGTAATTCAAAATATTTCAGTTGTAAGTCGTAACAATTCATATCAAATTAATACATATTCCTTGTGTGTTACCATTAATATTTTTCAAATTTAAATGTTATAAAAAACAAATGAAATGTTATGTATTTCAAATCAAATGTTAAGAATTTCATATGGAATTATTTAAATTTCAAATGGAATTTTATGAATTTCAAATGCAATATTGGAATTTCAAATGGAAGTTTATGAATTTCAAATGGAATTTTATGAATTTCGAAATGTATTCTATTAATTACTAATGAAATTCTCGAATTGCAAATTGTTTGTTGTGAACTACAAATGAAATTTTCGAATTACAATTTAAATGTTTTGAAGAACTCCTAAAAAAGGTGTAGTCTAAAATGTTAGGATTTTAGCAAATAAGCCGAGATAAAAAACTTACAATGTGAGACGGTGTTGTCGACGGTCATTGCCCTCGGCCTATGGCTTGAAAAAGTATACGAAATTACTATTTAGTATCGAGGTGGAGGATTTTTAACTTCTTATTTTTTCATAATTGTGACAGTTTGTGGAACCACAGAAGATGAACCCATAAAATTTGTTTAAATATTAAGGACTTCCATTTTTTTCCTTTATGGAACATATGTGGAATGGTAACAGAAAGGGTGGACCGATGGCTCCCATTGTCCGACTTAATCTGGGTTTGTTAGAAAGATTACAATGTGTAACGTTTGAATAAAATTCGATGTTAGCTTCGCTTTAAATGAGATTTACATGTTTTTAAAATATTGGCCCTTTATGTGGAGAGGTACTAGAAGGAGTGGACCGATAAGATAAAACTTTATACAGGTTGGGTTAAAATATTTGGTTGTGCAAAGTTCAAATCGGATAGCCCTTTCGCGTGATATTACAACATTTATTTTCAGCAGAAATTGTACCCATTTTGTGGTGGATGAACTGGAAAGGGTGTACTGATATTCCCAAATTTCACGATGTGCAAAATTTGTATGAAATTTGTTACTCCCTTAGAGAGTTATCGTGGCCACAAGCCACGGACGGACGGACCTTTATATATCGGATGTAAATAGTCTGAAACGGATTTGGTCCAAAGAAACTTGGGAGTCTAAAACCATAAAGCTGAGATTATAAAAATGCAAACATTTAGCTCATTCCTTAAATTTCGAATTTGTTATAGAGATTTTTGAAAGGGAAGGGTTTCCTTACTCCGAAAATTAGCAAAAGTTGTAACCAAACTTAAGAGGGTGGAAATGCAAATGAGTTTCTCTTCTCCGATTATCTGCTAATTCTTAATTTTAACATATCTAAACATAAAACCAAAAGAAGAATCCTCCGCAATAATAAAACGAAAAAACACAGACTTTTGTAATACAGTGTTATTTATTTGTACTTGCGCACCTAGAACATTAACATGCCGGCAATTGCAGATCGATGGCAGAAAATGAATGGATGACACAACATGCGACAAGACAATCTATAATTGTAGGAGAACCTAACAACAGAACAGCTACATAATGTCTTTCCATATATTCCGGTGTGTGTGTGTGTCTGTTTGCATCTACGTATGTACGTGCGGATGACAGTACGTACCAATGTGCCGTCGTTGGCGTCGTCACCACTGCATGTTAACGTAATAACCATTGCTGTCGACGACGTCTTTGTCGTCCGTCGATCGTAACATCGTAGCAATTCTTGAAAGCTGTTTGAAATTTCAAACACGCAAACGGATGCATATATTTCAAGGTATTTGAGAGGCTCCGCTCGTATGAGTGTGTATGTAAGATTGTTTGGTTTAATGTTGTTGTTTTCTAATTCGAAATTCTAAAAATGCACTCTGAACTGACTAACTCGCTAAATCCACATGCATGGATACGGAATGTGTTACATGCGTATGTGTGCAACGAAGTGTATGTGTGTGAGTGTTGGCGTAGGTGTGAGTATCGGGGGTGGGGGGAATTTCCAACACAATTGCATGCATATCTGTGAATGATGTTGGTTAAATGGATGCATGGATGGATACTTGTTATGTATGAAAAAGGTAAACAACAACAATAACAGCAACAAAAAAATGCATTTCAAATGAATACCTTGCTGTGCTAAGACAGACGGAGGGTGGGGGCTGATGTCGGCTCTGTACTTACATTACAATTCACTTTTTGTTGTTTGTTGAGATGATTGCAAAATATTCTTGCGCGAATTGTTTCTCTCTCCTTTTGCTTTCGGTTGTTATTTGCTGGTCTGTTGTTGTTGTTTTTGTTGCATTCCTAATGATCGTGAGCGCGAGCTAATTATCTCACTTTGTTTTTTATTTGGCTCGCTTTGCAATGATTCGATGTTATTTTCTGTTAATTTTTGGTTTTTGTTATTTGATTGCTAAATCATTGATGTGTTTTGGTTTTTTGTTTTCATTAATCACTTTTTTTTTTCGTATTCAAAGTATTTTTTGGAACACGTTTTTCATTATTCACAGGAATTCACTTTGTAAATGGCAAAACAGCTTATGTTGAATTTTTTCGATTTCAAGACAAATTCCACGCCACTCGAAAATCAATAACACGGTCTTAATCGGTCTTTCTATTGAATACGATCGATCGTCGTATATTCAGAAATTATTGTTATTGTTGTTTTTAATAATATCCACCTGAGTACACAGATTCAGTTGTCGCAAATAAAGAAAAAAACAGAAGTAGAAGAGAATGAAAAAACGAAACACAAAACTTCAAAACAGCTTCGACTTGCACCAAACAAAAAAAAAAAACAAAAAAACTCTCGTTGGCACAAGTTTTATTAATTCTTTATTTCTTCTTTTCCGTTCCTTCTCCTACGTCTTTTTACTTTCTATTGGTCTCGCTGCTTACGACACTTAGCGGTCATTCGAAAAGACACAACTTAACAGTCTAACATCTCAAACCCGACTGAACGGTTGGCTCGATTGGTAATTCTCTCTGTGGCTAAAACGTGTCGATATATGGTGATGTGTTTTTCTGTCGCTCTCAAGCTTTACTCCGTTCAAGTCACTGTGTGAGAGTTTTAGCCATGGCTTGTTTGGCAAACAAAAATCAATGTCATATTACTGAAGCTTTCGGTTAGTTGCATTGGTAAGGTACTCTCCCTCCATGCAGTAGGTTCGATATCAAACCATTCATCGCTACTCTTGACAGACTATGTTACAGTCAACCATTCTCCGCATGTTGATGTTGAAATGGACATTGAATCAAGTAGAATTTAAATTGGCAATGTGGAGAGAGACATTTGAATTCTGATCCTGTTAGAATATATTTTATAGATGATTTAATATACCTCGCGTGAATCGTGTTATTTACTTATTACTTATTTTTCAAAATATTTGATGCAATGTCCTTGCATTTGTACACATTTGTTTTTCAAATGAAAAAATTGTTTTACAAAAAATTCAGATGACAGCTGGCCTTACTGGATAATGTAATGGCCCCACACACTATACTGCCGTATTGCTACAAAAATTACAAAAATTGTTTTTAATATCACAAAAAAATCTATTTTGAATAAAATTTTTGTTTATAATATTTTATTTTATACACTTTTAATTTTAAATATTTTTTTGTATATAATTTTGAAAATTAACAAATTTCATTGAATTGAAAGGGATTCATTTTCAAAATCAAAACTATTTTGATTTTCATACTGCATGTGACTGCATTCTCAAAGTGTCTCTAATGCCATGTACAGACGAGCGTTGTTCGCTCTCTCATTCGTTGTTCGACCCTTAATTATGAAGTAATAATACAAAATCTGAGCGATCACCGACTTTTGTACATTGTTCAATTCGAATCACTCTCTGAATAACCATGGTACAATAATACAAGGTAGGGCAGCTTGAGGTGAATAACAAAAAAGGAACTATGCACGTGTGGCTTCTTCTGCCAAAAATAAAATAAATATACGCAACAAGTGTTTGTGTTTATTTGAAATTTTTTCAATACAAAACTAAAAACGCGAAAAATGAATGAAAGGTTATGATTTCTTCCCAAAATCCAGCAGGGAATACCATCAAATGTTTGTTTCATCCATAACAAAGTAATTACTTCCAGACGAACATGTTAAAAACATAATTTTCATTTCAATTAAACTTTAATATATTTCAATTTATTTTGAATTTATTTGACATAGTATTCAAAACATTACACACACATACACAAAATATGTATTTTGATTTGATTAAACAAGCCACCTTGAAAAAAAATTGTAATCAGTTGGTAGCTGTGCCCTACCATGTAATAATTATACCATGTGAATAACCAAGAAATTTGTCCCATCCCTAACAATTTAGAACATTTATCAAAAATAAATTAATTTTGACAACTTGAAAATATTTATAAAATTTTCAAACTCTTTTCGAAAAATTGAAAATGATGAATGAAAAGTAAAAAAATTTTCCAGTTTTTATATATGCAGCAGAATGTAAATTTTGTTATCTACATAATGCAATATGAATTTCTTTTCCCTTTGTTCTAATTAGCGTACAAAACAAGAAACACATTTTAAGGAAACTCAAACAAAAAATTCTCCAAATTTTTATATGTGACATTTGAATTTAGAAAATATCAAGGTGTATTTAATAAGGTGTATGCATCAGCTACAAAAACAACATTCTTGTTATAGTACTACCCGAAAATCGGCTTCGATAGCTGCCCTTCCAAATATAAAATTGAGGTAATTGCCGGCTCTTGGGGACAACTTCACTTGGAACCTACCCATATAAATATAAAATTGAGGTGGTTGGCCGGATCTCGGCAAATAATTTCACCATCGACAGATTTTAATGCAAGATATGCAACGGAATTTCTTATACAATCAAAATTACTTCCACATAAATCTTTCTAAACCTGAAGAAATAGAAGTAGGTGGCAAACATTCGCTGCAATTTAAGATTTTCGCCTACGCAACCAATGTGCCTTGAGCTAAATATCCCAAATTCATGCTATAGCCAATGAACAAAATATATATCCTTTTGTAAGTGTTTGAAATGATCCGCGACAGGGTTTTAAATTTGGTTCTTTGGTAAGCTAAGAAATGATCCCTTTGTTCCAAAAACTATTTATCTTCGCATTTGTTTATAAAGTTTTAAAATTAAAAAAAAAAAAATATTTTAAAAATGTGTTTGACAATTAGATTCAAAAACAAAAAAGAAAAAAACTTTGAAACCATGTGATTGTCACTCACACCTTATTTAATACATCTTGGAAAATATAAAAATGTATGATATGAAAGGGTTAATTCATGTACGTAATTCTTAGAGCGAACTACGTTGTTCGAATGGTCGTCAGAACATGACATAAAAATAGGTATTTCCAAATTATCTGAAAGAAATTTTGTCCACCATTTACAAAAAAGGGGACTAAAGTATATATGGGAGCTATATCTATATCAATCTATATCATATATCAATCTAAACCTACTTCAGTACTCTGTGCAAAAATTTGTCTCAATCGGAACTATATATGGGAGCTTTATCTAAATCTGAACCGATTCTCAATAGGGTTCGCCCTTGGTCCAAATTATAGGCTCCGTAAGTATTTTGGTAAGAGCTTATATTTTAAAATATATTCCGACCAATTTATAACATTATTTGTTTCCTCTTTCAGAATAGGCGAACACAAATAGGAGGACAAACAAGAAGTACAATGCCTTGTAACTCCAAAGGCTTATGAAAGATGGCGGATCCTAAACCTAGCTTGAGCTCAACCTAAGTTCAAAACGGATTCTAAGGTAACCACTAATAATATTTGTTGGTTTAATAAACACCCTTGTTCACGCTTCTGTTTAAATTTCTTTTCTTGTTTCCTCTTCGGCGGAATTTATTAAAGTATGTCCGACCGGGTATTCAGTGACACATGTCGCTTTGGCAAGATACCTGGGCATGCCGGTACGGTCATGCCATAAAGTGCTGATTCTCCCTCGTTGGATTGGATGCGCGATACTGTGGCTGCTGATGTGTTTAATTTTAAGCAAAATGGTTTTACAAATGTTTAAGATGTTCATGCCCCTTCAGTTCGTATTTGTGTATTTAGTATTGTTGTTTTGTGTTGTCATTCAAATCCAAAATCCATATTTCAAAATAAAAAGGGATAAGATTTGAAATTTGAAAAAAATGTATTTTCTTCACTCTAATCAGAGCCACACAACCAATCTTCATCGAACTCGAATTAAAAAAGAAGGATTTTCTTCATTTCCCCTCGCAGGAAAACTTTTTATTTCTATTTTGTCCTGTTTATCTTCATTTCTCCCCACTTCCAATTGACAATATTGGTATACTGGCTACGTAACACAATCTTCATTATTTTGTGGTCTTTGAGCGGCGATTTATGGCACAAAACTTTTCCACTGAGAAGGGCTGATTTGGAAGCCACAATTAAATATATTTATATAGGAGCCACGGGCAGGATGTAGTAAATTTTCAACAAAAAAAGATTTCAATTCCTTATAGATTATTTGTTGACAAAAAATGAAAACAAACAAATATTTGTTTTTGTTCATTTTTGACAAAAACTAATTGTCAGCATGACAATTTAATTTCTATAACTACAATGTTAGTTCCGTTCCAGAACCTAAAAGAATCTACTCTTTTTACATGTTTTGCAACTTTTTACTCGAAAGCCGTTCCTCAACCCACAAAACTGATAAAACACTGACTCAAATTTAAGAGAGCACAAAACAAAATGGCGTTCTCTTTGAAAACTTTTACTCGAGAAATTTGGTCGAGTAAAAATGGTAAACAGGAATGCCTACTTCTGATTGGCTGTCATGTTGATTTTGAAGTATTGCCATCTAATTTTGGCACATTTACTAGATTTGCGTTCCCGAACTTTTCAAATTATTTTGTACTCTAAGAGCAATTTTGAAATGTTTCCCTTTCACTAGATTTACTATTAAAAAAGTACTGGAACAAACCAGTTGTTTTTGTAAAATATTTGTTGTTGTATCTGATGCATACACCTTATTAAATACACCTTGATTTCACTGTTATACCAAAATTACATTAGGCAATTTTACTTGCGGCAATTATTAGTTTGTGGGCGAGAGGTGAAACGTTGTCGTTTCCACCAACTCTCTCACCTACAAAATACTAAAATGAGACAATTAAAATTGCCTAATGTAAATACGAACATATGGAATATACATGATATAACAAATAAGCAACCTCATGCTCATATGACTATTTTTTTTATTTTTACAACCCTTCATAGTCAAAATTGTATTGACAAACCTTATAATGCCATGTACAGACGAGTGTTGTTCGCTCTCTCATTCGTTGTTCGACCCTTAATAATGAAGTAATTACTTAGTTCCCCATACAAAATTTTCTGAGCGAACACCGATTTTTGTACGTAGTTCAATTTGAATCACTCTCTGAATAACAAAGAAATTTGTCCCATCCCTAACAATTGAGAGCATTTATCGAAAATAAATTAATTTTGAAAGCTTGAAAATATTTATAAAATTTTCAAACTTTTTTAGTAAAATTGAAAATGATGAATGAAAAGTAAAAAATTGTCTAGTTTTTATATATGCAGCAGGATGTAAATTTTGTTATCTACAATGCAATATGAATTTCTTTCCTCTTGGTTCTAATTAGCGTACAAAACAAGAAACAAATTTGGAGAAACTCAAACAAAAAATTCTCCAAATTTTTATATGCGACATTTGAATTTAGAAAAGATAAAAAATTTTTGAAAACAACAATATTTTCAGAAAAAATGGAAATTATGAATTAAAAGTAAATAGATATGGGTTCATACTATAGTCAGGAGAAAGAGAATTAATTTTTCTATTTAGATCCATATGTGATTAGGTTCATACTATAGTCAGGAGAAAGAGAATTAATTTTTCTATTTAGATCCATATGTGATTGGGTTCATACTATAGTCAGGGGAAAGAGAATTAATTTTTCTATTTAGATCCATATGTGATTCATGCAAATATGTTAGAATTTTGGTATAAAATAAGAAACAAAAAGTTTGAAATAAAAAACTCTGATGACATGAATTAAGAATAGTGTTGTATGAACGGGTTAATTCATGTACGTAATTCTGAGAGCGAACTACATTGTTCGAATGCCCGTCAGAAAATGGCATAAGTGTGAATAATACACACGTACAAACCTATGTCAATTACAGAAAAAAAACACATATTGATTACTTGAAAACCAAATTGTAAACAAATTTTTAATATTTAAATATTGAACTAATTACGTGCCTGAAAAATAACTGTTGAAAGAAAAGAAGGAATCCTTAAAATTAGGTATAGGAAAGAATGGGCGTTTTAAAACATGCAACAAAATTTTGTTTTAAAAAAGATACTCTCGGGAATTAATAGTAGTTTTCTTGACTATAGAGCAGCTGACGGCTGACAGCTAATAGATAAATGCGTCGCAGAAATTTTCATACTAGAAGAGATTAAAGCCATTTTTGAGAATTTGGCAATAAAATAGAAAAATAGAGGAGCTAAAGGTTTTCTCATAGATAAACTTTAGGCCTTCTTATAGATGAGCTGAAGGACTTCTTCTAAACTATCCTATTCTTCTAGAAGAGATGAAGCTCTTCTTCTTCTAGAAGAGATGAGGGGATTACTATGTTAACCCTACGGTCAATAACCAAAAAAGTATACGTAGATCAATAACCGTGGTACATTTGTACCCATCCAAATTGGACTATCGTGAGGTTTTTTTGTTTTAAATTAGTCTATACGGGTCTGATCTAAATGTAGGAACTCAAAATTATATATACATTAAAATAATATATATTTAAATCCATGCTTAAATGATAATCTATGTAAAACAATCATAGTAAATTCGTTATAGCTTTCGAATGGGTTAAGCTTTTTTAGTTATTTTTTTTAATGGGATCTTATTTAGGTGTTCCTCAACCCCTCTGCAAATTTTTGTGGCCCTAGACAACATGGGGTCATCAGGTCGACTCGTGGAAATCAGAAACTACCTTGATTTTCCTTAGGTATACAGGGACTAACTAAAAAAGCTTAACCCATTCGAAAGCTATAACGAATTTACTATGATTGTTTTACATAGATTATCATTTAAGCATGGATTTAAATATATATTATTTTAATGTATTTATAATTTTGAGTTCCTGCATTTAGATCAGATCCGTATAGACTAATTTAAAACAAAAACCTCACGATAGTCCAATTTTTTAATGAGTTCCAGAGCTATCTTTGGATGGGTACAAATGTACCACGGTTATTGATCTACGTAGGTAATAACTTTAAAAAATTGTAAAAATTATATATATGGAAAATATTTATAATTTTTTTCTTCGATTATGTGTGAAAATACCTCAAGAATGATTCCTCAAAATTTGATCCAAATATCTCCATTATTAAAAGTTTTACAGCATTTGTATTCGAAAAAAGGTACAAATGTACCCGGTTATTGACCGTAGGGTTAAAATAGCTGAGGGTTTTCCTTTTGGATTTACACTCCTGACCATCAATTTCAATTTCAGATAATCATTTTAAATTGTGTACCATATGTATTCTTATTCTGAATACAACGTTATTTTTTTGCGGATGTCAATACTTGTGCCTCCAAAGTTCCATTGGGACCATGTGTTTTCATGGTTTTAAACACATAAATTTGATGGGCTTTAGATCCAGATTACGTCAATATATATCACTTTGGATCTCCTTATAAAAAAAGTGTTACACACTTTGAAATCTATGACATATACCACAAAACCGCTTCAAAACGAAAAGAAAATATATTGGCCCATGGGAACTTTGGATGCCAATATATCAGATACCACGGATTCCGTCAGAAAAGCATGTGTCGTTGAACCAGGGGCTCCAGCTATTGTGAATTTTAAATTATTCGATCGGTCCTTAAACTTGAATTCGTGATATTCAAAATTAAATGAAAAGAGGCAATATTGCGGCCGACTGTTCCTGAAGCAAGGGAACTACATGACGTCAGGCAATTGAATTTGGATATTAGTCTTCGATGATATGAAGGTTGTGGAAACGTAACGAGATCCTACGGAATTATGTGCAAGTCGTAATGGCCAGTAGGGTAAAGGAATCATGTTAAAATGACAAGACATTTTTTAATTAACTAATTTCCAATGCAGCATTAAGGGATATTATATATCTTGTATAAAGTTTTCGTTCGTTTTTCATTACATCGGAATTTTTAACCACACTTTACAAAATCATTTCGAGATATGTCCATAGTTAACTTTGAAGATACGCATAGAATCACTTTCTGTGTCGATTTTTTGCGTCTTTGTATTATGTACGACTGTAAACAAAGTACGGGTTGCATTTATGATTTGGTTAAAGAAAACCCGCGTTGAAAATGGTGCAAATCGTTTCAGATTTAGATATAGCTTCATATATAGTTTCGTCCGATTTTATATAAAAGGTTCACAAACGTCATATGAATCTAGAATGACGTGTATTGAGTTTTATATATATATATATATATATATATATGCAGAATAACGAATTGTGAGTGTCAAGTTTGCTTTAAATCGTCGGGTTATAATACGGTTAATATCAAAATATTTTGCACACACAATCACAATTATTATACATGACACCTGCTTGTTATGCTTGATGTATATAAATGTCAGTGTAGATTACAATAAAACTTTTATATGTATAAGCGACCTCTACCTTCGGCCAATAAACTATCATAGGCTTAGTGTGGTTACATGGTATGTAGATGGCGCTAATGAATCCACATTGATTTTAGTACAAGTGTTGACATATTTTGTATATAAACATTTATTCATGTTGCTAGATAGATTACAAATGGAAACATTTTTCTGAACCAATGCTGTGTACCAGAAATTTTTACTCGTCAACATAGGCGTTGGTCTCTGTTCGTTCTGTTGTGACTGATATATTTTTTGATTAAATATATTCTGCACTACTCGAACAATCGATTTGTCATTTATTATGACTATATCAATCGATATTTCATCACATACTGCAAAAATATTCCGGCCTTCTTCAATAAAGGATATTGAAATTGAATCGTTCCTTCAAATATTTATTTATTGTAGCAACATCTGGTGTATTCGGACCTTTATTTTCTATAATAAGGATGATTTTCTGAATGTTGGGTGTACTGCACAAATTTTTGGCAAGTTTGATCAATTTTACATATTTTTTTCAAAAAACAAAATATTTGTAAATGATTTTATCGATGATTAGTTTACATAATTTAACTAATTTAAAGAGGGCTGATCAAAAAATGTTTACAACATTAAATGTTTTAATTGCGCGACCATCACTGTATATATACACAATTGTATTTAATTACAAAATAATGCATTTTTAGTTCTGCACCACATGCCACAGATCTAGCCTTCTCTGCGAGGATATAAAAAACATCGAAGAAATTAACAGTTATTATAGAAGTGTTTATTTTGGTTACTGTGGATGTTACAAACTAGTATTCGACGTTGTTTGTATGTATATAGAGATCATATGGTATATACAGTTGTTCACACCTGTAGGACTTAGTTCATCTAATTTGTAAAACAAATAATTTAAATTAGTGGAGTAGAAAAAATAGTTTCAAAAAATGTCGCTCTATTTTTTATTTGAGTGGTGAAAAGTTTGTTCTTTAACGTATAAAAAATCAGCTGCGGAGGTTTGCGGTCCCAAGAGTTATTTAACTTGTTTGGTGACCATCTTAAAAAAAAAACTATCACATATCCATGAAATAGTTACATACCAATATGGTATGTATACGAATAAAGAGGTTATTGAGGGCGAAATAGTAATCATAAAATATTTTACATAAAATTTGCAATTATTTGGTTAAAACGTTATCCGAAGCGGAGATATGGGAGAATTGGTTTTAAAATCTTGTTTTTAATACATTTTTGTCAATTTGAAGATTATACTTATTTATCACATGATTTTTTGAGACATCTTTAGGAATGTTATTATCTAAATTTAGAGGACGCACGCGGATTACCTTTGTGGAAAGTTCTTACAGAAAAATTTTAATTCATGGCATGGGGCCAGGGGGACCCTAAGTATAGTTTTGAAAAATTTTAATTCTAATAGTACGTTTACTTTTAACCGGATTTTGTTAACCCAGTGGGTTTCAATTGTCAATTCCTTTGCATATATGTCACATAAATCCTCAAAAAGTTGGTTAACCCGGTAAAAAGTTCTAATGTATATGCCGTTCAATAGAATTACCCAAATTTTTACATACACAAGAGGAATATAAAAAAAAAATTTTAGACAAAACAAATTTAATGTTAAAGACGAGTATAAATAGTGGATAAAATATTAATAATGGATATTGAAAGAACAAAAGTATAATGTTAAATTGACCATTGAGACAATTTTATTGTGTGAAAGGGAAGACATCGCCTTGAGGGAAATTAAAGCCTCCTGAATACTGTCGTTAGACGTAAACTTAGAAAAGGAGTTCCAGAATACTGAACAAGTAAATATAACTAAATGATAAATACAAGCAGAAGACTATTGTTGTTAAAGAAGTGAAAACTGTTATACATATACTATACATATATAGTCTTATACGCTTTTTGACAAGGTATCTAAACAAGTAAAGGAATGTTTCCTTTGATACGTGAAATTTGAAGGATAAACTGAAAAAAAAATTTTACCGTCATAATAAACACAGTAATCAGTTTGGGTTTGGATAAAAAAATTAAGAGGTCAATTTTGGACATTTACACATTATTTAGGAAATCCAAAAGGGTCTGCTACATTATGTAGAATATTTTGAGAAGCAAGTAAATCTTTCAAACGACTACATTCATATTATGAAACACGATGGGTTGAGCAGCATGATTGTGTACAAATATTTAAGGAATCTATAGAAGAAATAGGGGAAAATGGTAAGATTTAATTTGGATTTATTTCTAAGAAGTTGAAGTTTCAGTGCCAAGAAGGGTTGGTACGCAAAAGTAGAGGTCAAATGTAATGAGTAGGAACTCCGAGTATTTTTATATAACTACGTAATTTGGACAAACTAATTGTAAATATGACAAGCAGATTTCTGCAAAATGAAAACAATAGTTAAGCCATTATCAAGAATTATAATATTTTTATGTAAAGAATTTTTTAAATTTTATGAAAAATATCTGAAAGTGGATCTGTGTATCACTAAGTGGAAAGCGAAAGAAAGGTTTTCTACCCCATGTCGAGTAAAACAGTAGCTGAAAATCAAATACAAAGCCCATGTTATTCTATCTGTGAATAAATCTGTAGTAAATACTGATCACATAACTAGAGAAGTTAAAGTGCTGCAAGTCTTCTAAAAATATACATTATTTTATTTTTAAAATGCAACAAATTTAATCATATACTCATCTCATATTTAAGGAAGGCAAAAATTGACTTTTTTCATTTCGCTCCCTCGGGCCAACTGAAAAAGCTATCCAAAGTTGCTTACGTTACTAGAGATAAGTATTGCCAAAAAAATTGGCTGAGGATCGGAAAATGTTAAACCGAAATTTTATGAGCGCTGTTCAAAGATACCGCCCTTGAAAGGAACCCCTCTCCCCTACATAAAATGTAGGATATATTTGCCATTGAGTTGTTTTTTTTTCTGATTGTCCTACACTAAGTCAATTCTTTTCACAATATAGCAAGAATTCTTTTAATTACAACTGAATTTGAAAATATTTCAATTTTGTTTATATTTTTATTAAGACATTACAAACACTTTAACAAATTTAGTAATTGTTTTGACAGAACAGGGGCACACAACAACGTTACCTATATTCCGACGAGGCGTATAAAAATATTCCACTTATCCACTATGGCACAATGCTTTGTACGGCGTTATTACCTAAATACGTCGAATCCATATCTCTTAGCGAACTGAAAAAACGTCGAAGGACTTGGTCGAAATTTAGGTAGTGCTCCAAAATAAAAAAATGTAATAAGAGGTATATTAACCTACCTTTTGCTTTGTCTATAAATATACATGATAACTAACGATGGCGATCCCCACAAAAGTTTATTTTTTACACTACGTCCCGAACATCACCGACTATCTCGGTCCGACTATAATTATATACACACTTTGTAAATCACTGACAGTCACTTTAATATTTGCCTCAATAAACCTAATCAATAAAAAAAGATAACTAATTATCTCATTATTAGTTAAACATCTGTAATTATAGAATATTTTCATTAATGCAGTAAAATCGAATGTTATTAGATCTAATTCATATTCTTTAGTTAACTATCAATTCTAGACCAGTGAAGATCGACGTTCTCCGTAGAGAAACTTGAATATAGCAATAAAAAAATAACATAAATAAAATATAAATGACAAGACAATTGTACAACAGCCTTTGATTCGTGAATCGTGTTATCCTAATCCTACTAAATCGTGTTATCCTAATCCTACTAAATTTTGTTATGATATGACAATTGTTAAAAAATAAGTGTCAAAGTGTCAAGTCTGTGATAACTGATAACTTTTGTTTAGAAACAAAAGTAAAACTCTGCATTTACATAACAATATATACTGCATTTTTAAAAACAACTAATTCGATAAAATGTTGAATGCAACGAAGAGAAACTTTGTTTCTAAATATAGAATTTATCAAAAGTCCCTAATAGGGCACAAGGATCTACAACAAATAAAATCGTTTAAACGATCTGCACATTCTCAACAATGGTTAGAACCTCTGATGAATGAAAATAATGAATGGAACCAAGCCATAAATGAAGGAAAGCGAGTTGTGGGTTATTCAACAACCGACTTGAGTTTGAAATGGATTCGTGACGATGACGCCGTAACGCTGATGAATAAAATCCCGAAAAGTCAGCACCCTATGTTAAAAAATATGAAGTGAGTAAAATTTCAAGTTAATTTGTATTAATGCCCTGAAGGGACAAATATAGATGGTGAAAATGTTCGAAAGAACAATATTCCACATTCGTTTCATTCGATTATTTTAACTCGACATTTATTTGTATGAATAACTTCTCACAATTAGGCGTAGAGCTACTTAGATGTTTCGCCATTAAAGTTAAATTCGTCATCGAACATGCAGCATCTGTAATAGTATTTGTGCATTTTTTCCAGAATAAAATTCAAAATGCAAATCATATGTGTACATATATGTAACGAAATAAATTAAATTTAAAAAAATCAATTCAAAATTAAATTTTTGTAAAGGAAAAAACAACTTTTGTAAATTTGATTTGCACGACTGACGTGATCCGACTGTGGTACCCAACGTTTTTTATTGTCTGTTCCCGTACTGCCATAGCACAATTATGGAAGGTAGTCTCATTTGAGAAATTAATAATGGCAATTTTTTTAATTTGAAATTTATATATCAATTTCAAATAAAATGAAAAATAAATTCCATAAAATTAAGTGTATGTTGATTGACATATTTTTAATAAATTAAAAATTTATATTTTATTAACTTGCACATTGTTCTCAAGATGTGAATATGGATGTTACAATTTATATCGCAAGGGTTTTAAGGCAGGGAACATAGAAATATTAATAAATATAAATAATAGTTCCGTTCCAGAACCTAAAAGAATCTACTAATTGTACAAGTTTTGCAACTTTTTACGCGAAACCCGTTCCTGAACTCACAAAACTGGTAAGACGAAATGGCGCTCTCTTTGTAAACTTTTTACTCGAAAAATTTGTCCGAGTAAAAATGGTAAAAATTGATTATCAACTTCTGATTAACTGTTATGTTGATTTTGAAGTATGTATTGCCATATTTCATTCATTCCGTAATGTCACCACTCACCAGCAATCCGTAATGTCAAAACACTTCAGGGTTCAAAATAACGAAAATGGAAGAGTCCTCCTTTAAATGGGGGCAATGATTATTTCATCGTTTATTGGTTGAAATTCGTTCTGAAATTCTCTCACGAATGAAAACAAACATTCCTAAATTCTCGCGAATGTTCAAAACGCAACAACAATAACAACAAACGTTCGTGAACTCAATAGTTGTTGGACATGTGTTTTGTTATTCCACACACTTTCTGCTACATATACATTCTTTCATTGTTTGTGTTTTTACTTTTTTATGATATTTTTGTTTGTTGTTGTTTTTAACAGTGCTCGCGAGCATTCGCGAATATTTCTTTTTTGAGCTTTTCAAAAGAATGAATCGACGACGCTTGCAGCGAAATTTTATCGTTCGTGAATATTTCCCTCAATGCGAACATTCGCGAGAGATTGCAAATGCTCGTTCATTCATTGTAACTTTATCATTCGCGATAAATTGAAAACATTCGAATTCTCGCCTGTGAGCATTCGTGAGAAAGAGCGTATTTTAATCATCCTTTGCACCCTGGTATTGAATACACAAATATTTGTACAAATTATCCAGTAAAAGAGAATGAATTGAGAGAGAGAGCAGATGTGACAGTTGGGTTACTGAGTAAAAATTTTCCAGTAACATCAGTTGTTTTATGATCAAATTTTAAAATTACAAGAATTGGTTGTAGATTTTCAATAGTACACACCACATTGCAAATTGAATTAACTAACAACAATTATAGTCCAAACCGCTTAACTGCATGTTAGTAATACTATTTTAGAGAATTTAAACACTGTATTTATGCCAGCAAACACTGTATTTCAGCCAATAGATCTGGATTTCATTCGATCTTTAAAAAATCACAACAACTTCTACTTTTAGAATGTAGTTTTCTTTGTTGAAAAAAGATTTGCTGAGGGAGCCGAAATTTGTGAATGGGATAACATGGAGGCAGAAACAATTCCCAAAATTTTCAAAAAAGCTGAATTTACTTATTCCTGGTATTACAATACATACCAGATTTATTGAACTTCGAACATGAGTTAAATGACACATATATCATATTATTAAACATATGTTTTTAATGGTCTGTTACCGAAATCAAAAAATGTTAAAATTTCCAAATTTAAAAAGAAAATATCAAAAACAATTTTCATTAATTAAAGATTCCTGAAATTTTTGGAGCAGAGGAAAGGTTATACTAAGGCATTTTCATATCCGTTTCTTCTTGTAGAAACACATTCATATATGGCCAATTTTGATAATTGAAGATTTTTTCATATATTTACTCCTACAAATATTTACATAAAAATGAACACATTATTATAGTTTTTAAATTTGTTTTAAGCACGAATTTTCGTGAAATATATTGGTCAATTTTATTAATTGGGCAATTATATATTTGATATATATTTTAGGTAGCTCAAAATTAAAAATACCAACTTAACGATTGTCTTTAATGTTGCAGATATTTATTGAAAAATGACGAAAGCGCTGTTCATATCTGGGGTTTGATCATACTGTTATTATCAAAAGCAGCTGCAGCTGGTCAAAGATGTATCTTCACAAAATGCAGTGGTGACATCTTGCCCACCCAAAGGGATTTGGCCGAAATCACACAACTTATTCATAAATCACAAATAATACACTGCGTAAGTTTAGCTATATCGGTAATATTATAAGCCCAATTTAAAAGATTTTTTCTATAGAATTTAGTTAATCTGCAGAAAACGACAAGGGCAGGCCAAGATGTGGAAAATTTTAAGGATATGCTAGTAGGCAATAAAATAGCCTTATTGTTTGGAGATTTGTTATTGGGTGGATCTATACTTGAAATTTCCAAATTAAGAAATCAGGAAATTCTGAGTTTAATTATGGCCGGCATTAGAAATATGGCGGATGGTGAATTTTTTGGAATCAGAGATGAACAAAATTGTCCTTTGCCATGGAAGAAGCAATCGCCGGAAATATTGAAAAGTAATTCAAGCGCCATCAAAACCTTTGTTGATAACGGAGACACTGTTGCTCCGCATAATATCGCTGAAGTCAAAGGTAACACAGAGATGGAATGGGAACTTCGAAATATTTTTAATGGCGGTAGTTTATTGGGAAATGCCTGTAAATCGGCTATGATATTGGCTAAGCACTCTGGCGAGATTCAAAAATATGCCTATTTATTTGGCAAACACTTTCATCTGGCTTGGCAATCATCGCGGGAGCTCAAGGCGTTTCTACTACCCATAAACGAAAAAGGTACGAAGCCTATTTCCCTCCCTTGATTTGGTCCTATAACGCTATTAATAATTGTTTAGATGTTCCTTTCAGCTTAGTTTCTGCTCCAGTTTTATATCATTTGGAAAATGATCCGACATTGTATGATGAAATTGAAAATGGCAAAGAAAATGTGAAAAATGTGAACTACCAGAAAATACGTAAACTAATTTTAAAGGGTCCTGGTTTATATCAAACGGAACAATTACATCGGAAACATCAAGAAGCTGCATTATATCATCTTTCCAATTTTAAAAATAATGATGCCCGAAATGCAATTAAAAATATCCTTCAATGTTTAAATGTTAAAACGGCGTTTTAAGGTGTAATATTTTAGTTAAAAAAAAGTCCAAAGTAATACTCGTATCAATATGAATATTACAAATTGTATTTTTAAAAATGACCCAACAGAAAAATTGGTTACGCATATAGTTTATTGGAGTTATTGATGAATTAAAACACAGCGGTTATAATAACAACCATTAATAACTATTTTATTTAATATTAGTTCAAAAGACAATAAATAGGAGTTCAATTTCAATGATGTCGATTTGCCACAACTGTGGTGTTGAAGATTTCGCGAGCAACTAACTTCTGCTTTCTTCTTTGTTGTCTCTTGTCAGAGTTGCCATCTCTCGCATTGTTTGTTAACGGCGGTAACGGAGATGCCACAACCACTCCCCCTCCAGTGACACAGTCACGATCATCCTGGAAAGATATGTACCTAGCTGATGGAGTAGGTGCGGTTGAATTTTCAGAAGGAGATTGCGGCGTATTTTGACTGTCATTTGATGAAGTGTTTTGAGTAGATGTCGCAGTCTGGTTATGATTTGATGTGATGTTTGGATTCGAATCGTCGAAGTCGAAAACTGGTTTGAGACGATCGACTGTAAATGTAGATTGGAGTCCAAGTAAAACTGTTGGTAAAATATCAACCCAGGAAACTGTCGGATGACACATTAATGCTGCTTTGAAAGTACGATGCCACCTCTCAACCATGCCGTTGGATTGAGGATGGTACGCTGTTGTACGGGCTCGTTGTGCTCCGGTTAGTGCTGCTAAGGATTTAAAAAGACTTGATTCAAATTGAGTGCCTTGGTCAGTTGTTATTGTTTTTGGGCAACCAAATCTAGAAATCCATGTTGACCAAAATGCACTAGCGACAGTTTGAGCGGACATGTTTTTGAGTGGAACAGCTTCAGGCCATCTGGAGAATCGATCAATCGTTGTGAGACAGTATCTGAAGTCCTGAACATGTGGCATAACAACGATGTCTAAATGCACATAATCAAATCGATTATCTGGAACATCGATTTTATTCGGAGTTAAACGAGAATGTCTGGTAATCTTCGCTTTTTGACAATGAAGACAGCGACGACAATAATTGATGATATGTTTTTTCATTCCGGGCCAGATGTACCTTGTTCGAATTTGCTGTAGAGTTGAACGACCACTAGGGTTTTAAAGTCCGTGTACAGCGTTGAAAATTTCTTTCCGCAATGCTTCTGGAATGTATGGACGGACATGTCCCATTGAGATGTCACAATATATTGATGTATTTCCGAAGTGAATTATTTGCAGCTTCAAAGAATTGTTACCTTCAATTATAGTTTTTAACTCTTCGTCGGATTCTTGAGATTTTTTAATGTCTTCGTGTGAGACGCTTGACGGCATTGAGATTTCGTTGAGTCTTGAAAAAGCATCTGCAACTGTATTACTAGGTTCAGAAAGATATACTATATCTGTAGTGAACTGAGATATAAAATCTAAATTTCGGAGTTGTCTGGGCGATGCTTTCTCAGGTCGTTGAGAAAATGCATATATGAGCGGTTTATGATCGGTTTTGATGACGAAATGTCGTGCTTCCAGCATGTGTCGAAAATATTCCACTGCTTTGTAAATGGCGAGCAATTCTCGATCGTATGTGCTGTACGCTCTTTCGGATTTTAGTAACTTACTCGAGTAAAATCCCAGAGGTCTCCATATACCGTTGAAGTTTTGTTCTAAAACAGCACCGACGGCAGTGTCTGATGCATCCGTTACCAATGCTAGTTCTAGGTCTGGAGCTGGATGTGCAAGCATTGTGGCTTCACAAAGACTTTTGCAGGTCTCAAAAGCGGTTTCTAATTCCGGTGTCCGTTTGTTTGTCGTTTTTCTTGGAATTCCCAACGAGTTCGTTTAAGGGTGCTTGTTGATGTGCTGCGTGGGGTATAAAACGTCTGTAGTAGTTTATGACGCCAATAAAACGACGAAGTTCGCAGATAGTTTCTGGCTTCTTGTAATTTTTGATAGCCTCAATACGATCTGTAGGCGGAGAACAACCATTTGCGTTAATTACGTAGCCAAGAAATCTCACCTCAGGTACACCAAAATGACGTTTGTTCGGATTAATGGTGAGTCCATATCGGCGTAAAATTTCGAAGACTGTACGAAGATGTTCTCGATGTTGTTGTGGAGATTCTGACATAATGATGATGTCATCAATATAACAAAAAACGAAGTCAATCCCTCTAAACACGTTGTCTATGAAACGTTGGAAAGTTTGTGTGGCGTTCCTTAAACCAAAAGGCATGTACAAAAATTCTAGAAGTCCGAACGGTGTACATACTGCTGTTTTTGCGATGTCTTCTTCAGCCATTGGTATTTGGTAATAGGCCCGGGTAAGGTGAAGGGTAGTAAAAATTGACTTACCATAAAGGTTTTCAGAAAAATCGTGTATGTGTGCCACGGGGTATCGGTCTGGGACTGTTTGTGAGTTGAGTTTACGATAGTCACCGCAGACGCGCCAACCACCAGTTTTCTTCGCGACCATATGTATAGGACTACTCCAAGCACTTTTTGACGGACGACAAATACCTTGTTCGACTAGATAATCCATTTCGGCTTTAGCTGCTTTTAATTTATCACCTGAAAGACGGCGTGGACGATCAGCAACTGGAGTTCCTGTTGTTTCGATGTGATGAACGACGACCAATTCATCTGTTGGCTTCCGAAGCGTTGTCGTTTTTGTAATGTCTTCAAACTCCTTTAGCAGGTCTGTGAAGGGTGATGCGGAATTCAATGTCGAAATTCCAAACTCTTTGGTTTGTAAAATGTTACCACGAGTGGATAATTTGGTTTTGTTGTCAATGAGACGTTTTTGTTTGAGATCAATAAGTAAATCAAAATTGACTAGAAAATCGGCACCTATTATTGGGGTGTGTACTTCAGTTATCACAAACAACCATTTGAATTCTCGTCGAAGTCCGAGGTCAAGTTTCAATACACAATCACCAAAAGTTTTGATTTCGCTTTGGTTAGCAGCCAAAAGCGCAAGTTTGGATGGCTTGAGTTTCTGCTTTATCATAGAAGGAGGTATAACTGATACCGCCGATCCAGAATCTATGAGAAATCGGGTATTTGTTGATATGTCGTAAAGATGTAGACGTCTTTCACATGTGTTGTTGCTGCTGTCGCCAACCGATTTGACTGACGACAGCCGATATAGTTTTCCGGCTGGAATTTTGCACAATCAGGTTTACATTTTCTTGCGTTGTCGCCAAATTTTTGATGGAAGTAGCATAAATTCCGTTGGTTTGAATTATGTCCACTTGTTGAACGATTTCGGGATTTGGAACGATGTCGTGTGTTCTTACCAATTTGTTGTTGAATTTTGTCGACATTCTCCGAAAGTTCCCTTATTCTTTGGCACATATCGGTGAAAGACATTCGTTGGTTAATGGCATCAACAACTGGTTGTTGCAATGTAGAAAGAGAATTAACACAATTGTTGTTGTTGGCTTCAAACATTTTATCAGCGGTCTTCGCCAATTTTTCGAGGTCTTCTTCCTCCCAGGCGGTAAGAAAAGGTCTCATGTTTTCAGGCATTTGTTCAAGAAACAGTGTTCGGATTATTGCCTCATTTCCTTTCCCTGGTGCAAGTCGTTTCATATGTGCCAAAATTGACGTTGGCTTCATGCCGTTTGTTTCACCACCTTGTATTAAACGTCGCAGTTTTGATTCGGGAGATTCGGCAAATTTGTAAATAATTCTGTCCTTAATTGCAGAATATTTGCTTGAGTTCGGTGAATTTGTAATAAGGTCTTCAACTGCCAGCAATACTTCGTCTTCAAGACGGACACTCACTAGGTCGAATTTGTCGTTATCCGATGTTATGCTGCACAAAGCAAATGAACGTTCAACTTGTGCAAATTCCTCGAATGTTGCCGCAATTAGTTTGTTGCAAATTTTGTTTTTGTTTGGTCACCACTATAGTGGTCACCACTATAGTGGTGACCTCGTCTATTGGAGTTGTTGATGAATTAAAACACAGCGGTTATAATAACAACCATTAATAACTATTTTATTTAATATTAGTTCAAAAGACAATAAATAGGAGTTCAATTTCAATGATGTCGATTTGCCACAACTGTGGTGTTGAAGATTTCGCGAGCAACTAACTTTTGCTTTCTTCTTTGTTGTCTCTTGTCAGAGTTGCCATCTCTCGTATTGTTTGTTAACGGCGGTAACGGAGATGCCACACGCATATAATTTGAAAATGTCCTTTATTAAATGCCCTACCGTATTCAATTAACGCAATCCGCCTGCTGGGAACGTTTGAGAAAGCAAATATTTCTTCATAGAATAACTCGCAATTGACAGTGGCTCAATTAGAGGAAAGATGTGGAAGCGATAGAAATATAAATTTGATAGATTTTCATTCGTGTTTTTTAATTTTATTTTAAGGATTTATTTCTAAAACAAATGACTTTGACACTAGTATTACGTACAACAACAAATTTGCATCGTTTGTTGTACAACAACACTTTCTGTTACCTTATATCATTATTATATCATCCATCCATGACTTGAAATTTAAAAGGTACATTCTTGAATTAGTACAGGTTCGAATTAAATAAAAAAACAAAGCTTAAATTATTTTTAAAAACTGAGAATGCGGTGTCACTTTACTTTGAATGTAATAATTGATCTAATTCGTTGCTTTGTTGCATTTTTTAAAAATAATTTGTCATATCGAATATGACACTTATATTACATTGGAATCGAGTTAACTGGGTTTTGCAATTACCTTGGATAATTGTACCATGGATACAGTGAAAGAATATACAATTCTACGTCATTGCCGAATATATCAAAGTCATATGTTATTTACTTTTCCATTTACCATGTGGTGAAGTTTTCGAGAACAGGTGTAAAAATTTTAATTTTGTTGATTTTAAAGCTTAATAAGTACCTATATTATTTTTTTATTACTAATCCAAAGTGATAATTATATTACGGAACATTTGGGGTCGAGTAGTTGTCAGTATTTAAAAAATCAATAAAATTGTATATTTTCGAATATACAATTGATCAGAAACAATCATGGTACAATGATATGAGGTAAAATAAAACCGAATGTTTTTGAGAATTTATTTGGCATATGTAGGGTAAATGTACCAATCGTTTTCCGCCATTCTGCGTGCATTTTTTCCATTATAATGTATTAGGGCTCATTTGTTTCGAAATTTTGTTTACTTCCCGATGGCCTAAACAAATTTTTAATTACTTCGTATGAAAGTTGAGCAAATTGACAATAGTCGGCACGAGTTTCCAATTGTCGGCATGTCATTTTCCAATATTCGGCATGTCGTATTGTAATTGAAGAAAAATTTTATATTTGACTGATTTTCTTATTATTTTCTTAAATAAATGGTTATTAAAATACTTTACTTTCTTTATTGCGCAAAACAATTAAATTATTGATTTATTTTCTAAAAATATTACAATTATAAATTCAATACTCGGCATTGCTTATACACTTACTTTATAGGTTAAAATTGTTTGAGACTAAGACCTTGCTAATTTTGTGTAAACCCACTCAAAATTGATTCTTTTATAAATGAATCGGCTTTTAGAATATTTCAGTAGTGTTGGCGGGTTATTTGGGATACCATTTGTATTTTGTTTTTGCAAAATAGTCAGGCTTAATCCCAGTTTGTTGTTTTTATAAAAAACAACTATTTATTAGTGGGGAATGTATGGCAAAAATGAAGCTATAGTTTTCTCGCCACTGATCCTCATCAGTTCCCTTAGTTTTTTGTTGGGATATTCTCCCCAGAAGCTATTAATAGCTTCTTTACAAAAAACCTTTCAAACCCAAATGTCTCTTGTGACAAATCGAAGTTCTTACGTTACCAGCGATACGACCCCAATGAGAAATGGTATCCCAAATAACCCGCCAACACTACTGAAGTTGTAGACGAGGCACGGTCATACTGTTTGGTTTATTGCTTTAACTAGCAATACCATCAACAACGTTATGTTTTCACAAAGTGACGACACATAGCAGTGGGAAATGTATTGTAATTGTCTGTAAATGTGTTGACCACGAAGTCAGGCGCCAACGAAACGAACTTCTCATTGGGGTCGTATCGCTGGTAACAATTCGATTTGTCACAAGAGACATATATAAGGTTTTTTGTAATAAAGCTATTAATAGCTTCTGGGGAGAATATCCCAACAAAAAACTAAGGGAACTGATGAGGATCAGTGGCGAGATCCGAAACTTACCCCTCGGCGGACAATGCCATACATTCCCCACTAATAAATAGTTGTTTTTTATAAAAACAACAAACTGGGATTAAGCCTGGCTTTTAGAATATTTATTTAACATTTTTCCCAATATTGAGCCAAAACGATCAAAAATGTGCTTATTTTTCACCCATATGCCGACTATAGGAAAATCGTAAATTTTTTTGTTCCTAAGGGCGGCATCCATAAAAATATAATAATTACAAATGCTTCTTAATAATTTTAAATTCTAAAGTGTTCCTCTGAATGTTCCTTACAATTATGAAAGATATATAATTTTAATAAAGTTACGAGTCTTGTAAAATCGGCATGCTCACTATTTTTTTCTTAAGAAACATACACTGTCCCTAGTGGTGAAACAACCACATTGAGAACAACCTTAATTACTGCCTAATAAAAGAAATTAGATTGATGATGGAACATAGATAGATTTTACACAAAGACTTTACATGTCGACTTTAGGAGCACTTACCCTATATGTAATGAAATTGACAATTAAAAACCACTGTAAATCAGTACAAAAATCGTAAATTTTAACGCTACAACCCGAATACCATTTTATTTTCACTTATGGTATCCCATTCCTGTCGAAACAATAACTGAATTTGTATGTGAGTATATGTCTTGAATATACGTTTATTTTTTCACTTTTCAAATTTAGCTTTAATCAAAATTCAACATTACACAACTCTTGAGTAAAATCTTTCGGCGTTTGATGGAAGAAGATTTATGTTAATCACAAGTGTAACCAGATATTGTGAAAAATCAAAACACTTCATTAATTTCTTGGTAATTAATCTTATATAAAAAAAATTGTAAAAAAAGTTATAAGGTATATGACATATATCCCATTTCTTATATAACGAAACCACTCTATTTTTGTTTAGCTAAAGGACGGCTATCTAAAAAAATTACCTAATTCTTAAATTGATCGTAAAAAGAAATCGGACTGCGTAACCATACATGCTGCTGTCTACAAGTAAAAATCTCAAGAACTCCATCAACTTAAAATAATCGTACGGGGAATCCTATTTTGCATTTAAAATTAATCTGTAAAGGGCCCCATACACTATAAATCATGCCGTCATGCCGATGAACCCCTTTTTGTATATGTGAGATTGACTTGTATGTGTCAAACTCTTCAATCATTAGCTCTGTCTGTTTACTCGATATTTGGTAACAATTGTTACCAAATGTTGTCTGTTTACCCAAAAATCCAGTAAAAGAGAGTCAAGTGAGAGAGCAAGTTTGACTGTTCAACAATAACAAACCAACTGGAGTTTACTGAAAGAATTTTATGCAGTAAGATTTTGCAAACTCAGCCATTTTTGGATCAGCTGTTTTATGGCCAAACACAAAACTTATTCAAAACATTTTTTTAATTTGCAAAGCTCAATTTGAAGTTAAGTTGTATAAAAACTACAGAAAATGGAAGAAAATTCGTAAGTAATGCAAAGTTTCATTAAATTAGAAACTAATTCCTTATATATTTTTAGGCAAATTCCAGATAGAGGGCAATGTATTGATGCAGTGAGCTCAAATGTTCCCGCGGAACATACCAGATCAATTTTTCTTTTATTATTCATTTTATTTTTAATATTAAATGCAATACAAATAATTGTGTTCGTCCTTTTTTAGTTGTTTATTTTGGCGCAAATAAAATGTTTTCTTCAATCAGCTGTTTATTTGCTAAATCTTACTAAATGTGGTCTGTTTACTTTTCTCAGTATTATCCCAAAAGAGAGTAAAAAAAGCTTACTCTCTGAACTAGAACTTACTGAATAAATGTTACTGGAAAAGTAACCAGACACACCTATTATTGCAAAAAAAAATTATTTTTGCCAAAAAAAAAAAAATCACATTTTGAGTCGTAATGTATGTATACTCAAAATTATTTACTGTCAACTTTGAAAATGAATAAAATTCACAAGATTGAAAGGGTTTCATTTTCAAAATCAAAACTATATTGATTTTCTTCTTGCATTGTGTGTGTCACACATACATAAATAAACTTTCAAACAATAACACATACTATGATAAATGCTGTACGGCATGATCCCAGCAAGCATTTTCTTAAGTATATCTGATTTTTATTCGATGACAAATATTTATAGAACGACAGTTAAATTACAAAGCTATCAAATTTCCATCTTCTTTCATTTAACTAAGTAGTTACTACAGACGATCGAAATTGGATAACAATTCATTTGCCCATATCTCGGGAAGTAAGGACATCCTCCACATAAAATATATATCACTGTAATCGGCAAGTACATACGGTATAATTGTATCCCCTAAACTTGACTTTTTCTTAATATGAATAAAATTTGTATTATTGTATCATGGCGTAGATAAATATTCGAAACATTTTGTCTGAAGAGAGTGTGTTATGTAACCACCACTCTATGTGATATTTCAGGAAACCGCCTCAGTACATTTGTAATGGTACATAAAGTACTGACGGAAAAGGATGTCGTTCTAATAGATAACATTTCAAATTTCGTGTCCTCAAATCGAAATAAACTTGATATCGTCCACAGGGATTCACTGAAAAGTGATAACATGTCTAGTAGTCACTGAAAAGTAGTAACACACAGCAGCCATCTGCCTGTCATCACTCTTCAGTGATTGGCGGACGTGTAATCATTCTGCTGTGAATGCCGTGAGCGATAATTTCAATTTTTCGATTTCATTTGTCAGTTGATATTTGTCACTTGTCGCGTTTAGTCATTTATTCGGCTGTTCGTTCCGATTGTGAACTAAAATTGCAATTTTGTTTTTTGTAATTCTTATATAAATTGGCAAAGTGCGCGAATAATTGCTTCAAATTACTGCAGTCAAGCAAGTGGCAAAGAACAACAAGAAAAAAATCTTTAAATATTTGTTGCGCTTCGATGTTATGCAAACAACAACAAAATATTAATAAAAAAATAATTTAGTTTGAGAACAAAAAAAAAATTGCAAACAAGAGAAAGTTGAAAGAAATAGTGACAAACAGCCAGCAAAGGAATTTTTACGTCATTTGTTGCTGTTTTTGTTTTGTGGTGCAAATTCGTGTGCATTATTGTGTTGTTTTGTGCACTCTCACACAGGCACACACACTCGCTGGATCGCAATATTCGCAAATACAGCGACGATTCGTGCAATTATTTGAAAGGAAAGCAAAAGAAAACAAGAAAAAAAAAAGAACTTTGAAGGAAATAAACTTTAATCGCCGCTTAACTGGTCTCTTCCACGTGAATGTCTAACAAATCACAGTATCCAACGTATCAGCCGATACCCACAACCACAGTCACCATGGACAATCCGGCCATGACCCGTAGTACCAGCAGTGCTGACGATGGCGACCAGACCGGTGCTGGTGCCCTACCCTCCACATATTCATCACAACAGCTAATGCCGCCGTCCGATAGTGACAGTGTCGATGACACAGAAAGGCAGAGACAGCGGCAAAATAGTGCCACCATTGATTGTGCTCCTGGTGCCCGCCGCTGTGTTACCCGTAGCCAATGGTTTACAGTGGGTGTACTATGTTTTGTAAATTTAATCAATTATATGGATCGTTTTACAATAGCAGGTAAGAAGAAGAGGAAGAAGTTGTTTGATGATAAAACCCCCTCAATAGTCTTTAATATTGCGCAAGCAGCTGATTGTTTCATATGAACATCCGATATTTTATAACGGATAAAATTAGTCATTGCTTCTTTGCCAACACAACACAGCTCGCTACAGCTATTTCAACTGTTTTATAGCAACACTGATGTTGTTGTTATTGTTATTCTTCTTGTGTTAGTATAAAAGTAGAAAATATAATTTTGTTCTCAATCTTTTGTAGAATTGTTGTTGATGGTTTTTTCATGACTTGTTTTGCATAAGGAAGTAAGAATTATATTTGAAAACGGATATTGTTTTGAAAAATCGTTCAATCTTTTCAAAATACTTAAGTATATCTGAACTAAATATTATTTTCAAGTAATATATAATAAAGTTTATATGATATAGATTCGATACCGAAGTATATTTTTTTCTGTAGAATATTTTCATTTAAAAATATTCCTAGGATTGTCTTATGAGATATATTTTTCTTGAAGTTAAAATATTCGGCATTTAAGAGGTGTCATTTGAAGTCACACGATTCTTGCCCCAAAATCAGTATATAAATCATATAAATTCAACTAAATTGGCGTACTTATTGATAAACTCACTGATTGCCTTATTTGTTTTGTTTTTTCAATGGGATTTTCTTATCTACATCATGATTACTACTAATAAACAAATCAGTATATTTATAACAATGGGTTTGAAGAAATATATTAACAATTTGCAATTTACGATTGGAAATTTAGTTTTTTAATCATAAATCTGTCTAGTCCACTGTCTCTTTTATAATCCAATCGTAAGGTTTTCGTATATAATTATTATCGAAACGTGCCATTCTAAATTACACCGTACTCCCCTTATAGTTTGATAATATACGACTAAGTCAGGAGTCGAAGGAATTGTGTTTGCGTACATTTGGAATGAACCTCTAAAACTACCATACCGCTTGTTAACAGACAATTTAGTATGATACCCAATTTAAGACAAGCTCTTAAATCGGTATCACATAACATGGGAAACTATTAAGATATTATTAAAAAACCATAAATTAATATAAAATCTAGTAAAATAAATTATTTATAATTTGTATGAAAGAAATAAAGTCTGGTTTTGCCTTTTTTAATTTAATTTTTCTACATGAAGAATTCGAAGTATTTTCAACAAAACCCTAAATGCAAACGCGTGCGCTTAATCAACGTTGATAGTCGCCAGTAAAATTTCTACCACATACATATGTGACCCGCATTAAATTTAATTACAAATTTGGCTTGATGCTGCCTTTTGTTTCTTAAGTTCATTCATTAAGGTTAAGAGATGTCAACACAAATTTAACAAATAATAATTCTTCCCCAAAGATCAAAATAAGATTCTGTCCCAAGTCTCTTTTTTTTTTTGAAATTGTGTTTGTTGAAGAAAATGTATTTTTAATTTAATTTCTAAACATTTCCTGAATCTTGAAATAGCTTCCGTTCAGGCACTCCTCTCTATGTACCTATTTTGAGTATTAGTCATTCTAAACGTGGTAATTGATGCGAGAAATATTTTATGACAGTATTCAATTCTACAATTTTGTCACGTTCTATTTGTGGGAGTAATGTGAATGCATTTGATATTTTATATTCTTAATAACACCAGGCGACAAAATTTAATTAAAAACAATTATATTTGGTCGACTGGTAATAAGATTTACATTAGAAACACATTTGTATAGACATATAAATAAATTCTAAAAATGTGCAGCATTGTGTAGATAACGGATTCGAAAAATAATTTGTTAAATTTTTATTTTAAACAATTTTGCATTGATACTATTAAAATACATTGTTAGATATCTATGTCATTGTAGTTGTGACATTGTTTTGGTTTCTAAGTTCCATTTTTAATATTTATAATTTTTGCTCATCTTCTTCTTTTTTTTTTTGTTATACATGTTTTTTGTTTGTTTATGTTTTCAGCTTCAGATTCTGCTGTGCTCTACCTTGAAATTGGCAAGCATTCGTTTTTGAAAAAAATAAGCAAATATAAAGTCTAACCTTGAAATGGTCATAAGTTCGTTGTGCTTATCACCATTAATGGCGGTAGTACTGTTGTTGCTGATTTTATTTTTGCAAACTTACCTACATACTTGTCATTGATTTTCGGGTGGGGGCATATCTTCCATTCCTACGCAGTCTTATCTCTAGTTTTTCCCCATTATTATTATTAATATTTGTTTTTAAATCGAATAATTCCACCAAATGAAATTGGAGAATCTTTAAAATTCATCAAATTCCAATTAACAGTAATCGATCAGAGTGACAAAAATCACCGGACAAGCCTCAGTCAGTCATATGCTGGCGAGTTGGTGGTTAGTTGAATGGTATTTGATCATTTGTATTACATGTTGCCAATGAATGTGTTAACACAATTCCCCTCAGTTTAGTTTAGTTGTTGGACAAATCTATCATCTATACATCACGCCACCATCGCCACCAACACTTATATCAGCAAGTTGCTATTAGCGTTGCGTCAGTATTTACTGCTGCTGCTCAGTTCTCTTATCAGCTTGCCAGCTAGCAAGCTAATACCATATGCCCAGTTATAATAAAGAATGTCTGCGCCAAGTATAAAGTCTCGTGACATAGAATTCCCCACAAAAATATTTTGCAATTTATGTGCGATTGTTATGGATTCAAGACGAGTACAAACACACTAACGAAAATGCCATTACTTGGCCTACCAGCATTTCATTCATAGAAGTTGTAGTATTTTTTTCAATTTCAAATTTGTATTATGCTCTTAGATTATTGCTATATGACTACTTAATCTGGTTTGAAAAATCATGATTATACGTCATCGCGGGACGATACCGCTACCGCCGAACCGTTAGACATTTGCCTGATAAGGCCATCAGTTTTGTTTTGCTACTAGTAGGGTGGATTGTTTTGGTAAACAATAATAACCGAATCAAAATTGTTTTTACAAGCGCTTTCTCCTCCTCTTCCCACAATATGATTGAAAAAGTATTGAAAATATTTTTGAGTTTTGTTATTTTCCGTTTTGTCGGATGATGCTTTAGCTGACTCATGGGAGTATTTTGTGTTTTTGACCAGTCATAATGGAATTTAATTAGTACTATACATTTATCTTACCATGTGTATATGGATGAATGGGACATATGTACATACATTCGGCAAGTATATCTGATGAGAAAAAATAATAAAAAGACAAAGTTGAAAGTGGCGTGATATTTTCTGTTTGGTGGATTGGTAACTTTTTGTTTGTTTTTTAAATGTAAAAGTAGAGTCAATGTTGAATGGCATTTATCTCTCACATGTGATGATGACACATTTTGTTATTTTCAAATATTATGTACATACATATGTATGTATGTTCTGTAACGTCATTTAGGTATATTTTTTTCAATTGAATATTGAAAATACATATTACAAATAAATACAATTTTCTGAAATACATTTTCGCCACAACAAACCCTTTGACACTAAATGTTTATAACGACAACTAATGCCAATGCCGTCCAAAAGTGATAGTGTCGATGACACAGAAAGGCAAAGACAACGACAAAATAGTACCACCATTGATTGTGCTCCTTGTGTTCACCGTTGTTTTGCCCGTAGCCAATTGTTTACAGTGGCCGTACTATGTTTTGCAAATGTAATCAATTATATGGATCGTTTTACAATAGCTGGTAAGAAGAGGAAAAATATTTTTTATGTTTAAAATATCCCTAAATTAAAAAAAACAAAAAAAAAAACAGTATAACTCACACGAGTTTGTAAAATACATTCCTCTTTCTGGTTCTGTAGTGTGTCGATTGTATTCGTAATCTTTTCAAAGAACCTTTCTAACACGTTTATCCAATAAGAAAATTGTTTTTGATTCAAGGCCAAGAAATACACGTTGAATGGATGGAATCTGCCACTACAAAAAACTGTATCAAGACATGATAAATAAAATAACAATAACAAAGTAAACAAACATGGAAACAGACGACAATATTTGCCAAAAATACTTTTTCATTCCTTCTGATATATATTTTAGCCAATAATAATTCCATTCATAAAAATATGGCAAAATGAACATGGATACACATACTAGCATATACACTATAGATTTTGCTTGCCTATTTGTCTAGAGGTTTGCTTCAATATGCTTTTAATATGGGTCAAGGTTGAAATTAAAAAAAAAAAAAACAAATAATAACAAACTTTGACATGGGTGTAATGATGGTCATGATAAAAAATCGTAGTCTGCAAATAATACCAGTTTCTTAGTTGTCAGAAACAAACATTATGTAAAACCCCAATCGATGTGCTTGGTGTGTACGTATGTATATTTCTACATAGCCATATATTTCTCAGATAACCCAAACAGCGACAACAATTAAAAATCAAAATCATACGATATTTTATCGTTTACGATAATTAAACATTCTCAAATATTCCATAACGTCATTTTCTACAGGTAAATGCTCTAATTTACATTTGTGGTGAATATGAATCAGATATTTACGCAAATAAAAAATAAATATTCCCAAAATTAAATTTGCATTCAAGTAGTCGTATATGAGGATTGCTCTTTTTCACCTTAACAAATTTCAGAATGTCAATGTGGCACAACGGCGTCACAAATTTAAAATTTCCTAAAATTAAGGCGATTTTAGATAGCGTAAATTGCCATGTCTGTATTATAATTTATTTCCGTTTTGAAACATATTTTCTTTGTATTTTTTTACTATTCTTCTATTGTGCATAAGCATATATCTCATTTAATTTTTTGTTTCTATATGATATACCACCAATAAACGAATTTTTATGAACTTTGAACGAAAAGAAGAATAGAAGGCGCAAAATAATATTTGGCTGTTGTGAAAAATGACGATAAATATTTAGTATGCCAAGAAATAAATATATGGATATACAGTGAATTCTCCCACACAAAATTAAGTGAATTTTCCTTCTGTGATACTTAATAGAAATATTGTGGCAGTTTCAATAGTATTAGGTTTTACTGTATTTCATATTATAGGTATTTCATATAGATGTTTTTAGAAATAAGTAGCCAAGAAGATTGTATTAAGGAAAATGCTCGAAATTCAAATTTTTATTCGAATTTATTGTTATTCACCTGAACTTTTTTGTAGGAAGAATATATCAGCAATTCTTATTTTGCCATTTTTAATGTTTTTAAATTGAATGCCAGATATCATTATTTTGTAATGTATAATATTGACTCAATTTTAAATGCCCGTTTTAATATTTACAGTTGATATAAAATTTTCTGTACGGTTTTCCTGCTGATTATTTCCTGCATCACAACAACATGTGATTGACACATTTTCAAAAGTGAATCACGAACAAAACTTTGCAACAGAGATATCTGTTTTCCCCATATTCGCCGTTTCCTCACTACATGTATCGGTAAAATGCTATATAAAAATTTAAAAAAAAAACTCTCTGGCTATTTATCTTTCGAAATGGCAATTTTGTAAAAAAAAGCGGCGCGGAGAAGTAATAAATTCTGAAAAGTTTCTTCTTCTCCTTACATCAATTTAATATAATGTTCCCTTCGAAGATGCTTCTCGCTTCAGTAGAACCTTTTCTTTAAATGATGAATCCTATCAGAGGGTATAAAATTTAAAAAAACAACTAACCGAGTTCGGAATATGTAATCCTTATATCTGAAAATGTTGTAGGAATGAATATTTAATAAATTAATAATTTAAAAAATTTAATAAATAATTCGTTATAGTACAAGATACTCGTATTTTATGACTTGTTATTTTATCTAAAGGAAATGTTCATTTAGAAAAATAAATTCCAAAATTTGTTTGGAAAATGTTTTACATTTTTTCAAAGATTTTCTCTTACATCAATGACACTAAAAGTACCCCAATGAATAATAGCTAACCAAAAATATTTTTCGTTAAAGAAATCCATTATATCTAGAAAAAAATGCAAATTAAATTAAAAATGCCATGCATTTTTTAGATAAAATATTTTAATATTTTGCGCAATCCCCTTGAGTCTTATTTTCAAATCAATGTCTTGTGAAAAATATTATTTTTCAATTAAATTGCTACAATTTGTGAAAAAAAGTACCCGAGCGGACATTACATTTTTGTCACAAACAAAAATTGAAAATAAATTATAATCATCCAATTACAAATTGAGATAACGTAGAAATTCTATGAATGAGTGAATGAATCATGAAACGTCTTATCACTTCTCCCGATTTAGATAAAAACAGAACTACTATATAATGAATGAAAAATTTTGTTTACATTCTGATAAACAATTAGTAAATGATGTGTGATTGCAAAATAAATTTAAAAAAACTGATTTAGGAATTAATTAAAGTAATAAAAATAGGTATTTTAATTATAGTCAGGGACATGTATTAGAGGAATCAAGCACAATTCCAATGAAAAATATTGCAAATGGACATACAAAAAATATTGATTGCTGTAAGAATAGATATATATTTCTAGTCATTTCAAAATGTTAATAATTAGTCATTATTTACAATTTCATAGACAAATATTTCAATAAATATATACTTCTAGATATTTCAAAATGTTTAAACATCACGCAACAATTTACACCTATTTTGTTGTTGACGTTTGTCCTTCAACTTGTCATTTTATAGCTTAAAAGTTTTTTTATTGTATGTGCTAATTTGTTCTAATATATATTTACTATAAATTGTTCATTCATTCAGTATTTTTTATTTTTGTTCAAAGTGTTAAAATTCAAAGTTGTTTTGTAAAAAAAAAATAAATAAAAAATTAAGATTTAGTATTGCATCTGTGTGTGAGGTAAAATGGGTGTTTTTAATGTTTTGCCCTAAATATTGTTTTTACATCCACAATAGTTTCTGGAACATACTGTTACGATTCAAATAATAATAGTTGGGAAACGAAAAAAGAGATTGCAATATCTTGCAAAACAAATGGTCAAAATAAAATCATCCATTCATATGCGAACGCAACTCAGTTTTTGTGTGGAATGTAAAACAAAAGAAAATGATTCAGGTTGCTAGCAACAGTTATTGTAATTATATTTCCTAAATTTTTTATTGTCTCCATGTTTGGTAGTTATATTTTTATTTGAAACTATTTTTGGTTGTGTACCCATTTTGCCTGTTTGTTTGGTTTGTTTGGCATGTGAAAATTGACTATTGAAAATGTTGTTGTCGGACGGACCGGATAGACTATTACTTTCTATTTATTTTTGAGGAAAAATTACTGCACCACTCACTCAGTCACTGCTCTTTTACTCTTAGTTTCTCAGTTTTGGTTTTTTGCTTCCGATTTCTTCACGGTTATTTATTTTTGTTTAATTTAGTATGTTGTAGCTTTACATCAACTACTAAAAGAAAGTCCTTAAAGACATGGAAAGAAAATAAAAAGTAAGGTGACGAAGCAATGTGTTTTAATAATCAAAGTAATAAATATGATTGTGAAGGGTCAGTGATCTAGAGAAAGGTAATTCAAAAGTGTGCACGTGTTAATATTTTGTATTAAAACAAAGCATAACATAACCGACAATGCAAAATAAGCGAAATAATAAAAATCTTATCACTATAAATTAGCAGTGCAATGATTTATAAACAATTATTTTCTTCGTTAGCTTATCAGCATTATAATTGAAAAAAAAAATATCCTGATATTTTTGTCTAAGATGCCACAATGTGTTAATAATTTATTTGTCTTTAATTTATTAAACATCACAAACAAATTTTAATTTAATATTATATATTAAAAAAATACTTCCTTTCTGTGCATACATAGATTTCTCTTTCAAGTTTTTCTAAGCCAATGACCGCATTTATTTTGTATTTTAAAGTTTACGACATTTGTTGTTGTATATTTTTTTATTGTTGCTTCTTGGTACAAAATGTAGTGTGGCAAATTTCAATTTACCACAAAATATAATACAATACTACAAACACATGATACATATGCATACATGCTCAATTTCAAAATCGTTCAAAGTTTGTTCCCAATCGATTTGTCTGTCTGTCTGTCTGTCCGCCAGTCTATCAGTGATTCTATCGATTTCGTGTCAGCTCGCTGTGTACTCCCATATAGGCATTTGAAGTTATGTCTACCATTGCAGTGATGTGTGCTTTGTAACCGCATACCTATACAACAGTGGCATACAATTTTTATAAAAGTGTGTGAATGGAAAACAAAAAACTAGAAGAAAAAAATCTTCAATTGCTGCTACAGGGCATTGCATTTTGCGGTGTTGTGGCATTAGAATATTATTTATTATATGTATATAAAAAGTTCTTTTTTTATAACCGAAAAGGGCAAAAAGTGTGTAGATAAAAGTTTGTGCACATCGCTCTATAACAGACCAATTATATATCATATTGTCTGTATATCGGCTTTTTATGTTATTTATTAATTTATGATGCCCTCACAGAATAATATGCCAATATAAAGCTTTGAAAACCGAATTTTAATTACATTCAGAAAGAATATTTTGCATACAACAAATCGTTTGGTAATTTAGCACATAGAAATAATATTCTCATTCAGAAAAATGGTTTCAAAAGTTTACTTTTTTCTTGATACCAAATATAGGAAACTCGTGTATAATTTGATTAAAATCCAAATTATATATATTTATATGATTTACAGTGACGAGCAGAAACGAAGACAACTTTTACGACATAATAATTAAAGATAATAAGCAAATTTAAAAATGTTGGATTTATTTTATAACGTATTTCGTACTTAACAAAAATACTTAAAGTTAAAAATGAAGAAAAGAAAATAAAGAAAATTAAATCAACTCCAATGTACTCACTTTTGCACGTTTGAACAAATTTGCAGAACATTTTTATTACTTATACCGTAGTTTTATATTTTTATTGCGTAATTTATGCAATTTGGCATACGTTCTATCAGTTTTAGTACAATTTTATTTGAAATATTCTTCCAATTACATCAGAATCGCTGCCAAATTTCGTCTGAATTATTAGTTGCTGATTGGTATTGTTCCACCTCTTTCTTTAAGATTGGTCCCAAATTATCCTTCGGATTTGTGTCGAAACTTTGTGCTGACCACTGCGTTAATTGAAAATTTTGCTCACGAAGATATTCAATCACGAATTTGGACGAGGTGTCTTTGATAGTAATTATTAACAAGATAATAATTACTTATCCTCTCTACCAAGACTAGTTGATATGACTCTACAATGCTCTCAATAGACTTCTTTCATTATTATATTGTCAATTTTTTTACATCGCTCCAGGACCCACATGTTAAAGCCTATCCATACCATGGCAATTCCTCATTCGTGCTTCACATTGGGCCTTTGAATTAATTTCCATCACCAATAATGTTTATCGTCGGATTGAAAACGGTGGAATTTGGTTTCGTCGGACTTCATCACACGTTTCCAGTTGACCACAGCTCAACGATTGGTCTAGTTGAAAAGTCCTTATTCTGATTTTCAAAATTTGTCCTATAATACAGGTTTTTAGTTTTTTTTTTTTTTTTACAGTTGCTATATGCAATATCGGGAAGGGCTCTTCACGCCGTTCAATGGCTAACATGTTTGGCGAGTACTTACGAAGGATATTTTGGTGATAAAACTTATCAAATTACATTTCCCTCATCATTAGACAGACGTGGGCCCACACAACATATAAACGGTGTACGACCTCTAATTTGAGGTTTGGGAATAACGGGACATCGTTTTTGTACCCATATGACCACTGATTGGCACAATTGAAGTCCCTTTGCAATTTCCAAGTTAGAAAAGCTTCTTTCACTCAAGACCCGAATGTCCTCTTCAGTGGTTATTAAATATTTCTTCATGATTTATTATTATTAGTTATTTATTACTTTTTGTTCAAAACTTTGCACAATTTTTTTTAATTAGCTTTTTTAGTTTTATTTTTTTTCCATAATGTAAACATGTACCCGTTTCTGCACGCCACTGTATATATTTAGTATCCTTCAAAAAATACAATTCCAATATTATTTGGATTCATATACAATCAGAAAAACAGATTTTTCCCAATTGTTATCTATGACAATAATAACAATTCATAAATGTAATTACAATCAGAATTTTGGTTTTTAATCGGATATCATGATGATAAGATATACAAGCCTACGTTTATTTATTTGGTTAACTATATCGCTTCACTTTCTAATAAATTGCCAAAAAGAGAAAAAACACAAAAACAAGAAATCGCTTAGAAACAGAAACTATTAACAACCGATGTATAAAGATATACATTTTTCTGAACGTTCTAGATATAAAAACAAAAACAGTCAGTGCTGTATTGCTGTTGCTGGTTTTCAACATTCCGCACAATCTCAGATGATTCTATATTTTTTTCTACTTTTCGCTTTGGCGTTTTCGTTTTATTCTCCATTTTCTACAATGTGCCAAATATTTCAACCGGCTTTTTTTATTAAACTTTATAATCGCCAGTGACTAAAGACTGGTTTTTAAGGAACTTTTCATTTTTGTTCTTCTTGATTTGCAATTATATTGCTTTTATGTCTGTCACTAAGTCTGGTTCGTTCGTTGGTTGCGATGGTGGCGGCTATCGCAACGGAACAAAATCGCATGACTTGGTAACTGGTTTTGTTAGCAGCTCATCTGATTATAGGAAACGTACGAATGAACGTCTGAAGTCCAAGGTGGTATTATTGGAGGCGCAATAATCTCTCTAGCGCATTCATTAGTAGCATCTATTTTGCAGCTTTTATGGAATATCTCGATCTTTCTTTTTTGTGAAAATGCAAACAAAAATATTTATGCATTTTGTCGATACTCACTTCAAATGTGTGCATTTTTTCTCTCTCTCTCTCTCTCACTATGTTTCTCTTTTGTTTTGCTACACACTTGGTATGGGACTTAGGCAAATGTGAATCTTTTCTTGTTGGAATATTTTGCAACGTTGGCAATATCAGACATACATATACATTTTGACGTAGCCATGCGAGTGCCAAGCCTTCGCCCAATGCCACAACCAGACAGCCACGTTTTGTTTATTATTTTATATATCGCATGTTCATTGTTTTTGCTTTAGCGTCATATTCGCTTTCGCGTTCTTCTCATTCGTTTTACAAACTGTGCCGGCAAACTGTGCAAAGTTTATCGCAAGTCTGCCAGCAGATATCGCCAGCCAAGTATGCGAATGAGTGGCGCTGTGCTTAGCAGCGAACGAGTTGTTGATAGTTTTGTTGTTGTTTGCTGGCGTTTTTGTATACAATTCAAAATTTTATTTTACCATTTCGGCTTTCTACTGACATTTGGTGTTAATATTGGCTACGTAAACATGTACATTCGCGTTTACGTACGACGCTTCATCGTTCGGTTGTTTGTGTGGTATCGTTACGTCATTTTTAGCAATCGCATCGAGCTCTGATTGGCTAAAAAAATATCGTACGATAAAATGTTTTCATTGAAAAGCAAAAGAAGCCCACATCATATTCAATTGCAGGCTATAGCTAGCTGGCTGGCTGAATTATTGTTGTTTTGCAGCTAAATGGCTTGTTGGTAGTAGGTACTGCGGCACCAGAAACGCTCACTAACCAAAATAAATAATAAATACCCAAGAATGAATCAACTCTTTGCAAAAAAAACTTATTCACCTTGTCTTTTGGTACTCTCTGTTTTATAGCGGCGACCACCCCGCTTAACTAGTTTGTCAGCAGAGCGGGCACGTCATAGTCGATGGATCATCTGTTAATAATTCGTTTGCCTCCTCGTCCCGCCTACTTTGTACTAATGATTGCATTGATGTCACCACCACCCCTTGGCGTGCTAATGCAAAATAGGAACACTTTTATAAATATCCACTGAATATAAAATACAAAACCAACAACAACAAAAACAACAGTACGAAGCTTCAACTTGTTGCTTGACTGCTGTTCTCGTTTTCTGATGGTGGTGTGATGATGGTGGCGAAACCTCTTTTTAGCCAAACAAAAAATAAATACAAATTCTCATATTGTGTTTTATGTTTTCGCTTTTCCTCCTTACTATCAATTTGGCTAGTCCATCACCTCATACTTTGCAATGTTTAACATAGACATACAAAGAGATAGATATAGTAGTGGTAGTTGCCAATGGGGGGTTTCAGTATATTTTGGCCAAATTAGATGTGCGTTTTTTTGCTTTGCTTTATTTATTCATTTTATTTTTTTTTAATTTTACCTACATGTTTGAGGGGCAACTGTTCTGTTTATTTCCTTTGAATGACGACTTATAATTACTGAAGGTTATAAATGTTGGGATTTTTTAAATAATTCGCAAATATGTGGTATTCTACGTGCGTATTCGCCATAGCTGCATTTTAGTTAATATGCACGTTTTAATGTCCAAGTAGGCTTTCAATTTTACGAAAATTTTATTGACAGCTAAGTGTCATGTTCGACTACAATATACACCCAACACTATATATTCCAATTTGTTGTAAAATGCTAGTTTTTAATGAAATACAAGATGACTGCGGAAATATACATTATTCAAGCACGCAAGCAAGAATTTTGCTCTAATCAGTTCTTACATAATAATATATTTGAAATAAAAAACAAAAAGTAAGCGCCATATAAAAATTCGTTAGAAATTACAAAATATATGCAATGGAAAATATTGGTCCTTCAAATCTGCTTCCTTGAATTCTGACATTATTGTTCAGACACACATTGACATCGATTATTAAACGTCTTTTTTTCAATATTCATAAATTTTTGCATATTTATTTAGTATTTCCATGTTATTCTATTCGGGTCAAGTAGTCTTTCGAATTTGCAATTGTTACAAATTTATAAAAATTGAATTGAAAATGCTGAAATGCTTTCTCACTTAATTTAATTTATGTTTACTTGATTTTCTATATACAAATGCGAGCATCATAATCATCATAATCAAATCATTTACATATTATGTAAATGATTTGTCATAAAGATATATATTTTTTACAATTCTATATTTCAGATACACAATTGTGAAATGTAAATCTTATGGAGATTCAAAATACGATTTAAATTGTTCATTTAAATATAAACAAAAATTTTCATATACTCAAACAAAAAAGGCTTGGCGATTAGATACATTAGATATTAGATTTGATATATGATATATATTGTTGACAATTACAATTAACAAGTTAAAATATTCTATTTGGCTACGGGAAATTGTGAATTGTTGTGTTATTGCTTCAGTCAAGGTTAAGAATTTGGACTCAAATATATATATATATATATATATGTGTTAAGAATTTGGACTCAAATATATATATATATATATATATATATGTGTGTATACAACGATTTTAAAGAATGGCGTAGATTTTGTTTATTCTAAATATAATCTTATATTTGTGCATGTGTAATTGTTGGTAAAGTTCCAAAACAAAAAGTAAAACATTGAGTTCATTCATATACTAGTTAAAATTCCAAATCCCGCATATAAATATAAAATAATTAATATTTTTTTATTTTCATTACAGGTGTCCTGGAGGATATACAAAAAGATTTTCAAATGCCTGACGATGATGCAGGCCTGTTACAAACTGTTTTTGTGCTATCCTATATGGTGTGTGCGCCAATATTTGGTTATTTGGGTGATCGATATTCGAGACGTTGGATAATGGCTATTGGCGTTCTATTATGGTCCACAACAACGCTGCTGGGCTCATTTATGACAGGTTCCGGCTGGTTTATGACATTCCGTGCCTTGGTGGGCATTGGCGAGGCATCTTACAGTACCATAGCCCCGACAATAATATCAGATCTATTTGTACATGATTTACGTTCGAAAATGCTGGCCGTTTTTTATTTTGCCATACCAGTTGGTTCTGGTTTTGGGTAAGTTATGCAGTGTTATTTATACACAAATACACCTATGTCTGTATGTATGTATATACAAATTGTTGTATATTTACTTGCTTTGATTTATTGCCATTTTTATTTGGCAAAATTTCATCAAGTTCAAGTTCAGCAAAAAACAAATGAAAAAATCCCACAATGTACATACTGAAATTTTATCTCTTGACAACTAGCTTTAAATGTCAATTGAAATTCAAATGAAAGAATTGTTGTTTTCCTCTCAGAGTTCAATAACAAATAATGATCGCTAAATTTAAATATAAGAAGAATATGTTAAAATATCGCGTGTTTTCATTTGGAAAGCGTTCAATTTACAAAATTGGACTATTGTCGATACACCACCATCGCCACCATAATAACATATTGAGATAAAAATACATTATTTGTCAATCTAACAATTGACCCTTATGTACAAATTATGAAACTCATTGTGTGCGTGCGTGTCTTTATTTTTTTCTCCAAATGTCAAATTAAGGTTGCTCTAATTGATATTTGTCTGGATAATTAAATTATCATAAAAAATCAATTGAATTTTTATCATCGGGCTGTGTACAGTTATTTACTTACTGATTTTTTTAGTTTATTTAAATTAGTTACTGTTTTTCAACCTTTTCACCCGAATAATTTCCAATTGAAAAACATTTGTTTATATTAAATGAAAACTGGGCGGACGGCTGGCATTTCTCATATAATGCGTCTATTATAGATGATGCAGAAAGATTTCAGGAATTATAGCAAAAGTATTGTTGTGCTAAACCAAAAACAAACAAAAAATTAAATTTTGCATTTCAAATTGTTTATGTTATTAATTAGACTGAATTAGGATTGAATATACAGTGGGTTTGATTGTCCACATTTTTATTAAATGGATTTAAAAAAAATGTCCAAAATTCGAAATTTTGTATAAAAAATAGAATATTTCTTACAAATTTCATTATAAAATAATTATAATTATAAAATAATATGTATCCCATCTTTTCCCTTTTTACAGTTACATTGTTGGATCTGAAACAGCTCACTTGGCTGGAAATTGGCGCTGGGCGCTACGTGTCACACCCATATTGGGTATTGCTGCTGTCGCTTTAATTTTGCTCATTAAAGATCCTGAACGTGGTGAAAGTGAGGGTTCTCACAATCTCTCAACAACCACATATACTGAAGACATCAAATATTTGGTTAAGAATCGTTCATTTATGCTGTCCACCGCTGGTTTCACATGTGTTGCCTTTGTGGCCGGAGCTCTGGCTTGGTGGGGACCAAAATTCATTTATCTTGGCTTGAAAATGCAGCCTGGCAATGAAAATCTAATTCAGAATGAGTAAGTATTTTCGAAAACACGAACATAAAATGAATTATATATTGTTGTATATACTCAACACACACACCCATACAAACATAACACTATATAACTATGTAATTAGCGTATCGTACAAGTTTGGAATGATAACTATGATTGCTGGCCTAATTGGTGTACCCTTGGGTTCTATAATGGCAACGCGCTTTAGACATCAAGTCGAGAATTGTGATCCGTATATTTGTGCGGCTGGTTTACTAAGCTCAGCTCCAATGGTTTATTTAGCATTGTATTTGTCGCGAACCAGTGCTACATGGTGTTTTCTATTTATATTTGGAGCTCAATTGGCACTGAATCTATGCTGGTCCATTGTGGCAGATATACTGTTGGTAAGATAACTTTTTATTTGAATTTCATTATAGATTATTAAGAATTTGTAACAGCTATAATGCAACCACCTCGTCAACGAGAACAACGTCTCCATCAGAACCATCTTCAGAATAACCCACTTGTACGAACGCTAAACAAAGTTTTTTTCTTTAACGGATTTTCTTCTTAAAATATTTTGACAAATTTCTAAATTATATTAAATCGTTTCTTATTCTTTTTTCTTACACTTTGCATTGTAATGTTGTTCGTACAAAAACATAACAAAACAACAGCGTATCTTTCAAATTTGGTGCCATAACAATGATTGCCGGAATTATAGGTGTACCTTTAGGTTCATTTTTGTCCACCAAATTGGCTAAAAGTTTCCCCACTGCCGATCCCTTGATCTGCGCCTTTGGATTAATATTGAGTGTGCCCCTAATGACGGGAGCCATGATAATTGTCTCTGACAATACTGTTGCTACATATATTCTAATATTTTTCGGCCAACTGTCATTGAATATGAATTGGGCAATTGTTGCTGATATTTTGCTGGTAAGATATTTCTCTATTCGTATCCCCCTTCTTCTTTTGCGAACATTGTATAAAATATTCATGTAAATGTTGTTTAATTTTTATTATTTTTTGTTTTAATATTTACTGTTATAATTAACATATATATTGTTATTGTAATTGGAAAATTGAGAATTGTTATCTTCTTAATTTCTAGTGAATAATTACAATTTAGATAATATTATTGTTTTTTTTTTTTTTTTTAATTTTCACACAAGTCTAATAATCTAACAACAAACACAATTCAAAAGTAAACTTTTTTGGGAATCGAATTTGAAATATTGTTTATTCACATATATTTTAAAGCAACAAAATGATTATTCCCATGGGAATTATTAGTTATTCACGTTCTCCGTGTTCGATTATTTTAAAAGTTCTTGAATTGTGTTTGCTCTGGTGTTGGTAATTTTATTTTTGACTAATTTCCTTTTTTTACCTCACTTATATTACTGCACATATTGCCACATAAATACTACACTCGTTTTTATTTTCAATCGTACAAACCACACACACAAAACACTTCTACACGGTGGCAAACAGAATATTGTTGCACACAAAAGCTTTTACACACCCTCCCAATAAGATGGTTAACGCCATTATTGTAGTTGTGAATATTATTCACAATATACACACATATATGCTACGTCATAGCGCCCACACACACACACACATTGCAAACAAACCTCTTTTTCAAATGAAATATAAAATCATTTATGCCTCTTGTTTTTGGGCCACCTGCCCCTGTCCCCATATACAAAAAGGCCTGACCCATACTGTTGTGTTGTAGTATTTAGAATTTTTGCATTATTTAAGCATAGAACACACCCCCTTTTATATTTGACTATTTATAAAAATGTTCTATTTTGTAAAAGTGGTTTACAATTACTCCCCCAGGATTTTGTCAAACAAACAGGTTTCAGCGCAATATTGTTTCGCCGCGTGAAAGGTGGGGAGGGGAGTGTAATAAAATTGTTAGTAGATGGGTGGAACACCCCCCATTGTATGAGTTGTTTATTTTGTTTGGGGACGAAAAAGAAATGGCAATTTGCCGGCTGGACTCATCCCACAAAAAATGACACTTACAGAATAAAACATAATGATATCTAAATGATGATACATTATGCAGGCATTTATCAGGAATAAATTACCAATTTCATTTTTACCCCCCATGTTCATTACGTAGTAAAGGAGAAGAATTTATTTTACACACTCCCCTTTTCATATAACTTTTTGTATGGAATATTAAAAGTTTTGAAAATACCCATAACAACCCTATAAATATTTATAGGTCTTGTGTGGAACTTCCTTTTCTAAACGACATCGGCAATTCCTATATTAAAGTAATTTGTACCTTTCAATAATTAGATTTACAAAATTCCACAATTTGTTGTGATTACTTTACGTCAGCAATTTGTTGTAGAACTAATCATTTCTATAGGTTAGATGTTGTTTTTGTGTCTATTTTTATATTATAGATTAATTTTTGTTTTTGTGTTTTTTTTTTCGTTGCTTCTTTATCTCTGACATCCAAACAAGTAGGTGCTAATTTTTATGACGTATATGATCTGACTGGCATCATCACAATTCGTTCGTTTTTTTTTCTTTCCTTCTCCACAGACGACAATTTTACCTCGTCGTCTCTTATTGTTTATATAAATAATTATAATTATTTAATGTGTTATGTAGACATGAAATTATTTAACATGGTCTGCAATTTTATCTCCCTACATATTTTGTTGATAACCGTTATCAACATGGCAGTGAATTCACTGAAGTACTTTTATATTATATATATATTATATATTCAAAAAAAATTGTCTTTTAGTAAATTTTAAAAAATATGTTTTAGAGTAGCGCACTATGGTAGTAATGGGTGCGTAGGTATGGAGAAAGGTGATATGATATCTCATTTAGATATGTGGACCAACACAGTCATTTGCACACTTCCTAGTTTAGACAAAGCAACGTTTTTTCGTAACAATAGTAAATTTCTGTACAAATAAAAAATAACTTTCTATTGGGTAAAGGCATAATTGTTTTTTAAGAATATCGCCTTGATGAGCATAAACTTTAAACATTTAAAAACGTTCTTCAAAAAAATTATTTCTATTCAACAGAACAAAAAAAAAATGTTCTCATTTTACATTAGGAATATCTCTCAGATAGGTCGTCCATTATTCTCTTTTAATATAACGCCACTCCGTTATTAGTTATTGTTTACAAAATTGTTGTAAAATTTCAAAATTATTCTTTATATTATTAAAGATATATTCTTTATATTCGTTTTTAAATTCATTATTTATTTTCCATAAACACTTTTCATCACAACTTTTAAATAACAAACCAACACCATTTTGTGTCTGCACCTCCTTTACAATTTTATAACAGTAAAATTGAACAAAAAAATACCCACGATTTAAACAACACTTACATGGAAAGGACATAATGTTCGTACATTAAGTATCACATTCATTAGAAGCGTTTTTGTTTTTTTTTTTTTTTATTTTTTAACTCGGTGGAAAAAAAGAAAAGCAAGAGCAAAAGAAAACAACAGCAATTGGCAATTCATAAACAATACAATGAAGCCTGAAAATATGCAGTACATTTATGCTGTAGTTAATATATTAATGTACAGTACTTTTTCGTCCATGAAGATTGTTCTGGTGTTGGCGTTTTAGAAACTGTACTGTTTTAAATTGTTCTCACACGTCACTGTCTGCTTTTTGTGGTGGTGTAGTGTGGGAACAGATTCTGTTGTTTCGTGCTCGAGTGGCTCCATCTTTTGTTCACTTTTGTTACTAACGTTTAGACTTTTATTTGTTGTTGGTTATTTGGTGCATGTATTCGATAATGTTCTAAAGCTTTCTGTTAATTAAATTTCACATTGGTGGTTGTTGCACAGTAGTTTGTAGTATATATTCGTGAATATTGTAAAATATCAATATTTTATATAATTAAGAATAAAAATATATTTTTTTTTACAGTATGTCGTTGTTCCAACACGCAGATCAACAGCTGAAGCATTCCAAATATTGATATCACATGCTTTAGGTGATGCCGGTAGTCCCTACCTAGTTGGAGTGGTAAGTAGTTATTATATATATAAGTATTGTATAGTTTCAAGCGTCCACTACAAGTACAAAGAAATATTTCCGTTGATTTTCCAAGTTACATGAAATGAGGAAATGTCACGGAATTATTATTGGGTAAAATCTTGAAATATTCAATTATTTTTTTTTAATATTTATAGGAAAATTATTGTTTTATAATTTAGATCCACCATCATATTTTCTTTTCATATTATTTATTTATTTTTATTTATTTTTTTTTGCCATTTCAGCTATCAGAAGCTATTAAGAAACATTTACGCACAAATGTCCACAGAGTTTCAGAATTTGTTAGCAGTGGTGGCCTGGAAAGCCTATCTCTAACAGTGGTTGAGACTGTAAATTCAACAATAGCAAACGCAACAAACGCACTAATGCCGAGTACAAGCACAACAGTGCCAACAACAACTACAACCTCTGTACCAATAATCTCAGGCTTTAATCACAACGAGGTATATAAATATATATATATATATATATATAAACAAATGCAATGAATTCATTTTCTACAATAATTCTTACTTCATCATTTCTTTATAGGACACCGATCTAACCAAATTTGAAGCTCTACAGTATGCATTATTCTCAACCTGCTTCGTGGAAGTGTTGGGTGGTATATTCTTTTTAATAACGGCTGCCTTTATTATTAGTGATAAACGTAAAGCTAGTCAAGCTATTCGTGGTAAGTTCTAATTTTAATAACACAAACTGAACTAAAATAAAAACAGAATCATCATGAAATTTCACTCTGACAATAAAAATTGCGATTGTTGCTTTAAGCTTTATAAAAAAAATAATTGTTATACATTTTAACTATACTTCATATTTGTTTTTAAGTGAAAATGTCTTTGTGTACTATTTCGTTATGATTTTTTCTGTATTTTCTATTTTATTATTTCGTCAACAAAATATTTTTTATTTATCACCACTTATTAGTAAATATTTCCTCTTTAGTTTTCGAACTCACAGACTTTACGGACTGCAATAAGAATGATGATACAGACGATTCAAATTGTTCCAAAAATATCGACATTTAAAAAAACAACAAAATTATATTTAGAATATTTCCAAAATTTTAGGTGGGTTTTGAGTTTTTTCATGTTTGTTGTTTTTTTGATTCCCTTTTTGGTTTAATTCAACTAACAATTCTGCCCACTTACTTGCCACTTTTACTGCTCTGCATTGTTAATACCATTTTTGGATTTTTATAATAATGCCTAGGCTTTGGACAATAATGCTTAATATTAAAATTAATTTAAACAACTTTTATGCATCAGTTGTATATAACTAAATTTGGAAAGAAGTTTTGTTTCAACTATTATGTTTAAAATAGTCTTATATATTGCAATGTAAACAAATATTAATCTGTACGAAGGGGAAATTATTTTGTAGGTAAAAATTATATTTTGTTTAGTCAAATATCTTAAAGTATAGTTATTGCTAAATAAACAAAAAAATCAAACTTCTAAGTTATTGGAAATAAAAATAAATTATAAAAATTAAAATATAAAATAAATTATCCATAAAATCACGATCTTTCAAACAAAAGAAGACCTAGGGTTGTTAGAAACGGATTAAGATGGACGAGTTGAACAAGGGTTAAATCCGATATCGTGTGATAATGTTAATCGTTTGATAGCAAGTTGTTTTATTTATTTTATTTGTATGTTTTATAGCAAAGCTTTCAAATGACTTTTGTCTTTTAAGTAAAATCACTATTTCACATATGGTAATATTGCCCAGTATTTTAATAGATTTTTCGTTCTTTGATTTCCACATGTATTAACGAATATCCTTGTTGAATAAATTTAAGAAATCGAAAGTTTTGGTTCGTAACAAAAGACCCTTAATTTTCCATTGCATAAAAGAATACCACATAATGTAGCGATTAAAGAAATATGTACTTTAAATACCTATATAACAACTTTTCCTAACTAAATTTGTCTTTTTTCGTTACACATTTTTATTTTTGTATGTGTTTGTTTATTTCCTAACGAGCTTTATTATGTTTTGAAAATAACAATATTTTTCTGTCCTTTACAATATGTAAATAAAAACACTTCTTTCTTTTTTACTTACAGATGGCCATCAAGCTGTGCCAAATCATGCCCCTGTCGATATTGATGAAATTTCATAAATTTTATCTCAAGCGCGCAATGCTGCAACAACCAAAATTAAAACCATTTTTTATGAGTTTTGTCATTTTCAATCATACTGCCATTGAAGTCATTACAAAAGTATGTTTGAATTGATGCTGCTACAGACTGATGAACATAGAATACAAAAACAATCATTACTACTCTTCATTATAAGTTAAGTTTTAATTTAGCCTGCAACGTTTAGAGATTTATTTTCCTGTTCACGACGAACTGCAGAATCTCTATCTCCCGCAATATGTGAGATAGAAACAGCGAATAACGTTTGCATGTAAAATGTACCACATCCTATTTCACTGAGGTACAGGATGTTCCTACAATCACGGCAAGACAAAAACGACGATAATGCGCTACAACGCCGATAATCACTTCAAATAATATCTCTAAAAAAACTAATTTATCTCAATTTTCAATTTTATCCTAAAATTATTTAAGTATTTTTTTTATTATTATTTTAAAATTGTTATCAATTGAAATTTCTTGCTATGTATTTTGTTTTATTTTGTAGTGCGGAAAGGAAAACAAAAACAATTTAGTATTAGTTGTTTTTATTACTATTATTATTAAATTATAAATATTAGATTCACTTCCTTCATTACATATACACATTTTTAATCTGAATTCTCAATCTATCCATTAAAAATCATAACTCATCACATTAGTCGTTAATTACCTTGAATATGTAAATGACATATATATACATGAACTCTCTGGCTGGCACCTTCCATTGACTACTAGCATAATAATGTATTTATTATTGTAAAAGATGGACGCACACATGTGTCCATTAGGGAAAGTTCATTCATTTCATTTTGTAAATATTAGTTTAGTAGAGAAAAAAATCATCTTAAATTAAGTATGGACTCTGTGTAGCCTAGAATTTGTATAATCCAATAGTTAGTTGTTTTTTTTTTTTTATTTTATTTTGAAGACAACATCTATGTGTATATGAAGTGCAAGAAACTAAAGCAATTTTTTAAACAACATTTATGCTCACTCATATCACCACACCCATTGTGTCCATGAAGAAAAGAACTCATTGTGTTTTACTTACAAAATTGTACAATTGGTCCAATGCATAAAATGAAAAGTCAGTAGTTGCTAAGGTTGTTTCCACATGTATTATTAAAGAGAAGAAGAATCAAAATTTTATATATGTTTGGGATCATTCGGAATTTTATGTTAAACAAAAACATATTTATATTTACAAGTCGGTAATAGTAGACAAATTAAGAAATCCAAAAAGACTGTAATCTTTTGAAAATTGTTATAAGAAGAAACAAAATATGTGAATTGATTGAATACAAAAAAAAGTAAAACACGATTTCCCAGGTTTATTTTTATCCATTATGAAATAAAACTAATTCTACAATGAAAACATTAAATGTGTCTTATTTTGTGATATAAAACTGATTAAAATAAAAAAGTAGGATTGTTTAATCTGTGATGAACATATAACTAGACCTCGGATTTTTGCATATTTTTTATGCTTTATCCGATTGGACTCAAATTTTGTATTTAGGCGTTTCATGCTTTAATTGATCGATATTTGGGGTCATGTCAAAAATATGCAAAAAATATGCAAAATATATGCAAAAAATATGCAAAATATATGCAAAAAATATATATGCAAAAAATATGCAAAATATGCAAAAAATATGCAAAATATGCAAAAAATATGCAAAAATATGCAAAAAATATGCACGGTATGCTAGGTCGATATGCGATAAATATATGCAAAAAATATACAAAATATGCATTGTCGATATGCTAAATATGCAAAAATATGCAAAATATGAAAAATATGCAATAATATGCAAAATATGCAAAAATATGCAAAATATGCAAAAATATGCTAAAATATGCAAAAATATGCAAAATATGCAAAAATATTCAAAATATATTCAAAATATATGCAAAATATGCAAACATATGCAAAATATATGCAAAATATGCAAACATATGCAAAATATGCAAAAATATGCAAAATATGCAATCATATGCAAAATATGCAAAATATGCAGAAATATGCAAAATATATGCAAAATATGCAAACATATGCAAAATATGCAAAATATATACACGGTATGCTAGGTCGATATGCGATAAATATATGCAAAAAATATACAAAATATGCATTGTCGATATGCAAAATATGCAAAAATATGCAAAATATGCAAAAAATATGCAAAATATGCAAAAAATATGCAAAATATGCAAACATATGCAAAATATATGCACGGTATGTTAGGTCGCAATATTAAAGATAGAACTTTGAAATTTTGCACATATATTATTATTACTCCTAGGATGTTTGGTATTGGAAATGGGATATATAGGTCCACGTTTAAGTATATCGCCATATAACGGTTATATATGTTTGCATGTTTTATACATATATTTAGCAAATTTTTCATAATGCCCCAAAAATCTAACAGTTGAACCATGAAACGCATACATACACAATTAGATTTCTATAGGTTAAAAATAAAGAAAGCACACAAATTCGAAAACTACCCTGAAATTTTTTTTTTTTTTGATTAAAATGATTGCATATGTGAAATATGTTGCTCATATTTGCACATATTTTGCATATTTTTGCCTATATTTTTCATATTTTTTGCATATTTCTCGCATATCGACCTAGCATACCGTGCATATTTTTTTGTATATTTTGCATATGTTTGCATATTTTGCATACTTTGCATATATTTTGCATACTTTGCATATGTTTGCATATTTTGCATATATTTTGCATATTTTTGCATATTTTGCATATTTTTGCATATTTTGCATATATTTTGCATATTTTTGCATATTTTGCATATGTTTGCATATTTTGCATATTTTTGCATATTTTGCATATGTTTGCATATTTTGCATATGTTTGCATATATTTTGCATATTTTTGCATATTTTGCATATTTTTGCATATTTTGCATATGTTTGCATATTTTTGCATATTTTTGCATATTTTGCATATGTTTGCATATATTTTGCATATTTTTGCATATTTTGCATATTTTTTGCATTTTTTGCATATATTTGCATATTTTTCCATATTTTGCATAGTTTTGCATATTCTGCATATTCTTGCATATTTTGCATATTTATAGCATATCGACCTAGCATACCGTGCATATTTTTTGCATATTTATCGCATATCGACCTAGCATACCGTGCATATTTTTTGCATATTTTGCATATTTTTGCATATTTTGCATATTTTTGCATATTTTATGCATATATTTTGCATATTTATTGCATATCGACCTAGCATATTTTGCATATCTCGTGCATATGCAAAATATGCAAAAAATTAAAAAATATGAACCCTTCAAATAATTCTAAATTCTTTGAAACGAATTTGTGTCCAATCAGAATTTCGATATCTTCATTATTAAAAAATATGCAAATATGCAAAATCCGAGGTCTACATATAACAAAGAATGCGTATACCTTACAGTGTAAATTTTTGCATGAATAACGCTAAATATGTTTAGTCCTATAACAGTCAGTAAGTACCTTTTTGAAGAGTTTTCAATTCGTCGATTAGGAATAAAAAAAAAACAAAAAAATACACGTATTGACTGATATCGATATTTAAATATCTTACATATTCGGAACAAATTATCACCTAAAAATATACAACGCTGAATCTATCTTACATAACGCTAAATAGCTTACATATTCGGAACAAATTATCACCTAAAAATATTTAACGCTAAATCTACAATAGACAATCAGGGTGCGGAGAATAAGTAAAATACGCTCTTTCTCACGAATGCTCACGGCGAGAATCCAAATGTATTCAATTTATCGCGAATGATAAAGTTACAATGAATGAGCAATCATTTGCAATTTTTCGCGAATGTTAGCATTGTACGAAAAATTAACGAACGATAAAATCGTCGTCGATTCGTTCTTTCGCGAGCATTTGCTGCGAAAGAACATTCAAACATCTCAAAAATACAAATGTTCGCGGATGCTCGGGAGCTCTGTTAACAACAACATCAAACAAAAATATCAACTTACTGAGTAAATGTTACTTGAAAAGTAACCAGACACAGCTATATTCAGCCTTATTTTGGATATAAGCTCCCTGTGATATATTCATGCTATAATATATTTTATATTGCTCAACATTTCCAAAAAGTTTAAATATGCAGATTATTAATTATATATATACTTACTTAGCTGTCTTGTTACGGAACGGTTGTTCCATAAGCCTAAAAGCTTAAAAAAGATTTCCAGAAAACCCACGTTCCAAGATGTTGGTCTGGCGGGAGGTTTTCTAATCTGCTTACTTAGACCATAGTAGCATCTGTTGGCCAACACTATTCTTCTTCTAATTTCAAAACCGATGTCATTAGTTTTATTTATTTTGGTATCAAGGTATATAAAATATTTTACTACTGTAATTCTCAAGTTCCACGTTGGTCCGAGTCTACTGGACGTCTTGCGCGTTGATACCATCAACTGCTAGGACCACTTTGGGAGACTACTTCACAATTTGTTCAAAGGTGGCTGTTTTCGCTCGCAATGTTCGACTCATTATATCGATGTCATATATATCGAGGGCGAATACCATGTGTTGTTTGGTGTACATTTCTGTTCACCCTTTACCAGAATGATGTTAAAAATATCAGACGACAAACTGTCACCTTGTCTGAATCCTGGTTCGGTATTAAACGGCTCCGATAGGTCTTTTCCGAATTTAACTGCTGACCTTGTGCCAATTAAAATTGTCCTGCATAACCGTATTAATTTTGGAGGAATACGGAATACAGAAATGACTTTTAACACCTCTGAAGTGATAAGGCGAAAAGGTGTCGATGTGTTTTTCGTGGGTGTTTTCCAGGATTGGGGCAGAGTGAAAATCTGGTCAAAGGTGGATTTGCCAGGATGAAGCCGCATTGGTATGGTCCATGGTACAATGAATAGGTAGTCCATTTAGCGCAGCTGATGTCTTGATTAACTGTCAAAGTGGGTAATTTCTACTTGAATTCGTTGTGCAGTGTTGCCAACCATTTGAAATATTATATGGAAAAATTTGACTGATGTTCGAGACAAAAACAACGGTTTTTGTTTTGATACATCGCCTTATTATTGCATCATGGTATGGTCCAATAATATCATTGACCATTGGCTTCAGTTCAATACTAAGGTTTGTGTTGCATTGTCAAAAACGACTAATTTGAAATGAGATCGTGCAATATAGGGTTACCAAATGTTTCTCTTAAATCAATCAAAAAATTAATGATATTACAGAGTTTTTCATTTTGCATGGCAAAATAATACAGGTAATCTCATTTCAAAACTATGGGATTTGTGTACTTGAGCCCGTCAAATGCTTTTTTGTTGTTCTTAAATGTCAGCAATGACAAAATATATTGTTTGTTTACCTTTTGTATATTTGTTCAAAAAAAGAAAAAGGAACGTCTTAAAGATTTGTTGATCGATATGAAATTTAGTATAAGAAGAACTGGAATACAATGATATATTTTTCACTTAGGTTGTTTTAGCGTCTTGCCATAGGGAAATGTGTTAAATTCCCGCCACCCAATATCTTCATGTCTTCTATAAGAACGCCACCAGTTCTTCCATATATAAGAAGACCACTATACATTCTAAAATAATTGGATTATAAAAGATCATCGGATTCAGCTGGTCAGACCATTTTCGGTTGGTCTATAAAACAATGTTCACCAGGTCCATACCTTTAGGTGTCCTAAAATACTGTATTTCTCCTATAGTTCTTTAATAAATCGTCCTCAAGATCTCCTATATGCAGATCTCTCGTTATTTTGCAAGAATACCTCCAGGTCTATAAAGATCTCCGTAAACTAAAATTACTGCTAGCTCATAATGTTATTTATTAACTTCAAAAGTGCTCCATGATGTCCACCATTTATTTAATATTAGCATAATCAACAACTTCGATTTAGGGTCTATGTTTGCTGTCAGGCTCACAGATGGACTTTATAAATACCAAAGCCACATATTAATTTTCCGGTTTTGATCTTTTAAAAATGTTCACATTATGAGAAGTTTATTATTTTGCCATCACCAGGAGGAAATAAAAATTATAATTTTTGGCAATGAAGCATGGCACAATGAATCAATGAATTATTAACTGTCAAAGTGGGTAATTTATATTTGAATTCGATGTGCAGTGTTGCCAACCATTTGAAATATTATATGGAAAATGTTGACAGATAATCGAGATAAAAGGTTCGTTCGTTTACTTTCCCAGTAATATTTACTCAGTAAGAATTTGCAGAGAGTAAATACGAATTTTTCCTTCTCAAGAGAGAAAACTGCAAAAAGTAAACGAACAACATCCAGTAAAAAGATTGTTTCGACACAGCTGATTAAAACAACAAACAAATTGGCGCAAACTAAAAAACATCATTTTTATTAGAAAAATGGGTAACAAGCGGAAAATTGATGTTGTTTGTTCCCCACAAACATTTAAAAGGGTTGTGACCGGTAAGTTTTAACTATTTATTTGGAAATATATTGATGTTGATTGATGTTTACAGACATGTTCCAGACATGTTAGGGATGCACACTTTTTTGTTTGGATTTGGAACCTAAAAAATAGTTCGCCAATTACTCTTGTATTACCTTATTTTTAAATACTTGCGTTTTCTTCATCCATTTTGGTATTTAATGATACAAAATCAAAATAAAATTCACAAAACAATCAATTTTCTTGAGAAAAATTTTTTGTTTGTTTACAAAACATAACAAAACAGCTGATGGTACAAGAAAATTCTTACTGAGTAAATTTTCCTTGTTAGAATTTGCAAATACTCAGTAACACAACTGTCAATTCTGCTCTCTCGATTCTCTCTCTTTTACTGGACTTTTGGGTAAACGAACAGCATTTTGTAAGTCTGCTTTTCCACAGGCAGATTTTTATTTGGCAAATACTGAGTTTGTAGGCGAGAGGGGTGCGAGGAAGAAAAACAAAAATTTGCCTGTTCAGAATTTGCCGTACACGCAAATTCTGCTTTGCTCTGTTCGTTGAAAACAATTTTGTTGACATTTCCTTTTGAACCTATTCGCTTTACTGACACACAGCCGGCTTTTGTTTACAAACCTTGTTGCGAGGCCCTCGAAATGCCCAAGTCCAAAATCAAAATAAAATTCACAAAACAATCAATTTTCTTGAGAAAAATTTTTTGTTTGTTTACAAAACATAACAAAACAGCTGATGGTACAAGAAAATTCTTACTGAGTAAATTTTCCTTGTTAGAATTTGCAAATACTCAGTAACACAACTGTCAATTCTGCTCTCTCGATTCTCTCTCTTTTACTGGACTTTTGGGTAAACGAACAGCATTTTGTAAGTCTGCTTTTCCACAGGCAGATTTTTATTTGGCAAATACTGAGTTTGTAGGCGAGAGGGGTGCGAGGAAGAAAAACAAAAATTTGCCTGTTCAGAATTTGCCGTACACGCAAATTCTGCTTTGCTCTGTTCGTTGAAAACAATTTTGTTGACATTTCCTTTTGAACCTATTCGCTTTACTGACACACAGCCGGCTTTTGTTTACAAACCTTGTTGCGAGGCCCTCGAAATGCCCAAGTCCGCACCTGGACACCCAAAAAAAATTTTGCGTGGAGGGTTTTTTAGGGGAGACCATTTTTGCCTTCGTGGCGGTCTCAAAACCACGGGTGAATTAAATTATTCCTAGCTTCCGATGTGCCGTTAAAGATGGGGAAGCTAGGAAGGTCTAGATGTTAGTAAGGGGGTTAATATTTTTGGTTTTGGTAGGCACTTGCTGCGGGTAACACTTTTCATTGTTAGCCATGCCTTGTTAGTAATGTTAGAATTGTTTTTGGTAGACAGGCTATTAAAATGCCTGTGATTTTGGTTGGTGGCAGGCAAAATATATGAGGCCACGTTTAATTTTCTTTGGGGGTCGTCGTGTTTTGTATTGCCTGGGAATGGTGGCCAGGACTTATATTTCAGCAAAATTGCGACAGGAGGGAGAGTGCCGGGGCAGCCAAAATTCTTGCATTGAACTCATATTACCTTCCTTGGAAAGTGATGGGTGTTCACCAGAAATATGGCCAGCTCAGACACTCCGCCACCAGAAAAGCCGCTAAAAAGAAAATAAGATATAATTAATAAATATAAAAGGGTTTAATGTTAGAAATATAAAAATAAATTGGAACGACGCAAGCTTATACTACCACCGCCAAATACGAATGCCAAAAACAATGAAAGTTGTCAGATGGCTATGAATGACATTCACTACGAAGTGATATCCCAAATGAAACTGGTATCATAAGGGAACTAAGCAAAGTAGAGTGGTGTTGCCGATATGGAGATAAATACTCTTAGATAGCAGTCGCGAGAAAAATTTTGACTCTTAAATTTTTTGGGCGAATATGAGTATGAAAGTTTCACTAGAAAGGGACCATTTATTTAATTTAGATAAGGATAACTGGTGTCTAATGAACAAAATGTCGATCAGTGGAAAGCTACAACTGCGCACTGAAAAGGTTATAAAAGAGAGTAGCCTATGAAGAGAGGTTAATAGTTAGAAAATTGGTGCTGGACGAGAAAAAACGTTCATGTGAAAAATTGAAGTTCAGAGAAAATATTCATGATTATTAAGATATTAAATTGAAATAAGAACGACAAATTTAAATAAAATTAAAATAAAAGGTGATAATTATGTGAAAATTAGTGAAAAATGGAAAAAAATCATTACCAATTCTTTAAAAATTAGGTTTGCTTGGCGGATTGTGTGATTTTCTTGGTTTTTACTGTGAACCCAGTGGATAAATTAATTAATAAGTGTGAGGCGAAAGCCATTGAGGTAATTATTAAAGTGGCTAAATTCTTTTAAGCCAAATATTAAAATCATTATTTCTTGGATAGGCCAGCCACGTTTACACACGACAGCGCAACAACAAAAATTAGCGCTATCTCTTGGGTGACGACCAAACCGATCACAGACATTATCCCGGTATTGCGTAAGGTAGGAAAATATAATTTCCCAACTTTTTATAACACCAGTATATCTGTCCCACCGCCATCTACGGGACAGTGGCTATACAAGCATTCCACGTGATCTCGGTTCAGCACCACTTTATTCCTATAAAGAAGAAATTGACTGTGCTAATGATCCAAGACACAATAGGATCCACTCATATATCGACAAACTGTCCTAATTTTACTGTGTTTCCAAGGTGGAAAATTTATGCTATTACCACGATTGGTGCAAAAAAAGAGAACAAGCCTGGAAACAAAATTCTAAGTGGCGCAAATAATAATATCAATAAAAAAGAAGCCGGCGTCACTAGTCATATCTAAAATTCTCATTTTTAACAATCTTAATTGACCTATTATTAATTTTTTTTTATATTTAAAATCTAATATTTTGATTATTATTTATGCTCATTTCTTTGTATTGACGTATTTTATTAGAATTATTATTTATGTTTATTTGTTTATTACATGTCTAAAGTTTCTTTTTTTTCAGCATTCTCAAAGCTTAGGTTTCAATATAGTTTTTTTTTTATTTTTTTCCCCATTAAATTTCTTCGCAACAGAGCTCTTTTGTCGAGGTTATTAGGGTGGGTTTGAAGTGTTAAAATTATATAGTTAAAAACCACGTTCATTGTGGAGTCGAAAAAATCGCTTTGCGAGTGTAATTTTATGTTCTTGTCAATGTTCATGAAATTAGACATGAAATAAACCTTTTCTTGAGGTAAAAGATTTATGGTCAAAAGACCCTTCGTTATTTGATTTGGCGAATAGCCGTTAAAATTTAAAAGTTCCTAACAACCAGTTAGAGGAGATAAAACAACCATTTTACATTTTTATTTGATAATTTTTTTTTTTTATATTTATTGTATTTTTATTGTTGTAAGTTTTTTTTATTAAGTATAAACGATTTTTTTGTTAGAATTAGTAATTGTTTTAAATAATAATAAATATGATTTGAATGTTGGTCAAGATAATAATGATGATGTGTTGAGTTAGCTAAAGAGGAATTAAGGACGAGGTAAGTGATGTATGTGGGCGGTTTGTGGGGTCAGTAAGGTAAAGAAGAGGAGGTACTGATCATGGTTGGGTGGGCATGATATTGGTCATCGGTTGGGGGTCCATTATAGGAGGTGATGCATCGTTGTGTTAATGTAGTATTCAGTGTTGTGTCTTTATTTTAATTGCTGCATGTCAGGAGTAGGGGTGACGGGTTGGGACCACACCCAGAGAGGCGACCAAGCTAGTCGGAGCCCATATGGACATGACCCCCCTACTACAGCGCATGTAACAACCTGTTGTTTTAATTTGTGCAAGTGAAATTTAATTTTTAATATTTGCAATTTATATAATGAAATAAAAAAAATTATATAATGAAAATAAATAAAATATTAAAAAAATCTTTAAAATGCAAACACTTTTGACGTTTTTTTCTTTCTTTTGTACTTTGATTCGCAAATTTGGCAAAGAAAAATTTGGTAATGGAAAAGCAAGCGAAAATTTCAAAAGAGAAAACAAAAAATTTGCCAAATAAAAATCTGCCTGTGGAAAAGCAGACTAATAATTTGTACAAATTCGTACAAATTATTGAGTAAAGGAACGAACCTAAAACAAAGGTTTTTGTTTTGTTACATCACCTTATTAGGTGTGTCTGATTACTTTTCCAGTAACATTTATTCAGTAAGTTCTATTTCAGAGAGTAAGCCTTTTTCTCTCTCTTTTGTATTGCATTTAATATTAAAAATAAAATGAACAATAAAAGAAAAATTGATTCGGTATGTTCCCCGGGAACCCTCTATCAGGAACTTGCCTAAAAATATATAAGGAATTAGTTTCTAATTTAATGAAACTTTGCATTACTTACGAATTTTCTTCCATTTTCTGTAATTTTTATACAACTTCAAATTGAACTTTGCAAATTAAAAAAAATTTTTTGAATAATTTATGTGCTTGGTCATAAAACAGCTGATCTCAAAATGGCTTAGTTTGCTAAATCTTACTGAATAAAATTCTTTCAGTAAACTCCAGCAAGTTTGTTGTTGTTGAACTGTCAAACTTGCTCTCTCACTTGACTCTCTTTTACTGGATTTTTGGGTAAACAGACAACATTTTGTAACAATTGTTACCAAATATACAGTAAACAGACAAAGCTATTATTGCATCATGGCAATGAAGGTACAGTAACTAAAAAATTTTAACATATGAGTGCATGAGACTACCTTCCTTATTATACCATGGAATAAAATATTAAAAAATTTTGTTTTTGCAAAATAATCAGGCTTAATCTCAGTTTGTTGTTTTTATAAAAACAACTATTTATTAGTGGGGAATGTATGGCATTGTCCGCCGAGGGGTATGGCAGGGAAGACTATAGTTTCGGATCTCGCCACTGATCCTCATCAGTTCCCTTAGTTTTTTGTTGGGATATTCTCAACGAAACGAACTTCTCATTGGGGTCGTATCGCTGGTAACGTAAGAACTTCGAATTGTCACAAGAGACATTTGGGTTTGAAAGGTTTTTTGTAAAGAAGCTATTAATAGCTTCTGGGGAGAATATCCCAACAAAAAACTAGGGAACTGATGAGGATCAGTGGCGAGATCCGAAACTATAGTCTTCCCTGCCTTACACCTCGGCGGACAATGCCATACATTCCCCACTAATAAATAGTTGTTTTTTATAAAAACAACAAACTGGGATTAAGCCTGACTATTTTGCAAAAACAAAATACAAATGGTATACCAAATAACCCGCCAAACACTACTGAATATTAAAAACTAATAATTTAATTATCGTCAGAATTACCGAAATTACAAAAAGTAACAGAAACAATGTTAATATAATTTATATAGTATGGCAACACTATTTCTGCAAAATACCATGTTGACGTTTATTTTTGCTTTTGTTGTGCAGAAGTTCGAAAATTTCAATTCACGTGTGAAGAAGAGCAGGAGATAACTTATGAGGGGAAGTATATGTTTTGAAAACTTCGAATTCGCCTCCCTGTTAACCTTATGAATAAACCTTGGTCTTGACCAACCGAAACGTTTCTTTTCATTATAATTTGACGTTACAATCTTATATTTTTGTATTTAAATTTCAAATTATTTTTTACTTTCCATTAAATTTTTCACGTTTTCAAATTTTCCTTTTGACATCTGGCTACGTCGCTGCTTCAGAGTATGTGCAGATTACTCGGAAAATAATCGGGAAACATTTGTATAAAATTTGGAAAAATCTGATATAGGAGCCCTTGGCATATGGGATGTTCCATAAGTATGAATGTATTAACTTGCAATTGCTAATCAAATAATGATGGAGAGAAATAAAACATTCTATAAAACTTATTATACATTTTCCTATTAAAATCAATCTTTATTATTAGAAACAATTGCATATAAAATCACCACCGCAATGGCCAGAGGTATGGCCTAGGTTTTTACAGTATAGTATACAATTCAAATGGTTTCCAATTTCGTCACAATACACCAGGACTGGCTTCGTTCTTCCCTGCATTTTGGAGTTGTCATCGAATTCATTTTGTTGTCCTACACAGATTGGAAATGGGAACCAAACAACGACAACATTTCAATTCAAACATAATTACACAAACAAACATACATATTAATTATCTGATTTGTTCAAATGATGTTGCGATGTATGCAAATGCTAGTTACCAAGTATGGGCACGGCTTGTCCAAAATTGCTATGATGCGTCATTATAGTCAACACAACAAGGAAGATTGTGACCAAGTTAAGACGTCGCTGCAACATCATCGCCTTTTTTATCGGATTTCGAATTTGGCAAATCAATAATATTGTCACGTTCAAAGAAACCGCTGACGACTTTCAATTTCGTTCTTTCGATAGTTCTGAACAATGCACCGCGAAGCGAGTGAATGGAGCTGTGGTGTTGACACTTTGAGTAATCTTTTCCAACTGATTGAGGGACGCAGTCAACGCGCGTAGCCCACAGAACAATTAACAAATTTTTGTTTTATTTCGAAATTGTTTGATTGCGCTTTTTCTGCGTCGTTGGTGATCTGCGCTCAAACGAACAGAATTCTGTGAGGGTTTTGGCTTTTAATTGAATTTCATGAATATGATGCGATTGAACGATGTGGATTGAACGGCTTGAGATTGATTGATAACGGCAAGAAAACGAAACAAAAACAATGTCTGGAACACCACATTTGTTTGTAAATATGAATATGGACGTTGTTCACATCTCATCATTCCCACAGAATGGGGGGCAGATGTTTATTATTTGTATACATACTATCTGTGTATGCGGATAGACGGATGGATGGTTGATGCACCCTGATTACGGAAATGTAATAGAATTGAACTTGAACTTACGCAAGAGTAAACAAATATCGTTTATAATTCATTACATATGTACATAGTTATGATCAAATGCAATAACAATTAAATTTATTTTTATATAAAGAAGTAACAACATTATTAGAAAACCAAGAATTATGTTTGATGGTGATTCGCCTGCTTTTTTTTATTATTTTTCCAATATTTCGATTGTCATCGACAATCATCTTCAGGGATCTGTTACAAAGAATACAAACATACTTACAATTTGATAAACGAACATTTTAAATCCACGAATCTTACATTAATATTATTGTAGAAGAAAAGTGTCTTCATTAGGGTAACTTCGGGTAATGTGGACTATGTGTTTAATGTGGACCACCTCCATATCTTTGAAAATGCTTGAAATATGACAGTGCCACCTTGATATATGTTTTCGTAATTAGTAAAAACAAACATCTAACATGCTTTTTAGTACATAATTGCAATGTTGAAAATTTAGTTAAGCTTTTATTGAAATCTGGGATTTGAAACATTTTTTATCACAAGTGTATAACAATTTGTTTTTCTCAAATATAAAAAAGTTATGTAGAACTTCATTTTCCACAGTAAAATTATTATTTTTTAAGCCGATTTTTTTAATAAAAAAAAATCAAAGTCGGGTAATGTGGACCATTATAAAAAGGGGTCAATTTCATGGGCACTAATTGAAATAAATTGAAATTTATAACAACCAATCTACAACCTGCCTTTTAACTTCCTGGTCCACATTACCCGCACATACTGGTCTACATCAATCCCACGGCGGCTGATTATTTGTACCGGATTGACTCAGAGATGGACTTCGACCAGAGGATGCCATCTCAACAAATACATGTTCGTGTGCGTCATTTTTGTCACGGGAGCGGTATTATATCCCGGAATGCCTGCTCCGAACCCTACTGGTTCATGGCGGGATTGAAAGTAACTCCGGACCTTTGTTCTGTAGTGTTTGCAGAAACCGGATCCACAATAAATCAATCTCGGTGAGATGCGATGGATGCATTTTCGAGGTTGCTCTGGACTGAACCGGATCCAGGAGTACTGCGAAGTGAGTTATGTCGCTTCATGCTGCGCCAGTCTGCCAGTGTGTCTCAGGAGTCGTCGTCTGATTCGCCATGTGAATCGTCGGAGTACGAGACATCCTCGCAGTCGCCTCAGCAGCAAAACCCCCAGCATTTAACACCGTATATTGCTGTTCCCCGCCTAGAAAATGCATCGTTCTTGCAGTTCAACTGCGATGCAGTTCAAAACCACCGGACGGCATAGAGATCGTAATGTATGCGGATGATTGTACGATCATGGCGTCGGGACCCATTATTGATGGCATATGTGAGAGGTTAAACTTCTACATCGATCTTGTAAATAATATGAAAATAGCCGCCACAAAATCAACAGCTACACTGTTCACCACATGGAAGGCTGAAATGAAGCTCCCACTGAACATAATGGTCGATGGAGAACTGATTCCGACCACCAACTACCCCAAGATACTGGGAGTAACGTTCGACAGCCTTTTCAAGTCGTCTGCGCAAGCCACTGCTTTATGTGATAAGCTGAGAAATAGGAGAAGTCAGAAGTCAGTTTAATTATTTTTTCCGTCGGTACATTTAGGATGTGTAACATTTCTAATGTGCATCGTCTTCTGTAATTATTACCTTGTGCTACAATGTCAATATCTTTGAAGTTTGGTCTGTGTCCAGTCAAAGTGCAATGTATGTGCAGGGATGTAAGTTAAATTTTATACGCTTTTTCTTTCTCTTCTTCAAGTTTTTATTCTGCTTTGCATGTTTCAATAGGTAGAGAGGGGCAAGGGGAATAGAAATGGAAAAATATTGCTCGTACCGACAATTTTCTGGCAATTCGTTTTGTGTATTTCGTATTCGTTGACATTTTATATTTATATAAATGTGAAAAAACTATTGACATCAAATGAAAAAAAGAAATATTTTCGAAACCGAATTGCCTTGTACAGACGCATGAAGCAAGTTCAAAAGGGAACGATAATAATTGCCGCAAGTAAACTCGCCTAATATAAATCAGGACTTATATTGAAAACTCTATGTATAAAATTTGTTGCCGTATTTATCTTCACTCTACGGGGTGATTAGAATAAGTCGTCCAGATGCTGTTGGTTTTTGGTACCAATCTAGTTTAAGTTTCTTGTCTCGTTTGATTATTATTGCATTTAGATATGTCATTTTCCTCTATTTTATTGTTTGTATTTTCGACTTCCGTTTTCTTCACTATACAAAATAAATCGTCAATGTTTTTTGTTAGTATCCTCGGTTGCATCGACATCTTTTCTATAGAAGTCACCAATATTTCCTCCATTATTACGTCAGCTATAATCGGTGACGCCCATTGGAAGTCCTTTCCGTTGTTCGTAGACCTTGTCTTGAAATATACAAAAAATCAGTATTTCTATAAATAAATCATTTGGCATTTTGGTCTAGTCTTTCAATATATTCCATTTTCGGCGATAGTCTTAAATGCTAAGTTTATTGGAAAGAATTATAAAATAATAAAATATATTTTATTTTAGAAAAAATACTAATAAAGGAATATCAAATTACTTTCGGGAAAGGCGGTTCTCCACTTCTATATCTATTATGCTGGAATAGAGTTTGAGTAAAATAAAAATGAACTCGTCTTCATATCCGGATTTCGTTAACCCTGTGTCAAATAAATTCTCATAAAGTAGGTTAACCAGGTAAAAAGTTCTAGTGTATATCCTTAGCTAAAATGCAAAAAGGCGTAACTAACAAAAGCATAATTGTGTAGGAGAAGCATCTTTTGTTTTTTTTTTTAATAGAAGTTCCTTTTTTGACCGCAGACGTGAAAAACTTTGTCAACACATGTAGTTTATTGACATTCACAATATTCATTCAAAAAGTCAATTTTCAATATTTTGTTAGTTACGCCTTTTTGCATTTTAGCTGACGATATGCCGTTTTATTTTTTTTTTAATTCGTAGTCAATAGCAAACTTCTTTATATAATGATATTGGTTGTGTTTGCACAATAATACATACAACAGATATAATAGACATATTATATATTGGAGGGCAATTGAAAAAATCGGACAAAATTAAAATTGTGATCCATTTATGAATCTATTTCCATCAATCCATACATATGTAATTCTGTATGAAATCATAGAAAAATTTTGACAGTTCAACAACAACAAACTTACTGGAGTTTACTGAAAGAATTTTATGCAGTAAGATTTTCAAACTCGGCCATTTATGATCAGCTGTTTTATGGCCAAACACAAAAATTTTTAAAAACATTTTTTTGATTTGCAAAGTTCAATTTGAAGTTAAGTTGTATAAAAATCACAGAAAATGGAAGAAAATTCGTAAGTAATGCAAAGTTTCATTAAATTAGAAACTAATTCCTTATATATTCTTAGGCAATTTCCACATAGAGGGCAATGTATTGATGCAGGAAGCTTAAATGTTCCCGGGGAACATATCAAATCAATTTTTCTTTTATATTGTTCATTTTATTTTTAATGTTAAATGCAATACAAATAATTGTTTGTCCGTTGTTTGTTTCTTTATTTTGGCGCAAATAAAAATGTATCCTCGAATCAGATGTTTATTTGCTGAATCTTACTAAATGTTGTCTGTTTACATTCTTACTCTCTGAACTAGAACTTACTGAATAAATGTTATTGGAAAGGTAACCAGACACACCTATAGTTATAGACTCAATAGGATAAAAATAGGGAGTTCAGTGCATCATTTGCATCAAATCGGACTATTTTATATCTTAACCGACTCTGAAAAAGATTCTATACATATTCTCAAAAGGAACCATGAGTCTATCTCGTATCATTTTGCCTGTCACAAACATATGCACAAAATCATAATACCCTGTACCACGGTATGGTGAAGGGTACAATTATAATTAATTCGGACTGATTTAAAGAAAGCTTGACACACGTCATTTGGTATGATGCAGAACAGCGCGCTGTGCAAAATTTCATACTAAGCGGACAAACGTCGTGTATTTATTAGAATATTTTTTGTTCAAACCGAATTATTATATGTTAATCCGATTTGAACAAAATTGTATATACTTTATTCTAGACTCAAAACGTTTGGTACTTAGTGCGCCATTTAGATAAAATCGGTGGAAAATATTAGGTTGGGGAAAAGGATACCCATTGTTATTTTTTAATTTTTTAAAACAGTTATGGTCGATTTTTAGCACCTGGTCGATGTTACGACTGCTACAGCCGATCATTTCTCCGATTTTATCGACAATTTTGACGACCGGCCTACCTGTGCGAGGTGCATCTTTAACATCAATAATTCCTGAACGGAATCTACGAAACCAAAATTGCACATAATTGGCTGTTACAGTATCGGAACCATAAATAACATTCACAATTTTAGCGGCATTATCAAAGAAATACGGTAAGATGTACCGAATTTTCTCTTTTTTCACTTCCATTTTTAACACCCTGCTCCAAACAAAAACCAACAAAATATTTTTTTTACTGGGAAATATTACTCTTCCAACGAGCATAAATCTGAAATTGTTTGATCGATTTACGAGTAATCGATCAGTACAGCGATCTGCCAAAAAAATAATAGATTTCTTTTTCCCAAACGTAATATATATATATATATGAGAGCTATCTATAAATTTGAGCCGATTTAAGCAAAGCTCAATACACGCCATTCTTAGCTCAAGCGTTGGGTCTTTTGCACGATATATCTAAGTCTAATTCCGTCGGCCAACCAAATAAATGAACTGTGTCAAAATTAAGATGTTCCGTTATATCTTGCAAATACTACCTAGGTTATAATTTTCTTTAGGTATTTCTGAATATTTTCCCACTACTCAACATGTCGAAGACGTTTCTGACGATTGTATTAAGAAAATTAAAACACCTTATAGTAGCATACTTTTTGGCTTCTATATGAATTTTGAAAACTATCAAAAAGTCGTAATTTAAAAAAAAAAAAAAAACACTTCAAAATTATTGCAACGAACAATATTGGATATAACTTAAGGAAGTTAACTAAACAGTTTTTAAGAAATTCTGAAGAAAACGTAATTTAAAAATTTTTTAAAATTAATTTTTAGTGTTCAAAATTCGACCGATCCATGCCAGGATGAAAAAAATGTCTCAAATAAATTGTTCAAGGAAATATGATGAGCAGAGGATAAGAAAAGATGGCGGACTTCTCATTCCTTTAGGATATAAACTATGAAAAAGTTACTTTCTAAAAATTGATTAAAAGGGTCATATCAAAAAAATATCGGTTGTTATATCAAGTGTTTAGTATTATATTTTAAATATTAATTATTTAATTGGGTTCAAATTACAAAATTTCAATTCCTTTGAAAATCTACACGCGGGGTCGATTTTGTATTACTTCCCAGTAGTTCGAGTAACTGGTGATGAACTAGATATTTTACTAATTACCCGTAAGTACCACTAGTTACCACTTCATGCCCTAGACTGGTGAATTTAACATGGGTATGTCATTAGGGAAGTCAATTGTCCCCTGCCTCCGTTACCAGTATACAGTCATTTCGATAGCCGATTCATTACCCTTTGCATTACCAGTAACTACTGAATTGGTATGATGTGCGTAGACAACTTTTTCAATTGACAAAAAAATCCAACAGTAAATTTGGAGTATGAAGTAACTAAATCACCAAGTAACTAGCAATATAACTATATAATAGCAGACAATTGATATTTTTTGAACAACTGGGTTACTACTCTAATCGTTTTCAGCCATTTGCTGTATATAAGAAAACCAATGGGAATGTCTGGGGAAGAATTAACTTTTTCGCTATATGCGTGTCTATTATATCCGGTTTATACTATGGAAATCAAAGTTTTCTCTCTCTCTCTCTCTTGTACATATAAATAAGGTGACCATACGTACTTTTTTTAGAGCACAATCATCTTTTTTATAATCTGTTATCTTTAGTCACCTACATTTTTAAAACGTTGATTAATATTTATATAGAAAATTTTGCGGTGCTTGTACTGTTCAAACTTTTACTAAACTCAAAAATTGTTCACACATTTTCTTATAACCAACTTTATGACTACGTGGTTATCACAAAAAAACATTTCGATTTTTAGTATCAGAACCTATAAGTAAATCTTAATGTATGTTTTTATATAAATATATTATTTTCTTGTATTAAAAAAGTGTTTTAAATGTATAAAGGGAAAATCGAAATCAATTGTGATTAGTCCCAAATTAGATTAGGAGAGATTCTTGCATGAACCTGCAAGAATCTTGAACTGCAAAATCGGAACAGAGCAATAAACTCTCAGAAATAATATTTTCGTTGTGATTGAAAATGTATAATTATTTCTGAGAGAAAGGTTACACAAGATGCTAAAACGACTCATTAGCGAATCCACATATATATATATATATATATATATATACTAGCATAGGCCCGCTACGTCGTTAGCGGATCTTTTTATATTTAAAATAAAAACATTAATTTAGCTACAAAATACACTTTTGGATTAAGTATAAATATTTAAAATATTTCTAATAATGATAGGTCCTATATTTGTAATTTAATACTAATGGTAAAATACGAAGTACGTTTTTGTACTTTTGTACCCTTATAGTACGAATTCCTAATATAATATTTTGCACAGCTCATTATTTATTATGCAGAGACATGCCTTTAGAGGAAAGATTTCCATTAAAATTTCAGAAATTTAGTATTTCTGATGCGTTACTGTTGGAGAAACATAAACTAAATTGTTTATTGGGAAAACATATTATGTTTTAAATTTTGAATTGAATTTCTGTTACCATGCAAAAATACATTGTTCAGCAATTCATATTGTTATCCTTTTATATTTCGTTTCTTTTGTTATTGTAATTTGTATTTGAATTTATTTGTTCTCTTCATTAATTTTATAATTTAACGAAATGTATTATTTTTGAAATAGTAGGCTTTTCAATTTTGTTTTTTCCATATTGGAATTAAGAAAATTTTTCATTCAGTCCTTTGTGATACATAGTGAAGACAAGTTGTATAATAATAAAATATTTGAATTGCGGAATAAAAGAAAAACTGTATTATTTATAAAGCTGAAAATCTAATAGGTTATGGGCCCAGATTACGCCCAATAAAATTAAAATGGATAAAGTGAAAAGAAATATAAAACCATTTGATGGCGAAAGATATTCGGTTTGGAAGTTTAGAGTACGAGCACTCTTGGAAGAAATTGATGCATTAAAAGTTATTGATTGTGAGATTCCAAAAGAAACAGAAGATTGGAAAAGAAGTGAACGGAATGCAAAGAGTATAATCATCGAATATCTAGGTGACTCCTTTCTTGGTTTTGCGAATACTGAAAGTACGGCAAAACAAATTTTCAAAGACTTGGATGCAATATATGAGCGGAAAAGCTTGGCTTCACAATTGGCTGTACGGAAAAGGCTATTGTCTTTGAAGTTAAAAGGTGATACGGTATTAATAAACCATTTTATAATATTCGACGATCTTATTACTGAGCTGTTGGCTTCTGGAGCTAAAATAGAAGAAATGGACAAGGTATCACATTTGCTGCTGACATTACCTTCAGCTTATGATGGCGTTATAACAGCTATAGAGACACTATCTGAAGATAATTTAACATTGGCATTTGTGAAAACTCGATTACTGGATCACGAAATAAAATTAAGGAATGATACAAGCTGTGGTTAGCAATCAAAGAAACACTTACAAAGATTTTTCACATAAATTTAAAAATAAAAGCAAATTTAAATCGTATAAAAATGATTTTAAAACCACAGCTAAATGTCATTATTGTGGTAAAAAAGGACATATTAAAAAGGATTGCTATGGTTACAAAAAACTATTGAGTGAGAAAAATCGAGATAATGGTAAAACGGTCCAAACTGCAACGGCCGAGGCAGAAAAAGGATTCGCATTCATGATAAGGCAACACACTAACACCACATCAACAGGAAATATTTCATTTCTTTTGGACTCTGGTGCCTCAGATCACATAATAAATGATTCCAGTCTGTTTACGGATTGTATTTCCATGGAGACTCCCATCAAGATTGGAATTGCCAAACAGGGAGTATTTATATATGCAACCAAGAAGGGTATAGTAAAACTGCGGAGCAATAACCAAGAACATATCACTTTAGAAGACGTCTTATATTGCAAAGATGTGCCTCAAAATTTACTGTCCGTGAAAAGAATGCAAGATGCTGGATTAACTGTTGAATTTAATCCAGGGGGTGTTGTGGTCACAAAAAGTGGACATGTTGTTATGGATGGTAAATATAACAATAATATACCAACTGTAAATTTTGATATTGTTGCAAGTGTATATACGTCCAGAACTTTAAAAAATTGTGATTATCGTTTGTGGCATGAGAGATTAGGGCATATAAGCAGAGGAAAATTTTTAGAAATAAAACTGAAGGATTTATTTAGTGACACTAGTCTCATAGAAAATATACACCCTGATAGTGACTTATGTGAAGCATGTATAAATGGCAAACAAAGTAGACTATCATTTAATAAATGTAAAGATAAACAGCATATAAGAAGGCCTTTATTTATTGTCCACTCGGATGTTTGTGGTCCAATAACGCCTTCGACAATTGATGGAAGGAATTACTATGTCATTTTTGTTGACCAATATACACATTACTGTGTGACATATTTATTGACACATAAATCAGATGTATTTTCATATCCTTGTTGGATATGAACCAAATGGATATAAGGTGTTGGATGTTGAAACTGGAACTTTTTTGATAGCAAGAGATGTTACTGTGGATGAGATAAATATGGTAAATTCCAGAAATTCCGCTAAAAAAATAATTGAACGAAATAACCTCAGAAGTGAGCTAAATATCCCGAATGATAGTAGGGAAATGATGAGAGCCTTCCCGAACGATAGTACGGAAATGATAAGAACTTTCCCGAATGATAGTACGGAAAGAGAATACAACATGAATGATAAGATAACTAATGTCGATCTTAATACTAATGGTGACATTGTATTTGAAAATACAAAGGAACACAACAGTCAGTTGTCCGATTTGGAACCTACAACTGAAATCAGAAGAAGTAAGAGATTAAGAGAAAAGCCACCAGTTTCATACCAAGAAAGTGAAGATCCATTTCATGAATGTATGATGGGTGTCCAAACTAATACTGATATACCAAGCACTTTTGACGAAATTAAAAATAGGAGCGATAGGATACAATGGGAAGAAGCGATTAATGATGAGCTTAGATCGCATTTTGAGAACGAGACTTGGTCTGTTGTAGCAAAACCTGTTGGTAAGAACATAGTTGACAGTAAGTGGGTTTTTTCATTGAAACATAATGAAATGGGTAACCCAGTTAGATACAAAGCTAGACTAGTTGCTCGTGGTTTCACCCAAGAGTACTTGGTTGATTACGATGAAACTTTTGCTCCAGTGGCTAGAATTTCTAGTTTTCGGATTTTGTTAGCTTTTTCTAACCAATACAATTTAAAGGTTCACCATATGGATGTTAAGACGGCGTTTTTAAATGGAACATTAAAAGAGGAGATTTATATGAAAATTCCTCAGGGCTTGGTATGTGAGACCGATCAAGTGTGTAAATTAAATAAGTCCATTTAAGGACTGAAGCAGTCGGCAAGGTGTTGGTTTGAAGTATTTGATCAAGCATTGAAAGATATAGGGTTTGTTAATTCGTCAGTGGATCGCTGCATATATATTCTTGACAAAGGCGATATACTAGAAAGTGTGTATGTGTTATTGTATGTTGATGATTTGGTAATTGCCACATATAATTCAAAAACTATTACTAATTTTAAGAAATACTTAATGAACAGATTCAAAATGACAGATTTGCTTGAGATCAAATATTTCATTGGGATAAATATAGAAAGAAAGGATGATACAATATTTTTGAATCAGTCAGCATATATCAGAAATATTCTAAAAAGATTTAAAATGGATGACTGTAGACCAGTAAGTACTCCCATGCCCACTAAACCAAATTATGAAGAACTTAACTCTGATAAAAAGTATGATGCACCATGTCGCAACTTAATCGGTTGCTTAATGTATGTTATGTTGTGCACACGTCCAGATTTGAGTACTGCAATTAATATACTGAGTCGCTATAGCAATAAAAATAACATAGAGTTATGGCAATGTCTTAAACGAGTGTTGAGGTATCTTATGCCATGTACAGACGAGCGTTGTTCGCTCTCTCATTCGTTGTTCGACCCCTAATTATGAAGTAATTACATAGTTCCCCATACAAAATTGTCTGAGCGAACACCGACTTTTGTACGTTGTTCAATTCGAATCACTCTCTGAATCACCAAAAATTTTGTCCCATCTCTAACAATTGGGAGAATTTATCGAAAATAAATTAATTTTGACAGCATGAAAAAATTTTTAAATTTTTCAAAATTTTTCAGTAAAATTGAAAATGATGAATGAAAAGTAACCCAAATTCTAGTTTTTATATATGCAGAAGGATGTAAATTTTGTTGTCTACGTAATGCAATATGCATTTCTTTCCCCTTGGTTCTAATTAGCGTACAAAACGAGAAACAAAAGTGGGGAAACCCAAACAAAAATTCTCCAATTTTTTAAATGTGACATTTGAGTTGAGAAAATATAAAAATGTATTGAAAACAACAATATTTTCAGAAAAAAATGGAAAACATGAATTAAAAGTAAAGAGATAGGGGTTGATATTATAGTCAGGAGAAAGAGAATTATTTTTTCTATTTAGATCCATATGTGATTCACGCAAATATGTTACAATTTTGGTGTAAAACAAGAAACAAAATGTTTGAAATAAAAAAACTCTGATGACATGAATTAAGAATGGTGTTGTATGAACGGGTTAATTCATGTACGTAATTCTGAGAGAGAACTACGTTGTTCGAATGCCCGTCAGAACATGGCATTAAAGGTACTATTAATTTAAAACTGGTGTACAAAAGGAATTCTAGTTATAGTGACATGATTATTGGATATGTGGACCCTGATTGGGGTGGAAGTGAGCTTGATAGGAAAAGTACAACAGGATTCCTATTTAAAATGTTCGAAACTTCTCTAGTTTGTTGGAATACAAGGAAGCAGAATTCTGTTGCAGCTTCGTCCACAGAAGCTGAATATATGGCTTTGTTTGAAGCAGTAAGGGAAGCAATATGGTTGAAATCATTATTGAGTAGTATCAAAACAGAGTTAGAAGCACCAATTAAATTATATGAAGATAATCAAGGCTGTATAAGCATAGCTAAAAATCCATCAAGCCACAAACGATCTAAACATATTGACGTTAAATATCATTTTTCCCGAGAACAGGTGGAAAATAAACTAATTACCATTGAGTATATTCCTACAGATAAACAGATAGCTGATGTTCTGACGAAACCCCTGCCAACTGCTAAATTTCTGGATTTTAGATGTCAACTCGGTTTAAATGCTGATAAATAATTTTTTTTTTTTTTTGTTTTATTCGGTCTGATTAGGTTTTACTGGGTTTTCCTAATCCTTGCAACAAATGTTGGACTATATTTTTGTTTTTCCCCAGATATAACAACTTGTCACATCATGTAGTAATTTTTATGATACCACTATTTAATATAACTTAATATGTATATTACTTGTAATGACCAATGTATTTTTGAGGGGGTGTGTTGGAGAAACATAAACTAAAATGTTTATTGGGAAAACATATTATGTTTTAAATTTTGAATTGAATTTCTGTTACCATGCAAAAATACATTGTTCAGCAATTCATATTGTTATCCTTTTATATTTCGTTTCTTTTGTTATTGTAATTTGTATTTGAATTTATTTGTTCTCTTCATTAATTTTATAATTTAACGAAATGTATTATTTTTGAAATAGTAGGCTTTTCAATTTTGTTTTTTCCATATTGGAATTAAGAAAATTTTTCATTCAGTCCTTTGTGATACATAGTGAAGACAAGTTGTATAATAATAAAATATTTGAATTGCGGAATAAAAGAAAAACTGTTTTATTTATAAAGCTGAAAATCTAATAGTTACGTGTTACAAAATCCCCATTGTAAAAAATTGTCAGTATTTTTAGTATAAACGCGACATAAAGATCCATATTCATTACATCGGAAGTAGCTGTAGTATAATATATTTCCAGTGTGGTTGGAAACATCATTGGAAATTAATATCAGTACTGTTATTGTAGAAAATTAGAACCATTTGCTTTTAACAGTGCCAACAATATAGTACTTGTGGTGTTCACTGGCTTGTTTGCATGGTTGCACCGGAAGTTTAAACCAAAATTCACATAATCATTTGCTGTAGACCCATGTGGGATTGAAAACTATATTTCATATATTTCAGCAATTTTAGTAAAATTATTTGAAAAATATTTCCATAAATCATTTTATTTGCCATTGTCAAAGATAATTACTAAAATTCGGATATCTTTACTATTTAGTGCTTTTTGTACAAATTAAAAAAAAAACTTTTTAATTTGTTATAGCTAAATATACGTATTGTTTTTTCATAGAAAAAACCTTGTACCAAAATCTGTAGCCCCCGTACCGTCGTATACAATGTGTTGTTCTTTTTAGTAAATTTTAGAACTTATTTCTGGAAAATATTTATGTATAAATGTTTATTGTTGTAGATAAGTTTTTAATAACAGGTTCTTATCTTTATCTGGTCTACCGTACACAATATTTAGTACTGGTTCGTACTGTAAGTACAATTTTCTAACTTTTTGACGTATTTCATTTGTTTTTAGTATACATAGCTACATACCGAATTTTAGAATTATACTTTTTCCCACACGGTGCAATATTTTGTATTTTTGGTGCCAATTAGTACGAATTTCCAATAAATAAACCCTCTTATTTGTACTAATTTTCAGATTTCAATCTCTAACTTTTCCGTAATAATTTAATATTATGTACTATTTTAGTATTAATTTCAAAAATTAGTACTGAAATGGTATTTGTAATAATAAATCTACGTATCGTTTCTATTATACTACAGTATTTAGTACATTTTAGTAGTAATTTCAAAAGAATTATGCATAACATTCTATTCGTAATAGAGTAAGCTACAAATTTCAGATTTCAAATTCTACCAGTTCTATTGTATTTTATTATTTAATACTTTTTAGCACCACTTTTCTACTAATTTCCAATAAAATGTTATGTATAGTATTATATTTATAATAGTTAAAGCTATATGCGAAGTTTCACTTTTCTATATCTATCTATATTTATATTATAAAATTTTTAGTACTTTTTAGTGCTGATTTCCAAAATTTGTTCACACTTTCTGATTTACTTATCATTGACAAAGCTGTATAACAAATTTTAGAGTTATATTTCCAAAGGTTCCACAAGTTCCACAAGTTTTAGTACTATTAAGTACCATTTTAGTACTAATTTCCAAACAAATATTTTTGCACATTATTCTTTTTGTAATATCTTAAAATAAATACCAAGTTTCACAAATGTATATCTACCGATGCCATTCAAATATAAGATTTAGTACTTTTTAGTACCTCTTTAGTACTAAATTCCAAAATTTTTCACACATACCACTTCGCTCGTCATAGACAAAGCTATGTGCCAAATTTCTAAGTTCTACTTCTAACCGTTCCGCTGTATTACAGTTTTAGTACTTTTTAGTACAATTTTAATACTAATTTTCAAAAATATTTGTGCACATCATTCTCTTTGTAATAGCTTAAACTACATACCAAGTTTCAGATATGTATATCTACCGATTCCATTCAAATATAATATTTAGTACTTTTTAGCACCTTTTAGTACTAAATTCAAAAACGTTTTCACACATACCACTTCACTCGTCATAGGCAAAGCAACGTGCCAAATTTCAGACTTCTACATCTAACCGTTCCCGCGCAATACAGTTTTACTTTTTTTTTAGTACCTTAACTTTTTAGTACCTTTTAGTACGAATGTCCAAAAACCCCGCCTTATCACACGCCTACGCACCAAACCCAACTTCATGCCAAATTTCAAGTTTCTGGCTTTAGCCGTTTCGCCTGGGCGTTGATGATCAATCAGTCACTTATAACGCAACTCTTTTATAGATATAGATATATATATATATATATGGGCAATATTGCCAATTTTTTAATATTCCATTTTCAAAAAATCAGCTTTTTTGTTTTTGTGGCACATCAATGATTTTTGGTACACATATAGAGAAAAATGTTCTGACTCCGAAACCGTTCGCGATCAAATTTTTGGTTGATGCGCGCAAAAGTTATCGAGGTTTTAATTTTGGGCATAAGAAAAAAATCTTAAAATTACGCCGTTTATTTTATTGACCAAAAACGTCCTCCGTAAAGTAAGAATATGAATATATTATAATAATCAGGATAAAGTTGCACATATTCGCGAAATATGAGAAAAATAAAAAAAATTATAGCAGATTACATCAATATTTTCATTATATTAATGACATACACACACCTAAAAAATAATTTAAAAATATCTACATAATCTAAACACCATGATGAATCAAATGATATCAAAATCACACAAGTCCGTGTAGCGGTTTCTAAATCACAGCGACAACAAAACAAGATATTGAGGAAAAATATTTGTTTTTGGTTCGAAAAAATAATGTCATCATATTAATTTTTTTAATTGTATACAAGAAATTTCAGAAAAAAATGTTGGGGTTATTCTGCTATTTTACCCGAATTTCGCCGAAAAATTTACATATATAATAATCACTTTTTGTGTATAAGTATGCGCCTTGCGGATTATATCAAGACCCTTCCGATAAATCTTAGAATTCTATAAATAGGAATAAATCTTAAAATAAAATAATATTATGAAATTTACATTTTAAATTGTGTCCAAATCGCGTAATTCTCAAAATCATTTCATGCGCATGCGGTTTCCAGGAAGTACTGAAGTTTATCTTCCAATCCATATATATTTTGCGAAATTTCATTTGACGGCTAAGATGTGCCACACGTTACACTGAAGTACCCAAAAAATCGTAAAACGCGAATAATTTCCAAAAACTCCATATGCCATTAACGCGCATCCGATTTCTGGGTGCACCCTAAAAAATACATCGATCAATACCGATTTCAATGTGGTCCATTAAGAACCATGGATGTGCCAGCTCACACTATTTTTGAGATAAATAACGTCTAAATCGCGTAATTCTCAAAATCATTTGATGCGCATGCGGTTTCCAAGAAGTACTGAAGTTTATCTTCCAATCCATGTATATTTTGCGAAATTTCATTTGACGGCTAAGATGTGCCGCACGTTACATTGAAGTACCCAAAAAATCGTAAAACGCGAATAATTTCCGAAAACTCCATATGCCATTAACGCGCATCCGATTTCGGTGTGCACCTTAAAAAAATACATCGATCTATACCATTTCAATGTGGTCCATTAAGAACCATGGATGTGCCAGCTCACACTATTTTTGAGATAAATTGGGTACATCTCTCTTTCGGCTGAAGTTTTTAAAGTTCTCTTTTCGAAAAAGATCAAAATCCGTATGAGGTCATTTATTGAAGCGGAAATGATACACAGAAAACGCAAATAAATCCGCGATATTTTCAAAAACATTTTTTGCCAAATTTCGTGTTTTTGGAAGGCCAGTTCCCGCCGTTCTAGTAGATGGATTTTGATGAAGAAGATTTTATATCATCCGAAACGTAAAAAACTTTATTGATCGCGGGTACCCATGTCATTCAGTTGACAGATCTAAACATTTGGCCCGAAAAATAGGTTTTTTAGAAATTTGATCGCACAAAATTCGCACCTTCGGATGAGTATTACTCTGAAGCTGTGCATACTACATACACAAAATACATATAAAATTACGCAAATTGGCGATTACAATAATCTTATAATCGATTTTTATAAATTCCTGTTTGCGTATTAAAGCTAGAAGTAAAATTAAAAAAACACTCAAAATCGAGCTTCAAAATGTCAGCATCATTCAAAGGTAGATGCAGTGAAAATTTTGAAAAATGATACATAAGGGGCGTAGTCCATATTTTGTTGGCTTCTAGTTTTATTTTGACACGAAGACCGTGCAATGAGTGGCTTAGTCACAAATCGATAGCGAACATAAAAAAACTGGTTCGCCTCAACGTGTTTTTACACATTTTTTTAGATTAAAGTAGACACAGCTTCCACCAAAATAAAGTTTGGAGGTCAATATCATGAACAGTTTGCAACTACAGATCAATTAACCCAAAACTATTCACTTTTGTTCATATACTTAACTAGTACCTGAGTTATAAAGGGTACAGGCATTCATGATCGGACTGTATAAAGAAAATATATAATAACAAATTTATGATCCGTAAAATAAGGCTACCAGATTTTAAAATAGAATAGATGACGAAAAGAAAAAAGTGTATTTATAATAAAAGTAATACTATGTGTATAAAACGTTGAAATCTATCAGTCTCATACTATTACAAGGATGTAATAAAGAGGAGTGAACAGATTTCAACGGCTATTACCCTTCAAATCAAAGGCTAACTATTTAACTATTTTAAATAGCAATTCTTGCTTAAACATTTGCCGCCTCCCTTGAAACATCCATATGTTTTAACAAATACAATAAATTATAAAAAAGGCATAGTGCATGGTGAGCAAAAACTTTTACATTTTTTCAAATATATTTTCCAATTTTTTTTTACTTTTTTCAAATAACAATCTTACTTGCTAACGAAAGGGCCATTAGAGACCCCGCGGTTATATGAGGCCAGAAAGGACCTGCGGTACGAAAGGGCCATTAGGGACCCCGCGAACGATAGAGCCATGAAGGACCCCGCGAAACGAAAGAGCCATTAGGGACCCCGCGAAACGAAAGGGCCATTAGGGACCCCGCGATATGTGAGCCAAATTGTGTTAGGTTTGTTGAGGGTCGCCTTACAACGATTTAGTACGATATACGAAAACAATTTATGTTATAGGACCAGTAATTATCCAGCCAAATTTAGTATTTTGAGCGAGCAGCGATCCAGACGAAAGTCGAAAACTATGATTTTTTACGATTTGTGGATATAAGTCTGCTCCTATCAAAATATCTACTGGGCGAGATTCAAGGAAATCGGGATCTGCCAAAACTATATTTGACAAATCCGATTTAAGATCCGAAGTAATCGAATGCAATGCTGACGTTTCCAAACTGTGAGACCTATTACGACAACTATCCAGTTTAAATGAACATATTTTTCGACAAGTTGTGGCAACAGTGCTATTTACTCCACGAATTGTCGAAATTGTGGGTTTAACCGGCGATTTCAATTTCTTCTGAAGTCGTTCGGGAATGAAAGACGACTCAGAAGCCGGATCTATTAACGTCCGAGCAGGAAAACAAGCACCATGGTGAACAATATTGACCATGGCTGTCCCCAATAGAACTGCTTTGTTCTGCGTGGCGTGAAAGGTCTGTCGAATAGCAGTGACCGCCGATGCGGGTGGACCGATCACAGTGGAAGAGGATGAATGACTACCATTAACATTTAAATTGCGTCGTCGAAAAGCTGGTGCCGAAGACGATAAATTGGAATTTGTGGGAGTCATCATCTGACTCGGAGTGCTCACCATACAGCTATCTCTGTGCAATAGAGTGTGATGTCTCTGATTGCACTTTCTACAACAACGACTATTACAATTTTTGACTTCGTGTCCCCTACGAAGACAATTAACACACAAACGATGCTTTTTGACCAATTTAAATCTATCGACAGGTGTACAATTTACAAACCGATAGCAATAATGTATTGTATGTCGACGAACGAGAATTGGAAGCTATACATTTACGAAATACGGAACTCTTTCTATTATTTGTGTTTGACACAGTATTACCATTTCTCATCTCATGCAAACACAGAAGAGTACGAATTCTCTCTGTCAAGAATGTATCTAACTCTTTCCAAGATGAAAGAGACGGTTTGGATTTTACACTTTGCTCCCATAAAGCGTGTGTCAATTTGGGTAATTTTTGCAAACAAATAAATACCACGATCGGATCCCAATTATCCGTAGGTATGTCATAGATTGCCATTGCGGAAAGACAACTATTAATTCCGCGTTGAATTGCATTCCACGCAGGTTCAAAACTCCGATGAGTCAAAGGAAATTTCGAGACGATTTCTCGAGCCTCACCACTAGTTTTACTCACCAGATGACATAGACGCTCAATGTCTGTCAATTGGGAGTTATTAATATATACCGCACTAAACAAATCTCTGAATGTGGGCCAATTAAGAATATCTCCACTGAAAATGTCGATATTGCAGGGAGGAATCGCAAGATTATGAAGGTTATCTGTGTTTGGAGGATCTACGGTAAAGCTTTGGGCTATTCTAGAATTCCCAATATTCAAAATTGTGGAGCTAGATGCCTGCGTTCCCACATCACAAGAAGTTTGGGACGACGAGCTCACGGTTTTAACGGTGGGATCAACTGAGAGAGTTCCCGGAAGAATATTGTCGGGATGCTCCGTTACCGACACTACTGAACTGCTCGAAGAAGAATTCAGGGATGATTTATTAGAACCTCTGATGTTAGATAACAATCGATTTATAACTGATGAACAATGCATATATTCTTTTGACGAGACCGCATACTGGCTATACAATGAATCGAGATCTTCAGGATTTTCTACGTGGGAGAGACAATTATTAAAATTTTCCTCGACCGATTTCCACAGTTTTTTGATTTCATCACTCCTAACCTCAAGATCATAAATATCTAATTCGTCTTCCTTGAAGTGTGCGGCGAATCTCACCATAGAGTTGGACTGGTGCATATTCCTATAAACGCACTCTACTTTTTTTATAAAAAGTGAAAAAAATAAATAAGAAAATTATTAGAGGGCTACAAAATTGTTTATTAAATTAATTAAATAAATAAATTTATAATAATTAAATAAATTAATTAAATAGCCCAATATGCCTGATGAGCCGCTTAACCAACGGCGAAACGCGTCGCATAATGGTGGGTACGTAATTCCAAAATTTAGATCATCAAGCTCGACTCGAAAGAGTATAAATAATCACTTAAAATCACTTTTCAAATGATCACAAAAATTCAAATAACAAAAATTACGGCTTCTCTTAAAATAATATTAACAAAAAATAATTCATTTGTACTTTATTTATGTTTTTAGTTAATTTTGAAATTTAACATCCATTTTTAAGGGCATTTTCCTATAAACGCACTTCACTTTATGGGCCACTGTGGCAATATTAATAATGTGTGGATGATCCTTTGTTGTGGATTGTTTCAAAAATACGGTCTGGCATTGATTCCACTAATTTTTGAAGGAAACCTGCATCAATTTCCTCCCATACTTGCTTAATTCGTAGTTTTAACTCTGTAACGGTCATTATGATTACATTCTGGGCATTGTGTGCGTAAACTTTACGGGCCATATATCTCCATTGGGTTTAAATCCGGACTACAAGCCGGCCAGTCCAAAAGCTGAATGTTATGTTCATCAAACCAAGATTTCGATTGCTTAGAGACATGAATTGCAGCATTATCTTGTTGGAATATGCAATCTTCATCCATTTTTTCATCCATAAATGAGAGAAGAGCATCTTCCAACAGTTCGTTATAAATTGTACTATTCATTTTTGTAGGAACGAAACAGATTTTCGACTTGCCAACTGCCGAAAACGCTGCCAAACCATAACACTGCCACCACCGAAATTACGTTTTGACATTCGAACTTCGTTTGATCTCAAGTCGTGCCAATAGCATGAGTATGAGTCAGGACCATCTAAATTAAATTTCTTTTCGTCAGAAAAAATTACTTTTTTTCCACTCATCTGTCCATTTCATGTACTTTCTTGCAAATTTAAGACGATCTTCTTTATGGCGTTTTTTTAGCATTGGTTTACATTTCGGTTTTTTCCATTTTATGTTTTCATCTTGCCGTAAAATGTGTGCAACGTGTTTGGATGTTACAGGAAGGTCTAATTTTTTCTTTATTTGCGTGGAATTCAATTTGTTTCGGGTTGCTTCTTGTTTTATTCGATTTAATTGTCTTCTTGTTAGTTTTTTATTTCCCTTTGTAGGTTTGCGAACTCCATAATTTTGGCCTTTCTTTAAGAAATTTCGCACAACGCATTCTGAACGATCGATTTTACGTCCAATCTCTCTATTGGAACATCCTTCGTCGTGGAAAAATTTTATTTGAATCTTTTCTTGGTCGGACAAAAAAGTTCCCTTGGGTATCTTTAAAAGTGATTAAAATTTACAGATTTAAATAAAAAAAGTTTTACTAAATTGAATTGATTTTATTAGAAACGTACCTCCAGTTGAAAACAAACTAAAATTAATAATTTTTTACTTTTAGAAAAAATTTTAATAGAAAATTTCGCGTCTGCGTTTATAGGAATCTTCTACTCAAAATGGAACCAAAAACATTATAACGCATAAACAATGTAAACAAGAAGAAGAAGAAAACAAAATTGTACATTAAAAAAGTACCGTTATGCTTCCTCTTATTAATAATAAAGTTCAATTTTGCTTTTGAATGCGAACAAGAATAATATAACAAAAATAAGGAAGAAAATGAAGTGCGTTTATAGGAATGTGCATCAGTGTA